>NC_135821.1:36881380-37481380 GCF_964213995.1 Mustelus asterias
ATGTTTTGAGTCTGTATAACTCTTCTTATTTTTTAGCATCCGCAGTATTTTACTTTGCTGTTATTTTTCAGACAAGGTTTCTCACCGACTGCATTCATGGCACCAGTTTCTTTAAAGTAAAGTTTATTAGTGTCACAAGAAAGGCTGACATTAACACTGCAGTGAAGTTACTGTGAAATTCCCCTGGTCGCCACACTCTGGCGTCTGTTCAGGGCAATGCAGCCTAACCAGCACGTCTTTCGGACTGTGGGAGGAAACCGGAGCACCCGGAGGAAACCCACGCAGACACGGGGAGAACATGCAAACTCCACACAGACAGTGACCCAAGCCGGGAATCAAACCCGGGTCCCTGGCGCTGTGAGGCAGCAGTGCTAACCACTGCGCCACCGTGTTTCCCTTGCTGAACTATGGAACACAAGGGGAGCAGAGTGGACTCCCCTCTTTTGTGTACGAGTGTGAGGACTCTTTGTGTTCACTCACCCTGTGTTAGTGGCAGGATGTGATAGGGAACCCAGAGCTACCATTTCTAGCATTCACAGCACACTATCCAGTACAGCAGCTTCAAGGTGATAATCGCTAGTGTTCTAGTTAAAGTTCTTCCCTTTCACAGTTCATGGTGCGTGCTTTCCCACATTGTGTTTGATTCCCTGTTTGTTTGCCTGCAGGTCGGAATGTTTAAAATCCACCCGGAAATCCCAGAGTCCATGTCGCTGGAGGCGAAGGCCTTCCTTCTGCACGGCTTTGAACCCAATCCCGACAAGCGGGCCACTGCCGCGGAGCTCCTGAAAGACCCCTTCCTGAGCCGGAAGAAAGCGAAAGCCTCCCTGAAACCAGGTATGGGAATGAGCGGGACTGGGAACAGGACAGGGCGGCAGGGGAATGAGGCTGAATGGGATGGGTGACAGCAGGTTGCAGTGGGAAGAGGACTGAGTGGGATCAGAAAACAAGAGGCAGCATGGTGGCACAGCGCCAGCGATCCGGGTTCAATTCCTGGCTTGGGTCACTGTCTGTGTGGAGTTTGCATGTTCCTTTGTGTTCGGCCTGTGTTACTGGCAGGATATACAACAGGGGGACCCAGAGCTACCATTTCTACTATTCACAGCCAACTGTCCAATACAGCAACTTCATGGTGATAGTTGATAGTGTAATAGTTAGAGTTCTTGCGTGCTTTCCCATGTAGTGTTTGATTGCCTGCACGTTCTCCCTGTGTCTGCGTGGATTTCCTCCGGGTGCTCCGGTTTCCTCCCACAGTCCAAAGATGTGCGGATTAGGTGGATTGGCCATGCAAAATTGACCCTTGGTATCAGAGGGATTAGCAGGGTAAATACGTGGGATTATGGCGATAGGGCCTGGGTGGGATTGTGGTCGGTGCAGACTCGATGGGCCAAATGCCCTCCTCCTGCACTGTAGGGGTTCTATGATTCCACTTAATGGGAGGCAGTGGAATGGATTGGAATGAGGGGGAGGGAAATGTGTGGAGATTGGAATGGGAAGCAGGGAAATAGGGATGAATGGGACAGATGGAAATTGGATTTAATGGGGAAAAAGAAGCAAAGTGAATGAAACAACGCGTGCAACAGGAATGGACCAGAATGCAGTGGGACTGAACTGAAATGGGAAACCGGGAATGAAGCTATTTGGGAATAAGCTGGAGAGGAAATGTATAGAAATGGAAGAAAGGGAGTAGCAGGGAATGAAGCAATCGCGACTGAAGGGGTGCTGGGTGCAGGAGAGTGGGTCTGAATGGAAATAGAACAGAGTGGAATCAAATCAAATCAAATTAAAGAAATGGGACTGGCCGGGAAAGGGAAGAGGACAAAACGAGGGCAGAATGGAACGAAATGGGAAGTACCCCCTGCTTAAAAAAAAGAGTCCTTCGGGGATGAGGCAGAGTGAACAATAGAACATAGAACAGTACAGCACAGAACAGGCCCTTCGGCCCACGATGTTGTGCCGAGCTTTATCTGAAACCAAGATCAAGCTATCCCACTCCCTATCATCCTGGTGTGCTCCATGTGCCTATCCAATAACCGCTTAAATGTTTCTAAAGTGTCTGACTCCACTATCACTGCAGGCAGTCCATTCCACACCCCAACCACTCTCTGCGTAAAGAACCTACCTCTGATATCCTTCCTATATCTCCCACCATGAACCCTATAGTTATGCCCCCTTGTAATAGCTCCATCCACCCAAGGAAATAGTCTTTGAACGTTCACTCTATCTATCCCCTTCATCATTTTATAAACCTTTATTAAGTCTCCCCTCAGCCTCCTCCGCTCCAGAGAGAACAGCCCTAGCTCCCTCAACCTTTCCTCATAAGACCTACCCTCCAAACCAGGCAGCATCCTGGTAAATCTCCTCTGCACTCTTTCCAGCGCTTCCACATCCTTCTTATAGTGAGGTGACCAGAACTGCACACTATATTTACAATATTTACAGATTTAGTCTATCCGGGGCTTGCTCTGCCGCTGCGATCTCCGTAGTGCCGGCTCCGATGTGGTTTCAGGTCGCGGTGTCGTTTCGAGCGCCGGAACGTTGCTGTCATCCGTAGTCTCGTCCGCCCGTCGGGTGCGTGGTGACGACTCCTGGGGCTCATTATCTAGATTCCCTTTAAAGCTACCTCTGCTGTTCAATCCTCCACCATAATATCTTGTCGTTCTTGATCTTGCCCCGTTGCGTATTGTTGAACATGAAGGCAACAGATCGTTGGTCCGTGAGTAGGGTGAACCGTTTACCAGCTAAATAGTGGCGCCAGTGCCGGACAGCTTCCACTATGGCTTGGGCTTCCTTTTCGACAGAGGAGTGTCGAGTTTCAGGGCCTTGGAGGGTTCGTGAAAAGAAGGCCACGGGTCTGCCCGCCTGGTTAAGGGTGGTGGCTAGGGCGAAGTCAGACGCATCGCTCTCCACCTGGAATGGGATGGATTCGTCTATAGCGTGCATCGTGGCCTTCGCGATGTCAGCTTTGATGCGGTCGAAGGCCAGACGGGCCTCCGCTGTCAAGGGAAAAAGGGTGGATTTTATAAGCGGACGGGCTTTATCCGCATAGTTGGGGACCCACTGTGCATAGTACGAGAAGAAACCCAGGCATCTTCTCAGTGCTTTGAGGCTAGTGGGGAGGTGAAGTTCCAGGAGGGGACGTATACGGTCATGATGGGGGCCGATGACCCCATTCTCCACTACGTACCCGAGGATGGCGAGGTGGTGCGTACTGAATACGCACTTCTCCTTATTGTAAGTCAGGTTAAGGAGACTAGCCGTGTGCAGGAATCTGTGGAGATTGGCATCGTGGTCCTGCTGGTCATGGCCGCAGATGGTGACGTTATCCAGGTACGGGAAGGTGGCCCGCAGCCCGTTCTGGTCTACCATTCGGTCCATTTCGCGCTGGAAGACCGAGACCCCATTGGTGACACCAAAAGGGACCCTAAGGAAGTGGTAAAGGCGGCCATCTGCCTCGAACGCCGTATATTAGCGGTCCTTTGGGCGGATAGGGAGCTGGTGGTATGCCGACTTCAAGTCAATGGTGGAGAACACCCGATATTGTGCAATCTGATTGACCATATCAGATATGCGGGGAAGGGGATACACGTCCAGCTGCGTGTATTGGTTAATGGTCTGACTGTAGTCAATGACCATTCTGTGTTTCTCCCCGGACTTAACGACTACCACTTGTGCTCTCCAGGGGCTGGTACTTGCTTCGATGATCCCTTCCCTGAGGAGCCGCTGGACTTCGGACCTGATAAAGGCCCTGTCTCCAGCACTATACCGCCTGCTCTTGGTGGCGATGGGCTTGCAGTCAGGAGTGAGATTCGCAAACAAGGAGGGAGGGGCGATCTTAAGGGTCGAGAGACTGCAGGTGGTGCGTGGTGGGCAATTTAGACGCTGCTGATTGCAGACGGAGAGCGAGGGAAACGACCCATTATACTGTATAGTGACACTCTTCACATGGGTCATGAAATCTAGCCCCAGGAGTACGGAAGCGCAGAGGTGTGGCAGCACGAGGAGCCTGAAGTTATCGTATACTGTGCCCCGCACCTTCAGGGTCACCACGCAGCAGCCAAGGACATTTACAGTGCGGGACTGCGATGCCATGGAGATCGTTTGCTTGACGGGCCGCACGGAAAAGGCGTATCAGCGCACCGTATCAGGGTGAATGAAGCTCTCCGTACTCCCGCTGTCAAACAAACAATGCTCCCTGTGCCCGTTTACCTCAATGTCCATCATGGACTTGGTGAGACGATGAGGCTTAGACTGGTCCAGGGTAACCGACGCCACCGCTGAATCCTGCAGATAGCCTTAGGGGGCTGATGAGGTAGGAGATGGCGGCCCCTGCTGGTCACTCGCAGCCGAAGTCATCCAAGATGGCGGCCCCCACGGGTCGCCAGCGGCTGATGACGTCATCCAAGATGGCGGCCCCTGCGGGTCACACGTGGCCGGAGTCGTCCAAGATGGCGGCCCCCGCGGGTCGCACACGGCCGGGGTCGTCCAAGATGGCGGCCCCCGCAGGTCGCACATGGCCGGGGTCGTCCAAGATGGTGGCCCCCGCGGGTCACACGCGACACTCGTGGATTTGGAGGTAGACTTATGGCAGACTTTGGCGTAGTGCCCCTTCTTCCCACACACGGAGCAGAATGACTCCAGCGCCGGGCAGCGTTGTCGGGGGTGCTTACCCAGGCCGCAGAAGTAGCATTTCGGGCCTCCAGAGGCTGCTGCAGTGGTCAGGGCACCGGTGAGGCGTGGGGCGGCGTAGGTCTGTGGTCCTCCTGGTAGCGACGGCTGCGGTGTCCACGATGCACCACGTGGTCAGGTGAGTAGGCTTCGAGGTATTGGGAGGTCACCTCTAAGGATTCGGCCAGTTCTACCGTTTTCTTTAAGTCCAGCGCACCCTGTTCCAGCAGCCGTTGTCGGATATAAGTAGTTCTGATGCTGGTGACAAAGGTATCCCTGATTAAGTCCTCTGTATATTGGGTGGCAGTCACAGTCTTACAGTTGCAGTTCCGGGCAAGCAGTCGCAACGCGCCCAGGAACTGGTCAACCGATTCACCTGGCTGCCGTCTGCGCATAGCGAGGAGGTGTCTCGCGTAGACTTCATTCGGCCGTTTATTATACTGGCCCTTTAAAAGTTCGATAGCGGCTGTGTAATCTTCCACGTCTCGGATTGTAGAATATACTGCGTCGCTTACCCGGCCGCGGAGCACATGTAGTTTGTCAGCATCTGTACTGACGGCAGCGGAGGCTTCGATGTAATCCTCGAAGCATTGCAGCCAGTGGTCAAACGTGTTTGACGCTCCAGCAGTGTGCGGGTCCAGATTCAGTCTGTCGGGTTTCAGTAGCAGCTCCATTTAAAAAAAAACTTGCTAATAAAATTGATGCACTATCAATCGAGTTAAGACTAGTTGTGAGCAAGACAAATAGGCTTTTATTAGCAAGAACTTGGAGCCATCCCCTGTCGGAGATCTGGTCTGTACTGAAGGCAAGGGGGAGGAGCCACCGCCTTTATACCCAGACCAGGGGGAGGAGTCTTGGGCGGAACCGACAGGGATGTGCCACATATACAGGTAATCATAAATACTAACTCACAGTGGTTAACCGCCACAGATAACAGATAACAGTGGTGTACCACATGTACTGCCCATTCTTAAGCCTCAGGCTAGGAATACTGTGGCGAGTAACTCACCTCCTGACTCCCTAAAGCCTGTCCACCATCTACAATGTACAAATCAGGAGTGTGATGGAATACTCCCCACTTGCCTGGATGGGTGTGGCTCCAACAACACTCAAGAAGCTTGACACCATCCAGGACAAATCAGCCCGCTTGATTGGCACCACATCTACAAACATTAAATCTCGCCACCACGGACGCTCAGTAGCAGCAGTGTGTACTATCTACAAGATGCACTGCAGTAATTCACCAAAGATCCTTAGACAGCACCTTTCAAACCCACAACCACTTCCATCTAGAAGGACAAGGGCAGCAGATAAATGGGAACACCTGTAAGTTCCCCTCCAAGCCACTCACCATCCTGACTTGGAAGTATGAGTGGGAGTTCTATTCACCTGACAAAGAGGCAGCACTCCGAAAGCTAGTGGCTTTTGCAACCAAATAAACCTGTTGGACTTTAACCTGGTGTTGTGAGACTTCTTACTGTGTTTACCCCAGTCCAACGCCGGCATCTCCAAATCATAATAAATGCTGGCCAGCCAGCGATGCCCATGTCCCACAAATGAATAAAAATAAAGCTTCTCCAGAGAGCTCGAGAAAGGTAAATTATCTCATTCGGCGAAATGTCTGTTGGGGCAGAGGTTGTCCTCTTGGCATTTCACGAACAGTGGCTAAGACCCAATGTCGCTCTGTCACGGCCAGTGTCTGGAGGTAGAGCAAAGCTCTGTGCTCTGTTGTTTGATGCACCCACACAGGCCCAGGCCTGTACCCTCCTCAGTTAACAAACCCACCTCAGCCAAAGTAGGAAAGGTCACAGTCTCCAGTCAGCCTTTAAGCTGGGAAATCCATTCCGCTGCCCATTGATACTACATACTTACACTAACACAGTGTACCTGTGACAAGGTAGAAGCCTCTACACGTGTTGGAGATGTCGGGCGAAATTTTATGGCCTCGCTCATCCCAAAACCGTAAAATCCCACCCGAGGTCAACGGATCTTCCAATGCTCCATCCCTCGCCCACTCCGATTCCTGTGGCGGGCGGGCCGGTAAAATTCTGGCTATTGATGTAAGCGATTAAATCTTACAAAACATACAAGAGGGAGAGTTTTAATTTACACACACAAAGTTCCACTACAAGACTCTCCTCTCTGCCATTCGGAGAGCTGAACACACAATCTAGGCTACGCTGTGGGAGTGCTACATCGCCTTGAAGTTAAGACATTAACCCGAAGCCCCATCTGCTTTCTCAGGTGGTTGGATAAGATCCCACAGCACTGTTCGAAGAAGACAAGATGATTGCTCACTGGTGTCCTGGCCGATATTTATCATTCAGCCAATAGCTAAAGAACAGTTATCCAGTCATTTGGGAGTTGCTGATAGCTGCAGTGGTACCGAGTGTGTACCGAGTGTTCACTTTAACAGCAAAGATAAAAGAATGAACAGCTTGCCACACGGTGGGTTACTCAACCAGTTAGTGGAGCTTCATTGGAGAGGCGTCACTCGCTTACGGTCCAGGATGGAAGAGAGGGAAAATCTCCCAAATGTTTCTGATGATGTCACCACATAATAGAACCATAGAATCCCTACAGTGCAGAAGGAGGTTACTCGGCCCATTGCACGGATAGCATTCCCTCCAGGATCCCACCCACCCTGACCCGGATGCCATTTTATGGTGGGCTGGACAGGGCCTTGGAAGCCCACCCTTGCCCCAATTAAGACCCTGAAGTGATCACTCAATGGCCTCCTCCCATCCGCTCTGAATCTTTAGGCTAGGGAGCGCCGGATGGCTGTGTTGGGAAACAAATGGTTCTCACCCTGGATCTAGGGCAGGACGTTGGGGTGGGGCGCGGGGGATACATTCCCCACCACCGAGCACTCACCATCCTGAAAATTCAGGCCCGTGTCTTCAAGCCCCATTTCAGACAGATGAGCACAAAATCTAGGCTGACGCTGCAGTGCTGAGGAGAGCTGCACTGAAAGGAGAAACTAAAGCCCACCTCCTGGTTCAGGTCAATGTCAAAGATCCTGTGGCATTATCTGAAGAAAACACTGTAGAGCTCCAGTGCTCTAACCATCGTCTATTCATTGGCTAACACCCAGAAACTGTTCATCTTGGCATCATCTCATTGCTCTGACCAAGACCGCAAGGAACTACAAAGGGTCATGAACGAAGTCCAGTCCATCACTCAAACCAGCCTCCCATCCATTGACTCTGTCTACATTTCCCGCTACCTTGGAAAAGCAGCCAGCATGATCAAGGACATGCTCTCTTCCACCTTCTTTTGTCGGGAAAAAGATACAAAAGTCTGAAAATACGTACCAACCGACTCGAGAACAGTTTCTCCCCTGGTGCCATCAGACTTTTGAATGGATCTACCACATTTTAAGCTGATCTTTCTTTTCACCCTATCTGTAACTGCAACACTACATTCTGCACCCTATCCTTTCCTTCTCCCCTATGTACTCTATGAACGGTATGTTTTGTCTGTATAGTGCTCAAGAAACAATACTTTCACTGTATCCCAATACATGTGACAATAATTCAATTCATTGCTGTTTGTGGGAGCTTGCTGTGTACAAATGGGCTGTCATAATAGTCTACAATACAGCAGTGACTACACTTCGATACTCATCATTCTGAAGATTATCATTGGCTGGGAAGTACATGGGATATGAGATGAAAGGCATCATATAATAAATTCTGATCCCCTCTCTCTCAACTCGCCACACTCCCGACATCCTGCACCTAGTCAATCTTCAGGCACGTTGCAACCTCAGTGTGTAATCTTTAATCTCTTGCTGCAGAGCAGTCCTTTAATTCCTGCCGAGATTGAATTCTTCTCTCTCTTTTTACTATCCAGGTGAATTTTATCACAGTCTGTCGGTCCCTGCATCGGATCACCGTAAGGATGGGCGTGAGGGTCACCACCCCCTGGACTTTAAACACAATGTGCCTTTCCTGAGTCGCAGCTGTTCCATCCCAGCTCTGCCTGTCAAAAGCAGCTCCCCAAAATCCGAGTTTCTGAGGTAAGCTCTCCTCTCTAATCCCCACCTTCACTGCTCTCTCCGGTTCACAGTGAGCTCGCTCCGTGTTTTAATCCGTTTCCCTGCCTTTGTTCTTCTCAGTGTAGTTGAGGAACAAGTGGATGATTTCAGCATTCCCTCCTCTCCGGAAGAAAACGCGGGACTCTTCCTATTACAGAAGGACAGCGAGCGCAGGGATACGCTCTTCAAAATCCTGACTGAGGACTGCGACACTGTGGTCCAGAACATTCTGGAAGCCCAGGCACAGGTACGCAACACTTCACTCCTGACTGATTGCACACATGGTGAAAGTGAACTGAACTGGATTGGCCTGAGGTGATCTGCCGAAAGGTCATTGCCCTAAAATGTTAACTCCGTTTCTCCGCGATGCTGCCTGACCTGCTGAGTATTTCATAGAATCCCTACAGTGCAGACTGAGAGGCCATTCAGCCCATCGGGTCTGTGCCGACCCCAATCCCACCCAGGCCCTATCCCCATAACCCCTCATATTTACCCTGCTAATCCCCCTGGCACTAGGGTCAATTTAACATGGCCGATCCGCCTAACCTGCACATCTTTGGACTGTGGGAGGAAACCCACGCAGACACGGGGAGAACATGCAAACTCCACACAGACAGTGACCCAAGGCCGGGAATTGAACCCGGGTCCCTGGTGCTGTGAGGCAGCAGTGCTAACCACTGTGCTACCGTGCGTTAGTTTATTTATTTATTAGTGTCACAAGTAGGCTTACATTAACACTGCAATGAAGTTACTGTGAAAATCCCCCAGTCGCCACACTCTGGCGCCTGTTCGAGTACACTGAGGGAGAATTTAGCATGGCCAATGCACTTAGCCAGCAGTGCTAACCACTGTACCACCGTGCCACCCATATCTGGGTGCTACAACAGATTATATACATACTAAATCCATATACTACAACAGATAACAATATGGCCGTGAGTAAGATTGGTGCAGTTTTATGGTCAGCTTTGTACAGTGCGCCAATGAAGGTTGAGACTGACGACTCACTTAATGTCAGACCTTTGTAGAGGGGTGATATTTATGATGATGCTATCCTGATCTGGTCCTCTGAAGCACCCCTGAATGTCGTTTAGTAAATACTGCCCCAGTCTGTTGAGAATCATTGATCCCCAGGCTGTGCAGGTTTGAATGGCTCTTGGTACCTGGTGACACAATGCCTTTTCAGCTGTCCTATTAATGGAGATCCCCCACCTTGTGCACGTTATCCCGGGGGTTCTGGACAGGGTGGATGTGGAGAGCATGTTTCCCCTTGTGGAAGAATCTAGAACCTGTTTGAAAATAAGGGGTCCCCCATTTAAAGCAGGGATGAGGTAAAATTATTCCACCCCGAGGGCTGAGAGTCTCTGAGTTCTCTTCCTGAAAGGTTGAGGTTACAATCTTAGAACCATAGAATCCTACAGTGCAGAAGGAGGCCATTCGGCCCATTGAGTTTGCACCGACCACAATCCCACTTAGGCCCTGTCCTTATAACCCCATCCATTTACCCTAGCTAATCCCCCTGACAGTAAGGGGTAATTTACCATGGCCAATCCATCTAACCCGCACATCTTTGGACTGTGGGAGGAAACCAGAGCACCCAGAGGAAACCCACGCAGGCATGGGGAGAACGTGCAAACTCCACACAGACAGTGACCCAAGCCGGGAATCGAACCCGGGTCCCTGGTGTTGAGAGGCAGCAGTGCCATCCACTGTGCCACCGTGCCGCAGAGTCTTGGCAGAGGTGGATAGATTCTTGGTAAGCGACGGGGGATTGATAGGTTATCTGGGGAAGGTGGGATGTCGAGTTGAGGTGATATCAATCAGATCAGCCATGATCTTACTAAATGGTGGGGCACGCTCGAGGGGCTGAATGGCCTCCTCCAGCCCCTTGTTCATAATTCATAATCCTTCTTTCTCTATCTTCTTTCTTATTCTTGTCTAACTTTACCTGATTCAGGGGGCGCTCTGAGTATTGGTAGTCAGGCTGGTTGAAGCAACTGCTCTTTTCCTGTCTGATGTTTCTCACATGCGCGTAGCTCCTTCACTACCAGGAAAATCCGAGGATTTAAACCCTGTGTTTGTTTGGCTTTGTGAAGCTGCCAGGCACAACATTCCAAGAAATGCAAGCTCCATGTGCTGTGACAGAGAGCGAGTAGATTGCAACACCCAAGGGGCAGCGAATCATGCCAGCTGCCGCTCGTGATTCTCCAGTCTTGTCCATCCTTTAGGGAAGGCGATGGCATGATGGTGTTGTCACTTATTTAGTAATCCAGAGACTCTGGGGACCTGGGTTCAAATCCCACCACAGCAGATGGTGAAACTTGAATTCCATTTTTGAAAATCTGGAATTAAAAAGTCTAATGACGACTTTAAATTGTTTGTCGTAAAACCAGGTCTTTTACAAGCCCTGGTTTTTACAACTGGTTCACAAATATCCTGAAGCCTATGATCCTCACCCGGGCTGGTCTCTCTATGACTCCAGATCCAGAGCAATGTGGTTGACTCTCAAAGGCCCTGTGAAGTGGAGGGCAGTTAGAAATGGGCAATAAATGCTGGCCCAGCCAGCGAGGCCCACAAATGAAGAGCACACAATCTTCTGAGGTGTTAAGCCGAGGGCGCGACGTCTCTCCCGGGTGAATGAAAAAGACCCCACGGCACTATTTGGAAGAAGGGGAGAGGCTGTTAAGCCTGGCATCCTGGTCTGTATTTACCCCTCAGCCAACCCTATCGAAGGAGTTTAATTGGTTGCTTATCTAATCGCTGAGTGAGGGAGGTTGCTGGGTGCAGATTGGCTGCCGAGCTTATACCAGCGACTGAGCAACAAAAGTATCTCATTGGCTGCCATGCGATTTGTTACATCCCATGGTGCTGGGGCGATGAAAGTCCAGAGTCGTGGTGAACTGAAGCTAAACATCTCCCCTCAGAGCAGGAGGAAACGTGTGACTGTTTTCTCTCAGCCCTTCCCACACGGGAATGTAAACCTGTGCTGTGTAAATAACAGAGTAGCAGGAATTGGGTGGCGCGGTGGTTGGCACTGCTGCCTCACAGTGCCAGGGATCCAGGTTTGATTCCCGGCTTGGGTCACTGTCTCTGTGGAGTCTGCACGTTCTCCCCATGTCTGCGTGGGTTTCCTCCGGGTGCTCCAGCTTCCTGCCACAGTCCGAAAGACGTGTTGGTTAGGTGCTAAATTCTCCCTCAGTGTACCCGAACAGGTGCCGGAGTGTGGCAACTAGGGGATTTTCGCAGTGACTTCATTGCAGTGTTAATGTAAGCCTACTTGTGAAACTAATAAATGAACTAAATTTAAACTTGGCTGTTGGTTTACTCCTTCTCTCTGGGTATAAAAGGTTGGTCAGCTCCTTCTATCTGGGTTTAATGTGTTGCCCGCGCGGTGAGGAAGCTGCTTCCAGCGGTTTCATGTGTTGTTCACACAATTTTATTCCTTCCTCACTTCAAAACAGAAATCTGACTCCAAGTTAACATGTGAACACATCAGGCAACTGGTCACCTGTCTGAAGGACTACATTCGATCCCCAAACCACAAGCTGATTGTCAAAGCCCTGTCTAACCTGCAGACAGAGATACACTTTGACAAGGGGGTACTCAACGAGATCCAGATCATCATCTTCAGCTTCCAAGATGCGGTAAGTGTAAAGCCAGTGAGGTGACACACAACCGGGACACTGAGAGACCGGGACGCTGTGAGTGAGGGTGGGGGCGCTGTGAGTGAGGGTGGGGGCGCTGTGAGTGAGGGTGGGGACGCTGTGAGACCGGGACGCTGTGAGTGAGGGTGGGGGCGCTGTGAGTGAGGGTGGGGACGCTGTGAGTGAGGGTGGGGGCGCTGTGAGTGAGGGTGGGGACGCTGTGAGACCGGGACGCTGTGAGTGAGGGTGGGGGCGCTGTGAGCGAGGGTGGGGGCGCAGTGAGCGAGGGTGGGGACGCTGTGAGACCGGGGCGCTGTGAGTGAGGGTGGGGACGCTGTGAGTGAGGGTGGGGGCGCTGTGAGTGAGGGTGGGGACGCTGTGAGTGAGGGTGGGGTCGCAGTGAGTGAGGGTGGGGTCGCAGTGAGCGAGGGTGGGGGCGCAGTGAGCGAGGGTGGGGGCGCTGTGAGCGAGGGTGGGGGCGCTGTGAGTGAGGGTGGGGGCGCTGTGAGTGAGGGTGGGGACGCTGTGAGTGAGGGTGGGGACGCTGTGAGTGAGGGTGGGGTCGCAGTGAGCGAGGGTGGGGTCGCTGTGAGCGAGGGTGGGGGCGCTGTGAGTGAGGGTGGGGACGCTGTGAGTGAGGGTGGGGGGGGTGTGAGCGAGGGTGGGGGCGCAGGGAGCGGGAACGTTGCAGTTTATACACAGACACACACTCACACACACACAGACACACACTCACACACACACACACACACACACACACACACACACACAGACACACACTCACACTCACACACACACACACACACACACACACACACACACACACACACACACACACACACACACACACGATGGCTTTACTGATTCATCGGGCTATTCTTTCCAGGTGATAAAAGTGCTCCGACATCACCAGATTAAACCACACTGGATGTTTGGCTTGGACAACATCATTCGCAAGGCCATGCAGATAGCCTTCAGTATTCTAATCCCAGGTACGTGGTGGGGCCAGGGATTGGTCCTCAGTGCAATCTCCTCCATTTCATCAAACCCTTTCCTCTCATCCACGGCACCTCAAAGTATAACTGATCCTCTCACTATCCTGCCCCAGTGTTGGGGAGTCTTTAGGCTAATCAGCTCCCCTCGCCACACACCAGCACCACCCCCCCCCAACCCCTGGCCCACAAACCCCTTGACCCTCCCGCCCCCCAGCGAGCAGGAGAGTGGAGGGCCTCTCTTGTTTGGATTGCAGTTTCCCATTCAGAGCCCCACATTGACTTCTGATGGATATTTAAAACAACGAATCGCTATGTTAGAACATAGAACATTACAGCGCAGTACAGACCCTTCGGCCCTCGATGTTGCGCCGACCAGTGAAACCAATCTAAAGCCCCTCTAACCTATGCTATTCCAATATCATCCATATGTTTATCCAATGACCATTTAAATGCCCTTAATGTTGTTAAGGTTTACCAACTCCACTGCAACATAGTGGAGCGCAGAAGTACAAAACCTCTTAGAATCAGAGAAATTCACAGCTCAGAAAGAGGCCATTCCGCCCATTGCATCTGTCCCAGCCCCAATCCACTTTCCAGCTCTTGTCCTTTCGCCCTTTAGTTTCCAGCACCTCAAGTGCATATCAAATGTTTTCTTTAATACGATGAAGGTTTCTGTCTCCGATATCTTTTCAGACAAAGAGTTCAAATTTCACCATGCTATGAGTGGTAAAAAAGATTAAACTCCACTCTAACCCTTTGGCCAAGGATTCTATGCCGCCCAATTTCTGACCTCACAAGGGAAACAGGTACTCCCTATCCACTATAATTAGGGCCACATATTTTATACACTTCAATTATACCTCCCCTATCCAAAGAAAATAACCCCAGCAAATCCACCCTTTCCTCACATGGTCATTCCTGGCAACATCTTTATCAATCTGGTCTGTACCCGCTCCAGCAAGATAACCTGCTTAATGCAATGCAGTGACCAGAACCATAGACAGTACCCCAGCTGTGAGCTGGTGTGAACAAGCGTAACTTGTCTTCTGCTCTTGTAATCCATGCCTTGGCTAATAAAGGAAAGTATCCCTTCTTCACCATCATATCTCCCTGCTTCAGGGAGCTGTGAGCATGCAATCCAAGGTCCCCCTGTTCCTCCATCCTCCTCACAATATGACCATTTATAGTCCATTCCTTTGCACTGTTTGCTCTTGTAAATCCCAATACATGTTTAGGAAGAATGAGACTGAAGCCGGCCTGTACCTTAAAACCGGTTCAAGTCCAAGACAGTAAAAGTCACAGACTCTCCCAGACCTCCAGAGGGAACTGGTTTCTCTCCTCCTGCAATGATTCTCTAGCCTTTCCTCTGTTGGGGATAGCTGTGCTTAATTACCAACTTAAAGCGTGTATTCTATTGCAACTCGAGTGCTCCTCCCCAAATACCTCGCCTCACACTTCTCAGGAGTCGACTCCATTTGCCCCTTCTCTTCCCACTGGACCAGTCCCTTGATAACTTCCTGTCATCCCCAGCCTTCTATCTCAATGTCAACCTCACCGCCAATTGTCACTGCGTCAAAATCCAGGAACTCCCTCTCTAACAGCACTGTGGGTGTATCTGCACCACATGGACTGCAGCGATTCAAGAAGAAAGCTCACCACCACCTTCTCAAAGGGCAGTTAGGGAAGGGCAATAAATTCTGGCCCGGCCAGCAACAGCCAAGCGAGAACGAATATATTTTTTAAGAACCTGAAATTTCTTTAAACACTCCCTACATTCATTGATTAAATGCCACAAGAAGCAAAAGATGTAATAACGATACATAACACCCAATAGGAATAGCTTTCCAGTTACAAAAATACCTGTTGAATATCACTGTTTGCTGTGAGCTGTTGAACCAATTTTGAATCCAACTTGCCCCTTTTCCTCGGATCCCATGGCTTTTACTTGTTCTATCGGTTTGCAAAGTGGGATCTTGTCAAAATCCTTGCTAAAAATCCACGTAGACTACATCAAATAGACTGTCCTCATCGACTCCCCTTGCTGCCTCCTCGAAAACTTCAATTGAATGAGAGACACAACCTCCTTTTAGCAACTTTCCTTGATTAATCCATGTTTTCTTAAGCAACGAATTATACTCTGCCTCAGAATTTGTTGTTTGATTACCTTCCACTTATCTGCATTAGAGGAGTGGCTGGGTCATTGTCGGAATAAAATCTACCTCTCAATTCTCCAACGTCAGCCGAGGTTTAGTTGGTAGTCCCGGGTCTGCAATTACATTTAAATTGTGATTTACATCGTTTACATGGTTCTGCGCCGATTTCTGGCGCAGAGCTGACGATGCCCGAAATCTGACGGCCAGAGGCCGTGGTGCTCAGTGGGAAGCATAAGACCAAAAGACATAGGAGCAGAATTAGGCCACTCGGCCCACTGCGTCTGCTCCGCCATTCAATCATGGCTGATTTTTTTCTCATCCCCATTCTCCTGCCTTTTCCCCATAACACCTTATTAATCAAGAACCTATCTGTCTCTGTCCTAAAGACACTCAATGACCCGGCCTCCACAGCCTTCTGCGGCAAAGAGTTCCACAGATTCACCACTCTCTGGCTGAAGAAATTCCTCCTCAACTCTGTTTTAAAGGATCGTCTCTTTAGCCTGAGGTTGTGCCCTCTGGTTCTAGTTTTTCTGACTCGTGGAAACATTCTGTCCACGTCCACTCTATGCAGGCCTTGCAGTATCCTGTAAGTTTCAATAAGATCCCCCCTCATCCTTCTAAACTCCAACGAGTACAGACCCAGAGTCCTCAACCGTTCCTCATACGACAAGCTCTTCATTCCAGGGATCATTCCTGTGAACCTCCTCTGGACCCTTTCCAAGGCCAGCAAATCCTTCCTTAGATATGGGGCCCAAAACTGCTCACAATACTCCAAATGGGGTCTGACCAGGTCCTTATACAGCCTCAGAACTACATCCCTGCTCTTGTATTCTAGCCCTCTCGACATGAATGCTAACATTGCATTTGCCTTCCTAACTGTCGACTGAACCTGCATGTTAACCTTAAGAGAATCTTGAACAAGGACTCCCAAGTCCCTTTGTGTTTCTGATTTCCTAAGAATTTTCCCATTTAGAAAATAGTCTATACCTCCATTCCTCCTTTCAAAATGCATAACCTCACACTTTTCCACATTGTATTCCATCTGCCACTTCTTTGCCCACTCTGCTAACCTGTCCAAGTCTTTCTGCGGCCCCCTACTTCCTCAATACTACCTGTCCCTCTACATATCTTTGTATCATCTGCAAACTTAGCAACAGTGCCTTCAGTCCCTTCCTCCAAATCGTTAATGTATATTGTGAAAAGTTGTGGTCCCAGCACTGACCCCTGAGGCACACCACTAGTCACCGGCTGCCATCCTGAAAAAGACCCCTTTATCCCCATTCTCTGCTTTCTGCCAGTCAGCCAATCCTCTATCCATGCCAGGATCTTACCCTTAACACCATGGGCACTTAACCTATTTAACAGTCTCCTATGTGGCACCTTGTCAAAGGCCTTCTGGAAATCTAAATAAATCACGTCCACTGGTTCTCCTTTATCTAACTTCCTTGTTAACTCCTCAAAGAACTCTAACAGATTTGTCAGACATGATGTCCCTTTGACGAAGCCGTGCTGACTCAGTCCTATTTTATCATGCACTTCCAAGTACTCTGCAATCTCATCTTTAATAATGGACTCTGAAATCTTGCCAATGACCGAAGTCAGGCTAACCGGCCTATAATTTCCCATCTGCTGCCTCCCTCCCTTCTTAGACAGCGGTGTTACATTAGCTACTTTCCAGTCCTCTGCAACCCTCCCTGCCTCCAGTGATTGCTGAAAGAGCACCGCCAATGCCTCCACACTTTCCACTACATGGCCTCCGTTTGGGTCTCCTGGCCCACTGTGCTGCTAAAGCAGCATGGCATGCTGGGAGAATCGGCCCCTTGATGTTTACTGTACAAGAGATGGGTATTTGAACAAAGATACTTGTGGGTAACTGGCAGCCATTGGTCTGCCAATGGTGAGTCAGCACCTTGAGAGGAAGTGGGGGAGCAAGTTGAAGGAAGGGCCGATGAGAAAGTTACTTGTCACAGAGTCTTACTCCGATCTTCTCTTTCAGACCCAAAGCTGCAAATACAGGGCTCCTTTGATCAGGAGACAGACGAGCAAGGCACGGACAACATTCTGGGGAAGTGGAGCGGGAGTGATCCCGACATGCGGGAACCAGAGGCATTGGATCTGCAGATGGACGGCGCGGGAACCTCGGGTGTCAGCACACTGAGTCGCTCAGTATCCCACGATTCCCAGCAAAACTCCTGCCGCCTCATTATACAGCTCGGTCGACTGAGAGCAGAAACAAACTGGTATGAACAGCAGTCACTGTTACTCCAGGGAATGGACAGCGGCCACTGTTAGCCCAGGGAATGGACAGTGGTCACTGTTAGCCCAGGGAATGGACAGCGGTCACTGTTAGTCTAGGGAATGGACAGTGGTCAATGTTAGCCCAGGGAATGGACAGCGGTCACTGTTAGCCCAGGGAATGGACAGCGGTCACTGTTAGTCTAGGGAATGGACAGTGGTCAATGTTAGCCCAGGGAATGGACAGCGGTCACTGTTAGCCCAGGGAATGGACAGCGGTCACTGTTAGCCTAGGGAATGGACAGCGATCACTGTTAGCCCAGGGAATGGACAGTGGTCACTGTTAGCCCAGGGAATGGACAGCGGTCACTGTTAGCCTAGGGAATGGACAGTGGTCAATGTTAGCCCAGGGAATGGACAGCGGTCACTGTTAGCCTTGGGAATGGACAGCGATCACTGTTAGCCCAGGGAATGGACAGTGGTCACTGTTACCCCAGGGAATGGACAGCGGTCACTGTTAGCCTAGGGAATGGACAGTGGTCACTGTTAGCCTAGGGAATGGACAGTGGTCACTGTTAGCCTAGGGAATGGACAGTGGTCACTGTTAGCCTAGGGAATGGACAGCGGTCACTGTTAGCCTAGGGAATGGACAGCGGTCACTGTTAGCCTAGGGAATGGACAGTGGTCAATGTTAGTCTAAGGAATGGACAGTGGTCACTGTTAGCCTAGGGGAATAGACAGTGGTCACTGTTAGCCCAGGGAATGGACAGTGGTCATTGTTAGCCCAGGGAATGGACAGTGGTCACTGTTAGCCTAGGGAATGGACAGTGGTCACTGTTAGCCCAGGGAATGGACAGTGGCCACTGTTAGCCTAGGGAATGGACAGTGGCCACTGTTAGTCCAGGGAATGGACAGTGGTCACTGTTAGCCCAGAGAATGGACAGCGGTCACTGCTAGCCCAGGGAATGGACAGTGGTCATTGTTAGCCCAGGGAATGGACAGTGGTCACTGTTAGCCTAGGGAATGGACAGTGGTCACTGTTAGCCCAGGGAATGGACAGTGGCCACTGTTAGCCTAGGGAATGGACAGTGGCCACTGTTAGTCCAGGGAATGGACAGTGGTCACTGTTAGCCCAGAGAATGGACAGCGGTCACTGCTAGCCCAGGGAATGGACAAACAGAGAATAATACAGCAACAAAGTCTGACCTCTCCTCTAGATGCATTGCTGATGTCTAAGTTTGTGTTGCGGCCTTCTGCTTAGCACATATGTACCAATCAGTAACAATGCAGGTTCCTTATTTAGAGATAAGACTAAATATGAAGTCTTCTAGTGCAGTGGTATTGCCCTGCCTCTGGACCAGGCGTTCAGGGTTCATGTCCCAGTTCTGAACTTGATGAGCCTGGAAGGTGTGACATTATGTAGCCAAACAGGTTGATTATCAGTTTGTAAATCATTCTGATATACCTATGGCAGTCAGTAAGGATAGGAATGATTCCTGGTCAGGCATACATTTAAAATAGACTTATTTCTCAGAGTTACAAAGATAATGCCCAGAGTGGGCAGGGTGAGCCCTTAATCCATCTCCTTGCTCTAAAAATTAATTCAAATTCAAATTGAATCTAATTCATGGTCCCCACAAGAGACACAAACAAGATCCAAGCTGACAAGATAAGACATTACACCCCATCTTGGGCTTGATCTGACTCACTTGGTCGTAGCTAAAAGGCCGAGAAGCAACACTTACGGAGAAAACAAGAGCATTCAACTGCAGCACCAATGTAGGACCAGTCGGAGTCCATTGGTACCTGCAAAGAGAGGAATCTATACACAGGCACTGGTAGCTGGGAGATTATGTAGAAGGTGCCTGTCCTATAGGACTGAACCTCTGTTCCTTTCACAGAGTACATGGTGATGGACTGCAGTTTAAAATATGTCCCTAAAGACATATCACAACAGTTTTGTGTAGGAACAAGAGTAAGTGGGCCATTTGTCTCCCTGAGATTGTTCCATCGTTCAGTTAGACCTAAAATGAAAAAGGGACTTGAATTTATGTAACACTTTTCACAGCCCATGGACATCTCAAAGTGCTGTACAGCCAAGCTGAAGTATTGTCACTGTTGTAATGTAGGAAACAGGGGAGACAGTTTATTCACAGAGAGAACTGCCGCGATCAGCAATGTGACAATGACCCTATGATCTGTTTTTGGCCACGTTGTTTGAGAGATAAATATTGCCTGGGGTAACTTCGCTGCTTTTCTTCAAATTTGTGCCATGGGATCTCCTGCATCCACGCAAGATTGGGCCTCAGTTTAACACCTCATCTAAAAATCAGCACCTGTAACAGTGCAGCACGCCCCCAGTACGGCACTGGGCCGTCGGCCTTGATTGTTGCACACAAACCCTGGAGCGGGACTTGAACCCAGATTTAGAGGGGATTTGAGGAAAAGCTTCTTCACCCAGAGGGTGTTGGGAATCTGGAACTCAGTGCCTGAAAACATGATAGACGCGGGAACCCTCCCAACAGTTAAGAAGCATTTAGATGAGCACTTGAAACGCTGTAGCATACAAGGCTACGGACCAAGTGCTGAAAAATGGGATTAGAATAGATAGGTGCTTGATGGCTAGCGCAGACATGATGGACTGAAGGGCCTCGTGCTGTGCTCTCAAACTCTATGGGCAGGATTTTATGGCCTCGCTCATCCCGAAACTGTAAAATCCCGCCCGAGGTCAACGGACCTTTCCATGGTTCCGCCCCTTGCCCGCTCTGATTCCCGAGGCAAGCGGTATGGTAAAATTCTGGCCTATTAGCACTGCTGCTTCACAGCTCCAGGGTCCTGGGTTCGATTCCCGGCTTGGGTGACTGTCTGTGTGGAGTTTGCACATTCTCCTCGTGTCTGCGTGGGTTTCCTCCGGGTGCTCCGGTTTCCTCCCACATTCCAAAGATGTGCGGGTTAGGTTGATTGGCCATGCTTAAATTGCCCCTTAGTGTCCTGAGATGTGTAGGTTAGAGGGATTAGTGGGTAAAATATGTAGGGATATGGGGGTAGGGCCTGGGTGGGATTGTGGTCGGTGCAGACTCGATGGGCCGAATGGCCTCTTTCTGTACTGTAGGGTTTCTTTCTTTCTTTCTATAACTCTAACCTTGGAAGCCAGAGGTACAAGTGCGGAGTCACAGCAAGGCTCAGCTGTATCTCAGCTGCTTTCTCTGTCCATATCCCATAATATCCTCACCCAATAATTATCTGTCTGTCCCAGTCTTGGAAACTCCAATTGACCATCGGAACCCATAGCCTTTTGGGGCGAGAGTTTCACATTTCCACTTATCCCAGTGTGGAAAGGAATTTCCTGATTGCAATCCTGAATCGCTCAACTCCTTTTTAGATTATGTTCCCTCATTCTTGATTCCCCCACCAGGGGGAAAGGTTTCTCCATATCGACCCCATCAAACATTTTAAACACTTTGATACCCTTCAATCTACACAGAAAAAGATCAAATTAAACACTCTCTAATTGTTAACCTCGTTCAAATCATAGAGTTTTACAACACGGAAAGAGGCTCTTCTGCCCATCATGTCTGTGCCGGCCATCAACCATCTATCTATTCTAATCCTATTTTCCAGCACTTGGTCTGGAGCCTTGTATGCTAAGGCATTTCAAGTGCTCATCTAAATGCTTCTTAAATGCTGTGAGGGTTCCCCCCTCCACCACCCTTCCAAGCAGTGAGTTCCAGATTCTCGAAACCCTCTGAGTGAAAATGTTTTCCCTCAAATCCCCTCTAAACCTCCTGCCCCTCCCCTTAAATCTATGCCCCCTGGTTATTGACCTCTCTGCGAAGGAGAAAAGTTTCTTCCGATCCACCCTACCTATGTCCCTGATAATTTTGTACCCCTCAATCAGGTCCCCGCTCAGCCTTCTCTGCTCCAAGGAAAACAACCCCAGCCTATCCAGCCTCTCCTCATAGCTGAAAAGCTCCAGCTCAGCAACATCCTGGTGAATCTCCTCTGCACCCTCTCCCGGGCAATCACATCCTTCCTATAATGTGGTGACCAGAACTGCACGCTGTACCCCAGCTGTGATCTAACCAACGTTTTATATACAGCTCCATCATAACCCACTGCTCTTATATTCTGTGCTTCAGATGAAAAAGGCAAGTATCCCATATGCCTTCTTAACCTTATCTACCTCTCCTGCTGTCTTCAGAGATCTATGGACATGCACAATAAGGTCCCTCTGATCCTCTGTACTTCCTAGGGATCAACCATTCATTGTGTATTCCCTTGCCTTGTTATTCCTCCCAAAATGAATTACCTCTCACTTTTCATGGTTAAATTTCATTTGCCATTGTTCTGCCCATCTGACCAGCCCATCTATATTGTCCTGTAATCTAAGGCTTTCCCCCTCGCTATTGACCACACCACCAATTTTTGTGTCATCTACAGATTTACTCCTACATTCACATCCAGATCATTAATGTACACCACAAACAACAAGGGACCCAGCACCGATCCCTGCAGAACACCACTGGACACCGGCTTCCTGTCACAAAAACAACCTTCTGCCTCCTGCCACTAAACCAATTTTGGATCTAGTTAGCCAAATTGCCCTGGATCTCATGGGTTTTTACCTTGTTCATTGCCTCCCATGTGGGACCTTGTCAAAAGCCTTACTGAAGTCCATGTTGACGATATCAACTGCACTGGCCTCATCTACACACCTAGTCACCTCCTCGAAAAATTCCATCAAACTTTTAAGATATGGGGGTGGGACTTTCCAGCCGCACTCATCCCAAAACCGGAAAATACGGCCTGAAGTCAACAGACCTTGGCATGGTCCCCCCCCCCTCCCCCACCCCCCCACCTGCTCTGATTCCCGTGGTGGGAATCCCTCCGAATTTCTACCAATGATTTCCCAACCACTGAAGCTAGACAGATCCCAGCTGCAATGGTTACCCTGACACTAAAAGTGTCTTTCCAATGTGCCTGTATCAGCCACAATCACAGGTTAGCAGGTTCAAGTCATCCTGCCCCATTCAGTCCCAGCCTCAGATAAGCCCTTCTTAGCTGTCCAGTCTTATGTTGCACCTGTAACATTGTCCTTTTACCTGGCGTGGGGTATTTATTTAATCAGATTCTGAAATTCATGACATTGATTTTGATTTATTATTGTCACATGTATTAATATACAGTGAAAAGTATTGTTTCTTGCGCACTGTACAGACAAAGCGTACCGTTCATAGAGAAGGAAAGGAGAGAGTCTAGAATGCAGTGTTCCAGTCATAGCTAGGATGTAGAGAAAGATCAGCTTAGTGCAATGTGGTTTTAGCTGAGTTTGAGGAGAAGGCTGGCTGAGGGCAGGTCCTGTACTCAGATTGATCCCGGCAACGCGCTGGAGAATGATGAATGGATGAAGAATTAACCAAATAAGTTGCCTCCATTAATTTACCGGGTCTTTAACTTTGCAGCCTTCTCGAAGACCTTGCAGAGAAAGAGAGAATGTTCCAACAGCTTCTAGTACAAGCTCTCCAGCAGAGGAACCATGAACTTGAGTCACTCCGAAAAAGATCAGAATCCACAGGTGAGTGACAAGTCAGCAAAGAATCGATCGGCGCAGATACAGCTGGAATTCCCAGACTGAGGAGTGTTTGATCCATTCCTCCAATTGGACAAATATCACTCCCCCCCCCACCCCCCCACCCAATCTGCCATGCCAGTGCAATCCATCTACTGACCAGCCTGCTGTTTAGCCGCTGTTTCCATTTGGCTGCAAAGGATGGCTAGAATCTTATAGTTTTCTGTGTGAAATGGCACAGGGTATGTTTCCTCAGGGAGAAAACTGCAGGTCTCAGGGGTGCGACCGTGAAGGATGGGAACAAGGGGTAAGGATAAAGCAGGAGGATAAGATCTATTTTTTGGGATGAAATATTGAAAGGGACCTGGGAACAGAAGATTCTCTAGGCCAGGGAATTCTGTGCCACCCAAGAATGACCCAATGTCAATTTGTCCCAATATCAAATTGCCCCATTCTGGCATATAATTCAAGCAAGCTGAGAGGCTATGGCTCAGTGATAGAACATTCGACTGGAGATCAAGAGGTTGTTGGTTCAAATCTGAATGTCCCCTTCAGTGTTTGATTGACGTTTGGGCGGCATGGTGGCACAGTGGTTAGCACTGCTGCCTCACAGTGCCAGGAACCCGGGTTCGATTCCAGGCTTGTTCACTGCCTGCGTGGAGTCTGCGCATTCTCCCCATGTCTGCGTGGGTTTCCTCCAGGTGCTCTGGTTTCCTCCCACAGTCCAAAGATGTGCGGGTTAGGTAGATTGGCTATGCTAAATTGCCCCTGAGTGACAGGGGGAGCTAGCTACGGTAAATGCATGGGGATAGGGCCTGGGTGGGATTGTGGTTGGTGCAGACTCGATGAGTCAAATGGCTTCCTTCTGCACTGTAGGATTCTTTGATTCTAAAATCTTAATATGGTCCTGCGGAAGTGCAGGGGTTAGACAGGACATTAAATCAAATCGGGTGGGTGTGAAAGATTCTGGAATACTATTGAAAAAAGAGTGGGTGAGTTCTCCAGAGTGTTCTGCCTAATATTTACCTCATGAGCATTTAAAAATGGATTATATGGTCGTTTATTGCAATTTTGGGAGCCAGCTTTGCACAAATTGGCTTTAACATTTGCCTATGTTACAAAGTGACTACACTTCACAAGTACTTAATGGGCTGCAGAGTGCTTTGAACAGTCCTGAGGACATGACATTTGGTATATTTTAAGAACACGTGGGCTAACAAAGATGAGAAGAAAGCAAACTTCCAAAAGACCAATGCCTGCACTCAATGCAAACATTGTTTTTTAATTCAACAAAGGTAAATCATTTGTCCTTGTATCAAGACTTTAGGCCTCGATGAAAGTAGTGTGCCCAGCTTTGTATAATGGAGTGATACTGAGTGTTTGGAAAGGCGGATGAAGAGGACTACAAGATTAATTCCCAGAGAGGCTCAATGAGCTACATTTCTATCCCTCAGAGAAGCATAGCCTTATGGAGAAGTTGAGTGAAGTTTATAAAATAGTGAGGTCACTGGGTTATATACATGTGGCCCAATTGTTTCAAATGGATTGGTTAAGGAAGACCAGCGTCTTGCTCACAAGTTGAATAAGAGTCAAACCAAGTTGGATGTTGGATGGTTCTTGGTTACCTGGTGGACACTGTCCTTACATGAGGAAGGATGTCCTTACTATAGAGGGTGTATACCGAAGGTTCACCAGGCCGGTTCTTGGGATGGCAGGTCTGTCATATGAGGAGAGACTAAGTCGGTTAGTATTGTATTCACTGGAGTTTAGAAGAGTGAGAGGAATCTTATAGAAACTTATAAAATTCTAACAGGGTTAGACAGGGTAGATTCAGAGAGAATGTTCCTGATGTTGGGAGAGTCCAGAACTCGGGTCATAGTTTGAGGATAAGGGGTAAACCTTTTAGAACTGAGGGGAGGAGAAATTTCTTCACCCAAAGCGTGGTGAATGTGTGGAATTCGCTGCCACAGAAAGTAGTTGAGGTCAAAATGTTGTCTGATTTCAAGAAGAAATTAGCAATAGCTCTTGGGGTTTTGGGGGGAAGGGGATCAAGATATTGAATTTGATGATCAGTCATGATCAAAACTAATGGCGGAGCAGGTTCAAAGGGCCGAATGGCCTACTCCTGCTTCTAGTTTCTATGTTTCTAATGGTTGTCAGCTCACACAGTGAACACTAATCAATTGAATTCCTTTGGGTGAGAGCTGGACTATCTCTGGTTGGCGTGGAGATCACGGTGTAACTGAGGGTAAGATTCCTGCTCGGTAATCAGAGCCAATGTGATCTTCTGGACTTGTTTTGATTACTTTAAGAGGATTGGAGAGGAACATCCAATCGATTTTTCTTTGCGTCTCCCAGGAGATGACATAGCTCCAGGTGAATGATGGGTATTTATATTCTGATGCATAAAGCATCACAAAAGAGTGAGAGGAGGAATGGACCAGTGAGTTGTCTCCATTTTCATAGAAACCATCCTGGGGGAGGAATCTCTCCTCTTCTTTGAAATAATGTCTTTTTTCTAATTCATTCGTGGGACATGGGCGTCGCTGGCTGGCCAGCATTTATTGCCCTTCCTTAGTTGCCCTTGAGAAGGTGGTGATGAGCTGCCTTCTTGAATCACTGCAGTCCATGTGCTGTGCATAGACCCACAATGCCGTTAGGGAGGGAATTCTGGAATTTTGACCCAGTGACTGTGAAGGAATGGCAATTATATTTCCTAGGTTGATGGCAGGTAGTCCATCCAGTTTCATTTCTTTGTTGAGATTTTGTAGCGATTGTTACAACTGAGTAGCTTGCTAGGCCATTTCCGAGGACAGTTGAGAGTCAACCACATTGCTGTGGCTCTGGAGTCACATGTAGGCCAGACCAGGTAAGGATGGCGGATTTTCTTCCCTCAAGGACATTAGTGAACCAGATGGTTTTTCTGACAATTGACAATGGTTTCATGGTCATCAGTAGATTCTTAATTCCAGATATTTTTTGTTGCATTCAAATTCCACCATCTGCCATGGCAGGATTTGAACCTGGTACCCCAGAATATTAGCTGAGTTTCTGGATTAATAGTCGAGCGATAATACCACTAGGCCATCACCTCCCCAATTATTAAAGGTTTAAGATTGGCACAGTGGTTAGCATTGCTGCCTCACAGTGCCATGGACCCGGGTTCAATTCCTGGCTTGGGTGACTGTGCGGAGTCTGTACGTTCTCCCCGTGTCTGCGTGGGCTTCCTCCCACAGTCTGAAAGACGTGTTGCTTAGATGCATTGGCCGTGCTAAATTCTCCCGCAGGCACTGGAGTGTGGCAACTGGGGGATTTTCACAGTAACTTCATTGCAGTGTTAATGTAAGCCTATTTGTGACAATAAAAATAAACTTTAAAGATGGCGTGGTGCCACTGGATACTTTCTGACCACAGCTGAGTTTGCAGATTGAGGTCAATGTTGACCAATCAGTCAAAGGGATAGCATAATGGACCCAGTATAAAAAAGACTTTAATCAACTTCTTTTAATCAACTTGGAATAATTGATTTATTATAAATGGAACTTATGTTTTAAAACAAGTTGCAAGAATTGGTTGACACACGATTTGTAATCTGGCAGTGCAACTATCAATCCCTCTTAAAATACCCCAACACACGCGGACACACACACGGACACACACACGTGTGGACACACGCACGGACACACATACACGCGGACACACACGCGGACAGGCGCGGACACGCGCGCGGACACACACGAGTGGATACACGCGCGGAGACAGGCGCGCGCGGACACACGTGGACACGCACGTGGACACGCGCACGGACACACGCGCGGAGACACAGGCGCGGAGACACGCGCGCGCGGACACACACGCGTGCGGACACACATGTGCGGACACGTGTGGACACACACGCGTGGACACACACGCCGACACACGCGCGGAGACACAGGCGCGAACACACGCGCGCAGGCACGCGAGCACAGACACGTGCGGGGACACGCGCGGAGACACACACGCAGGGACACATACGCGGGGAAACACACACACGCGGGGACACACGCGGGGAAACACACACACGTGGGGAAACACACACGCGGGGACGCACGCGGGGGGGCACACGCGGGGACGTACACACACGTGGGGACGCACGTGGGGGGACACATGCGGGGGGACACACGCGGAGACGCACACACGGGGACACATACAGGCACACACACTGACACACACACGCGGAGACGCACACACGGACGGACACACACGGACACACACACACGGACACACACACATGGACACACACACAGACAATAGGGTTTCTGAAAGAAGGGAGTTGAAAAAGGATTGATTTTTTAAAAACGGATAACATTTGCAGGGTTTCAATGCTGTTGATCTGGAGCTCCCTGATGTGAACTCAGATTGCTGGTCCCAGTAGATGCCAGGAGGTTCTCACCAATGGAGCTTTGGCTTGGAGAAACATAGAGCCAGATCAATCCTCCTTGTCTCAGCCCCTCAGGTTTCCAAAAGAATTCCTAGCCAGATACTGATATCCACTTTATTGCAGGCAAGACAAGGAGAATGTGAGCTGGACAATTTTTTACTTTCTCTGTTCAGTCTCTATTGAGTTTTTTTTTAAAGTTCATAACTTAAAGCTTATTTTTGTCAGGTGATATCCAGTAAATCCGTAGCGTTTGGCTTCAAACCGGTTTTTTTCCCATCAGTTAAAGTAATTGCAGTTTGAATAAACCATCTCTCCCTTTTCGAGGGCCGTGCTCGTTAATTTAAGTACTTTCCTAGAAAAGGCATTCTTGTTCACAGTCCCAGATGAATTTGTGACCCTTCTAAAACAAATCTAGCTCAGTTTCCATTGTCCAGAAAATGCAGTGGCCTTCCATATTTTCAAAGAAAATATTGTCCTGGAGGATACCTGGGGCGGCACGGTAGCACAGTGGTTAGCACTGCTGCTTCACAGCTCCAGGGTCCTGGGTTCGATTCCCGGCTCGGGTCACTGTCTGTGTGGAGTTTGCACATTCTCCTCGTGTCTGCGTGGGTTTCCTCCGGGTGCTCCGGTTTCCTCCCACAGTCCAAAGATGTGCGGGTTAGGTTGATTGGCCAGGTTAAAAATTGCCCCTTAGAGTCCTGGGATGTGTAGGTTAGAGGGATTAGCGGGTAAAATATGTGGGGGTAGGGCCTGGGTGGGATTGTGGTCGGTGCAGACTCGATGGGCCGAATAGCCTCCTTCTGCACTGCAGGGTTTCAATGATTCTTCTATGATTCTATGATAGAGTCATAGAGGTTTACAACATGGAAACAGGCCCTTCAGCCCAACTTGTCCATGCCGCCCTTTTTTTTAAACCACTAAAATAATCACAATTGCCCACATTTGGCCCATATCCCTCTATACCCATTTTATTCATGTAACTATCTAAATGCTTTTTAAAAGTCAAAATTGTACCCGCCTCTACTACTACCTCTGGCAGCTTGTTCCTGACACCACCCTCTGTGTGAACAAATTGCCCCTCTGGACACTTTTGTATCTCTCCCCTCTCACCATTGTTTGGGTTTAATCTCAGTTGTTTGGGTTTAATCTCAGTTGTTTGGGTTTAATCTCAGTTGTTTGGGTTTAGTCTCAGTTGTTTGGGTTTAATCTCAGTTATTTGGGTTTAATCTCAGTTGTTTGGGTTTAGTCTCAGTTGTTTGGGTTTAATCTCAGTTGTTTGGGTTTAATCTCAGTTGTTTGGGTTTAATCTCATTCACTACATTGCAGTAGTCTGTTTTTCAGTCCTTTCTTCTCCTGTACTGTCGCTGTTGGAGCATGTTAGGGAGCAGTTGATGAGTTCCTGATGCCACACAAATGTTGTTGCACCCCACAAAGGAAGGGTGAGGATCTACGTTAATCTTTCTTGTGAAATGCACCGAGTTCTGAACATTTCCAATGTTCAAGTGGCTCTCAGGGCAGGGGCACAAGGGAAGGGCAAGGCTTTGATGCTTCTCCAGGTTACAGCTGATGTTACATAGGGCCAAAATCTTGTCCTCTGCTCAGCCCCACTTCCCAGCAGTGAGAGGTGATTAAGGGCAGGGCCATTGTTGCTGCTGTCACTCGGGCGGCAGACAGGGGGCAGCATTGGGAGGAGATCTGGGAATGTTCTTAGCCAGAGGAAATGTGAGCTGGAACGAGAGAAAAGGTGGGGACCAGAAGGATTTTCATCCAGTCCTAAATATTCAAATAGGGTCAGTTTGGATTGGGTGGATCTGAGCGACAATTACCAATAGTTTTCTTTAATCATTCTTGTTTAATGACTTGCCCCTCTGGATTATTCATGGACAGATTCATGGGACGAATATCAATGCCCCTGAGATGGTTTGGATGGTAGGAAGCCAGGATTCTGGGTGTTCAGAACCCAAGTTATAATTATGGCAGCGTTAAGGATATCAAACTTGTTCTCTTTGGAAAAGAGACGACTTCGATTGACATCATTGAAGATTTGTGGGTAATTAATTGATTTCGGTGAAATGTTAGCTTCGGAGAGATTGGCCAAAATTCAAGAGAGCTGAGTTGAGCAGTGAAAAAGAGACAAGAAAGGGGGCGATCTTACCTTGTCGTCCTGCCGGTCGATGGGTGGGGTGAGCCAGTAAGATCGCGAGAGACCTGAAAAATCGAGTTCGTGCCTGACCTCCCGCCACTCACGATCTTACCGACACCAGACATCTGGCGAGATCAGGCTGAGGCTGATTGTAATATTTAAATTTAAATATTACAAGGGAGCCGGGGACGCAATCGACGGGCTCACTCGCCTTTGTGGCCTCACCGGTGAAGGTCCTCACTGCCAAGGGTCATGTGTGGCCCACATCAAGGGTGACCAGTCGTGATGGCCTCGCCAGTTAGACCGGAGGCCATTGAGACCGCCCCCCCCCCCCCCCCCCCCCCCCCCCCCCAGCAACCATGAGATCGGGGGAGGGGGGGTGTGCCCTTTGAGGGATCAGCTATGGAGGGCGGCAATAGCAGGCGGGGGGTGATCGGAGGCCAGCAGAAGCTGGGGGAAAGTGACTGACATACCTCTCTGCTCTGTGCTGGAACAGAGAGATCTGCACAAGTGCAATGGCACCCTCGGCTGCAACCTGCTGGCTTTCGGCCAGCTTGGGCCCCACATCCTCCCCCCTGCTGGCAGGAAACGGAACTTGCTTCCTTTTTTCCTCAAACTGAGGTGAGAATTGATTTTTAACTCGCTCAAAAAAATGGTGCGATTGTCTCCCATTTTCACGCTCGTTCGTCACTTAGAATATTTTTGGTAAGATCACCTCCAAAATCTTTAGGATCCTTCTTTAGCTCTTTGGATACAGGCTAGAAACATCTTTGAACTGAACGGATACATGAGTTGAAGCAACATCGGACAGAGGGATGGGTTGGAGATTGATCAAGAGAAGGTCAGGTTTCTTGATCGTCCCTGTTTGAGTTCAGTTTGGAAATCCGACCTCTTTCTATGAACCGTGTGAATGGAATTTGGTAAGAGCAGCTTGTTAAAGTTCTCTTCCATGTTCTTAACCAGAAGCCGTTTCAATTGCACTTTGTGACTCCCCTACGACTCCTGTGGATTCCGAAACTGAAGAGCTTACACAGTGGCTATCGACAAAGCAAGTCAATCAACGAACGATTGACAAGGTAAGAAATATTTCTGGTTTGTGCAGAGTGTTCGGAGATTATAATGGGGGACATTGTCAGATGCTTTTCAGGGATATCAGCATGACATCATTCACTGGAAGGGAAGAAAAACAGAAAATTCTGGAAATCTCAGCAGATCTGACAGTATTTGTGGAGAGAGAGACCAGAGCCAACGTTTCAAGTTGGTCATCCAGTCTCTCAACATCAGGTTAAAGTCCAACAGGTTTATTTGGAATCATGAGCTTTCGGAGCGCTGCTCCTTCATTAGGTGAGCGACGAGCTGGTTTCACATACACGGCATATATAGGCAGAGACACAATTGCAAGATAATTAAAGATTGGAACGCGAGTCTTTTCAGATAATCAAGTCTTTGCAGGCACAGGCAGTGCGAGTGGAGAGAGGGATAATCACAGGTTAAAGAGGTGTGAATTGTCTTAAGCCAGGACAGTTAGTAAGATTTTGCAAGCCCAGGCTGTATGGTGGGGATTACACGTACACCATTTGGCCTGGGCTTGCAAAATCTTACTAACTGTCCTGGCTTAAGACAATTCACACCTCTTTAACCTGTGATTATCCCTCTCTCCACTCGCACTGTCTGTACCTGTAAAGACTTGATTACCTGTAAAGACTCGTGTTCCACTCTTTAATTATCTTGCAATTGTGTCTTTGCCTATATATGCCGTGTTTGTGAACCTATCTCCACTCACCTGAAGAAGGAGCAGTGCTCCAAAAGCTCTTGATTCCAAGTAAACCTGTTGGACTTTAACCTCGTGTTGTGAGACTTCTTACTGTGCCCATCCCAGTCCAATGCCAACATCTCCACATCAAGACTCAAGAAATGTTGGCTCTGTTCTATCTCCACAGATGCTGTCAGGTCTGCTGAGATTTTCCAGCGTTTTTTGTTTCTGGGAAGAATTTTCCCATCCTGCCTGCCCCGGGAATCATAATGGGTGGGACAGAAAATTTGACAGCAACCCCGCAGTCGGTTCAGGCTCTGTGGAGAATGAATTGCTGGAGGTGGGCCTTTCGCCCCTCACTCAGGAGAAAGCCCTGCCTCAGAGAGCGGAGCAGCAGCCATTCCTGACGCCACAGGTGGCCCCCAGACTCTCAGTCACAGAAAGCTAGGGCCAATACCGGGAAATCCCGGTGGAGACGGGAGGGCTGGCATGGCGTGGTGGGGGCTGGTTAGGGAATCAAGGGGCGGGGTGTAAAGGACAAGGGAGGAAGCCTCTGGCGAGGGTGCGGGAGAGGATTGGGGGGGGGGGGGTGCATGTGAGAGAGCACCCCCTTCCCTCTCCTTCCCACCTGAGGCACGAGCATTGTAGCCTGCCAGTCTTCCAGCCCCATCCCTAACCTTCTCCCGCCGGCCTCGGAATTGCAGCTGACTGGAAAAGCAGCTCTTAAGCAGCCATTAATTGCTAACTTAAGGGCCTCAATTAGGGTGAGCAGGTCACATGGGACTCTACTTTGTAAAGTTTCAGACAGCTAGATAAGCTGCAGAGCTGGGCTGAGAGGTGGCAAATGGAGTTTAATGCGGATAAGTGTGAGGTGATTCACTTTAGAAGGAGTAACAGGAATACAGAGTACTGGGCTAATGGTAAGATACTTGGTAGTGTGGATGAATAGAGGGACCTGGGTGTCCATGTGCATAGATCCCTGAAAGTTGGCACCCAGGTTGATAGGGTTGTTAAGAAGGTGTGCGGTGTGTTAGCTTTTATTGGTTGAGGGATTGAGTTTCGGAGCCAGGAGGTCATGCTGCAACTGTACAAAACTTTGGTGCGGCCGCATTTGGAGTATTGTGTACAGTTCTGGTCGCCGTATTATAGGAAAGATGTGGAAGTGTTGGAAAGGGTGCAGAGGAGATTTACCAGGATGTTGCCTGGTGTGGTGGGAAAATCGTATGAGGAAAGGCTGAGGGGCTTGAGGTTGTTTTCGTTAGAGAGAAGGTTAAGAGGTGACTTAATAGAGGCATACAAGATGATCAGAGGATTAGATAGGGTGGATAGTGAGAGCCTTTTTCCTCAGATGGTGATGGCTAGCACGAGGGGACATAGCTTTAAATTGAGGGGTGAGAGATATAGGACAGATGTTAGAGGTAGGTTCTTTACTCAGAGAGTAGTAAGGGCGTGGAATGCCCTGCCTGCAGCAGTAGTCAACATTAAGAGCATTCAAATGGTTATTGGATAAACATATGGATGATATTGGAATAGTGTAGGTTAGAGGGGCTTTAGATTGGTTCCACTGGTCGGCGCAACATCGAGGGCCGAAGGGCCTGTACTGCACTGTAATGTTCTATGTGGCAGGAGTTTTGGTACCATCACCACCATGCGCAAAGCCATTGAGGTGGTCCTGAAATGTTCTGCCCGTCGACTCTCTGAGTTCTCTCCTGTTGAAGCTGGTGTACCTCTGGCTCAAAGCTCCAGTGCCCAGGCCGGCCTACACACTGCTGTCCCTCTGCTAGAAAGGGAATTGAGTGAACTTCAGGGGCACCGTTATCTCTGTGGAGAGAGAGAGAGAGAGGATGCAAGCAGAAAGCCGAAGGAATGGGGGAAAGCCAACAATAAAGGCTGGAGGAGGAAGTGAATAAATGTGATTGACAAAGATAGTGAAAAAGCAGAGAAATTAGGGAAGACGGCCATTTTAAACCGGAACCTTCACACTCCTAATGAAAGATCATCAATGTGAGCCGTTAACTCTGTTTCTCGCTCCGCAGATTCTGCCTGACCTGCTGGCTATTCCCAACATTGCTTATTCCATGACACCCCCAGTTAGCTGATGGCAGGTTCCCCCGATTCTCCATTCACCTCTCCTGTTTAAAAACATCGAGATAGACTGAGTCATTGCTCAAATCTTCACCTAACTACAACTTCCAGAATGTATACCTGGGTTTCTACGCTAACTGATCCATCAGTGATCGGTAACACTGTTTAACGGCTTTCTAAGTTTAAAGTTTATTTATTAGTGTCACAAGTAGGCTTACATTAACACTGCGATGAAGTTACTGTGAAAATTCCCCAGTCACCACACTCCGGCGCCTGTTCGGGTACACTGAGGGAAAATTTAGCACGGCCAATACTCCTAACCAGCACGTCTTTCAGACTGTGGGAGGAAATCAGAGCACCTGGAGGAAACCCACGCAGACATGGGGAGAACATGCAGACTCCGCGTGGACAGTGACCCAAGGCTGGAATTGAACCCGGGTCCCTGGCGCTGTGAGGCAGCAGTGCTAACCACTGTGCCACCGTGCTTGTGCTTTGTGTTGGAGATTGATCCTTGTTGCTTGCTGCACGATTGCCAACACTGGCAGGCAATGGATTGGATAGTGCACTCACTAAATGCTTGCGTTCCTCCTGGCCTTAAGCCACTCAGAGTTGCTGATTCGCTGGGATACAGATGACATGTATTTATCATGACAATACAGTATTGTAAAATCAAGTTCTGCTTTGTTCAGTGAAGCCTGAGGCAATGCAACAAGCTGTGAATAAACACTGAAATTCTCAGACGTATGTTGTATGACTGATGATGTGTATATCACACACTCTCAGCACTCCCAGACCTTTAGGCAGCTTTATTAATGTACTGGAAAAAATCTACAATCCTTGCATCAAAAATGTTTGCACACAAAGTCAATGCTAACAGTTCCCGGAGGGGTTTGCTGTTTAATTGAATTTTCACGGCTCCATTTAAAGAAGAAAGCTTTACCCATTGACAAGGGCAGCTACTGTCCAGCTATATCCAGTGGTTTGGTGAGCCAGACATTTTTTTTTAGTCCATTCACAGGACACTGGCTAGACCAGCATTTATTGCCCATCCCTAATTGCCCTTGAGAAGGTGGTGGTGAACTGCCTTCTTGAACCGCTGCAGTCCCCAGGCATAGGTACACCCACAGTGCTGATAGGGAGGAATTTCCATGATTTTGACCCAGTGATAGTGAAGGAACGGTGATATATTTCCAGGTCAGGATGGTGAGGGACTTGGAGAGGAACTTGCAATTGCTGCTTTTCCCAGATCTCTGCTGCCCTTGTCCTTCTAGATGTTAGTAATCGTGGATTTGGAAGGTGCTGTTGAAAGACTCTTGGTGAGTTACTGCAGTGCATCTTTAGATGGTACACATTGCTGCCACTGTGTCTGAGTGATGGAGGGAGTGGATATTGAAGGTGGTGGATGGGGTAGTAATCAAGAGAGCTGCTTTGTACTGGATGGTGTTGAGCTTCGTGAGTGTTATGGGAGCTGCACTCATCCAGACAAGTGGAGAGTATTCCATCACACTCCTGACTTGTGCTTTGTAAATGGTGGACTTGCTTTGGAAGGCCAGGAGGTGAGTTACTCGCCGCAGAGTTGCCAGCCTCTGACCTAAGATTTCATCTCAGTCAGTGCCCATCTGAACTACATCACTAATTGGATTACTAATTCAATGAGTTCACTTGGAAACCCGCCCACTTGGGAGTAGATAAAAGCAAAATACTGCAGATGTTGGAATCTGAAACAGAAAATGCTGGAAAATCTCAGCAGGTCTGACAGCGTCTATGGAGAATCAGTACTTGGAGTAGATGCTAGGTGTGAACGCTGGGTCTGATGTGGAAAGTGTCTCAGGTGGGAAGGTTAGTTGGTACTTGCCCTGTTTACCCAGTGGCAGGGAGGCAATGAGTCTGTGCATGTTGTTATTGGCTGATGATAGAATGTGGCCAGGCTCTGAACTCCTCCAGTATTCAGACTATCCACAGCAGCGAGTTACTGAGCCACACGGACCCAGTTCAGTTCTTGATCGAATGTTCCCGCTCTCAGCCAGGGTCCTCCATTCAGCGACTTTGAGAATCATTCTGACTGTGCGCAGTGACCCCTCCACCTGCACAGGTGCCAAGTGAAGACATTGACCGGGATTTCCCGACCTCCTCCCCGACTTGGATTCTCCAGTCCCGCTGCAGTGAATGAAGATCCTGCTGAGTGCCAAATTCTCCATTCTCGCTGGCAGCAATGGCGGGGCGTGAATGGCCGGAGAATTCCGCCCATTGTTGGTTTCAGCCGTGATGGTTCTGACGGCACATACCCACTGACAGTGCCAGCTTGGTCTAATGGCTACTTGGTGGGAGTTACCAGAGGATGTTAGGGTTCCTAAAACGGCAACCAGGCAAGGACTCAATGACCTCAGGAGGGAGGAGGAAGGGGTCAGGGAGAACATGGGGTCAGAAGCAGCTGTGAGGGTTACATGGCAATGTAATGTTGGCTCACATGTTTTTTTACTATGCTCACGTTACAGATTATAGCCAATGGTTACACACTGCACAACCTTCTGAATGACGTGACAAGGGATGATTTGATGTACGTCCAGATAAGGTAAACGCTGTGACTGCGACACTGTTCATAGCCCTGAATTACAGTGCGAGCTTCCTGTTCCGGGTGAGCTGGGCTCAGTTGTAAGGTTCTTGGGTCTGAGTCAGAAACCAGAGACTTGAGCAGGTAATCCAGGCTGGCACTCCAGTGCTTGTACCGAGGGAGTGCTGCACTGTCAGAGGCAATGTCAAACAGAGGACTCCTCTGTCACTTCTGGCTCTGATTCGGTATTAAAAGAAAAGCACAATATTCACTCAGTACTCGGTATTTAATCCTTAACCAATCTCCCTACAATCAGATTGCCTAATCCTTTATCTCAATGCTGCGTGTGGAATCTTCGTGTGGAATCTTGCTGTGTAACTCTTGGCTGTCATGTTCTTCTTCCAAATCGTTAATGTATACTGTGAAAAGTTGTGGTCCCAGCACCGACCCCTGAGGCACACCACTAGTCACCGGCTGCCATCCTGAAAAAGACCCTTTTATCCCCACTCTCTGCCTTCTGCCAGTCAGCCAATCCTCTATCCATGCCAGGATTAACACCATGGGCACTTAACTTATTTAACAGTCTCCTACGCGGCACCTTGTCAAAAGTCTTCTGGAAATCTAAATAAATCACGTCCAATGGCTCTCCTTTATCTAACTTCCTTGTTACCTGCTCAAAGAACTCTAACAGATTTGTCAGACATGACCTCCCCTTGACGAAGCCATGCTGACTCAGTCCTATTTTATCATGCACTTCCAAGTACTCCGCAATCTCATCTTTAATAATGGACTCTAAAATCTTGCCAATGACCAAAGTCAGGCTAACCGGCCTATAATTTCCCATCTGCTGCCTCCCTCCCTTCTTAAACAGCGGTGTTACATTGGCTACTTTTCAGTCCTCTGGCACCCTCAGCTATCTCTTTTAGAACCCTGGGGTGTAGTCCATCCGGTCCAGGTGACTTATCCACCTTCAGACCTTTCAGTTTCCCCAGAACCTTCTCCTTAGTGATGGCCACTGCACTCTCCTGTGCTCCCTGACTCTCCTGGAGCTCTGGCATCCCATTGGTGTCTTCCACCGTGAAGACTGATGCAAGGTTACTATTCAGTTCCTCTGCCATTGCTTTGTTTCCTATTATTACTTCTCCAGCCTCATTTTCCAGAGGTCCAATGTCTATTTTTGCCTCTCTCTTACTTTTATATATTGAAAAAAACTCTTCCTATCTTCTTTTATATTACTAGCTAGTTTACACTCATCTTTCATCCTCCCCCCCCTTATTGCTTTTTTAGTTGTCCTCTGCTCGCTTTTAAACTCTTCCCAATCCTCTGGCTTCCCACTAATCCTCATCACTTTGTACGCTTTTTCTCTTTTGTTTTTATGCTGTCCTTGACTTCCCTCATCAGCCATGGATGCCTCGTCATTCCCTTAGCGTGTTTCCTTCTCCTTGGGATGAATTTCTGTTGTGCCTCTCAAATAACCCCCAGAAACTCCTGCCATTGCTGTTCCACTGTCTTCCCTGCTAGGCTCCCTTTCCAATCAACTCTGGCCAGCTCCTCCCTCATGTCTTTGTAGTTACCTTTATTTAATTGTAATACCGTTACATCTGATTCCAACTTCTCCCTCTCAAACTGCAGAATAAATTCTATCATATTGTGGTCACTGCTCCCTAAGGGTTCTTTCACCTTCAGTTCCCTAATCAAGTTTGCCTCATTACACATCACCAAATCCAGAACTGCCTGCACCCTAGTAGGCTGTGTCACAAGCTGCTCCAAAAAAACCATCTCTTAGACATTCCACAAATTCCTTTTCTTGGGATCCACTACCTACCTGATTTTCTCAGTCCACCTGCATATTGAAGTTCCCCATGATTATTGTAATATTGCTTTTATAAGCCTTTTCTATCTCCTGATTATTTTCTGCCCCATATCCTGACTACTGCTAGGGGGCCTGTACATAACTCCCATCAGGGTCTTTTTACCTTTGCGATTCCTCAACTCTACCCACAGAGATTCTATGCCTTCTGATATTATATTGCTTATTGCTATCGATTTAACTTCATCCCTTACTAACAATACAACCCCACCCCCTTTGCCCATCTGCCTGTCCTTCCGATAGGACACATATTCTTGGATATTTAGATCCCAGCCCTGATCCCCTTGCAGCCACATCTCTGTGATGCCCACAACATCGTACCGGCCAATTTCAACGTGCGCAACAAGCTCATTTACCTTGTTCCGTATACTGCGCGCATTTAGGTAGAACACCCTCAGTCCTGCATTGACCACCTCCCTTCTCATACTTGTCACCTTTTTTGCTCTGCCTGAGGTTAGATTCCTGCCACCTTTTATACTCTCAGTTCTATTACGTGGTCCGGGAACTTTACTCACCTCTCCTGAGCCCTCGGCTCCTTTAACTAGTTGAAAGTCCTCATCATTAACCTGCACTTTAACTTTGATTTTTTAATTCTCCCGACAACTGAACCCTCCCCCTTCACAGTCCTAGTTATACGATTCGCCAGGACTCTGGTCCCAGCACGATTCAGATGAAGACTGTCCCATTGGAACAGATCCCCTCTTTCCCCATTACTGGTGCCAATGTCCCATGAATTCAAACCCATTCCTCCCACACCAATCTTTGAGCCACGCATTTACCTCCTGAATCTTATTGACTCTGTGCCAATTAGCTTGTGGCTCAGCTAGTAATCCAGAGATTATTACCCTTTTTTGGTTCTGCTTTTTAATTTAGCTCCCAGCTGTTCATACCCCCTTAGCAGAACCTCTGTTCCTGTTCTACCTATGTCGCTGGTACCTACGTGGACCACATACCAGCCTCTCAGACTCAATCTACCTCCCAAATACTATCTGACCTCAAGCGGTTGGACTTTATTCCCCAGAGATCAAAGTTTTAACTCACAGATGGAGTAGCCCAGATCTATGAGGATAGTTTTCCCAACTTCTGTCCCTCACACAATAATGGAGAAAGAGACAGGGGAAGGTGTGCGCAGATTTACGAGGCTTGCTAGTGGATAATCGTTCAGTCAGGAACTCAGACTCACAAAATTAGGCACAGGCTCTCACACGTACACGAGCTGGAGAGGTTTGGAAGGAGAGAACTTGCCCTGGTTCATGGGGAGCTCTTCAGGCAGACTTCAGACCCAGTGCAGAGCTGACTGGGTGCAGGCTCCATTGCGGGGAGCTGATAGTTAATCTGTTACTCCTTTCAATCATCAGAACCTGTCACCAGCCTTTCAGAGATTTCAAACTATTTCTTTTTTTAAGTGAATTTACCCCAATTCTTTTCTACAGTTTTATTCAGAAGGAGCGCTCTGTCGCCCTCTGCCATCCCACCCAAATGGGCACACCTCGTGCCTGAGTTGAGTTGGACCCTGTTCATTATCGGAGATCCGGCAACTCTGTTCTGTCAATATGTGAGCTAGGGATGACTCACGGTTGCATCACTCACCCCTGCCCACTGCCCATCCACCACCCATAGCACTTGCCAAATGTTTGTATATCATAAACAGCACATTCAAATCCATCTGTTATATTCCACTTGTACATCATAGAATCCCTACGGTGCAGAAGGAAGCCAGTTGGCCCATCGAGCCTGCACTGACTCTCTGTCAGCGCATCTTAACCAGGCCCTATCCCCATAACCCCACATATTTACCCCAATAGTCCCCTCTAACCTACACATCTTTGGTCACTAAGAGGCAATTTACCATGTCCAATCTACCTAACCTGCACGGTAGCTACCTCACAGTGCCCTGATTCACTTCCGGCCTTGGGTCACTGTCTGTGTGGAGTTTGCACATTCTCCCCGTGTAAGCGTAGGTTTCCTCCGGGTGCTCCAGTTTCCTCCCACAGTCCAAAGATGTGCTGGTTAGGTTGGATTGTAAGAAGTCTCACAACACCAGATTAAAGTCCAACAGATTTATTTGGTAGCACAAGCCACTAGCTTTCGGAGCGCTGCCCCTTCATCTGGTAAGTGGGAGTTCTGTTCACAAACAGGGCATATAAAGACACAAACTCAATTTACAAAATAATGGTTGGAATGTGAGTCTTTACAGGTAATCAAGTCTCAAAGGTACAGACAGTGTGAGTGGAGAGAGGGTTAAGCACAGGTTAAAGAGATGTGTATTGTCTCCAGACAGGACAGTTAGTGAGATTTTGTAAGCCCAGGCAAGTCGTGGGGGTTACAGATAGTGTGACATGAACCCAAGATCCCGGTTGAGGCCGTCCTCATGTAAGTGGAACTTGGCTATCAGTCTCTGCTCAGCGACTCTGCGTTGTCGCGTGTCGTGAAGGCCGCCTTGGAAAACGCTTACCCGAAGATCAGAGGCTGAATGCCCGTGACTGCTGAAGTGTTCCCCAACAGGAAGAGAACACTCTTGCCTGGTGATTGTCGAGCGGTGTTCATTCGTCCATTGTCGTAGCGTCTGCATGGTCTCCCCAATGTACCATGCCTCGGGACATCCTTTCCTGCAGCGTATCAGGTAGACAACGTTGGCCGAGTTGCAAGTGTATGTACCGTGTACCTGGTGGATGGTGTTCTCACGTGAGATGATGGCATCCGTGTCGATGATCCGGCACGTCTTGCAGAGGTTGCAGTGGCAGGGTTGTGTGGTGTCGTGGTCACTGTTCTCCTGAAGGCTGGGTAGTTTGCTGCAGACAATGGTCTGTTTGAGGTTGTGCCCTACGGACAAGCCCTCCGTATACACAGAATCTGCTTCGATGAAGAGAATCGCAACAGACACCTCCAGACGCTGAAAGATGCCGTCATAAGAACAGAATATGGCGCTCGACTCCATCGATCGACAGTTCCGATGCGCCACAGTGAAAAACCGCACTGACCTCCTCAGTAGACAAACACGGGACATGGCGGACAGAGTACCCTTCATCGGCCAGCACTTCCCCGGACCGGAGAAGCTACGCTATCTTCTCCGGAGCCTTCAACATGTCATTGATGAAGACGAACATCTCGCCAAGGCCATCCCCACACCCCCACTTCTTGCCTTCAAACAACCGCACAACCTCAAGCAGACCATTGTCCGCAGCAGCCTTCAGGAGAACAGTGACCACGACACCACACAACCCTGCCATAGCAACCTCTGCAAGACGTGCCGGATCATCGACATGGATGCCATCATCTCACGTGAGAACACCATCCACCAGGTACACGGTACATACACTTGCAACTCAGCCAACGTTGTCTACCTGATACGCTGCAGGAAAGGATGTCCCGAGGCATGGTACATTGGGGAGACCATGCAGACGCTATGACAACGGATGAATGAACACCGCTCGACAATCACCAGGCAAGAGTATTCTCTTCCGTTTGGGGAACACTTCAGCGGTCACGGGCATTCGGCCTCTGATCTTCGGATAAGCGTTCTCCAAGGCGGCCTTCACGACACACGACAGCGCAGAGTCACTGAGCAGAGACTGATAGCCAAGTTCCGCACACAAGAGGACGGCTTCAACCGGGATCTTGGGTTCATGTCACACTATCTGTAACCCCCACAACTTGCCTGGGCTTGCAAAATCTCACTAACTGTCCTGGCTGGAGACAATACACATCTCTTTAACCTGCGCTTAACCCTCTCTCCACTCACATTGTCTGTACCTTTGAGACTTGATTACCCATAAAGACTCGCATTCCAACCATTATTCTGTAAATTGAGTTTGTGCCTTTATATGCCCTGTTTGTGAACAGAACTCCTATTCACCTGATGAAGGGGCAGCGCTCTGAAAGCTCATGGCTTTTGCTACCAAATAAACCTGTTGGAATTTAACCTGATGTTGTGAGACTTTTTACTGTGTTTACCCCAGTCCAACGCCGGCATCTCCACATCATAGGTTGCAATTTAGCATCTTTGTGTCAGGGGGACTAGCTAGGGTAAATGTGTGGGGTCATGGGAGTAGGACCTGGGTGGGATTGTGGTTGGTGCAGACTCGATGGACTTCCTTCTGCACTGTAGGGATTCTATGATGATCTTTGGACTGTGGGAGGAAACTGGAGCACCCGGAGGAAACCCACACAGACACGGAGAGAATGTGCAAACTCCACACAGACAGTGTTCCTGGCGCTGTGAGGCCACTGTGCTACCGTGCTGCCCATGTAATGCAGCAACTCACTATGCCCTCAGTGAACCTTCATACCAACCTCTGACTCAAGATCAATAATGATATCAACAACAGCTGAACTCACATTACCCCTCCCCTCAGAATCGTTCTCTGAGCACGGACACGACTATTTGGGATTAATGGAGCCTGTTTGTTTTATCCCTCCTTCTGCTCCAGAAACCATTGACTCTGTGCTCAGTACCTCCCCCTGGTGTCTTGTGTACACATCTACATCTACAATAGGTAGTGTGTGTGGGCTGTTTGGCCATGGGGAAGAATGGCCAGAGCTTTAAACATGGACACAAGCTTCTACCGAGATTAGAAACATTGGCTGATGTCCCCCTCCCTGGCCCAGGGGTAACCAATTTCATAGCAAATTCTCTGCTGAATGAAATCTGTTAAATTGGCACAGTTGATGGATCAGCTTTCTTATCTGCATGGCTCAATACTTCATCGTTTGGTCAATTTGTCAACTGAGAGCTTGGCAACCTACAAAACGGCATGATGGGAAGATCAACCCTCACGCGGTCATTCTGTGAATAGTCACCACTTCATTTCCTGAGTTACAGCATCCCATTATACACCCGGAACAAAGAACAAAGAACAATACAGCACTGGAACAGGCCCTTCGGCCCTCCAAGTCCGTGCTGCTCCCTGGTCCAAACTAGACCATTCTTTTGTATCCCTCCATTCCCACTCCGTTCATGTGGCTATCTAGATAAGTCTTAAAAGTTCCCAGTGTGTCCGCCTCCACCACCTTGTCCGGCTGCGCATTCCAGGCCCCCACCACCCTCTGCGTAAAATACGTCCTTCTGATATCCGTGTTAAACCTTCCCCCCCCCCTCACCTTGAACCTATGACCCCTCGTGAACGTCACCACCGACCTGGGAAAAAGCTTCCCACCGTTCACCCTATCTATGCCTTTCATAATTTTATACACCTCTATTAGGTCACCCCTCATCCTCTGTCTTTCCAGTGAGAACAACCCCAGTTTACCCAATCTGTCCTCATAACTAAGCCCTTCCATACCAAGCAACATCCTGGTAAACCTCCTCTGTACTCTCTCTAAAGCCTCCACGTCCTTCTGGTAGTGTGGCGACCAGAACTGGGCGCAGTATTCCAAATGTGGCCGAACCAACGTTCTATACAACTGCAACATCAGACCCCAACTTTTGTACTCTATGCCCCATCCTATAAAGGCAAGCATGCCATATGCCTTATTCACTACCTTCTCCACCTGCGACGTCACCTTCATGGATCTGTGGACTTGCACACCCAGGTCCCTCTGCGTATCTACACCCTTTATGGTTCTGCCATTTATCGTATCACTCCCCCCTACGTTAGTTCTACCAAAATGCATCACTTCGCATTTATCTGGATTGAACTCCATCTGCCATTTCTTTGCCCAAATTTCCAGCCTATCTATATCCTTCTGTAGCCTCTGACAATGTTCCTCACTATCTGCAAGTCCAGCCATTTTCGTGTCGTCCGCAAACTTACTGATCACCCCGTTACACCTTCTTCCAGATTGTTTATATAAATCACAAACAGCAGAGGCCTGCGGAACACCACTAGTCACAGGCACCCAGCCGGAAAAAAGACCCTTCCACTACCACCCTCTGTCTTCTGTGACCAAGCCAGTTCTCCACCCATCTAGCCACCTCCCCCTTTATCCCATGAGATCCAACCTTTTGCACCAACCTACCATGAGGGACTTTGTCAAACGCTTTACTAAAGTCCATATAGACGACATCCATGGCCCTTCTCTCGTCAAGCATTCTAGTCACTGCTTCAAAAAACTCCACCAGGTTAGTGAGGCATGACCTCCCTCTCACAAAACCATGCTGACTATCGTTGATGAGTTTATTCCTTTCTAAATGCGCATACATCCTATCTCTAAGAATCCTCTCCAACAACTTCCCTACCACGGACGTCAAGCTCACCGGCCTATAATTTCCCGGGTTATCCTTTCTACCCTTCTTAAATAACGGGACCACATTAGCTATCCTCCAATCCTCTGGGACCTCACCTGTGTCCAGTGACGAGACAAAGATTTGCATCAGAGGCCCAGCGATTTCATCTCTCGTCTCCCTAAGCAGCCTTGGATAGATTCCATCAGGCCCTGGGGATTTGTCAGTCTTTATATTCCCTAAAAAACCTAACACTTCCTCCCTTGTAATGGAGATTTTCTCTAATGGGTCAACACTCCCCTCCGAGACACTCCCAGTCAACACATCCGTCTCCTTTGTGAATACCGACGCAAAGTATTCATTTAGGATCCCCCCTACTTCTTTGGGCTCTAAGCATAATTCCCCACTTTTGTCCCTGAGAGGTCTGATTTTTTCCCTGACAACCCTTTTGTTCCTAACGTATGAATAAAATGCCTTGGGATTCTCCTTAATCCTGTCTGCCAAAGACATTTCGTGACCCTTTTTGCCCTTCTAATTCCTCGTTTGAGTTCTTTCCTACTTTCTTTGTATTCCTCCAGAGCTCCCTCCGTTTTTAGCTGCCTGGACCTAATGTACGCCTCTCTTTTCTTTTTGACCAATCCTTCAATTTCCCTGGTTATCCACGGTTCTCGAATCCTATCCTTTTTTACAGGCACATGCCTATCCTGCACCCCTAACAACTGTTCCTTAAAAGACTCCCACATGCCAGATGTGGATTTACCCTCAAACAGCATCTCCCAGTCAACAGCTGCAAATTTCTGCCTAATCCCACTAAAATTAGCCTTGCCCCAATCCAACACCTTACCCTTGGGACACCACTCATCCTTTTCCATCGCTATCCTAAAGCTAACAGAATTGTGGTCACTATTTGCCACATGTTCCCCTACCGGAACTTTGAAGACCTGACCGGGCTCATTCCCCAGTACTAGGTCCAGTATAGCCCCCTCTCTAGTCGGGCTATCTACATATTGTTCCAAAGAACCTTCCTGTACGCATTTTACAAATTCCTCCCCATTCAGACTCCCAGCCCTACGCGATTTCCAGTCTATACCAGGGAAATTGAAGTCTCCCACTACAACAACCCTATTTTTCCTGCACCTATCCATTATCTCCTGACATATCCGTTCTTCCACTTCCCTTGGGCTGTTGGGGGGAACATGAGACACCGCACACACAGCTAGCATGGGGAAAACCAGAGACATTCCTGTGATTTTCGTACTGTGTCGAGGGCGCACAATCCATTCCACACAAACTGATCTCCACATTAATCCCGAGTAGTCGTATCCGTCTCAGAGAGAACCATTCTGAGGGAAAGGGTGAGTTTGGCTGCTGTTGATGTGATTGGATTGTTTCTTCAATCACAGATATTAGGTTCTCCTGTTTCCTCTGTGAACCTCTCATTGGTCCCTTTAATCAAGCCAGAATTTTATGGGGATTGTGTAAAGAGATACCTGGCCACTCCGCAGACAGTGTGTGAGGGCTGTTATTAAACACTGAGTGCTGCTGGATGATGTGATAATACTTTGCTTTTTGCTTATCTGCTCTGCGTGCTGAGATGATTGTTGAAAAAGACTATTTACATTATCGTGTTGGTAAATTTACCGAATGTTTGGATTTATAAATCCTAAAGACCTTTGTGTGTGTGTGTTCAACAAATTGAGTGTGTTTTCTAATGCATGTGTAGAGCATGTGTAGAGCATGTGTGTGTGTGCATCTGTGTCTGTGTGCATGGCGTGTGTCTGTGTGCATCTCTTGTGTATGTATCAGTGTGCATGCACATCTGTGTGTGTGTGTCCGTTTGTGTGTGCATCAGTGTGCGTGTGTCTGTGTGTGCACATCTGTCTGTATGTGCATCAATGTGTATGTGTGTGTGTGCATCAGTGTGCATGCACATGTGTGTATCTGTGTGCATATCTATATGTGTGTGCGCACATATGTGTATCTGTGTGTGTACCTCTGTGTGTGTACATCTACGTGTTTGTGTGTTTATCTGTGTGTGCATCTGCATGTGTGTGTGAGCGTATGTGTGTGTGTGCCAGTATCTGTGTGTATGTTTATCTGTATGCGTGCATCTGTGTTGACAATGTTCACCATAAGAGTGAGCCAGAATAAACTGTTTTTAGTCCCTGGTTACGATAATCGTTAGATTCCAGGATTTGATACATATGATGATAAGTAGAATCTCAGTTTAATAAAACATTGATTCAAATCCTGGGTAGGTTAAAGATGTAAGCAGAGTGCAGGGTTAATTGTAAAATTTTATCCAGCAGTGTTAGCGCTGTAGAGGTTACGGGTGCCGAGTTTGGACTAAACAACAGGAATTGTAAATTAACTAATTATTGAATAGTAGCGAGATCGGCCCAAAACAGTTTGCCAGTTTAATACGGTTTATGCAGCATTTTAATAATTGATGCGTATGATAAGGAAAGGTGAATAGCATTTGCCCAATGTGGGAAGTTGCCCAGGATACACGGGGATGGGTTGAGTGGTGGGCAGCACATTAAAAATGTGCAATGGGCCAGAGCATTCTGGGTAAAGAGCAGTGAATTTAATGTACGCGGCATGAGTAGTGTTTAAATAACCCAGCGACATGGCGAGAGGAGATATCCCGTGAGTTGCCACTCGTTGCTGGATGATTTCCGCTGCTCCCCTGCTAACTTCACAAAACAACCCCATCTCTTTGAAGAAATGACTGGATTGTTCTGTTCATCTTACAGCAGAAATTTCGGGCTGCTAATTTAGAGCATAAGGAAAATATTTTACACAAGGAGATTTCTATTCCAAACTCAGCACCCATAGCTATACAGCGCAAACACTGCTGGATAAAATTTTACAATTCACCTCGCACTCTGCTTCCATCCTTAACGTATCAATGTTTTATTAAACTGAGATCCTACTTATCATCGCATGAGCTGTTTCAAATCCTGGAATCTAACAATTTATAGAATGACAGAATCCTGCCATGCAGAAGGAGGCCATTCTGCCCATCGAGTCTGCACCAATCACAATCCTGCCCAGGCCCTATCCCTGTAACCCCATGTATTTACCCTAGCTAGTCCCCCTGACACTAAGGGGCAATTTAGCATGGCCAATCCACCTAACCCAGCACATCTTTGGACTGTGGGAGGAAACCGGAGCACCCGGAGGAAACCCACGCAGACACGAGGAGAACGTGCAGACTCCACACAGACAGTGACCCAAGCCGGGAATCGAATCCGGGACCCTGGCACTGTGAGGCAGCAGTGCTAACCACTGTTTCAAATCCTGGAATCTAACAATTGTTGTAACCAAGGATTAAGTAAAGATTGTTTATTCTGGCTCATTCTTGTGGTGAACATTGTCAGTCTCTGATCTCTGCAACCATTTGACTTGTGAAGTTTTGAATTTCATTCTGATGAGTGTCAGCTTGCACGGTCGGTAAGTGGCGAGGCAAAATGTTTTTGGACTGAAGAGGGAAGAAAAATGTCTAAAAACCCTGCTCCAAAACTAAAACCCCTCTGGGCCAATATGCAGCCGTGTGTATTTATATAAATACACAGCGATATGTGTGCGACAGAGAGAGGGAGCACTTCTATAGGACAGGATTTACCTATCAGTCACTAAAGGGTTTCTTTCTGTGCCAGGGGTGGAATGATGTGCAGACTCTGGGCTGCCATCAGTGCCCACAGGAAGCCAGAGGGTGAGAAGTAGGCACCGGCCACCTGCCGCCCAGTTTCCGAAAGCTGGTCGCCATGGAACAGCAAGGTGAGGCTAGAGGCTACAATACAGAACGGACAGAGACACCGGCGAAAGGCTCACGGTCTGAGAATAGCCGCCTGCTCCGGGATGGCAGCGAAGGGAGCGAGGCGGGCACCTCAGAATGTCTCCCATTGCTGGGAACTGGTGTAACTGTGACTGGCACACCTTTAACTCTCGGAGCTGTTCACCTCGGACATGTTTTGACCGGAATGTGTAACGTCAGACAGCCGGTAGTCAGTTGATGTTCAGTATCACACCCGGTGTTATATTCATGACTGATTTACTGTTCACAAGTGGATCTTGCGCGGCACAGCGGCACAACTGTTCACATAGCAAATAAGCAGCAAGGTGGCAGGTTGGGCACACACAGGGCAGAGCTGGCCCTGGGCTGGGACATTCCCCTCACTCTGAAACCCTGGCCGATACTTTCTTTGTCGTCCCACCTTGGGTAGTGTGAACAGGCACTTTAGTTACATTTAGTTTCCAAGGGCAAATTCCGGGGAATCACTTCCGATCCCATTCCCAAATCCGCATACCCTGGTTTCCTCGTGCTGTAATTAGATTTCCCAATTCTGGTTGGACCCATTCCTGTTGGTGTCACCACCTGACCTCCAATGGCCCTTTCCCTCGTCACCAACACTTCCAGAATAATGTTCAAATAAATTAAAAAAATATCTTTTTGAACATTCCAGTGATTTTTCTCTGGCGTTGCTCCAGAATTATCCCGGAGATTCATTATCAAGCCCTGAAAATTCCAGGAGAAACCTGGAGTGTTGGCAATCTGGTCACAAGGCAGGGAATTCTGTCCACCACAGTAACATTTCTCATCTGATATTTTAGATAAACATATGTATTAAAACAGTATATGAAATAAATATTCGTTGGTGGAGGTGATATAGATTCCTGACAAGCACTTTACTTCTGACCAGGATAACAGATTGTCTGTCACTTTAACACATCCACCCCGGGATAACCAGACCAGAAGTGCAAACTTTGACCTTCCTGGTGTCCACAATCCCAAACTGCACTGGGAAAATACTGACTGAGTCACTGGGGAGAGTTTTGCTGCTGCAATGCTGCTGTTACTGTTCATTAGGAGCCTATAAGACACTATAAGGTCGTTGAGGGGGTCACCCAGCTACAGAGGCGAAGCAGACTCGAAGGGCTGAATGGCCTCCTATTCCTCTTCCTATATCCAGTGGGTTTTTAAAAAAATAAAGCTCATCTGGATTGGTCAACCGATCAGTTGCACACAGCTGGAATTGGAATCCACATCAGCTCAGGTCTGGCACTGAAATATTGAGTGTGATCTCGTGTCATCGCACTTCTGTTACATTGAAGGCTTTTTGCTGCACATCTGTTAATTTCATTCAATGAATGACCTTCAGGGAATGAAGGGATTAGCCGCCTGGTCCATTTAAGCTGCTCTGTCGTTTAATTAGTAGCTTAGCGTTTTTGAATTCAGTCTGCTTAATACATTTATATGAATACCAGAAGAGTAGGCCATTCAGCCTCTCTATCCAATTCTGTCAAGCTATTCAATCATGGCTCCACGTCACCTCAGCTTCACTGTATTTGCCTTTGCTTCAGGTCCTCCAATATTCTCTCCTCCTCCTCCATCGGGTCCCATACCCTTAGAGAGCTTCGCCGACCATGGACTTCCACTGGATTGCTCCATGATTATGCTTGGAAGAGTACTGCACTGGACTGCTGTTCCTTATTGCAGTGTGGCTGAGCAGGAAACTCTCATGCTCTTACCACCTACCAGCAGGGGTGTCAAAGGATTTACAGGCTAATAATCATCCTGTTTGGCCGCCTTATGCACACCTTCCATGACCATCCAGTCCTGTAGTGGGACTTGAACCAGAGCTTCTGGCCCAGAGGTAGGGACACTACCCACTTCACCATAAGGCCCCCTCTCTTTAGGGAAGGCAATGACATAGTGGCATTGTCACTGGACTAGTAATCCAGAAACCCAGGATTAAACTCTGAGGATCCGGGTTTGAATCCCACCATGGCAGATGGTGAAATTTGAATTCAAGAAAAATCACTGACGTAAAAACCCATCTCATGTCCTTTAGGGAAGGAAATCTGCCGTCCTTGCCTGGCCTGGCTGACGTGTAACTCTGCAATCTGGTTGACTCTTAAAAATGGCCTAGCAAGCCACTCAGTTCAAGGGCAATTAAGGATGGGCAATAAATGCTGGCCCAGCCAGCGATGTCCACACCCCATAAATAAATAATAAAAGCCTCTCACCTGACAAATAGCCTAGTCTCAATCTTCAGTATTGCCCAGCTCTTTGGAGATTTGAAAGTTCTTCCCACTCTCCTACCTGAAGATTGTACTCCCTCATTCTGGACGATCCCAATCTTCTAAACACAAGGGAACACTCGGCCATGTTTAAACAACCTGCCCTCATAGTTTAACCTTGATGCCCCGGTACCATTCCAGTGAAACAAATGCCAATATACGCTTTCTGAGGCGCTGTTCCCAGAACTGAACGCAGTATGCCAGATGGGGCCTGAGCAAGACTCTGTACAAACTGAAGCCTAACTTTATCACATTTATGTTTCAGCTCAATTGAGAGCTAGCTCAGCATTCCGTTTTGATTGCTGATCATAATCACCCACTCACCTTTAGTGATTTGACTTCCAAATAAGTACATACTTCCCATCTAAACACCTCAATTGGTTCAAACACCACAGCCTTGTGGCATGGTGCCATCTATGTTTTTGCAACACTTTCTGTGAAGGATTTGAATCTTCTCCAGATCTTCTCCATGTAGTTCTGTTTGAATTCCAACATTATCTCTGTCCCCTCTTTGTGTCACTGTAAACCTCACATGGACCTGCCACCTGCTGCCACTCTCGACAGGACTTGTATCAGACAGATCTTGCTTCAATCCTCCCTCCAGCCCAGAGGTCCCCAATGAGATAAATGGCCCAAATAAACTGGTTTACTAATGCTGGTTCAGAAATACAGCTTCTTCAAACTAATGTCCTGAGTCTTCAGATCGAGTCGAATGGGTCTCTCTTCACTGTTTAGAAGAATGAGATATAATCTCACTGAAACACTGCACCAAAGGAGGCCATTCAGCCCATTGTGTCTGCTGACTTGCTGAATGGACAATTCACCAGATGGCACTTCCTCATCTTCTCACTTTAGCCCTGCACATTCTTCCTGACATTTCACTTTTTTCAGTGGCCAGATAGCTCAGCTGGTTAGGGCATGGTGCTAATAACGTCAAGGTCTTGGGTTCGATCCCCATACTGGCGAAATGTAACTACCTATGCTTGTGCAGTCCTGGCTGATGTTGTGTTCACTTTGGCAGCACATATACTAAAATTGGAACGGTACAGAGAACATAGGGCGGCACGGTAGCACTGTGGTTAGCACTGCTGCTTCACAGCTCCAGGGACCTGGGTTCAATTCCCGGCTTGGGTCACTGGAGTTTGCACATTCTCCTCGTGTCTGCGTGGGTTTCCTCCGGGTGCTCCGGTTTCCTCCCAAAGATGTGCGGGTTAGGTTGATTGCCATGCTAAAATTGCCCCTTAGTGTCCTGAGATGCATAGTTTAGAGGGATTAGCAGGTAAATATGTAGGGATATGGGGGTAGGGCCTGGGTGGGATTGTGGTCGGTGCAGACTCGATGGGCCAAATGGCCTCTTTCTGCACTGTAGGGTTCCTATGATTCTATGATTAGCATAGCCCCTGTGCAAGGATGACACGCAAATTTGTGAAGCGTTCCATATTTCACACTTTCTAAACATTTCAACCTTCTGCAAAAGAATCACGTTCTTCCTTTTCAGAGAATAACCCAATTCTCTCTTAAAGCCTCAGTTGAACCTTCTCCACACTCACAGGCAGCACATTCCAGACCTTAACCACTCGCTGTGTGAAAATGTTCCTCCTCATGTCTCCATTTGCCAATTACTTTTAATCTGTGCCCTCCCATTGCAGATTCTTCCACCAGTGGAAACAGTCTCTCCCTCTCTACTCTGCTCAGACCCTTTGTGGTGTTTGATCACCTCCATCAAATCTCCCTTCCACCTTCCTCGAGGAAAACAGTCCCAACTTCTCCAAACCAAAACTTGTCAATGTACTGGAGGGTTTGACGGGTCAGTGCCGAGAGGCTGCTTGTCCCGGCTGCAGAGTCCAGTATTAGGGCTCCCAGTCTCAGGGTGAAAGATTGATCATTAAGGACTGAGATGAGGAGAAATTTCTTCACCCGGAGGATTGTGAATGGTTGGACTTCCCCAGGAGACTGTGGAAGCTCGGACTGAGAGTGATATATTTTGGAGCATTTAGGGAATCGAGGAATATAGCAATAGGGCAGGAAAGTGTTGGAGTCCAGCAGTGATCTTACTGCAGGGTATACTTTAAGCGCCGTATGGACTACTCTGCTTCCATTTCTTATTTCTTATTAGGTGGCACAGTGGTTAGCACTGCTGTCTCACAGCACCAGGGACCCGGGTTTGATTCTGACCTCGAGTCACTGTCTGTGTGGAATTCGCACGTTCTCCCCGTGTCTGCGTGGGTTTCCTCTGTGTGCTCCGGTTCCCTCCCACAGTCCAAAAGATATGCTGATTGGGTGCATTGACCATTCTAAATTCGCCCTCAGTGAACCTGAACAGCTGCCGTACTAACTTCATTGCAGTGTTAATGTAAGCCTACTTGTGACACTAATAAATAAACTTTTAAAAACTTTAAAACTTTATTTATGTTCAGTCCAACCCTCTCGGAAACAGACCTTGTGTGGAATTACTGAAATAGTGATACTTTCCAGCCCGCAGCTTCAGCTTTTCAGTGGTAGAACTCTCAGCTAAATTTGAAAGCCGGAGGTTCAAGCCCCACCCCATGGAATCCAGACCAACACTCCCAGCGGAGTCCTGGAGGAGTGCTGCACTGTTGAAGGTGCCCATCTTTCCCATCTGACATTAAAACAAAGCCCTGTCTGCCTTCTGGGGTGAATGTGGAAGATTCCATAGCACCATTTTGAAGCTTGTCCAAAGATGTGCGGGTTAGGTGGATTGGCCATGCTGAATTGATCCTAGTGTCAGGGGGATAAGCAGAGTAAATATGTGGGGTTACAGGAATAGGGCCTGGGTGGGATTGTGGTCAGTGCAGACTTGGATGGGGCGAATGGCCTCCTTCCGCACTGTAGGGATTCTATGATTTTATTCTATGATTGCAAAGGAGCTCCTTTTGTGTCCTGGCCAGCACTTAATCCTCAAGCCACATCACTGCAGCGGCTTAGTTGATCATTTATTTCATTGCTATTTGTGGGAGCTTGCTGTGCACAAATTAGCTGCTACATTTCGGACACAACAGTAACTACACTCTAAAAAAAAAAGTACTTCATTGGCTGCACAGTGATCGGTGACATTCAGTGGCTGCAAAAGGCGCTACGTAAATTCAAGATTGCTCTTTCCATTAGTGACTGCACTTCACAAAAAAGGATTGAATTGTCGGAATGTTTCTGGAGTTTCTGAGTTCTGAGAGCTGGGATGTGGATTTCTGTCTGCAAAAAAAATAGCTAATGTGATAACTTTGTCTTTATAAGCTGTAAACGTATAAAATTTATCTTTTCATTGAATATTTTGTTAAATAAAAACTATTTTTGTTACTTCTACACTCTGGTCTTTATTTACTCATGATGTGGAGATGCCGGCATTGGACTGGGGTGAACACAGTAAGAAGTCTCACAACACCAGGTTAAAGTCCAACAGGTTTATTTGGTAGCAAATACCATTAGCTTTCGGAGCACTGCATTTACTCATCAGTGTTAGAAAATCAACCCTCCTTTAATGGAGGCAGTGATGTGTGGGTGGGATTGGGGCTTTCTTAAATTCATTTAATTCATTTTCTTAATTCAATGTGGGCGTCGCCGGCTGGGCCAGCATTTATTGCCCACCCCTAGTTGCCCTTAAGAAGGTGGTGGTGAGCTGCCTTCTTGAACCGCTGCAGTCCCTGAGGTGTAGATTCACCCACAGTGCTGTGAGAAAGGGAGTTCCAGGATTTTGACCCAGTGAAGGAACGGCGATATATTTTCAAATCAGGATGGGAAGTGGCTTGGAGGGGTATCTCCAGGTGCTGGTGTTCCCATGTATCTGCTGCCTTCGTCCTTCTAGATGTCGGCGATCGTGGGTTTGGAAGGTGCTGCCTCAGGAACCTTGGTGAGTTGCTGCAGTGCATCTTAGAATATAGAACATAGAAAAGCTACAGCACAAACAGGCCCTTTGGCCCACAAGTTGCGCCGAACATGTCCCTACCTACTAGGCTTACCTATCACCCTCTATCTTACTAACTTCCATGAACTTATCCAAAAGTCTCTTAAAAGACCCTATTGAATCCGCCTCCACCACCACTACCGGCAGCCAATTCCACGCACCCACCACCCTCTGAGTGAAAAACGTACCCCTAACATCTCCTCTGTACCTACTCCCCAGCACCTTAAACCTGTGATCTCTTGTGGCAACCATTCCAGCCCTGGGTAAAGGCCTCTGAGAATCCACTCTATCAATACCTCTCAACATCTTATACACCTCTATCAGGTCACCTCTCATCCTTCGCCTCTCCAAGGAGAAAAGACCGAGCTCCCTCAGCCTATCCTCATAAGGCATGCCATCTAATCCAGGCAACATCCTTGTAAATCTCCTCTGCACCCTTTCTATGGCTTCCACATCCTTTCTGTAATGAGGCGACCAGAACTGGGCACAGTACTCCAGGTGGGGTCTGACCAGGGTCCTGCAGCATTATCTCCCGACTTCTAAACTCAATTCCTCTATTGATGAAGATTGTAGATGGTACACACTGCTGCCACTATTCATGGCTGGTGGAGGGAGTGAAGGTTTGTGGATGGAGTGCAAATCAAACAGGCTGCTTTGTTCTGGATGATGTCGAGCTTCTTGAGTGTTGTTGGAGCTGTACTCATCCAGGCAAGAAGAGTACTCCATCACACTCCTGACCTGTGACTTGTAGATGGTGGACAGGCTTTGGGGAATTAGGAGGCGAGTTACTCACCGCAGGATTCCTAGCCTCTTATAGCCAGGCTTTCTACTGTCTAGTCCAGTTCAGTTTCTGGTTAATGGTAACCCCCAGGATGTTGATAGTGGGAGATTCAGCGATGGTATTACCATTGAATGTCAAGGGAACATGGTTAGATTCTCTTTTGTTTACAAATGGCACCAAGATACTTTAAGAAATTCTGATTAAATAGCAAAATCAGGAAATTTAAGTTGCTGCAAGCAAAAAGTGTCCGTGAAACTGTCCGAATGTTATTTGAAGCCCAATTGCTTCACTGATGACCAATAAGGAAGGAAGCCTGATATCCTAATTCAATCTAGCCCGTATGTGACTCCAGTCCCACAACAACATGGTTGACTGTTAAGGTAGCTCTGACATTGCCTCCCAAGTCACTGGACTGCTCTGGGTGGACAATGAGTTCGGGGCCTAGGGGGTTGGGCCTGTTGGTGGGGATGAGTTTGGGGTCCCATTGCCACTTTGCCACTGGGATCAATGGGGGCAGGAGGGAGGACCGAGATCAGGGTGGGCTGGAGGGGGGTCAGCCAGGGCTGGGGGGGTTCTGTGGGGGTGCGGGGGCTGCCTGCTGGGGGTATCAGCACTGCTAGGTGGTGGGGTGGGGGGAAGCTGTTGGGGAGGGGTTGTGGGGGGTTGGGGATGGCCTGGGAATGGTCGGGAGGGCTGCGATCGGGCCGTGGGGGTTGGGGAAGCAGCACTGCAGGGGTCCGGGGCTGGCCAGCAGTTCGGGGCCACTTAGAATTTTTTTGGGAGAATTCCGGCCTAATTTTCTGAAAACGTATTCAGAGGTTATATCACTTAGTAATAAACTCCTCACACCATCACACTTATTAATGATTTATCGCCGTTCTTTCACTCCAGCAGATTCATATAATCTTGAAACAATCTTGAAGATGTGACTAGGGCGGTTGATGGAGGAGAACCGGCGGATGCGGTGTTTTTGGATTTCCAAAAGGCGTTTGATAAGGTGCCCCATAAAAGGCTACTGAAGAAGATTAGGGCACACGGAGTTGGGGGTAGTGTGTTAAAGTGGATTGGGGACTGGCTATCCGACAGGAAGCAAAGAGTCGGAATAAATGGGTGTTTTTCCGGTTGGAGGAAGGTAACTAGTGGCGTGCCGCAGGGATCGGTACTCGGGCCGCAACTATTTACCATTTATATAGATGATCTGGAGGAGGGGACGGAGTGTAGGGTAACGAAGTTTGCAGACGACACAAAGATAAGTGGAAAAGTGAATCGTGTGGAGGACGGAGAAGATCTGCAGAGAGATTTGGACAGGCTGAGTGAGTGGGCGAGGATATGGCAAATGGAGTATAACGTTGAGAAATGCGAGGTTATACACTTTGGAGGAAATAATAACAAATGGGATTACTATCTCAATGGAAACAAATTAAAACATGCTACCGTGCAAAGGGACCTGGGGGTCCTTGTGCATGAGACGCAAAAGCCCAGTCTGCAGGTACAACAGGTGATCAAGAAGGCAAATGGGATGTTGGCCTATATCGCGAGGGGGATAGAATATAAAAGCAGGGATGTCTTGATGCACCTGATGTGGAGATGCCGGCGTTGGACTGGGGTAAACACAGTAAGAAGTTTAACAACACCAGGTTAAAGTCCAACAGGTTTATTTGGTAGCAAAAGCCACACAAGCTTTCGAGGCTCTGAGCCCCTTCTTCAGGTGAGTGGGAATTCTGCACCTGTACAGGGCATTGGTGAGGCCGCAGCTGGAATACTGTGTGCAGTATTGGTCCCCTTATATGAGGAAGGATATATTGGCATTGGAGGGAGTGCAGAGAAGGTTCACCAGGTTGATACCGGAGATGAGGAGTTTGGATTATGAGGAGAGGCTGAGGAGATTGGGTTTGTACTCGTTGGAGTTTAGAAGGATGAGGAGGGATCTTATGGAGACTTATAAGATAATGCGGGGGCTGGATAGGGTGGAGGCGGATAGATTCTTTCCACTTAGTAAGGAAGTTAAAACTAGAGGACACAGCCTCAAAATAAAGGGGGGTCGGTTTAAGACAGAGTTGAGGAGGAATTTCTTCTCCCAGAGGGTGGTGAATCTCTGGAATTCTCTGCCCACTGAGGTGGTGGAGGCTACCTCGCTGAATATGTTTAAAGCGCGGATGGATGGATTCCTGATCGGTAAGGGAATTAAGGGTTATGGGGATCAGGCGGGTAAGTGGTACTGATCCACGTCAGATCAGCCATGATCTTATTGAATGGCGGGGCAGGCTCGAGGGGCTAGATGGCCTACTCCTGCTCCTATTTCTTATGTTCTAACAAGTGCAAACTTGCCCAGTTTTTATTCTTTCTCAGGTGTCGACATCATTGGCTGGGCCAGCAGTTATTCCCCATTCCGAATTGTCCTGGAGAAGTTGGTGGTGAGCTGCCACCTTCAACCGCTGCAGTCCACTGTCTTTGAGTCCAATAATCCCAAACCAAACAAGGAATATAGACTTTAATCCCACAAAAAGCCCCCAATTGTTTTGACCAAGGCCAGAAACTCCCGGTGTTTCGTGAAGTTTGCCCAGACCCTAAGTTTTACCTTTGATTTTGGCATTAGGGTGAGCAAAAGGTATTTCACGCCAGGTATGATTCAAGTGACCCACTAGGGAGCTTTTTATCAAACAAAGTTTATTTAAGAGTTAAAATATAACAAAAAGAATTAGCATAACTTTTGACAATTACAAAATTTAAACATAACACAGTATAACTCCTAACAGCTAGCTATGTCTGTTGTTTCAATGTAAAGCAATATCCCATGGACATACACCCGTCTTCAGAATCAGCGAACACAAAAACAAGTGTGCTTATGTGATGCTGGATTTCCAGCTGGAAAGGACAGCTTTAAAGGAGTTTTGCTGCTTGGGGGGATATATTCTTCTCTGAAAACTGCTGTCAGGTTCTCTGTCCAGAAGTGCTTTTTAACACTTCTGGACAGAGAACCTGACAGCAGTTCTCAGTGAAGGATATATCCCCCAAGCAGCAAAACCTCAGAGAGGTAAACCCAGTGTTTGGCAACTTCCAAAAACAGCCACTCAGACAACAGAATCTCCAACTCCAGAGAGGGGGAAAAACACTGCTGCCTCTCTCAGCTTCAAGCAGCTTCTGAACAACAAAACTAAAACTGGAATGCTCTGTGAAAAATAGCTGTCCCTCAGTACATGACATGACCTGTTAATAACCCCCAATCAAGTTCCACTCAGCAATCCCAAGGGAACAATAAAATCACAGAACACTGCATTAGTTCAGATTAAAAGCAACGATTTGTAAATTATACTGCTTCAGTAACAATAAAGGACATTGGCGACAGATAGCAGGGTGCCAACAAAACACCCGGCAGAGAAACATGATTAAAATACATTTCTTAAAAGGGACAGTATCATCACTATCAGAGGGTCAATACTGAGGGAGTGCTGCACTGACAGAGGTTCATTACAGAGAGAGCACTGCACTGTCACAGGATCAGCACCAAGGGAGTACTGCACTGTCAAAAGGTCATTACTGAGGGAGTGCTTTACTGTTAGTGGGTCAGTACTCAGGGGGTGTAACATTGGTACTGAGTGAGTGCTGCACTGTCAGAGGGTCAGTAGTGAGGGAGTGCTGCACTGTCAGAGGGTCAGTAGTGAGGGAGTGCTGTACTGTTGGAGGGCCAGTACTGAGGGACTACTGCACTGTTTGAGGGTCTGTACCGAGGAAGTGTTGCACTGTCGGAGGGTCTGTACTGAGGGATTGCTGCACTGTCGGAGGGTCAGTAGTGATGGAGTGCTACACTGTCAGTGAGTCAGTACTGAGGGAGTGTTGCACTGTCAGAGGGTCAATACTGAGGGACTGCTGCACTGTCAGAAGGTCAGTACTGAGGGAGTGCTGCACTGTCAGTGAGTCAGTACTGAGGGAGTGTTGCACTGTCAGAGGGTCAGTACTGAGGGAGTGTTGCACTGTCAGAGGGTCAGTACTGAGGGAGTGCTGCACTGTCAGAAGGTCAGTACTGAGGGAGTGTTGCACTGTCAGAGGGTCAGTACTGAGGGAATGCTGCACTGTCAGAGGGTCAGTACTGAGGGAGTGCTGCACTGTCAGAGGGTCAGTACTGATGGAGTGCTGCACTGTCAGAGGGTCAGTACTGAGGGAGTGCCGCACTGTCAGAGGGTCAGTGCTGAGGGAGTGCTGCACTGTCAGAGGGTCAGTACTGAGGGAGTGCTGCACTGTCAGAGGTTCATTACAGCGATAGTGCTGCACTGTCAAAGGGTCATCACCTAAAATCAGACTATCTGGTTAGTGTTGCTTGTGGGGTCTTGCTGTGTACTAATTGGATGCCATTTTCCCTATATTACAGCTTATCATATTATATTATAGGTCAAACATATTTTGTAGTCGTGAAATGCTTTGGGATGTCCATAGGTTGTAAAAATCCCATATAAATACAATCTTTTTAACTATTTATATAATGAGCAGAACTTTCTCAAAACATTTCTAATTGTAAACTCGACGAAAAAACAGGAGGTTTTCTCAGCTGTTTTCCCAGCGAGGTAAGTGGTGATAATTTATGGCACTCTGTGCAATATTGCGGCTGTAATGTGAATCTTGCCAGTGGGGGGAGGGGGGTGGAGTCTCAGCTCATCTGTGAGGCCAGCTGCTGAACTCTAGGGGTGCCATTGCACAGGCACCCCGATCTCCCAGTATTCCTTCCTTCATTTCCGCCACTCTGACACAAAGTGTGACACTGCTCGATTGACAAGCTGTTGCCACTCTGAATGATTGGTTGCAAACTCTTCCCAGTTTTAACCGTCAATACTGTCCCACTTCGAGGAGAATATCTTTGGAGCTTTTCCTCTTCCTTTAGTTTTGTCCAAATAAACACACAACCATTGAAAAACAACTTCAAAGTTCTGGCAACTGGGGATAATGATGTGGAGATGCCGGCGTTGGACTGGGGTAAACACAGTAAGAAATCTCACAACACCAGGTTAAAGTCTAATAGGTTTATTTGTAGCAAACACCATTAGCTTTCGGAACTGGCTGTTCCTTCGTCAGGTGGGTGGGAGTTCTGATCACAAACAGGGCATACAAAGACACAAACTCAATTTACATGAATAATGATTGGAATGCGAGTCTTTACAGCTAATCAAGTCTTAAAGGTACAGACAATGTGAGTGGAGAGAGCATTAACCACAGGTTAAAGAGATGTGTATTGTTTTCAGACAGAAAGTTAGTGAGATTTTGCAAGCCCAGGCAAGTTGTGGGGGTTACAGATAGTGTGACATGAACCCAAGATCCCGGTTGAGGCCGTCCTCATGTGTGCGGAACTTGGCTATCAGTCTCTGCTCAGCGACTGCGCTGTCGTGTGTCGTGAAGGCCGCCTTGGAGAACGCTTACCTGAAGATCAGAGGCCGAATGCCCGTGACCGCTGAAGTGTTCCCCAACAGGAAGAGAACAGTCTTGCCTGGTGATTGTCGAGCAATGTTCATTCATCCGTTGTCATAGCGTCTGCATGGTCTCCCCAATGTACCATACCGCTCGACAAATAAATCTGTTGGACTTTAACCTGGTGTTGTGAGATTTCTTACTGGGGATAACGACAGAGGTAGGCTGGACAGACAGGCAGATATCTATTTTGCTAAATGGCCTCATTATGAGTGATTGGCTGACCTCTGAGTATGATCAGTGCATTCAGCCCATTGGGAGGCAACTGTCACAGTTGCTAAGGGGACTGCGAGCTTTGCTTGATTCACATTATTTACATTGTAATAACTGGATCTTTCTCTTAAATTGTTTTTCAATGCCTGTGTCTTTATTTGGACAAGATTAAAAGTTTCTTCACCAGGACTTTCATTAGCTGTGTTTGATTGACAGTTTTATGAGTAAGAAGAGGGGGGATTTTATTAAAGGGATTGTTGAATGTTTATTTGTATTTGTGGATCCTGATTTCAGAATAAGGTTCACAACTCGGCCGAGGAGCTGTGAACCATGTTTCCTGCAAAAGCTGGTTTGACTCCATTAAAATTGTGGGAGGTCTGAAATCCACCCCCCCTCCCCCCCCCCGCCCCCCGTCACCCCCAACCCTCCGACATCGAAATGGAGACAGCAAGGAAGGGAGTGCTCATGCAGTCTCTCTGCCGGTACATCTATCCTGCACTCACTAAAATTGCCATTCCGACACAGGTGGAGGGATAAAAATCCTGAGCTTATTTTCTAAGCGACATGTGGCTACTTTTTTCTTCATCCCAAAAGGCTCACCTCACACTTTCTAAATTGAAATTACATAACCAATCACTAGCCCATTCTGCAATTTATTAATGTCTTCCTCAGTAATGAGCAGATCATTGTGCTTTAGGGCTTTGGTTTAAAGCCACATCCAAAAACTGGCACCTCCAACTGTGCAGCACTCAGGTATCAGCTCCAATTATTATGTGCTGAAGTTTTTGGAGTGAGATTTAAACCCAGCACTGAGTCACAGCTAACACAAATGACTGCATCCTGTCTGAACTCTTGCTGGTAATGTGTACTGCATTCTTTATACAAAGCATCCTCTATACTGTACATTGTTTGGTCCAAACCGTCACTGAGAAACTGCTTCAGTGGAGTTGCAATAAGGAGTAAAATTAGATTAATTTTGCAATCTGGGAAGACACGGTGACACAGTGGTTAGCACTGCTGCCTCACAGCGCCAGGGACCCGGGCTCAATTCTGGCCTTGGCTGTCTGTCTGTGTGGAGTTTGCACTTTCTCCCTGTGTCTGCGTGGATTTCCTCTGAATGCTCCAGTTTCCTCCCACACTCCAAAGGTGAAAGGGTTAGGTGGATTGGCCATGCTAAATTGCCCTTTAGTGTCCCAAAATGTGTAGGTTAGGTGGAGTGGCCATGCTATATTGGTCCCTTAGTGTCCCAAGATGTGTACATTAAAGGGATTAGCAGCTAAATATGTGGGATTACGGGGATGTGGCCGAGGTGGGATGCTTTGATAGAGAGTTACTGCTGACTCAATGGGCTGAATGGCCTCCTTCTGCAGTGTAGGAATTCTATGATTCTAAGGGCAAGGCCAAGCTGTGCCATAGGGAGACTGTCAGAAAATATGTAAAATGGGCCACTGATTTAACCAAAATTCTATAAATCTAACAGGTGGGGATTGAGTTTAGAATGTGTATTTGCTGATGGAGCAATGGGAAAACATGTTTTGGTGACTAAATGTAAATTTGACACTCGGCGATGTCAGGCGACTGCACTCTAGATCACTTTAATCCTTTCCTATTCAGGCAGGTCAAGGCAAGAGCAGGCTGAAAGAAACCAGCTCTCATCTGCACATTTCCCGAAATAAATAGCCGGTAGGATTTCAAACAGCACTCTGGAGAAAAAGACATTTTGATAGATGCGGGAAAGGATGATGTAAAAATATATTTGCGAATTTCTACTGTGATGTTGTTAATGAGTGTGTGTATATCAAGCTCCTCCATCTGTCACACTCCTGCAAAACCTTCAGACAGCGTAGTGCCAGGGCTCAGGGTGTCTCGGGAGAGATTTGTCCCTTTTTGAAGGGCAGGCATAGCCGAGTGGAAATCTGTCATGGTGGCTCATTCTGCTACCTTCACCATGCTGATTTATTTATTTTTCTCGACTGTTACGTTGCTATATTATTCGGAACAGGCTACGAACTAATTATTCTGGAATGTACATCCAGGATGTCACACTGACTGCCGCACTGCAGTCTGGTGTTGAGTAACGCTGTGTCAGTCCCCCAGTCACACGGGGAACAGCAGTAAATCTAACCAATGAAGCTCCAACATAATAGTGCTGATAAAGGACACATGTTGTCAAAGGTTTTCGTCTTGCACTCATCAGGTCAATTCACAAAAATACCAAATGTAAAGGGAACAACAATTTATACTGCACAAGAAGAGAGTGTTGATTGGTTGGAAAGTAGAGTCTGATTGGGAGTGGCATTGCCGTGGAGAATGCACCAGTTAACTGATGCCTGGCAGTTAACTGCCAAACTTTGTTTCAATTCAAACCAGGCAGGTTGGCTTTGATTGGCCAAGACATTGCCTTCGGGATTGAATCAGAGAATGGCTGTTTTGTTTAGTTGAAAAGGCACAATGTGTACTCTTCCTGTCTGCAAAGGGCAGGGTCCTGTGTATTAGTATTTGGAGGTTCTAGCATGTTTGAATGAGCCACACTGCGAGGTTGACTGATAATGTTAAATTGGTTGTCAATAGGGCCTGGGTGGGATTGTGGTCAGTACAGACTCGATGCGCCGAGTGGCCTCCTCCTGCACTGTAGGGATTCTATGATTCCATGATTAATCTTAGCACACTCAGGGTTGTTTGTCAAATGTTGTCCAATCGCAAAATCACATCTAATATTGAACACTGTATTTTACAATTACAGTCAGCACTCTGCCTGCTGTGAATAGTTGAAGGGACGTGTTGTTTGATATGATCCACCAGTCTTTAGGCTTAGGGCCTACATACCTGGCATCACGCTGGCACTGAAATTCAAATTCCACATTACTCACTTGTGAGATTGGCAGGACGTCTTTATGGTTTGATAGCAGCATCCTGTTAGCGGTGAATACCCCTTGTGTTGCTTCTGCCTAGTAACAGCGTCAAACAGCTAGCTTCACCCATTACTCAAATGTTTGAGATACCTTACTCTTCCAGAATAATCTGAAGTAGACTGGATACTTTCAGGAGCAGAAGTGGTGGCCTTAGGCCCATCCATGAGTCTGCATGATATACAGCGAGCAATGATCTGATCAGGGTAGTCATTATCCGTCAGGAGGCCTCTGATGTGCCTATTTTAGCACCAAGCTTGTGTGGTGAGCAAATGGCTCGGACCCTACTTACAAGGTTGCTCATAAGGTCAATCTTAAAGTGCGTGGATCTGTAGGAATCCAGATACGTGCCCAGTCTACCTCAGATTACCCTGGAAGGACAAGGTATCTCAAAACTTAGAACAAGGGGTGAAACTAGTCATTTCACACTCCCAGCATGCAGCAGCAACATGGGTGGAGTTTGCTCCTGACAGGATGCTGCCGTCAAACCAAAAAAATATTCTGTCTATCCCAGGAATTAGTAATGTGATGTATGAATTTCAGTGCTGGTGTGATGCTGGGTATATAGGCCGTACATCTCAAAGACTGCCGGCTTGTATCAAACAACGTGTCTCTTTGGCTGTTCACAACAGACAAAGTACTGACCGTACCCAACCAATCCGCGTTTGCAAAGCTCAAAACATATGGTGGCATTTTCCACCCCTTCTGCAGCGTGTTTTGAGACAGCAGAGGATGTCTGCCATTGACCATGAGTGGGATCTTCTGGTCCCGCCAATGTCAATGGGTTTTCCCATTGCTCGCACCCTCCACGACTGGGGAACCCTCGGCAGTGGGGGGGGGGGGGGGGGGGGGGGGGAGAGGTGGGGGGTGGAGTGGTGGGGGGGGCGGGGGGTTATCACCATTGGCAGGACTGGAAGATCCCTCCCCGGCAGGAACAGCTGGAAAACTTTCCCCGTTGTGCCTAACTTTAGGTGTGGTTCCGCGATTGGACAACATCTGTTAAACAACCCTGATACTGCTAAGAATTCCACTGAGGACAATGTAAAATGACCAGTTTGATTCGCAGTGTGTCTCACCCACACATGCTACACACAGGGCCCTGTCCTTTGCAGACAGGAAGAGGGGTGAGAGATATAGGACAGATGTTAGAGGTAGGTTCTTCACTCAGAGAGTAGTAAGGGCGTGGAATGCCCTGCCTGCAGCAGTGCTGGACTCGTCAACGTTGAGAGCGTTCAAGTGGTTATTGGATAAACATATGGATGATATTGGAATAGTGTAGATTAGAGGGGCTTTAGATTGGTACCACTGGTCGGCGCAACATCAAGGGCGGAAGGGCCTGTACTGCGCTGTAATGTTCTATGTTCTATGTTCTATGTACTCACACTCTACCTTTTTTAACTCAGCAAAATAGCATATTTTCTGTCCCTCCTGTGACGATTCCCACTGTGCGCGTGCAAGACATAAAATCCCAGCTGTAAACCCTGTTTCTCTCTCCACAGATGCTGCCCAACCAGTTGAACATTTCCTGGGATTTTTCGGATTTCCAGCATCCACAATATTTTGCTTTGGTATTGCGGATTTTCATTAAATCATAGAATCCCTACAGTGCAGAAGGCGGCCATTTGGTCCATCGAGTCTGCACCGACCACAATCCCACGCAGGCCCTATTCCCCGTAACCCCACATATTTACCCTGCTAATCCCCCTGACATTAAGGGGCAATTTAACATGGCCAATCAACCTAACCCGCTCATCTTTGGAGTGTGGGAGAAAACCGGAGCACCCGGAGGAAACCCACAGGGAGAACGTGCAAACTCCACACAGACAGTGATCCAAGTTGGGAATTGAACCCGGGTCCCTGGCACTGTGAGGCAGCGGTGCTAACCACTGTGCTGAATCCCCCCACCCCACCCCCCCCACCCCCCACCCCCCTGCCACCCCCCCCCCCCCCCCCCCCCCTTGCATTTTAAATGTGTCCTTAAAGGAAGAGAGGGAGTTGGGTGCAATGGAAGAGTTTAGGGAAGGAGTTCCAAAATATGGGTACTTAGACAGTTGAAGGCACGGCCATCCAAGAGAGAGCAATTCAAAGGATGAAGGAGTCACACTAACGGACAATCTGGGAAAGGTTTGGAGATTGGAGATGTTTACAGAGGTATGGACATATCTGGATTCAAAGTCGTGAATTTTAAAGTAGAATATTTGGGTGATTGGGAGTGAATGCAGGTCACTGAGCATTGGGGTGATTGGCAAGGCAGACTAGGTGTGACTAGGTGTGGTAACAGAGTATTGAATTAGCCAGTTTACAGATGGGAGACCAACCAGGACAACATGGGAATTGTCAGGTCTGGAGGTGACGAAAGCATGGCTAGGAATTTCAGCTGCAGCTGGGATGAGGGAAGGGTGTGGTAGGATGTTGGCAATGTGAGTCCATGTAACCTTTGTGCAGGGTTCATACATTCAGTCCAGAGTTGAATAGGACAAAGTGAATTTAGGCAGACCCCATTTGGAATATTGTGAGCAGTTTTGGACCCCATACCTATGGAACAAAGTGCTGGCCCTGGAGGGGGTCCAGAGGAGGTTCACAAGAATGATCCCAGGAATGAAGGATTTATCATATGATGAGCGGTTGAGGAGTCTGGGTCTGTATTCAATGGAGTTTAGAAGGGTGAGGGGGGATCTAATTGAAACTTACAGAATACTGAGAGGCCTCGATAGAGTGGACGTGGAGATAATGTTTCTACTAGTGGGAGAGACTAGGACTCGAGGGCACAACCTCAGAATGAAGGGACACTCCTTTAAAACAGAGATGAGGAGGAATTTCTTCAGCCAGAGGGTGATGAACCTGTGGAACTCATTGCCACAGAGGGCTGTGGAAGCCACGTCATTGAGTGTCTTTAAGACAGAGATAGATGGTTTCTTGATCAATAAGGGGAGCAAGGGTTACGGGCAGAAGGCAGGAGAATGGGGATGAGAATTATATCAGCCATGATTGGATGGAGGAGTAAACTCAATGGGCCGAATGGCCTAATTCTGCTCCTATACCTTATGGTCTTATGTTCTTATGATTTAAATAGTCTGGTTCAAGCTGGTGAAGTCTCATGATGCAGTGGGTAGTGTCCCTATCTCTGGGCCAAATGTTATGGATTCAAGCCTCACTTCAGGACTTGATGGCCAATGAAGATGCGTTCATAACATAGCCAAACAGGTCGATTATCAGCCTGAAAATCCTTCCAACATACCTGATGGCGGGCGGGGAGACAGTTTCCTTGTCAGCCATATGGCAGAAGGCAACAGGAAACCACTTTGCTGAGTGTAATCATGGACCAATCCAATGGACCAATCCAAAGGACCAACCCAATGCAAGTTTATGGTTGCCAATGTGTGTGGTACCTGGAGGCTGAGGTGTCCAAGCTGAAGAAAAGTAGGAAAAAACAGAAGTGGAAAGAACAGATGGTGCAGTCAAAATGCAACCCAGTTAAACAGGAATGTTAACGCAGAGGATAACACACACAGCCTGGTAACAAGGTTCCCATGTGTGATACAAAGGTCCTGAATATGTCATATTGTTGCACTTGGAACTCTGGGTGTAAGCTTGATGAAATCAGCCTGTATGAGGAAGAAACCATTTAATTCCCATTAAAGATTTCCTTCAAGTGGAGATTGGATGCTTAATATGCTCGGCTAATGATTGGTGATCCCCCTATGCAATTGAGAGAACAACACCGTATGAAGCTTTTGTTGTTGAAGCTGAGGTGGGAGGAGTTGATTTTGGGGCAGTCCAATCAATTGCAGAGCAATCAATTGCATCAGCAAATTCCTATTGAACTTTGTAAAGCCTCAGGAAAGCTATCTGCTGGTGTAGTTATGGCCCACCACTCTCCAAACCTGCACCCACCATATGCACACTCCCGCCCTTAAAGAGGTGGGGGCCCCGGCAGTGCCACAAATGGTACTGGGCACCCACTTGAAATATTCACCAGCTGCTGAGCCCAGGAAGTGGGGTGGAATCCAGTCGACAGGCTAGGAACTTGTGGATGCCTCTCCTAAGTTTTGGTCCGAGCTTGCCTTCACCAGCTGTTATCCTTCATACCCGAGCCTTGACTGTTTTATAATTCTCACCCTTGTTTTCAAATCCCTCCCACGGCCTTGCTCCTCCCTATTTCAGTGACCACTCTCACTATTCTCAGGAGACTAAGGAAATTTGGCATGTCCGCTACGACTCTCACCAACTTTTACAGGTGCACCATAGAAAGCATTCTTTCTGGTTGTATCACAGCTTGGTATGGCTCCTGCTCTGCCCAAGACTGCAAGGAACTACAAAGGGTCGTGAATGAAGCCCAATCCATCAATCAAACCAGCCTCCCATCCATTGACTTTGTCTATACTTCCCACTGCTTCAGAAAAGCAGCTAGCATAATTAAGGATCCCACACACCCAGATATTCTCTCTTCCATCTTCTCCCGTTGGGAAAAAGATACAAGAGTCTGAAATCACACATCAACCGACTCAAAAACATCTTCTTCCCTGCTGCCATCAGACTTTTGAACGGACTTACCTTGCATTAAGTTGATCTTTCTCTACACCCTAGGGTATGACTGTAACACTACATTCTGCACTCTCTCGTTTCCTTCTCTATGAATGGTATGCTTTGTTTGTACAGCGCGCAAAAAAACAATACTTTTCACTGTAGACATGTGACAGTAATAAATCAAATCAAATCAAAATTCCTCCCCCCCCTCCGACCCCAACAACTCAATGAGATGATCTCATTGAAACATAGAGGATCCTGAGGGGAATGCTGAGGGGATGTTCCCCTTGTGGGAGAGACTAGAACCAGGGGATGCGATTTAAAAATAAGGGGTCACCTTTTTAAGACAGAGATGAGAAGTTTTTTTTCTCTCAAAGGAGCTCGAGTCTGTGAATTCTCTACCTCAGAGAGCGGTGGAGCAATGGTCAATGAATATTTTTGAGACTGAGTTGGGTAGATTCTTGATTGACAAGGGAGTCAAAGGGGGTAGACAGGAAAGCAGAGTTCAGATTACAATCACACCAGCCATGATCTTGTCAGTTGGTTCGAGGGGCTGAATGGCCTACTCCTTTGTTATATCTGCGCTGCTCCAATTCTGGCCTCCTGCTCAACTCCTTCTTTTCATCACCCGCCATTGGCAGTCACGCCTTCAGTCAAAGAAACTAAGATCAGAAATTCTCTCTCAAAACTTCTCTCAAAAGTATCTCTCCTCCTTTGAGACATTCCTTAAAACCAACCTCTCTGACCAAGATTTAGGCCATCTGTCCTAATATCACCCATCAGGGATCACTGCAGGGCAATTTGGATTGGGACTCTTGGCTGAATAAATTGGAACAAACGAGTGATTGAACAAGGAGTAGGGGAGCGGGGGTCTCACAGTAACTTCATTGCAGTGTTAATGTAAGCCTTACTTGTGACTAATAAATAAACTTTAACTACTCTGTTATTAACTGGTAAGATTCACTCTGTCATTGAGGGAACTAATAATGCACACAGTAGTGTGTTTGAAACTGGCCTAATGGTTCAGCAGGTTTCGGGTGTGAGACTACACTGCTCAGTTAGCTGATTGCCATCAGGACTGTGGTGGAATTTGATGAAACGTAGCTGTGTTTCTCTCTCCTGGTTGCTATCCAGCGCCCCTCCAGGAGACAGCCCTATCTTTACAGTATTGGGTTCGGCTGTGATATCCCTTGCTGTCGAATGGCTCCTTGAGAATTGCTTTCCACTCTCACATTTGAATAATGCCCATTTGTATAGATATGAGTTTGTGACTGTCAGCATGGAGCTACAGAGTAGGCAGGGAAAAAGAACTGTCTATACAACCTTCTAGTGCAAAGTATACAAGGGGCTGTTATTGCTATGTAACATAGAATATAATGTATACAGCATATTGCTCAGTATTCCCCAGTATAAGGTATACACAGAAATGTGATTACCCTATGCCACAGAATGTTATAGATACAAATGACTATTACTGCCGTTATTGAATGGAGTACAATACAAACTCATTGCTCTTACAGATCATGGGTGTTACACACTTAGTCTGTAACACAGTATATAATCTATATTATTTCGTTAATCTGTAATACAGAATATAGACTGACAGAGTAACAGAAGGGGGCCATTCGGCCCATTGTGTGTGTCAGCTTTTTGAAGGAGTGATCCACATCAGTTCTCTGTTCTTTCTCCAAAGCGCTGACATTTTCTTTTTCCCTTGTACAACAAATTCTCCTCATCTCCCCTCTGAGGTGTCAAACTGTGATGGGTGGGTTCATGAAGAAGACACATCGCCACCTCCTGGGAGAAACCAGGGATGGGCAATGAATGCACGTTTGGGCCACAGCTCCGCCTTCATCCCGGGAAGCAATCTTATTAACTCGGACACCTACAGCCTTTAGTTTTGGGATGTTTGTGCTGTAGGATTCAATCTGCTCGCCAATAAAGTCAATGCACTTGAGGGCATCAACTTCAAGTGGCAGGCATTGGTGAATGTAATCTGAATCAAAAACCAAACAGTGCAAAAGATTGCCTCAAAATAAGAAGAATGTCATAAAGTGAGGAACCAGGAAGATACATCAAGGCAGGTCGCTGAGTGAATCCAGCAGATAGAGTACAAGTTCCTTAGTGGGTCAAGGTGAAGGATTTTATTGCTCGGAACGGGAATATTTCCCCCACTCTTTGTGTCTTGTGGGAAATTAGTTAGGGAAGACAAGTGTATAATAACTATTATAGAATTAGAATTATAGAAACCTTACAGTGCAGAAGAAGGCCATTCAGCCCATCGGGTCTGCACCAACCAAAATCCCACCCATGCCCTATCCCTGCAACCCCAATGCATTTACCCCGCTAATCCCTCTAAACTATGCATCCTGGGATACACTAAGGGGCAATTTGGCATCGGCAATGCAGCTAACCCGCACATCTTTGGGCAGCATAACCTTACTATTGAGTATGGTTATGTTACTGGACCAGTACTCCTGATACTTGGGCTAATGCCCATGGGATATGGGCAGATCTCTCACGCGGCTGGTATTCTCCAGTCCCGCTGCTGTGAAAGGAGATTTGGCTGAGTGCCAAAATCTCTGTTCTCTTTGGCAGTGGTCGCGAGATGTGTGAGGCCGGAGAATTCTGGCCTTGAACTCAAAATCCCACCACAGCAGCTGTGGAATTTAAGTTCAGTTGATTGAATTAATCTGGAATTAGAAATCTACTATCTGTAATGGTGACCGTGTTGCAGAAACCCAGCTGGTTTGGAGAAGGAATCTGCTGTGCTTACTCAGCCTGGCCTGTATGTGACTCCAGATCCAGAACAAATGTACTGAATCCTAACTGCCCTCTGAAATGGTCCAAAGTCAGTCAGATGTATCATAGAATCTGCACTGTGCAGAAGGAGACCAGTTGGCCCATCAAGCCTGCACCGACTCTCTGAAAGCGCATCTTACCCAGCCTTCCTCCTCGCCCTATCCCCGTAACCCAATGCAGACATGGAGCGAATGTGCAAAATCCATACAGTCACCCAAGGCTGGAATTGAACCCAGGTCCCTGGCTCTATGAGGCAGCAGTGCTAACCACTGTGCCGCTGTATCAAATGGCTACACAAAAGCTAAATAAGGATAAAAACAGATGGAGCATCTAGCATTGTACTAAGCATTGGAAATGACAAAAGCGCAACATGTCCAATCTACCGTTGAAAGTACTCTTTGCTAAGATCTGGGGGCGTGCGCCAAACTTGGGAGATTCGTCCCACAGACCAGATAGGCAAAATCTGACAGAGCCATATTCACAGAATCTTAACTTTCACCAACGATTCAGAGTCCCCATTATTATCTCACTCACCGGGAGGAGAGGATATACCCACGAGAGGTGGCAGCACAGTGGAATACAGTCAGGGGAGAGTGGCTCTGGGAATCCTCAACATTAACTCCAGACCCCATGAAGTCTCAGTGTGTCAGGTCAAACATGTGTAAGGAAATCTCTGCTGATCACCATCTATCACCTCCCTTCAAATGATAAATTCCTTCGAAGAAGTACTGCAGGTAGCAATGGTTCCCTTGGGTGGGAAACTTGAATGTCCATTTGCAAGAAAGGTTTGTTAGCATCATTACTGACTGAATTGGCCAAGTTCTGAAGGACATATTTACCAGACTGGGTTTGAACAGACGGCAGATGTATTTGTCCATGGCAGTATTGGTAGGAGTGACTACCACGCATGCCTGGTTTAGACAAAGTCCTAACTTTACATCTGCCGCTGCCACCATGCTGCATTCAGAACAGATGGAGCACCTCTGAAGCTGGGCAGCCATGGGAGCCATCAACGGCAGCAGAATTGTATTCAACCACAATGACCCAGCATATCTTTCATACCATCTTTACCATCAAGCCAGGGGACCAACCTTGGTTCACTGAACGGCGTAGGACTGCATGCCAGGGGCAGCAGCAGACATAGCTCTAAATGAGGTGTCAACCTGGTGAAGCTACTTGCGTGCTAAACCTTGTAAGCAACATGCATTAGACAGAGCTAAGCCATCCCACAACCAACAGTCGGATCAAAGCTTGACAGTTCTGCCTCATCCACTTGTTAGTAATAGCGGACAATTAAATAGCCAACAGGAAGAGGAGGCTCCATGAACATCACCATCATAATGTTGGGGAGTCCAGTACATCAGTGCAAAAGTCAAGGCTAAAATATTTGCAACCAGAAATGCCGATTGGATAATCCATCTCAGCCTCCTCCAGAAGTCCCCAGCATCACAGATGTCAATCTTCAACCAATTTGACTCACTTCAAGTCATATCAAGCAATGGCTGTAGGCACTGGACACAGCAAAGGCTATGGAACCTGATAACATCCCAGGGGTAATAAACTGTGTTGCAGCACTATCTATGGCTGTGGCCAAGCTATTCCAGTACAGCTGCAATACCAGTATCTATCCAACAGTGTGGAAAATTGCTCAATGTTGCCCAGAAGTAGCTAATTATGTGGCACTATATTAAATGCCTTTTGGAAGTCCATGTAAACAATATCATCCTCATTACCCTCATTAGCCCTCTCTGTTATCTCTTCAAAAGAAAAATCAAAAGAAGGCAAATTAAGAAACATGGTTTTCCTGTAACAAATCTTTGCTGACTTTCCTTAATTAATCTGCAAAGCGATTGTTAATTTTGTCCTGGATTATTGTCTCTGAAAGCTTTGCATCGCCAAGGTTAGACTGACTGTCCAACTGAGTTGTTGAGGTTATCCTTACACCATTTTTTATGAATAATGGTATGATATTTGCTCCCTGCCTCCATGCATAATTCCCCTTTTTGCTCACTAATCGACCACACCAATCCCTTTCTCACTGTTTATGTGGCTATTCAATTTTACATTAGCTGCCAGTCTCTTCTCGTGCTCTCTTTGATTTCTCCTTTTCACTTTCCCTCTGAACTTTTCATATTCAGCCTCAACTCACTTATATTCTCAATCTGATATCTGTAAAGCATCATCTCTTTCTGCTTCATCCTATTCCCCATTTCTCTCTCTATCTCTTTGGCCTCATGGGAACCTCCAGCTGATTTTGTCTCATTTTTCCTCCTTCTATGGATAGGCCTTATAGAAACATAGAAAAACTACAGCACAAAACAGGCCCTTCAGCCCCACAAGTTGTGCCGAACATATCCCTACCTTTTAGGCCTACCTATAACCCTCCATCCTATTAAGTCCCATGTACTCATCCAGGAGTCTCTTAAAAGACCCTATTGAGTTTGCCTCCACCACCACCTGTGCCCAAACTCCCTCCTAGAGGTTTGCAGCATGGAAATAGGCCCTTTGGCCCAACTTGTCCATGCCACCCTTTTTTTTTAAACCCCTAAACTAATCCCAATTGCCCTCATTTGGCCCATATTCCTCTATACCCATCGTACCCATGTAACTGTCTAAATGCTTTTTAAAAGACAAAATTGTACCCTCCTCTACTACTACCTTGGCAGCTTGTTCCAGACACTCACCACCGTCTGTGTGAAAAAATTGCCTCTCTGGACACTTTTGTATCTCTCCCCTCTCACCTTAAACCCATGCCCTCTAGTTTTAGACTCCCCTACAAAGAACAAAGAACAATACAGCACAGGAACAGGCCCTTCGGCCCTCCAAGCCCGCGCCGCTCCCTGGTCCAAACGAGACCATTCTTTTGTATCCCTCCATTCCCAATCCGTTCATGTGGCTATCTAGATAAGTCTTAAACATTCCCAGTGTGTCCGCCTCCACCACCTTGCCCGGCAGTGCATTCCAGGCCCCCTCTGCGTAAAATACGTCCTTCTGATATCCGTGTTAAACCTCCCCCCCTTCACCTTGAACCTATGACCCATCGTGAACGTCACCACCGACCTGGGAAAAAGCTTCCCACCGTTCACCCTATCTATGCCTTTCATAATTTTATACACCTCTATTAGGTCACCCCTCATTCTCCGTCTTTCCAGTGAGAACAACCCCAGTTTACCCAATCTCTCCTCATAACTAAGCCCTTCCATACCAGGCAACATCCTGGTAAACCTCCTCTGCACTCTCTCTAAAGCCTTCACGTCCTTCCGGTAGTGTGGCGACCAGAACTGGGCGCAGTATTCCAAATGCGGCCGAACCAACGTTCTATACAACCGCAACATCAGACCCCAACTTTTATACTCTATGCCCTGTCCTATAAAGGCAAGCATGCCATATGCCTTATTCACTGCCTTCTCCACCTGTGACGTCACCTTCAAGGATCTGTGGACTTGCACACCCAGGTCCCTCTGCGTATCTACCTTTGGGAAAAGATATTGACTATCTAGCTGATCTGTGCCCCTCATTGTTTTATAGGCCTCTATAAGATCACCCATCAGCCTCCTACGCTCCAGAGAAAAAAGTTCCAGTCTATCCAGCCTCTCCTTACATCTCAAACCACCAAGTCCCGGTAGCATCCTAGTAAATCTTTTCTGCACTCTTTCTAGTTTAATAGTATATTTTCTATAATAGGGTGACCAGAACTGTACACAGCATTCCAAGTGTGGCCTTACCAATGTCTTGTACAACTTCAACAAGATGTCCCAACTGCTGTATTCAATGTTCTGACCAATGAAACCAAGCATGCTGAATGGCTTCTTCACCATTCTGTCCACCTATGACTGCACTTTCAAGGAGCTATGGATATGTTCCCCTAGATCTCTTTGTTCTGTAACTCTCCCCAATGCCCTACCATTAACTGAGTAAGTCCTGCCCTGGTTCAATCTATCAAAATGCATCACCTCGCATTTGTCTAAATTAAACTCCATCTGCCATTTGTAAGCCCACTGACCCAATTGATCAAGATCTGTTGCAATTGGAGATAACTTTCCTCACAGTCCAAAACTCCTTTTTAAAGACAGACCATTGTTCCATTAGTTTTGCCTACCATTCTTTGATTCCAATGTACCTGGATCAGATGTGAGCCTGGAGACACCAGCCTTTCGTGAGGTACATGACCAGCACCCAGCAGTTCGTGAGTCTCCCAGGCGCTTTTTTAAAGTGCAATCAGTTAATTTGCCATACAATTTCCGTATGATTAGTGGCCCTGGGACGGTATTCTCTGGTCCTGCTCGCATCTCTCCCACCCGCCTCCCCCCCCCCCCCCCCACCCCACAACCCCCCACCACGCCCCCCCCCACCCCAACAGCTGGGAGTGGTTCCCACCAGGGGGTTTTCCAACTGCTCCCCACTAACAGGCATACTCAGCCCCCTGGTGGGGACAGAGGCCCTCAGGAGGTCGGGGACAAGGGGGGGATGTCCCTTGGGCAGTGCCAGCCTGGGACCCTGGCACTGCCAAAGGGGAAAACTGGCACTGCCCACTGGGCACCTTGGTACTGCCCATGGGGCACCTGGCAATGCCAAGGGAGCAGGGCCAGAGGGGGCAGGGCATACTGGGGGGTCTATTGGGCGGTGGTGATCGGTGATGGGGGAGACCTGCTGCCACTCTGCATGTGGAAAGGGTGGGAGAGGGAGGGCAATCGGGGTGGGGTGGATTGGGGCTGGCCCCAGGGGGGTGGGGGGGGAATCGGAGCTGGCCCGGGGTTGTCCGGTAGGCCAGCAATCGTGAGGGGGAAGTCGGGAAGGCCAGTGACCTGGGGGGTTTCCGGGGAAAGTCCGCGATGGAGACATCCTTGAATCTGGCACCAGGAAGGCAACATACCTTCCTGACGTCACATCTGTAGGCTCAGGAACATTGCTCTATCTATAATGAAATAGGAGCAGAGGTGGGCTTCGAGCCCATCACTACTACTTACCCAATCCTCCTCCTCTCCACTCGCTACAGCTGAGCTGCCCGATGTACTGTGGACTTGACATTCCCATCATTATTTGACTTGATTTCCAGATACTTGAGTTTGAAGATGTCCACGAACTGTATCCACTCCTGAGCTGATTAGATTTCTGTCCGTCGTGTTTCACTACACTTGCCAATTATTGTCATTCATTTTCCTCAGTGAACGATTCACTCCCCCCTCTCCCCCCCCCCCCCCCCCCCCCGAGTACAAATTCCCCTCTGCACCCTGACCGTGCTCCTGGCTGACTTTCAATAATCTCTTTTGATTACTGTCAGATCCTCTTACCAGTGACACTACCCTTCCCCCCCAGTCTCTCCATCCCTCTTGTTGCTGCTGAATATTTGATGTCCTCTTGAATAGCAAGCCTAGTTTCAGCCGATTGTGAAGCTGATTACAGCTCCGTTCCCTTTCCTCTACACGGTATTTTCCTCTGACTTTGCTAACCACCCCTGTGGTGTGGAGCAGTTTGATAACACAGGACTGAGGGGAGGCAGGGGAGTGTTTAGCTGAGACTGTTCTCAGCTTGTGTTCAAATGCAACCTGGACTCACACTCTCATGAGGATCCTTTTGCTAGAACCCTCTGTGGAGGCAAGTTCACAGATAGTGGGGAAAAAAAACTGCACCAATCAACATGAAATTGGTAATCTTTTTCAGTGAGACAATAAGGATGAATTGCACAGTATGGAGTAGAGTTAATTTTGAATTCTTTAATCTTCGGCCACTGATGCTGTTGTATATTGCCCATACCTAGTTGCCCTTGTGAAGATGGATGTGGACATTTGGGGTTTGGGTTTCAGGGGCATCAGTAGGCAGCAAGGGGCATTTTTAACCTGAAACTCCCCATGACTGGGAAATCATTCAGAACAGCCACTGGGGTTTGGCAGTTCACACCCACCTGGCACCCATTACCCTGCACCCTGGCACCCACTACCCTGCACCTTGGCACCCTGCACCCATCCACCCACCCTAGCACCCTACACACACCCACCCTGGCACCTTACACACACTCTGTCACCCCACTAAACAAACGCAGAATTCAGCAGGAAGGCCATCAGGGTAAGATTTCTGGGGAAGACACAAAGCCCCAGTTAGCGGAGGAGTATTTCAGAGTCAGAGAGATCCACTCAAACCTGTTGTTTCAGCTACTGTTGCCGGGGAAACGTGTGCAAGAAGCTTGCTGGCTCACTGTGTGCCTGAAGGTGTGAAGTGTCTCAGTGTGGGAAAACAGAGACAGAGTGCTGGGTGCAGGGCTGGGAGAGAGGGAGAGTGCTGGGTGCAGGGCTGGGAGAGAGGGAGAGATTCAGAGTGCTGGGTGCAGGGCTGGGAAAGCTGTGAGGAGAGTGCTGGGGCAGAGTGCTGGGTGCTGGGCTGGGAGAGAGGGAGAGATTCAGAGTGCTGGGTGCAGGGCTAGGAAAGCAGTGAGGAGAGTGCTGGGGCAGAGAGCTGGGTGCTGGGCTGGCAGAGAGGGAAAAAGACTGGGGGCTGGGCTGGGGGAGAGGGAGAGAGACAGAGTGAAGAGCTAGGAGAGCAGAGGGACAGAGTGCTGGATGCTGGGCTGGGGGTAGACAGAGTGCTGGGTGCAAAGTTGAGAAAGCAGTGAGGAGAGTGTTGGGTGCAGGCTGGCAGTGAGGTGAGTGCTGGGACAGAGTGCTGGGACAGGATGCTGGGTGTAGGGTGCTGGGTGCAGGGTTGGTAAGGCAGTGAGGCGAGTGCTGGGGCAGAGTGCTGAGTGCTGGGTGCAGGGCTGGCAGTGAGGTGACTGCTGGGACAGTGCTGGGTGTAGGGTGCTGGGACAGAGTGCTGGGTGCAGGGTTGGTAAGGCAGTGAGGTGAGTGCTGGGTGCTGGGACAGAGTGCTGGCAGTGAGGTGGGTGCTGGGACAGAGTGCTGGGTGCGGGGTGCAGGCTGGCAGCGAGGTGGGTGCTGAGACTGAGTGCTGGGTGCAGGTTGGCAGTGAGGTGGGTGCTGGGACAGAGCGCTGGCTGACGGGCTGAACAGGCTGAATGTTTAAAGAGCAGCGCTGACGTTTGTGTTGCACACAGACTGGGGAAGGATCTGCTCCCTCCCTGTCTCATTGTCCGCGCTGATTCCTCCCAACTCTTTATCTGTTTGTTTTTCTCTCTGTGTTTTTACAATGAATTCTCGGCTCCCTCCTCGCTGAAGCTGGGCTGAGGTTGGATCGGATGCTTTGACTCCGCTGACATGCAGCAGCTGGGGACGGGAGCAGGCAGGCAGGGGAAGAGGCTGAAAAGGGCATCGGTTCGGCATTGCCTATCCACCCCCAGCCTGCGGGGCCTTTTCACCATCAGTGAGGAAGAGGAGAGATGCAGAGATGCAGCACTCCGGAGGCTGAGTGGTGAGTACTCTCCCCAGTTGCTTCAGATACAAATATAAATGTCATGTTCTTCCAGTTCCACTGTCTCAAGTTGGCAATATTTCTGTTCCTTTTAGCGTGAGGCTGGGTTTGTTTATTAGGAAGCTTTCTTTTTGATAACATCTCCCATCTAAGAGTTTGTACACTGATGGTACAATGTTCTCATTGCTGTGAGTTGAAAGATGCCATAATAACTCCTGTCCTCAGCTGACCAGTGGAGTTCAGCTTGTTGAAGTTTGATATCTGGTGTAATTGGATTAAAAGCGTAAGAATCTGCCAGGTCTATCCAGTGTCAAGATGCGTGGGTTGATATAGGATCTGTTGGTATGAGATCTGTTGGTATAGGATCTGTTGGTATAGGATCTTTTGGTATGGGATCTGCTGGTATAGGATCTGTTGGTATGGGATCTGCTGGTATGAGATCTGTTGGTATGGGATCTGCTGGTATGAGATCTGTTGGTATGAGATCTGCTGGTATAGGATCTGTTGACATATGATCTTTTGGTATGGGACCTGTTGATATGGGATCTGTTGGTATAGGATCTGTTGGTATGGGATCTGCTGGTATGAGATCTGTTGGTATGAGATCTGTTGGTATAGGATCTGTTAGTATGGGATCAGTTGGTAAACTCCCCCCATCTCTGACTCAGAACATAGCAAAGGAACATAAGAAGCAGGAGTGGGCATGTTGGCACAGTGGTTGGCATTGCTGCCTCACAGCGCTAGGGACCCGGGTTCCATTCCAGCCTAAGGTGACTGTCAGCAGAGTTTGCACTCTCTCCCCATGTCTGTGTGGGTTTCCTCCAGGTGCTCCGGTTTCCCCTCACAGTCCATAGATGTGCAGGTTAGGTGGATTGGCCATGCTAAATGTGTGGGGTTATGGGGATAGAGCAGGCAAGAGGGCCTGGGTAAAATACTCTGTCAGAGTGTCAGTGAAATCTCAAGGGGCTGAATGGCCTCCTTCTGCACTGCAGGGATTCTATGATTCTATGATCCAGCCCTTTCCACCCTGCTCGCCGTTTAGTACAATCATGGCTGAACCTCGACCTCAACTCCATCTTCCTGCCCTCATATCCTATGATTCCCTGAGAGACCAAAACTCTGTCCAAGCCAGCCTTAAATATATTCAACGCTGGGGGATTCGCATCTTCTTGGGCAGACAGTTCCAAAGATTCACAACCCTTTGAGTGAAGATATTTCTCCTCCTCTCAGTCCTTATCCTGACACTGTGCCTCCCACCATGTTCTATTCCCCAGCCAGGGGAAACAGTCTCTCAATGTCTATCCTGTCGAACCCCTTCAGAATTTTGTATGTTCCAATAAGATCACCTCCCGTTCTTCTAAACACCTGAGGGTATAAATCCAATGTACTCAACCTCTCATCGTAGCACAACTTGCTCACTCTAGAGACCAATCCAGTGAACCTTCGCTGTACAGCCTCCAATGCAGCTATATCCTTCCTTAAATATGGAGGCCTAAATTACACACACAGTGTTCCAGGTGCAATCTCATCAACACCAAAGGTTCAACTTCCCCAGCAGAAGCTTGAGCATTGAATCCTCCAGCGGGGTACTGAGGGAGTGCTGCACATTGTCAGGCACTATCACTGGGGCAGGTTGCTGGAGCCAGAGAAACAACAGCTCAGTAAGAATCAGTGCCTGCAAACCAGGAGAGGAAAAAATTGTTCTTCTGCGACACATGACCTCAGTACAAGGCTGTCAGTTTTAATACTCCCTCTGGTACATTTTTAAAGTTTTTTTAAACTAAAAGTTTAAATTTATTTATTAGTGTCACAAGCAGGCTTACATTAACACTGCAATGAAGTTACTGTGAAAAATCCCCTAGTCGCTACACTCCAGCACCTGTTCGTGTACACTGAGGGCGAATTTAGCATGGCCAATGCGCCCTAACCAGCACGTCTTTCAGACTGTGTGAGGAAATCAGAGCACCCAGAGGAAACCCACGCAGACACAGGGAGAATGTGCAGACTCCGCACAGTGACCCAAGCCGGGAATTAAACCCAGGTCCCTGGCGCTGTGAGGCAGCAGTGCTGACCACTGTGCCACTGTGCTACCTTACATATGTGTAAGACTGGATGGGTGCACTGGGTGGATACTGGGTGGGTGTATATAGTTAGTACTGGGTGAGTGTACACAGTGGGTACTGGGTGAGTGTACACAGTGGGTACTGGGTGAGTGTACACAGTGGGTACTGGGTGGGTGTACACAGTGGGTACTGGGTGAGTGTACACAGTGGGTACTGGGTGGGTGTACACAGTGGGTACTGGGTGGGTGTACACAGTGGGTACTGGGTGGGTGTACACAGTGGGTACTGGGTGAGTGTACACAGTGGGTACTGGGTGGGTGTACACAGTGGGTACTGGGTGAGTGTACACAGTGGGTACTGGGTGAGTGTACACAGTGGGTACTGGGTGAGTGTACACAGTGGGTACTGGGTGGGTGTACACAGTGGGTACTGGGTGAGTGTACACAGTGGGTACTGGGTGGGTGTACACAGTGGGTACTGGGTGGGTGTACACAGTGGGTACTGGGTGGGTGTACACAGTGGGTACTGGGTGGGTGTACACAGTGGGTACTGGGTGGGTGTACACAGTGGGTACTGGGTGGGTGTACACAGTGGGTACTGGGTGAGTGTACACAGTGGGTACTGGGTGAGTGTACACAGTGGGTACTGGGTGGGTGTACACAGTGGGTACTGGGTGGGTGTACACAGTGGGTACTGGGTGGGTGTACACAGTGGGTACTGGGTGGGTGTACACAGTGGGTACTGGGTGGGTGTACACAGTGGGTACTGGGTGGGTGTACACAGTGGGTACTGGGTGGGTGTACACAGTGGGTACTGGGTGAGTGTACACAGTGGGTACTGGGTGGGTGTACACAGTGGGTACTGGGTGGGTGTACACAGTGGGTACTGGGTGGGTGTACACAGTGGGTACTGGGTGAGTGTACACAGTGGGTACTGGGTGGGTGTACACAGTGGGTACTGGGTGGGTGTACACAGTGGGTACTGGGTGGGTGTACACAGTGGGTACTGGGTGGGTGTACACAGTGGGTACTGGGTGGGTGTACACAGTGGGTACTGGGTGGGTGTACACAGTGGGTACTGGGTGGGTGTACACAGTGGGTACTGGGTGGGTGTACACAGTGGGTACTGGGTGGGTGTACACAGTGGGTACTGGGTGGGTGTACACAGTGGGTACTGGGTGGGTGTACACAGTGGGTACTGGGTGGGTGTACACAGTGGGTACTGGGTGGGTGTACACAGTGGGTACTGGGTGGGTGTACACAGTGGGTACTGGGTGGGTGTACACAGTGGGTACTGGGTGGGTGTACACAGTGGGTACTGGGTGTGCTCTGTAATGAGTAGTCACAAGATAGATAAACACAAATGATCATTTTAGCAAACGATAGTTTAAAACGTATTTTAGGAACATGTTTTTGAATGTATCTCAAAATTCCTTCCTCATCATAGCAGCTTGAAATGCAAACACTCCAACTGGTAAACGCTATGACGTTCCTTAACTACAGCTTGTGCACAGTGTGTGTGGGAGAAATAATTGGCGCATAATATATCAACTGACAGCTCTCTCTAACAGGCGCTGGAATTGTGCAAGGTGTTTTATTTTTGCCAGTTCACCCACCTCGCTCTTCCTTTCCTTCTCACACACACATGGTCCATGATTTCCTACCAAATTAAAAGTATTTTCTGAGTTCACTTGCTGGTGAACTTGTTAATTTTCGATGAGGCAACTAACAATTCTGACCATTTCGGAACAGATGAAAGCCAGTCGAGAGGAGAGTCTGTCCATCCATCCATTGAGACCTGACTCCAGGCTGGCCGTTAACTCATGTCTCACATGCAATGAGATTCTTGAACCACCCTCTAAGGAAGAATAAAATAGCAGATTGTGAATGGGGGAGAGATCTATGTCAGCTGATTTCTTGTTGTCTTCTGCATTGATTCTCTTCTTGGAGTGTCTTCCCCAAGCAACCAAGGATGAAGGCACCCATCAGCCCTTTACGATGGGGGTAACTGAACCCTTCATTGGGCATCAACTCAATGCCTGGAGACTGCTGTGGTTTGGGACTGGCTGCAGGAGGGACTGAGCCCAGCTCTCCTGACGCAGGAGATTATACTGAGCCAGTGGGCATCCTGTCCAGATGTGAGCACTTCACTGGCTACTGGTCCAATATTTAAAAAACATATTCGAGTCTCCATTGGCTAGGGCTGTCCAGTGTGGAATCTGAACTATTCCCTTTCTGACTCAGAGACAGGAAGGCTGCCACTGAACCAAAGATTTCTCCATGAGCAAAGAGTTCCAAAAACAACAGAGAACACCTCAGCCGAACCCAACTCCCAGTGTGTGCCCACCTGCACTTTTCCACAGGTCATGAATCAGAATGGGATGTGGCACCAAAAGAGAAAATGCTGGAAAATCTCAGCAGGTCTGGTAGCATCTGTAAGGGGAGGAAAGCTTTGACAAAGGCTCATCTTGACTCGAAACATCAGCTCTTTTCTCTCGTTACAGATGCTGCCAGACCTGCTGAGATTTTCCAGCATTTTCTCTTTTGGTTTCAGATTCCAGCATCTGCAGTAATTTGCTTTTATCAAATGGGATGTGGGATCCTGATTGATTATTTTCCCCTTCCTAGCTCCGTGACGCTAAGATTCTATGTGGTGTTCCGATGACTGAGATTAACTAACACCACACAGACTGGGAAGAAACCTTCCTAAGATTGTACACAGGCTCAGATCATCACTGAATGATGCTTTAACCTCAGAAGCACTGGGGGGGAGAGTCTGTCTTAGTCAGTTGCTTAACTCATAAATCCATCTGTATTATTGCAATAGATTGCCAGGTAACCTTTCTGGCACTTCCAACAATTAACCAGGTAACCAGAGGTGCAGGATGCATTAACATGTGATGGAAGGTGGAACAAGCAGTAGCACCTTTCACAAGGAAAGTGAAGGCGAGGGGTGAACTGTGAGAGAGCTGTAAGATTCTGAGAGGATTTGATCAGGTTTCCACTTGTGGCGGAGGGTCATAAATATAAGTTAGTTACAAACAAATCCCATTGGGAATTCAGGGAAAACATCTATCCCAGAGAGTGGGGAGAATATGGAACTCACTATCAAATGGAGTATAGAACCGTAGAATCCCTGCATTGCAGAAGCAGCCCATCGAGCCTGCACCGATTCTCCTCCGACAGAGCATCTCATCCAGACCCTACCTCCGTAGTCCAACGGATTTACCCTACTAATCCCCCTGACCGACACATTTAAGGACATGAAGGGACAATTTAGCATGGACAACCCATCTAACCTGCACATCTTTGGAGTGTGGAGGAAACCCCCGGAGCATCCTGAGGAAACCCACGCAGACATGGGGAGAACGTGCAAACTCCACACAGACAGTCACCCAAGGCCAGAATTGAAACCGGATCCGTGGCACTGTGAGGCAGCAGTGCTAGGCACTGTGCCACCCCAGCCGTTGAGGCAGGTGACCGGTATGAGAGCAGGGGAGGGGGTGTTGGAACCAGAGACACTTCTCTCTACCTGTCTCTCTCTTTCTCTCTGTCTCTCTTTGTCTCCATTTTTGGCTGCATTCCAGTGACACAGGATTTTACTTTGCTGATATAACTTTTCGTTTTCATTGTTAGTTATTTGTTTTGTGTGTGTTCATTTTGTTTAATGAACGAGTAATGAACCCACAATGAATTTACAAATGAATGATAAAATTAGAATTGAAATTGAATTGAAATATAAGGAGAAGCGAGTGATGGAAACGTAAATGGGATGAGATGAACTCGAGTGGATGAAAGCTCAGGTGAAGCATGGACCATGTTAGACTGAATGGCTTGTTACGGTGCAGCAGATTCTAGGTAATACAATATAATTAACGTCGAGAATTGAACAGGGAAAAACTGAACCAGCAAACACTCTTTAACTTTAGTCAGACACATGTGACATTGACTTTCTGAGTGATGTGATGGGCGTTAATATTTACATGCTGACAGACACTCAGCATACATTACAAAGCAGCATTGTATTCACAAAGCTATTTATATCCTGCATTGAGGATGGAGGAGCATGTTCCTCATAATTGCACTTTATGTTTTGAACAGAACCCAGGGACTGATTCTGAAATTATACGCTGGGCCATGATTTGGCACTCACACCATTTTCAACATGCTGGAGTGCCACATCGAGCTATTCGTTTTAAACTCATTTGATATGTTTTCCAATTGTGTCCATCACCTGTTTTGCAGTGTTTTCTCTATTCTGGCTTGTAGTCCTTACGGGGACCGGCATGGTGGCAGAGTGGTTAGCACAGCTAACTCACACCACCAAGGACTTAAGTTCGATTCTGGCCTTGGGTCACTGTCTGTGTGGAGTCTGCATGTTCTCCCCTTATCTGCATGGGTTTCCTTTGACAGCAGATTAGGTGGATTGGCCATAGTAAATGTGTGGGGTTATGGGGATAGGGCAGAGGGGAGGTGGGCCTGGGTAAGATGCTCATTCGGAGAGTCAGTGCAGACTCCACTGCTAAATGGCCTCCTTCTGCACAGTAGTGATTCTATGGATGTGCCAGCATGCTTGACTCAAAATACTGAACTTGTGATTCTGGCCAAATTATTTTCCCCATTCACAATCTGTCACCTGCTCAATCCCATTGCCTGTGATACTGACCTGGTCATCTTGTCCCATTGACAACCTGGCACCCAGCTTGCCTTGCTGGCCAGCTGCTCTGGCCAGACTCTCCCTCCCAGTGTAATCGATCCTTCCACCAGCAGGTCCTGCCTCTATTCACCGATCGTTCAGCCAAGGCGAGAGAAGAGAAATAATGAAAAGAAAGTCAGAAAATAGAATGGAGGATGAAATAGAAAGCCAGCGAGCAGCGCAGGATCAGAAGAGAGAAGCAGAACTGAACAGAAGAGAGTTAGAATCGGAGATGAGAGAAATAATTACATAAAGGCAAAAGAGATTGTAAATAAAGATTCCATTAGCTCATTGATAGCTGTGCCACGGGCAATACACTAAAGTATGCTAAAAGCTTTGAGATTTCCCGTATGGGTTGTGCTTACTTTTTGTGACACTATTTATTTGTTGTGCCATTTCTTCCAGGCGTGTGTGTTTGTTTAATGTCATAAGGTATCTGTACTTGTAATATCGATGCCTTATTGATCCATTCACCTGGCCATAGTTCCTCCTGCCTTATTATTCTCCCTATTTTCCGGGCCTGTGGGATGCACCCGGTGCCTCCGTACCCAGACACCCACCTTACTGTCCGGGCCGCTCCCTATGTGAGCAGGCGAGCACATGTCACTGGCTCAGGATTCTCTTCTTCTGACCATCGACCTGCTGTGTCCTGCATTCACAGCCCAATTGTTCCCTTCCTACGGTGGGATACCTGGCACCGACTGCCCCTGCTGGTCTGCGGCCCAGGCCCGATCACTCCACCCAAGCAATAATCTGTTGCACGCCATACCACCATCAAACAAGAAGATTCAATTGACTAAGAAAGTGTTGCATTTATATAGCACCTTTCACAACCTTGGATTATTCTTTATAGTCAATGAAATATTCTTGAATCACTGCTGTACTCAGGAATGTGACAGCTATCTTACAATTAGCAAGGCCCCCCACACACGCACACACACAGATAATCTGTCGTTTTATTTCCTGATGTCTGTTGAAAGATAAATAACCCTCCCGGTGAGGATACTGGGAATAACTCTGCTGCAGGAAGGGGCTGTGGCATATTTTCTGCCCACCTGAGAGGGCAAATGGGGCCTCAGTTTAACCCCTCAGACAAAAGATGGCATCTCTAATAATGCTGCAGCGCTCGCCACTGCAATGTTAGGTTAGCCTAGATTATACGCAGCAGTCTCTGGGACAGGGCTGACCTGATTTAGAACGGAGAGTTTGACCAACTGAGTCACAACTGGTGGATGAGGACTGAAAGGAAAAGAGAGACAGCAGAAGGAAGCAGAATCGCTGACAGAGAGATAGAAACATCAACTCGAAGGCAGCAGAGAAGTAAGAGAAACGCTGCTTGGATTCAGTGCGAATCATGCTGTTATGTGTAAATAGTAAAAATCCAAGCAGGTATTTGAAGAGCGGAAACAAATTCCTCTCAGGGTTTGATATTGTGAACCCATGGGAATATTGAGAGTCATTGTTGGTTTGCTGATCTTTCTAAAAACACAGTTCTAGTTTACTCAAACATTTCACCCTTATTATATTCAGTTGGTTATTCATGTGAGGTACAGCATACGGAACACCAAGTACCAATGTTTTATACTGCACAATGTGTGAGATTTAGATGAGGGTGAGATTTCTTTGTTTTAATGTGTGCGGTAATCTATAATAACGCTCGTTTTTTGACTGTTTTGATCAGTCAATTCAAGGAGTGCGTCTGTTGGGTGGGCAGGTTTATTTGGCTGTCGGGCCTGGCACATGCAAGGGCCTGTGCAGGATGCAGAGGACAGGAGTGTGTGGCACACTGATGACTGCTAATCGTTGGTGGTGTGGGTGACAACAGTGGGGTGGGTGTTTAATGGAGGATAAGGTGGAAGTTAAAGAGAACCCAACTTCCCAATTGACTTGGCTGGAGAGATTATTTCCGTGAGGGATGGGATTGATGGGAGGAATGTTGAACATATAACATCCTGTGGTGATTTAACAGGATGGATGCTAAATGTTTCCCCTTTGTGGGAGAGACCAGAATTGGGGAACACAGTTTAAGATGGAGGTGAGGTGAATATGTTTCTCTCAGAGGGTCGTGGGTCTGGGGAACTCTGTTCTCTGGAGAGTGGTGGAGGCAGGATCTTTGAATATTTGTGAGGATGAAGTAGATGGATTCTTGGCTAACAAGGGAATCCAAGGGTATTTGGGATAGGCAGGATAGTGGCATGGAGGCCAAACCAGACCGGCCATGATTTTATTGACTGGTAGAGCAAGTTTGAGGGGCCAAATGGCCTCCTCCTGCTTCTCAATTGTTTGTTCATAAAGCAAGAGCGGGATGGGCATGGCAGGGATGACATGGGAAGGATGAATGTCATGCAGTTAGGATGGCATGGACTGGAGGGGATAGCATGGGGGAGGGGCATGGGAGAAGAGTATGGAGGACATGAGAGGGGGGCATGGGAGGAGGGCATAGGCGAGGAGACATTGGAGGGAGCATGGGAGGAGAGGCAATGAGAGGGCATGGGAGGAGAGGCATGGGAGGAGAGGCATGGAGGGGGCATGGGAAGGGCGCATTGGAAGGGTGGATGAGATGATGAAATTGATTGCAACAAAATGACAGGGGCATTTATTTTGTACAACTTAATTATCCAAAATTACTCTTTGTGCTAAAAATGGAAATGTTTTGAAGGTAAAAGGTTTAGAAAGCTCTCAAGTGAAATAAAAGAGTACATCAGTGTTGATTCTGTACACAAAGAAGATTATGACAGCTTCTACCCACCATAGTTACTATACTGCCTAACTGGACTTAAACCAAGGAGGTGACAGTTATAATGTTGCTAGGAATCTTGAATGTAAGTTGAGAAACTGATTTTTGATGGTAGATGTTGACATGACAGCCGGAAATGTCTTTATTCCTCGAGTAATGTTGAGACCAGCATGTCTTGTGGTGCAGTGGGCAGCATCTCTATCTCGGAGACACATACTCTGGGTTGCAGTTCCACATGCGCGATCTTCTTGGAGATCCTCTCCACTTGGAGCCAGCAGTTTGCGGTGTCGATGGTAGCCATGATGTGGAGATGCCGGCGTTGGTTGCCAGATGCCAACGCTGGCATCTCCGCATCACTGCAGTTCCACCCCAGGACCGGAAGGCCAGGGAAGATGCATTTATAACGTAGCTTAGTTATCAACTTGTAAATCCTTGCGATATGCCTTTAGCAGAAAGCAGTAGCAAACCATGCAGTATCCTGCCAAACCTAACCATGGACCAACACAGAAGTTCACAGTTGCCCCATTAGGGCACAGTAGCTGAAGAGAGGGAATGTGGAGCCCATCATTAAGCTGCCTTTTCAACTCAAGAGAAAACAGTTCGCAATTAGATTTCCATATTCCAGGATTAGAAATCAGCCACAAAGCCAGACTCTTGGCAACCCTTGTATTCATATTCCTAGGCCTGCTTTTACACATTGACTGTTCAATGTAGTCTTTCCCAAAGTGAGATGTTTTGGTTCTGTTAAAGTCGTTGGTGAAAGAATAACTCGAAATCTGTATTCAAAAAAATGCTGTTTCTCACTGCAATTGTTTAGTGCCACGCATTTTAGTGAGCGTTTACTCTTCTAGGAAATAAATATACTTTATACGCAAAATATCTGAAAGAACATTACGAACATTTCAAAATGGCCATCACACTAAGCACAATAATATCGAGGCTCTCAACATACATCGTCTTCTACTCTAAGCTGCTTCAACACAGTCAAAGAAACATTACCAACATTTCAAAATGGTAATTACAGCTGGTGCAATGGTATTTAACTTGTCATGATGTGGAGATGCCGGCGTTGGACTGGGGTAAACACAGTAAGAAGTTTAACAACACCAGGTTAAAGTCCAACAGGTTTATTTGGTAGCAAAAGCCACACAAGCTTTCGGAGCTGCAAGCCCCTTCTTCGGGTGAGTGGGAATTCTGTTCACAAACAGAGCATATAAAGACACAGACTCAATTTACATGAATAATGGTTGGAATGCGAATACTTACAACTAATCAAGTCTTTAAGAAACAAAACAATGTGAGTGGAGAGAGCATCAAGACAGGCTAAAAAGATGTGTATTGTCTCCAGACAAGACAGCCAGTGAAACCCTGTGGGGGTTACAGATAGTGTGACATGAACCCAATATCCCGGTTGAGGCCGTCCTCGTGTGTGCGGAACTTGGCTATCAGTTTCTGCTCAGCGACTCTGCGCTGTCGTGTGTCGCGAAGGCCGCCTTGGAGAACGCTTACCCGAATATCAGAGGCCGAATGCCCGTGACCGCTGAAGTGCTCCCAACAGGAAGAGAACAGTCTTGCAAGATTGTTCTCTTCCTGTTGGGGAGCACTTCAGCGGTCACGGGCATTCGGCCTCTGATATTCGGGTAAGCGTTCTCCAAGGCGGCCTTCGCAACACACGGTGGCGCAGAGTCGCTGAGCAGAAACTGATAGCCAAGTTCCGCACACACGAGGACGGCCTCAACCGGGATATTGGGTTCATGTCACACTATCTGTAACCCCCACAGGGTTTCACTGGCTGTCTTGTCTGGAGACAATACACATCTTTTTAGCCTGTCTTGATGCTCTCTCCACTCACATTGTTTTGTTTCTTAAAGACTTGATTAGTTGTAAGTATTCGCATTCCAACCATTATTCATGTAAATTGAGTCTGTGTCTTTATATGCTCTGTTTGTGAACAGAATTCCCACTCACCTGAAGAAGGGGCTTGCAGCTCCGAAAGCTTGTGTGGCTTTTGCTACCAAATAAACCTGTTGGACTTTAACCTGGTGTTGTTAATCTTCTTACTGTATTTAACTTGTCCACATTGATCAAGTTACACTCTGAGCTGCTTCAATACAATTGTGAATCGTGTAATATTCACCGTACAAATTCAGTGCAAGTTGTACAGCCTGAGGAGGTTCTTTACTATCCCACTATATATGGGCTGAAAGGTCTTAACAGCGACCGTCCCCCATTGTGCCTCTGCGCTTTAGTGTGTCCCACAACACATAGTCCTCCGTTTCCGAATGTGCCAGCCTGCAACACTCGGTCGGGGACAACTCCTTGTACTGGAAAATCAGTCATTTTCGGAGCAGACCAAAGAGCATCTTTCACCAAGTTGATGATCCTCCAGCAACAGCTGATGTTTGTCTTGGTGTGTCCCTGGGAACAGCCCATAGAGCACAGAGTCCCCGTCCCTGGGAACAGCCCATAGAGCACAGAGTCCCCGTCTCTGGGAACAGTCTGTAGAGCACAGAGTCCCCGTCCCTGGGAACAGCCCATAGAGCACAGAGTCCCCGTCCCTGGGAACAGCCTGTAGAGCACAGAGTCCCCGTCCCTGGGAACAACCCGTAGAGCAGAGTCCCTGTCCCTGGGAACAGCCCGTAGAGCACAGAGTCCTGCATCCCTAGGAACAGTCCAGAGAGCACAGACTTCCCGTCCCTGGGAACAGCCCGTAGAGCACAGAGTCCCCGCCCTGGGAACAGCCCATAGAGCACAGAGTCCCCGTTCCTGGGAACAGCCCATAGAGCACAGAGTCCCCGTCCCTGGGAAGAGCCCATAGAGCACAGAGTCCCCGTCCCTGGGAACAGCCTGTAGAGCACAGAGTCCCCGCCCTGGGAACAGCCCGTAGAGCACAGAGTCCCCGCCCTGGGAACAGCCCGTAGAGCACAGAGTCCCCGTCCCTGGGAACAGCCCGTAGAGCACAGAGTCCCCGTCCCTGGGAACAGCCCGTAGAGCACAGAGTCCCTGTCCCTGGGAACAGCCTGTAGAGCACAGAGTCCCCGTCCCTGGGAACAGCCCGTAGAGCACAGCCTGTGTCACAGCGCTGCTTGGGCTGAACCTCGAGAAATACCACTGCATCTCACTCCAGAGCTTCTTTGCAAAGGCACATTCCACAAGGAGGTGGACAGCAGTCTCTTCCCCACCACAGGCAACATGCGGAGGGGGTGAGACTCCGGGCGTGTAGGCAGTATCTGATGGGGAGGACGCTTCTCACCACCAGCCACACTAGGTCTTGGTGCTTGTTTGTAAGTTCTGGCGATGAGGCAATCTGCCAAATGAGTCTGACAGTCTGCTCAGGGAACCATCCAACAGGATCCACCATCTCCTTTTCCCACAGGGCTCGAGGATATTATGCTCAGACCACTGCCTGATGGACTTTTTTTTTGCATAATATTTTCAGTGAGGGACAGGTGGTACATCACAGGCCAACTACTTTGAGCGTTCCATGGCAATGTGGCGAGACCCGGGGCAGGTAGAACCTCAGTATACAGTGACACTTGGTGTTTGTGTACCGAGAATCTACACACAGCTTGATGCAGCCACACACAAGATGGCCATCAAAATTAGGGCGATGTTGGCCTCAACTTTTCCCCCTTTATCTAGTGGTTTGTACATCATGTCCGTGTGAATGCAGTCCATTTTCAACCTCTAAGTGAAGGGGAAAACGGCTCGGGTGATTGCTACAGCGCAGGAGTGAGGAATGGGCCTGACCTGCACCACGTACAGCAGCACTGAGAGTGCCTCACACCTGGTGACCAGGTTTTTACCTTCAATGGAGAGGGAGCATCACTCCCACATGCCCAGTTTTTGGTTCATTTTACCTACTCTGTCCCTCCAGTTTCTAATGAATGCCCTGGTCTCTCTGAACCATATCCCCATGCCTTCAGGCCGTCTGACCTGAGTTCCAAAGCCCAGGACTACATGCTGAGGGACGCACTAAAGCACAGAGGCACAATGGGGGAAGGTCGCTGTTAGGACCTTACAACCATAATGAAGTTGAATAATATAGAACCTGCTCATGCTGTACGGCTTCCATGGTGAAGGGGACAAGGGATCAGTCAGCCCAGTTCCCAAAGAACATGGCCTCACTCTTGCCACAATTTGGCTCCCGGGGCCAGTTCAAATGGGTTGCAGATGTTGATCAGCCTGCGGACCAACAGTGGGTCCAAGTGGAAAGTGGTGACATTGTCCATGTACAGGGGGGCTTTGACCTGAGTGCCTCCACTGCCTGGGATCATCATTCCTCTAATGTCCGAATCCTTCCTGATGGACTCGGCAAACGCTTCTACACAGCACACCAGCAGGACAGGGGAGAGAGAGGGCAGCCCTGCCTGACTCCAGATTTAATTAGAAAGCTTTCCAATTCACACCCACTGAGTGAAACCGTGCTACTGAGGTGTGTGTACAGCAGTTGGATCCAATTGTGGATTCCCTCCCCAAACTCCATTTTGGGGAGCATATCCATCATGGAGGTGTGCGGTATTCTGCCAAAGGCCTTCTCCTGGTCCAGACTGAAGATGTGGAGATGCCGGCGTTGGACTGGGGTAAACACAGTAAGAGTTTTAACAACACCAGGGTTAAAGTCCAACAGGTTTATTTGGTAGCAAATGCCATTAGCTTTTGGAGCTCTGCTCCTTCGTCAGACTGAAGACGCAAGTATCCACACCTCTGACCCCCACATAGGCAATCGTGTTCCTGAGTAGTACATGGCTATCAGAGATCTTCCTGCCGGGAACAAACCATCCCTCTGACATAAAGACACAGGAAGGCAGTTCCCCAGTGTGACCGGACAGCAGGGAGTGGTGTGTGATGTGCTGCACATCAGTCAGACCCAGGGAAATGAGCAGCAACAAGCAGGAGGCTCAAGAGGAAACACCAACTCAATAGCTCCTGAAAGCAGTGTGGGTTTATCAGACTCTGACAGAACTTCCCGAAGCTTCCCTCTTATCGACTACTTACAATAGTAATTAACATTTTTATGAGTGTTGTTTATTCGGGAGAACATCACATTTGCCAGAACATTCCTGCTAAACTTCCAGGACGGAGATAAACAACACAACAGAGGTATGATGTAAGTGTTGACTGCCAACGCAGATGAGCAAATTGCTTCTCATTTACAGGGTTTGGAGGAAGTAATAGTGCCTTTTATTAACTTATTTCAATTCACCTTCCTTTAAAACACAATTCTGAAATGAACAGGATAAAATAGTCAATAAACTGAAACATCTGTGTCTCCGGGCTGATTTGTATTGAACAAAGGGACAGCAGGAGGTGCCATGGTCATGGGGACTGGTTAATGGTGTTTATGACACAAGATGAAACACATGACGATATTGTGCAAACCCACCCCCCTGTAAGGCATGTGGGCAATCATGGTCTGCTTACGGCTGGCAGAGGGCAAGGTTCCCTCAAACATGACTTCTGACATCTTGATGTGAATAGTTAGCACGTGATGCAATGGCATGTATCTGACTTTGTAACTGCGCAGGGGAGGGGCACATGGGGGCAGCACGGTGGCACAGTGGTTAGGGCTGCTGCCTCACAGCGCCAGGGACCCGGGTTTAATTACGGCCTCAGGTCACTGCCTGTGTGGAGTCTGCACATTCCCCCCGTGTCTGCGTGGGTTTCCTCCGGGTGCTCCTGTTTTCTCCCACAGTCCAAAAGATGTGCAGGTTAGATTGATTGGCCAGGGTAAATTGCCCCTTGGAGGGATAGCAAGATAAATACTTGGGGTCGGGGTGGGATTGTTGTCGGTGCAGGCTCAGTGGGCCGAATGGCCTCCTTCTGCACTGTAAGGATTCAATGATTCTATAATTCTAACTAAACTTGGAGTGAATCTCAACCCTTCAGCTCTAACTCCCCTCTCACCCAGCCATCCTTCCCAATCATTGTGTTGTACCTGGAGAGGCAGTGAAGACACCAGAGTTCCTTGTAAGTACAGTGAGTAGAACAGTGTCTCTCTGAGAGTGGGTTAGAAAGAGATAAGAACGTTACCACCCATCTATCAGAGGGCTAGAAGCAACTCCAGATGTGAAATGTATTGTACAGCAGGCTTATGAGGAGATCTTGTAGTGCACTGGCGGTGTCCTGCTTCTGGGTCAGAAGCTCTGGGTTTAAGTCCCACAGTAAGAAGTTTAACAACACCAGGTTAAAGTCCAACAGGTTTATTTGGTAGCAAAAGCCACACAAGCTTTCGGAGCTCTTAGCCCCTTCTTCAGGTGAGTGGGAATTCTGTTCACAAACAGAGCTTATAAAGACACAGACTCAATTTACATGAATAATGGTTGGAATGCGAATACTTACAACTAATCAAGTCTTTAAGAAACGAAACAATGTGAGTGGAGAGAGCATCAAGACAGGCTAAAAAGATGTGTATTGTCTCCAGACAAGACAGCCAGTGAAACTCTGCAGGTCCACGCAACTGTGAGAGTTACAAATAGTGTGACATGAACCCAATATCCCGGTTGAGGCCGTCCTCGTGTGTGCGGAACTTGGCTATCAGTTTCTGCTCAGCGACTCTGCGCTGTTGTGTGCCGCGAAGGCCGCCTTGGAGAACGCTTACCCAAATATCAGAGGCCGAATGCCCGTGACCGCTGAAGTGCTCCCCAACAGGAAGAGAACAGTCTTGCCTGGTGATTGTCGAGCGGTGTTCATTCATCCGTTGTCGCAGCGTCTGCATAGTTTCCCCAATGTACCATGCCTCGGGACATCCTTTCTTGCAACGTATCAGGTAGACAACGTTGGCCGAATTGCAAGAGTATGTACCGTGTACCTGGTGGATGGTGTTCTCACGTGAGATGATGGCATCTGTGTCGATGATCCGGCACGTCTTGCAGAGGTTGCTGTGGCAGGGTTGTGTGGTGTCATGGTCACTGTTCTCCTGAAGGCTGGGTAGTTTGCTGCGGACAATGGTCTGTTTGAGGTTGTGCGGTTGTTTGAAGGCAAGAAGTGGGGGTGTGGGGATGGCCTTGGCGAGATGTTCGTCTTCATCAATGACATGTTGAAGGCTCCGGAGGAGATGCCGTAGCTTCTCCGCTCCGGGGAAGTACTGGACAACGAAGGGTACTCTGTCCACTGTGTCCCGTGTTTGTCTTCTGAGGAGGTCGGTGCGGTTTTTCGCTGTGGCGCGTTGGAACTGTTGATCAATGAGTCTAGCGCCATATCCTGTTCTTATGAGGGCATCTTTCAGCGTCTGGAGGTGTCTGTTGCGATCCTCCTCATCCGAGCTGATCCTGTGTATACAGAGAGCTTGTCCGTAGGGGATGGCTTCTTTAACGTGTTTAGGGTGGAAGCTGGAGAAGTGGAGCATCGTGAGGTTATCCGTGGGCTTGCGGTACAGTGAGGTGCTGAGGTGACCGTCCTTAATGGAGATGCGTGTGTCCAAGAATGCAACCGATTCCGGAGAGTAGTCTATGGTGAGCCTGATGGTGGGATGGAACTTGTTGATGTCATCATAGAGTTGTTTCAGTGATTGTTCACCATGAGTCCAAAGGAAGAAAATGTCATTGATGTATCTAGTGTACAGCATCGGTTGAAGGTCCCGTGCGGTTCGAACAAGACTTCTTCACCGCACGGGACCTTCAACCGATGCTATACACTAGATACATCGATGACATTTTCTTCCTTTGGACTCATGGTGAACAATCACTGAAACAACTCTATGATGACATCAACAAGTTCCATCCCACCATCAGACTCACCATAGACTACTCTCCGGAATCGGTTGCATTCTTGGACACACGCATCTCCATTAAGGACGGTCACCTCAGCACCTCACTGTACCGCAAGCCCACGGATAACCTCACGATGCTCCACTTCTCCAGCTTCCACCCTAAACACGTTAAAGAAGCCATCCCCTACGGACAAGCTCTCCGTATACACAGGATCTGCTCGGATGAGGAGGATCGCAACAGACACCTCCAGACGCTGAAAGATGCCCTCATAAGAACAGGATATGGCGCTAGACTCATTGATCAACAGTTCCAACGCGCCACAGCGAAAAACCGCACCGACCTCCTCAGAAGACAAACACGGGACACAGTGGACAGAGTACCCTTCGTTGTCCAGTACTTCCCCGGAGCGGAGAAGCTACGGCATCTCCTCCGGAGCCTTCAACATGTCATTGATGAAGACGAACATCTCGCCAAGGCCATCCCCACACCCCCACTTCTTGCCTTCAAACAACCGCACAACCTCAAACAGACCATTGTCCGCAGCAAACTACCCAGCCTTCAGGAGAACAGTGACCATGACACCACACAACCCTGCCACGGCAACCTCTGCAAGACGTGCCGGATCATCGACACAGATGCCATCATCTCACGTGAGAACACCATCCACCAGGTACACGGTACATACTCTTGCAATTCGGCCAACGTTGTCTACCTGATACGTTGCAAGAAAGGATGTCCCGAGGCATGGTACATTGGGGAAACTATGCAGACGCTGCGACAACGGATGAATGAACACCGCTCGACAATCACCAGGCAAGACTGTTCTCTTCCTGTTGGGGAGCACTTCAGCGGTCACGGGCATTCGGCCTCTGATATTCGGGTAAGCGTTCTCCAAGGCGGCCTTCGCGGCACACAACAGCGCAGAGTCGCTGAGCAGAAACTGATAGCCAAGTTCCGCACACACGAGGACGGCCTCAACCGGGATATTGGGTTCATGTCACACTATTTGTAACTCCCACAGTTGCGTGGACCTGCAGAGTTTCACTGGCTGTCTTGTCTGGAGACAATACACATCTTTTTAGCCTGTCTTGATGCTCTCTCCACTCACATTGTTTCGTTTCTTAAAGACTTGATTAGTTGTAAGTATTCGCATTCCAACCATTATTCATGTAAATTGAGTCTGTGTCTTTATAAGCTCTGTTTGTGAACAGAATTCCCACTCACCTGAAGAAGGGGCTAAGAGCTCCGAAAGCTTGTGTGGCTTTTGCTACCAAATAAACCTGTTGGACTTTAACCTGGTGTTGTTAAACTTCTTACTGTGTTTACCCCAGTCCAACGCCGGCATCTCCACTTTAAGTCCCACTCCAGGACCTCATGGCCAAGGAAGGTGTGTTCATAACGCAGCCAAACAGGTTGAGTATCAGAGCAACACATGCCAATGGCAGCTGGTAAGAGTGAGAGTGGTTCCTGGTCAGCCATGTGCAGGAAAGAAACTGGAGCCTCCACTATTACCACCCACCGCTCCCGGCTCCAACATACATGTAAAAGTGCATGTTGCCATAGCAACCTAGGTGACTTGGCATCTGGCTGGATGGTCAGTGTGGATCAGAGTGGTTCCAACAACACATGTTGCAACAGTGATTACACTTCATCAGTATTCATTGACTATACAGCACTTTGGGACGTCCAGTGGTCCTGAATGGTGCTATGTAAATGTAAGCCTTTATTTTTTCCTTTCCTTTATTCCACTGACTGCAGCAAACCTGCCTTGGCCTGGGTTTCACCGTGTGCCTGTCCTGTCTCGGTGCTATCCTCTTAAACATGTGCAGAGTCACTTTTGGGCTGCTGGCTGGTCTATCTTCACCATCGTTGTCTTGCTGCTTCCTCCACTGCCTGGGCACCTTCTTGGGTCTTGAAGCGAGAAAGGGTCAAGGAAAGGGCTGTGATGAGGTGGGAATAGACAGTAAGAAATGCTTGCCTACATCATCTGCAGTTTGTGCTGTGCTGTGTGCAGTATTGGTCACCTATTTAAGGGAAAATGCATTGGAAGCAGTCCAGAGAAACTTTCCCAGACTAATACCTGGAATCGATAGATTGTTTTATGAGGAAAAGTTGGACAAGCTGTGCGTGTATCAACTGGAGTTTAGAAGAGTAAGAGGTGACTCGATTGAAATATGTAAGATCCTGAGGTGACTTTGGCAGCGTGATGTGGAGAGGATGTTTCCTCAAACTAGAACCAGGGGTCACTGTTTAACAACAAGGATAAGAAGTTTAACAACACCAGGTTAAAGTCCAACAGGTTTATTTGGTAGCAAAAGCCACACAAGCTTTCGGAGCCCCAAGCCCCTTCTTCAGGTGAGTGGGAATTCTGTTCACAAACAGGGCATATAAAGACAGAAACTCAATTTACACGAATAATGGTTGGAATGCGAATACTTACAACTAATCAAGTCTTTAAGATACAAACAATGTGAGTGGAGAGATCATCAAGACAGGCTAAAGAGATGGAGTCATGTGTAGGTAAGGCCAGGTAAGGATTCCTTCCCTAAAGAACATTAGTGAATGAGATGGGTCTTTATGACAGTGGCTTCATGGTGATCACTAAACTTTTAATTCCAGATTCACATTTCATTATCTTGGAATTTGAACCCGGGTTCCCAGAGCATTCCCCCGGCCAGCACCACCTCCTTCATGGGGGTTTGAAGATGCAGTCACCCCCAAGCTCCTCCAGTTAGCTGCTACTGCCACCTTGTCCTACAAGGGAGAGGGGAGTGTGCCAATGTGTGTGCGGTGCAGTGCGTTTGAGCAATGTGGCAGTCCTGATTGAACCGCTGGCAGTGTGTACAAACTGTGAGATGTAGGTGTGAGACGATGGGCGGCACGTGGCACAGTGGTTAGCACTGCTGCCTCACAGCACCAGGGACCCGGGTTCGATTCCGGCCTCGGGTCACTGATTGTGTGGAGTCTGCACTTTCTCCCCATGTCTCCATAGGTTTCCTCCGGGTGCTCCGGTTTCCTCCCACAGTCCAGAGATGTGCAAGTTAGGTGCATTGGCCATGCTAAATTGACCCTTAGTGTTCTGGAATGCGTAGGTTAGAGGGATTAACAGGGTAAATATATAGGGTTACAGGGATCGGGCCTGGGTGGAATTGTTGTCAGTGCAGACTCGATGGGCTGAATGGCTTCCTTCTGCACTGTAGGGATTCTATGGTTTCTATGGACTTGAGACAGTGCCAAATGTGAGGGTGGGGTGAAGCATATGAATTCTAGTTGTGAGCCCTGATCGATACAGTGAGTGGTTGGGGATGTTGGGGGTGAGTGGAGCAATGTGTGTGAGACTATTGAGAGGATATAGAATTTGCATGTGCATTGACTAACCTTAATCACTTGGGTGAGGTCATTAACCTTCTTGTGGCACCGCATCCAGATCTTGGTGACTACACTCCTGGCATTGGTCTTCATGGCTACCTGATGCCAGGAAAGGTTCAATATAAATGTTGGTCTTTTTTTTCTCAGTTGGTTAATCATCCCTATGACCCTCGGATAATAGGCCTACCACTGAAATATATTCAAGCCATGAATCCTTCCGTCTTTATACTATAGAACCATAGAATCCCTACGGAAAGAGGCCATTCGGCCCATCAAGTCTGCACCGATGCTCCAAAAGAGCGACCCTCTGCCCTATCCCCATAACCCTTTGCATTTCCCATGGCTAATCCACCGAGCCTGCACATCATTGGAGTGTGTGAGGAAACCCACAAACACTACACAGTCACCCAAGGCTGGAATTGAACCCAGGTCCCTGGCACTGTGAAGCAGCAGTGCTAACCATTGTGCCAGCGTGCTGCCCTCACATGGCTAATTAAAGTAGCATTTCATGAGACACGGGATAATTTCAACTTAGTCCAGGTTTATTTATACAACACAGGCGAATGGATAATGTGCAAATTGGGGTGATACAGGACATCTATCCTCCTTTGCAATTCCTCAGCCAAGACCTCCAGTGCAGCATCGCAAAACCAGGGTGTCCGCACCCAATTTAACCATTCTGCCCTCTTTCTGAGGTCAGATTCAACTCTAGAATGACTCCCAGCATCTTTACCAATCAGAATGTAGCTTCCCTTTAAGAGGTATGGGCTAGCTTTAAATAATACAAGTTAATGATACTGGGCCTCCTGCTCTGCAAGTAGCCAATGGACAGTGTGGAGAGTGCAGATTGCTTGTAAAAACCAGTATATTGAGCAAGTGACTCCCAAGTTGGCATGCTGCCTGGTCTACATTGAACGGGTTAATCACACATCATAATAACCAAGCCTGTCTTCGGAGGCTGTCCAACTTAACCCTCACTGTACTTTCAAACTCTGGGTCATTATTGTTCCAGATAATATTCAGTTAGTGAGTGGCACCATTATTTATTTCTGTAGCCGAGAGAAATGAACTGTTCTCAACTCTGAAAATCGCACATTGTCCATTCACTGATGTTATATAAATAAACCAGTTATTTCTTTGAAATTATCTCTATGAACTCTGTATAAAGAGAAGAGAATTCACAACTAAGAATCTGAGATTTCACTCCTAGGTCTCGAATCCACGGGTCAGAGAACTGTTTATTAAACTAATAGAGGAAGAAAGAAAGACTGAAGTTTACCCTCTCCCAGTGGTCCTGTTTCCCAGGGCTGGGGGGGCATGTACTACCTTTTGCCCACCCCTGAGCTCATCCCTATGTGGAAATGCCGGCGTTGGACTGGGGTAAACACAGTAAGGAGTCTAACAACACCAGGTTAAAGTCCAACAGGTTTATTTGGTAGCAAACGCCACTAGCTTTCGGAGCGCTGCTCCTTCGTCAGATGGAGTGGAAATGGAGTGGAATCTGGAGTGGATTTCCACTCCATCTGACGAAGGAGCAGCACTCCGAAAGCTAGTGGCATTTGCTACCAAATAAACCTGTTGGACTTTAACCTGGTGTTGTTAGACTCCTTACTGTGCTCATCCCTACAATACAGGGGTGGTGGGTGGGTGCCAAAATCGGTGGCCCATCTGCCAGATTTGAATGAACAAATAAGGGTTGATTCAGCCTCTTCTCAATAATAGTCACTCAAGCTATAAACTGATGTGACAGCCAGGCGGGAAGTCTGATTTCACACCAACTGGTTAAAGGATGGAAATGAGGGGGGAGGGGCTCACTCTTTGGGGGCTGTCCCTCGCCGATCGCGAGGTGTTTCCCCCCCACCCCTGCCACCCTTAGGTTGGAACCCCCTCCCGCTTCCTACCAGATCCCCTCCTTTAACCCAGCTCCTTCCCCGAACACTGCCCCCCTCTCCCTAACCTACCCAAACTCTCCCACACTTACCTGCTTCGGGAATCAAAGAACTTGGGGCTCTTTCTTCTCCGGTTGTCCCGAAGGCGACCACGGGCACTTTCCTGGCGGTGCTGGGAATGATGGAGCTGCCGGCCAATTAGAATGGTTGGCAAAGGCTAGAGGTCGTGACCTCTACCCCCGTGAGGGGCATATCAGCTCCCCGCATTTATATCAAGCCTATCCTGGCAGCAGGACATAGAAACATAGAAGATAGGAGCAGGAGGAGGCCATTTGGCCCTTCGAGCCTGCTCCGCCATTCATTACGATCATGGCTGATCATCCAACTCAATAGCCTAATCCTGCTTTCTCCCCATAACCTTTGATCCCATTCGCCCCAAGTGCTATATCCAGCCGCCTCTTGAATACATTCAATGTTTTGGCATTGTTGCTTTGGGACGTTGCCAAGTGCTTTGTCCCACAGCAACAATGTGATAATGGCGAGATGACCTGCTGGTTTTAGTGATGGTGATAGAGGGGTGACTATTGGCAAGGATGCTGGGCAGAATTGCCAAGAGTTTCTTTAGAATGATGTCACCAGGTCCACCTGAGGATGAAGATGGGGCTTCAGTATAACTTAACTTCCAAAAGACAGCACCTCCAGCAATGCAGCACTCCCTCAGTACTGCACTGGAGTGTGCCAGCCAAATATTCCACAGTGCCACCAGCTGAGCCTTGGCTGACTAAAAGGTGCAGTCTGGATGTTAGAGGACACAGGATCCACTGTGGGGAGTGAGCATTTACCAAGGAACAGAGTAACTAGCACGAAAACTGGAAATCATTGTACAAGCACCAAAAATACAACAGGAGAAGGTATTTAAAACAGTCTAAGGTTCCTGCAGAAATTGTATAAATTCATGGATTCTTCTTTCAAGAAAGAAATTTGATAATCAAAGCAAATAATTAAAAACTTTAAGATGGCAGGTGATTGACTGTTTTTTGTTGGGTTTCATTAACTTTAAGAGGATGAACCATATTTAAATTTATTAAAAATGGATGGAAAGGCTTAAAGGCCTGAGATTAGTTGAGATTTGAGCTCTTTAATAACATTTGAGAATATTCAATTTTCATTTCATCTCCTCTCTGTGAACGCTGACTTCATAGAATCACTTGCGGAGCTTAGAGAAGCACCAACAGTCAGCGTGGCCCTCAAGAAATGTTTTCGAAGCTGTAAGCACTGAAGTACCTGATCAATCTGTTAGACATAATTGGTATTTCCACGGAAGCAAATACTGATGAATCACCTGTGCCAGAAGAGAGACCAGTTATTGCCATTCCTGTTAATATCGACCCTGTGGAAAGACCTCAAACATAGAACATTACAGCGCAGTACAGGCCCTTCGGCCCTCGATGTTGCGCCGACCTGTGAAACCAATCTGAAGCCCATCTAACCTACACTATTCCAATATCATCCATATGTTTATCCAATGACCATTTAAATGCCCTTAATGTTGGCGAGTCCACTACTGTTGCAGGCAGGGCATTCCACGCCCTTACTACTCTCTGAGTAAAGAACCTGCCTCTGACATCTGTCCTATATCTATCACCCCTCAATTTAAAGCTATGTCCCCTCTTGCTAGCCATCACCATCCGAGGAAAAAGGCTCTCACTGTCCACCCTATCTAATCCTCTGATCATCTTATATGCCTCTATTAAGTCACCTCTTAACCTTCTTCTCTCTAACGAAAACAACCTCAAGTCCCTCAGCCTTTCCTCATAAGACCGTCCCACCATACCAGGCAACATCCTGGTAAATCTCCTCTGCACCCTTTCCAATGCTTCCACATCCTTCCTATAATGCGGCAACCAGAACTGTACGCAATACTCCAAGTGCGGCCGCGCCAGAGTTTTGTACAGCTGCAACATGACCTCATGGCTCCGAAACTCAATCCCTCTAACAATAAAAGCTAACACACCGTACGCTTTCTTAACAACCCTATCAACCTGGGTGCCAACTTTCAGGGATCTATGCACATGAACACCGAGATCTCTCTGCTCATCCACACTACCAAGTATCTTACCTTAGCCCAGTACTCTGTATTCCTGTTACTCCTTCCAAAGTGAATCACCTCACACTTTTCCACATTAAACTCCATTTGCCACCTCTCAGCCCAGCTCTGCAGCTTATCTATGTCCCTCTGTAACCTGCAACATCCTTCCACACTGTCCACAACTCCACCGACTTTAGTGTCATCCGCAAATTTACTAACCCATCCTTCTACGCCCTCATCCAGGTCATTTATAAAAATGACAAACATCAGTGGCCCCAAAACAGATCCTTGCGGTACACCACTAGTAACTGAACTCCAGGATGAACATTTCCCATCAACCACCACCCTCTGTCTTCTTACAGCTAGTCAATTTCTGATCCAAACTGCTAAATCACCCTCAATCCCATGCCTCCGTATCTTCTGCAATAGCTTACCGTGGGGAACCTTATCAAACGCTTTACTGAAATCCATATACACCACATCAACTGCTTTACCCTTATCCATCTCTTTGGTCACCTTCTCAAAGAACTCAATAAGGTTTGTGAGACACGACGTACCCTTCACAAAACCGTGTTGACTATCCCTAATCAAAATATTCCTTTCTAGATGCTTATAAATCCTATCTCTTATAATCCTTCCAAAATTTGCCCACAACAGAAGTAAGGCTCACTGGTCTATAATTACCAGGGTTGTCTCTACACCCCTTCTCGAACAAGGGGACAACATTTGCTATCCTCCAGTCTTCTGGAACTATTCCTGTAGACAATGATGACATAAAGATCAAAGCCAAAGGCTCTGCAATCTCCTCCCTAGCCTCCCAGAGAATCCTAGGATAAATCCCATCCGGCCCAGGGGACTTATCTATTTTCACACTTTCCAGAATTGCTAACACCTCCTCCTTATGAACCTCAATCCCATCTAGTCTAATAGCCTGTATCTCAGTATTCTCCTCAACAACATTGTCTTTTTCCTGTGTGAATACTGACGAAAAATATTCATTTTGTGCCTCTCCTATCTCTTCGGATTCCACGCACAAGTTCCCACTACTGTCCTTGACTGGCCCTAATCTTACCCTAGTCATTCTTTTATTCCTGACATACCTATAGAAAGCTTTAGGGTTTTCCTTGATCCTACCTGCCAAAGACTTCTCATGTCCCCCTCCTGGCTCTTCTTAGCTCTCTCTTTAGGTCCTTCCTGGCTAACTTGTAACTCTCAAGCGCCCTAACTGAGCCTTCACGTCTCATCTTCACATAAGTCTCCTTCTTCCTCTTCACAAGAGATTCAACTTCTTTAGTAAACCACGGTTCCCTCGCTCGACCACTTCCTCCCCGCCTGATAGGTACATACTTATCAAGGACACGCAGTAGCTGTTCCTTGAACAAGCTCCACATTTCACTTGTGCCCATCCCCTGCAGTTTCCTTCCACATCCTAAATCACGCCTAATCGCTTCATAATTTCCTTTCCCCCAGCTATAACTCTTGCCCTGCGGTATATACCTATCCCTTTCCATCGCTAAAGTAAACGTAACCGAATTGTGGTCACTATCACCAAAGTGTTCACCTACCTCCAAATCTAACACATGGGCTGGTTCATTACCCAGTACCAAATCCAATGTGGCCTCGCCTCTTGTTGGCCTATCTACATACTGTGTCAGGAAACCCTCCTGCACACATTGGACAAAAACTGACCCATCTAAAGTACTCGAACTATAGCGTTTCCAGTCAATATTTGTAAAGTTAAAGTCCCCCATAACAACTACCCTGTTACTTTCGCTCCTATCCAGAATCATCTTTGCAATCCTTTCCTCTACATCTCTGGAACTTTTTGGAGGCCTATAGAAAACTCCCAACAGGGTGACCTCTCCTTTCCTGTTTCTAACCTCAGCCCATACTACCTCAGTAGACGAGTCATCAAACGTCCTTTCTGCCACTGTAATACTGTCCCTGACTAACAATGCCACACCTCCCCCTCTTTTACCACCTTCCCTGATCATACTGAAACATCTAAACCCCGGAACCTGCAACAACCATTCCTGTCCCTGCTCTATCCACGTCTCTGAAATGGCCACAACATCGAAATCCCAGGTACCAACCCATGCTGCAAGTTCACCCACCTTATTCCGGATGCTCCTGGCATTGAAGTAGACACACTTCAAACCACCTTCCTGCCTGCACACTCCTGCGACCTTGAAACCTTGTTCATGACCTCCTGTACACTGGAGCTACAATTCAGGTTCCCATCCCCCGGCTGAATTAGTTTAAACCCTCCTGAAGAGCATTAGCAAATTTCCCCCCCCAGGATATTGGTACCCCTCTGGTTCAGATATAGACCATCCCATTTGTAGAGGTCCCACCTACCCCAGAATGACCTCCAATTATCCAGGGATCTGAATCCCTCCCTCCTGCACCATCCCTGTAGCCACGTGTTCAACTGCTCTCTCTCCCTATTCCTCTCCTCGCTAGCACGTGGCACGGGTAACAAACCAGAGATAACAACTCTGTTTGTTCTAGCTCTAAGCTTCCACCCTAATTCCCTGAATTTCTGCCTTACATCCCCATCCCTTTTCCTACGTATGTCTTTGGTTCCTATGTGGACCATGACTTGGGGCTGGTCCCCCTCCCCCTTAAGGATCCCGAAAACACGATCCGAGACGTCACGGACCCCGGCACCTGGGAGGCAACACACCAACCGCGAGTCTCTCTCATTCCCACAGAATCTCCTATCTGTCCCCCTAACTATGGAGTCCCCAATGACTAATGCTCTACTCCTCTCCCCCCTTCCCTTCTGAGCAACAGGGGCAGACTCTGTGCCAGAGACCTGTACCCCATGGCTTACCCCTGGTAAGTCCCCCCCCCCCCCAACAGTATCCAAAACGGTATACTTGTTATACAGAGGAACGGCCATAGGGGATCCGCTGTACTGACTGCTTCTTACCCCTTCTAACAGTCACCCAAGCATCCTCATTCCTAGGAGTATGACCCTCCCCGTAGCTTTTATCTATAACTGTCTCTGCCTCCCGAATGATCCTGAGTTCATCCAGTTCCAGCTCCAGATCCCTAACACAGTCTTCAAGGAGCTGGAATTGGGTGCACTTCCTGCAGGTGTACTCAGCTGGGACACTAATGGTGTCCCTCACCTCAAACATCCCACAGGAGGAACATTGCTCTGCCTGCACTGCCATCCCTGCTAACTTCCCTTACTAAGAAACGATAGAGAAAAGAAGAAAAGAAAAAAAAAGCTTACCTGCTCTCACACAGTCTTTTTTTTTTAGGTTAGAGGAGGGGGGAGGGTGGGAGACATTACACGTGTAGTGTCTCGGGTTTCCTCACCGTTGAAATTTATTGGGCAAAACAAAAACCTTCCCAGGTCTCTCTACGGCCTACTTCCGGTTCTCTACTTCCGGCTGCTCTGGAAAAACTCCGAAAAAAAAGTAAGTTCAAAAACAAACACTCTTACCTTCCAGCTCTCCTCACAAGAATCGCCTCTCTGCCTGCTCCACTGGAACAATGAGGCCGAAACCTCAAAGGTAAGTACCTTTTAAAAAAAAACCTTCCCAGGTTTCCCAAACAGCAGAATTATGCCATTTTACAAGAAACAGATAAACCCCTCAAAGACTCGATTTATAATTGTCCAGCTCATGCACATAATGTTTATTTGGTATTTAGGACTGAATAACTTAGTGTTACGACACAGAGGTTAATCCCCTTTACCTTGCGTCATAATCTGCTACAATTATTTGGGAAGGTGTTTGCTGTTCTTAATTAACGTTTAGAGGTTCATTAATATCAAGTCCTGACACTCACTTTAAGTGAATAATTAATAAGGTATTTCATTTAAATAACCAGGAACTTTAACGAAACAAGTAACATATTAAATAAAGTACGGTTTGACTGTAATGCTGATCGAATAATGCAAGGAACATTCATTACCAAAACAGTAATAACAGAATTTTAGTCACTTTCAAATAAATTATACAACCAGGTCTGATAGCATTCGGAAGTTTTGGAGTTCTTCAGTTGTTGCCCGCTGTCTGTAAGCGCTGTCTGATTTCATACTTTTCGCTGGTTAGAGGGTGAGTTATCCTAAGACCTGTCTGAAGCTGGCAGAGTTAAGAACAAACTCTTCCAGTTGCTCTAGCTGCCCTTAACTGCTTCAGATGATTGGGCCCTGGTTCTGGCTGAACTCCTGGCCCAACCCCTGGTCGAACTGAACTGAAGACAGTTGAGTTCCTTTTTATAATCCTAATGATCTATTAACATTCCTGTACTCGGATTGGCCTGAGGTTGACAACAACAGCAAATTCAAATCTGATAGGTTCCCTTTAGCTGAGTGTTTTCTTTAAACATAGGCTAACAAAATGCCAAAGCCTGCAGAGCCGGTTACCAAGGCAACCATGTTGTTTGGTCTCTGAAACAAATGTTGTAACTTAAAGTCTGTGTGTATTCTGCATTTTAAACATCTCAGCATTGAACAAAACCAGCTTTTAAAGGCATTGACACACCAGTTTTTAAACGGACATGCACTGTTGTTTCCCCTCTAGTATTTTACATTCTTTACATCTTTATAAACTCAACTTCACGACATTAGTTATTGAAGATTATATAAAGGAGTTAAAGGGGGAGGGATGTGGTGATTTGGGGTGATTGTCCCTTCAAGCACAACACAGCAGCAGAAGGTCACCTGGTTTGAGGGACTAACTGAAGATGAGAGAGGCTAATCACCCCAGGGGATGGAGTCCTCTCTGAGGAAGAAGACATGTAGAGACAAGGGAACCTGGCCTCTGTACAGTTTCTCTGATCAATAATTGCATTTTGTATTTCTAATAAGGTATGTAAACGTGCATTACTACAATCACAGTGAGTGACTTATCAATGTTGGAGTAAGCAAATTGCTGCAGTCACAATGTGAGTGACATTTATCTTCTTCCTGGAACTATAGAAACACCTATTGATCTGGGCTCTGCTTGTGGGGCCTTCTTCTCTCTCCTCAAATAATCAGCCCCCTCCCAGGAGAAGAATGAAGGCTGAAAACAGTGTCCCACCCTGAACCAGGCAAACCCAATAGCTCTAATTAACATAACCACAAACAGTTATAGCTTCTCACTGCCTGACTTGTGGATGTGAAAGAATGTTTCTGACTATAGAATGCTGCTTGAGGGGTTGTTCCCTGCACAGTGTTGTATGGCCTCGATTGCTTTCCAGCTCTCTAGCACTCTAATTCAGCATGACCATTCCTATGTTGTGCTAAAATAATGTTTTATGTAAATTCTTCCGTAAATAGGTCAAAGGTTAACCTTGGACCACACAAACTAGCTGATGTCATTGCTGCCTTGCCTTATTAGTCTGTTGTGTGCAGCGATTGAGCCGAGAGAGTCTCTACAAGTTGAGGGAGAGAATCTTTTGCTTTGTGTTTCTCTATCAAAGCTTTACAATGTCTTTCACTGAGCCACTGACAGGATTTCCCTCGTTAGGGAGGCTCAGTAATGTTGTACAGAGATCGTGGTCAGGCTTTCCAACAAGGAGAGAGATTGTAAGCTGGGTCCACTCAGTAAGTGAGCTGCGCACGTGTTTCTCAGTTTGTGTATGTGTGACATACTCTGTGTCTCCACTTATCAATGTTTGGAGATTAATATGTTCCCCTCTGTCTCTCTTAGACTGGAAGGGAAAGTACTGAAACAGGCCATTCAGCCCACTAGTCTATGGCTTGTGTAGAATGACGGATGTGGCCCTGCAGAATTTAGGAATGGGCAAACAGGACCTCAAAGGTAAAGTCGCCCTCATCCCAGATGACCATAGGCTGAGGGGGAGAGCTGACTGGTGATGATTAAGCCTGAGGATCACCATACCTCAGGCGAGGGGCAAGGTTGAGAAGGTGGGACCTTCAGGAATAACCTCAGCTGGTATGCGAATTGAACCCATGCTGTCAGCATCAGCTCTGCCTCCTGAACCAGCCATCCAGCCAACGGAGCTAGCTGACTGCCCACCTCAAAAGTAGTTAGCTCCAGTCACTCTCATACCCGTGAATGTAGAAATAGGAGGGTAAAGCAGATGAGTGCCTGGCTGACTGATTGTGCAGTAGGGGAAGGATTTCGGTTCCTGGGACATTGGGACTAGGTCTGGGGCAGGAGGGAGCTGTGCAGGTCAGACTGGTCGCACCTAATCAGAGCCGGCTCCAATTTCCTCATGAGGTAATTTGTTCGTGCTTTTGGGGAGGGCTTAAACTAACCCGGCAGGGATGAGGGAACCAGTTGGTAATACTGGAGAGGGATACCAAGGCTCACACAATAATGGCGGGGTGGGGGTGAAGGATAGAGAAAGGAGGTTTTACAGGACAAAGAACAAGGAATTATTGTTTCGTATGAGTCCAGAGTCCATAATCAAATTCCAATGGTGCATTCCTCCACAAAGGTCAGCAGGTTGAAGACTCATGCTAGATAATTGACTTTTCCAGTCGAGATAACTTCCATAAAGAGAAAGCCACACAGGGATGAATTAGTCTTGTAGGTGATGGGATAGAGGTTCCGGTAGAAACAGTGTAGATGGGGAAAGTCATTCAACCCTGGTCACAGGCCCCTTTCCTGAGCTGCTACTTGCTGGAAAGAAGATGGCAACTGAGAAGTTGAAAGGAGGTGGCAAGGTCTTATCTCCTAGCAGACTCGAAGACTCTGGTGAGAAGGCCTGGCTTATTAAATGTAGATGGCCTTTGTAACATGTCTCTATAGCCCATTGAGATGACAGAGCGAAAATTTATTTGATAGCACTAAATTAGCTCCTAATGTTCGAAGACCACAGTCGGACATGGTGGGAGGGAATTCTCCAGAATCGCTCGCTCCGAAAACAATGGCCTGGAGAATCAAGAGTCGGCAGAAAAGTGGATTTGCACCGGTCAAGAAACTTGCTTTAACTCTCCCAGAATGTGCACCAGCTCCAATCGGGTTCCTGCAGAAAAACAGGCTTTCATACAGGACCCTGAGGGCCGAGGAAGCACCACCAACTCCTCAGCAATGAGAGGCAGCCTCCCTGCCACACCATGCAGGAATGACTTGACTCTTTCCACTTAGACCCCCTTCCCCTCATAGCCCCAGGCAGATTCCCTTCCTCCTCAGATCCTCCACTCAGCCTCCATTCAGGCTATGTGCCTTGGCAGTGCCAACAACACTAGCACTGACACCCTGGTCTGGCACCTTGGATCAAGGAGGTAGATCCAGTGGCCATTTTACCTCTGCCTCTGCAAGGCTGCAGAGGAAGGGTCCCTCAGGGTCCTCACCAATGTCTTGCATAATTCAGCAAGGCTTCCCTCCCCATGCTCCAACCCCCATTACAATAAAGGTGCCATTTGTCCTTCGAATTATTTGCTGTACCTGCATGTTTACTTTATGGGATTCAAATGCCTCTGAACCCCAAAAAGATTGACTAACCTCTCACCTTTACAAAAATATTCTGCTTTCCATTCTTCCTGCCAAAGTGGATAATTCCCCGTTTCTCCACATGGTGCTTCATCCATCACCTCCTTATGCAACCTCCATCCCTCTTGACATCTTCCTCAGGGATGACAGCATGGTGGCACAGTGGTTAGCACTGCTGCCTCACAGCACCAGGGACCCGGGTTCAGTTCCGGCCTCGGGTGACTGTCTGTGTGGAGTTTGCACGTTCTCCCTGTGTCTCCTAGGATTCCTCCGGGTGCTCCGGTTTCTTCCCACAGTCCAGAGATGTGTGGGTTAGGTTGATTGGCCAGGGTAAATTGACCCTTAGTGTCAGGGGGACTAGCTGGGTAAATATGTGGGATACAGGGATAGGGCCTGGGTGGGATTGTGGTCTGTGCAGACTCGCTAGGCCGAGTGGCTCCGTCGACACTGTCGGGATGTTATGACAGCTCCCGGTGCTACGGTTGAGGTTTCAGAGCTGCCGGCACAGCACGGAAAACCTGCCACTGTTTTTAATTGCCGGTGGGCCCACTGGTTGCCAATTATGAGAGCCGTCCGTGTCAATATTGTTCAGCCAATGCCACTGTCAGCAAGTGTGGGCTGGGCTCCCGCTTTGCATCCTGACATCTATGGCCCCGAGCCCGCAAGGAACTCCTACACATTCACCCTGTTGCTCTCTCTGCAGCTGCAGACTTGTGGAGTTTTCCTTCATGTCCTGTTTATTCCTCCTCACTGTTTAATCAATCCTCAATCCCTGCTGATATATACTTGCTAATCCCGTGGGCTCTAATCTTGTGTGACAACCTCTGGTGCGGTTATCAAATTCCTTCTGAATATCTGTTGATGCTGGAGGTGAATTGAAAATTTCAAAACTGAAATTGATAGATTTCCTTAAGGATTATGCAGCGAAGACGGGGAAATGGAATTAAGAAATAGATCTGCCCTGATGTAATTGAATGCCTGGCCAGGCACAAAGTACTGAATAGTCTACTCCTGACCCAATGTTCCCATTCAATTTTAGGACCACAGAATCCCTACAGTGCAGAAGGAGGCCATTCAGCCCATCAAGTCTGTACTGACTCTCCGAAAGAGCATTTTACCCAGGCTCACCCCACCACCCAACCCCGTAACCCCACGCATTTACCATGGCTAATCCACCTAACTCACACATCTGTGGGCTGTGGGGGGAATCTGGAGCACCCGGAGGAAACCCACCCAGACACGGGGAAAAAGTGCAACCTCCACACAGACAGTGACCCAAGGCGCTGTGAGCCCGCAGTACTGACCATAAGATGATAAGACCATAAGGCCATAAGACATAGGAGCAGAATTAGGCCACTCGGCCCATCGAATCTCCTCCACCATCAATCATGGCTGATATTTTTCTCATCCCCATTCTCCTGCCTTTTCCCCATAACCCCTGATCCCTTTATTAATCAAGAACCTATCTATGTCTGTCTTAAAGACACTCAATGACCCGGCCTCCACAGCCTTCTGCTATGCAGATTGCTGTTCCAGTCTTCAACTGTAGGTGAAGGAAAAACACAACTGCCTTTTGGTGATGCTCTTTCCCAAGATGTTGTACCAATAAGATGAGTGCTTCCTGCAAAATTCCTGAGCGAGGATATGCCCAGCCTTTGCCAGCTGTGCCCTATGCCACAGCCCATATAATTGCTAGATTTATTAGTCCCATCCTACAAGCAGTGCAGCTTTTATTAAAATTCATTTATGGGATGTGGCTGTTGCTGGCTAGGCCAGCATTTATTACTCATCTCCGGTTGCCCTTGAGAAGGTGGTGATGAGCTGCTTTTTTGAAACACTGCAGTCCCTGAGGTGTAGGTACACCCACAGTGCTGGTAGGGAGGGAGTTCCAGGATTTTGACCCAGCAACAATGAAGGAATAGTAATATAGTTCCAAGTCAGGATGGTGAATGACTTGGAAGGGAACCTCCAGGTGGTGGTGTTCCCAGGTATCGGCTGCCCTAGTCCTTCTAGATGGCGGTGGTCGTGGGTTTGGAAGGTGCTGCCTCAGGAAATGTGGTGAGTTGCTGCGGTACCTCTTGTAGATGGTACACATGGCTGCCACTCTTTGTCAGTGCTGGAGAGAGTGAATGTTTATGAAAGGGATAGCAATCAAGCAGGCTGCTTTGTCCTTGATAGTGTCGAACTTCTTGAGTACTGTTGGAGCTGCACTCATCCAGGTATTCCATTACACTCCTAACTTGTGCCTTGTAGATGGTGGACAGGCTTTGGAGAGTCAGGAGGTGAGTTATTCACCGCAGGATTCCTAGCCTTTGACCTGCTGTGGTAGCCACAGTATTTATATGGCTAGCCCAGTTCAGTTTCTGCTCAATAGTAACTCTCAGGATGTTGATACTGGGGGATTCAGCAACGGTAACATCAGTGAATGTCAAGGGGCGATGGTTAGATCCTCTCTTGTTGGAGATGGTAATTTCCTGGCACTTGTGTGGTGCGAATGTTACTTGCCACTTGTCAGCCAAAGTCTGGATATTGTCCAGGTCTGCTGCATTTGGACATGGACTGCTTCAGTGTCTAAGGAGTTGTGAATGGTGTTGAACATTGTGCAGTCAACAGCGAAGATCCGCACTTGCAACCTTATGATGGAAGGAAGGTCATTAATGGAACAGCTGGAGATGGTTGGGCCTCGGACACTACCCTGAGGGACTCCCACAGAGATGTCCTGAAGCTGAGATGATTGAACTCCAACCACCACAACCATCATCCAGTTTTCTCTGATTCCCATTGACTCCAGTTTTGCTAGGGCTTCTTGATGCCACACTCGGTCAAATGCTGCCTTGATGTTAAGGGCTGTCACTCCCACTTCGCCCCTGGAATTCAGCTCTTTTGTCCATGTTTGAACCAAGGCTGTAATGAAGTCAGGAGCTGAGTGACTCTGGCGGAACCCAAACTGAGCTTTATTGAGCAGGTTATTGCTGAGCAAGTGCCTCTTGATAGCACTGTTGATAACGCCTTCCATTACTTTAGTGTTGATGGAGAGTAGACTGATGGGATGGTATTTGGCTGGGTTGCATTTGTCCTGTGTCTTGTGTATAGACAGTAAGAAGTCTCACAACAACAGGTTAAAGTCCAACAGGTAGCAAAAGCCATTAGCTTTCGGAGCGCTGCCCCTTCATCAGGTGAGTGGGAGTTCTGTTCACAAACAGGGCATATAAAGACACAAACTCAATTTACAAAATAATGGTTGGAATGCGAGTCTTTACAGGTAATCAAGTCTTAAAGGTACAGACAATGTGAGTGGAGAGAGGGTTAAGCACAGGTTAAAGAGATGTGTATTGTCTCCAGCCAGGACAGTTAGTGAGATTTTGCAAGCCAAGGCAAGTCGTGGGGGTTACAGATAGTGTGACATGAACCCAAGATCCCGGTTGAGGCCGTCCTCATGTGTGCGGAACTTGGCTATCAGTCTCTGCTCAGCGACTCTGCGTTGTCGTGTGTCGTGAAGGCCGCCTTGGAGAACGCTTACCCGAAGATCAGAGGCCGAAAGCCCGTGACCGCTGAAGTGTTCCCCAACAGGAAGAGAACACTCTTGCCTGGTGATTATCGCCAGGCAAGAGTGTTCTCTTCCTGTTGGGGAACACTTCAGCGGTCACGGGCATTCAGCCTCTGATCTTCAGGTAAGCGTTCTCTAAGGCGGCCTTCATGACACACGACAACGCAGAGTCACTGAGCAGAGACTGATAGCCAAGTTCCACACACATGAGGACAGCTTCAACCAGGATCTTGGGTTCATGTCACACTATTTGTAACCCCCACGACTTGCCTGGGCTTGCAAAATCTCACTAACTGTCCTGGCTAGAGACAATACACATCTCTTTAACCTGTGCTTAACCCTCTCTCCACTCACATTGTCTGTACTTTTAAGACTTGATTTCCTGTAAAGACTCGCATTCCAATCATTATTTTGTAAATTGAGTTTGTGTCTTTATATGCCCTGTTTGTGAACAGAACTCCTACTCACCTGATGAAGGGGCAGCGCTCCGAAAGCTTGTGGCTTGTGCTACCAAATAAACCTGTTGGACTTTAACCTGGTGTTGTGAGACTTCTTACTGTGCTTACCCCAATCCAACGCCGGCATCTCCGCATCTTGCGTATAGGACATACCTGGGCGATTTTCCACATTGTCGGGTAGATGCGAGTGTTGTAGCTGTACTGGAACGGCTTGGCTAGGGGAACGGAAGTTCTGGAGCACAAGTCTTCAGGACCATTGCCAGAATATTGTCAGGGCCCATAGCCTTTGCAGTATCCAGTATCTTCAGCTGTTTCTTGATATCACGTGGAGTGAATCAAATTGGCTGAAGACTGACACCCGTGATGCTGGTGACCTCTGGAGGAGGCTGAAATGGATCAACCACTTGGCACTTCTGGCAGAAGATTGTTGCGAATGCTTCAGCCTTATCTTTTGCACTGATGTGCTGGGCTCCTCCATCATTGAGGATAGGGGTACTTGTGGAGCCTCCTCCTCCAGTGAGTTGTTTATTTGTCCACCACCATTCACTGGATGTGGAAGAACTATAGGGCTTGGATCTGATCCATTGGTTATGGAATCGCTTAGCTCTGTCTATTACTTGCTGTTTATGCCATTTGGCATGCAAGTAGTCCTGTTTGGTAGCTTCACCAGGTTGACACCTCATTTTTATGTATGCTCGGTGCTGCTCCTGGCATGCCCTCCTGCACTCTCCATTGAATGAGGGTTGATTCCCTGGCTTGAGGGTAATGGTAGAGTGGGGGATATGCCGGGCCATGATGTTACAGATTGAGGTTGAGTACAATTCAGCTGCTGCTGATGGCCCACAGAGCCTCATGGAGGCCCAGATTTGAGCTGCTAGGTCTGTTTGAAGTTTATCCCTTTCACACAGTGATAGTGCCACACAACATGATGGAGAATATTATCAATGTAAAGATGGGACTTCGTCTCCACAAGGATTGTGTGGTGGTCACTCCTACCAATACTGCCATGGACAGATGCATGTGCAGTAAATTGGTGAGGATAAGATCAAGTATGGTTTTCCCTCACCACCTGCCATAGTCCAGTCTAGCAGTTAGACCGGCAAGCACAGTCGGTCCCCACCCAGAGTAAATTCTGCACCCTTGCCACCCTCAGTGCTTCCTCCAAGTGGTGTTCAACATGGAGGATACTGATTCATCAGCTGAGGGGGGATGGTATGTGGTCATCAGCAGGAGGTATCCTTGCCCATGTTTGACTTGGTGCCATGAGGCTTCATGGGGTGCAGAGTCAATATTAGAACTCTCAGGGTAACTCCATCCTGACTATATATCACTGAGCTGCCACCACCCTGCTGAGTCTGTCCAGCAGGTGACACAGATGGATTTTTATGACAATCGACAATGATTTCATTAGACTTTTAATTCCAGATATTTTATTGAGATTTTAAATTTGTGGTGGGATTCGAACCTGGGTCCCCAGATTATTACCCTGAGTCTCTGGATTATACTCGTCAAGCAACAATACCACTATGCCACCACTCCACATTGACCAGCTGGCAGAGTTTTATTTGAACCATCTACAGATGGGACGAGCCACAAGATGCTTTGTGTTGAGCTCTGGGATTGATTCCTCTCTGTCCCGACTAAACAGCCAGAGCAGGAAATGCAACATTTCCCCAGCCGTTACCTCCAGCTCCCCAGATCCAGCATCTGAGGAGGAATTCTCTGAACATGTACAGTTTCAATCCCCATCAAGGTTTAGTATTTTTCCCACAAGTTACAAAATTCTTCTGATACAAAAGTCTGCTTCCTCTCCCAGCCAGGTTTAATGTCAGCATTTCCTCAGTTGGTTACAGTGTCTCCTTTGATTCAGTGGTCCAGCCCAGAGTGAGTATTCCAGGCAGATACTTTGTGCTCACTGCTACACTGCCTGAGGTGCTATTGTTCGAATGTGATGTGAAACTGGGTCGGTGTTTACCCCCACAGAAATGGTAACAGATCCTGGTATACGATTCTAAGACGAGCAGGGAAGATCTTCCCAGTGCCCTCACCAATAAATGTCACTAAAATCTATGATTATGGGACGTTACTTGGGGCAATTTAGCTTTCCGATATTACACGAGTGCCTTCATTTACAAAATACTTCATGGGTGTCATGTGCTTTAGGTTGTGAGAAGTGCTACATTATTTATTTCAATTTATTTATTTTTTTGCTTTTCTTTCCAGGTTCCTGACCCCAGTCCTTTCTCACATTCTTAACCCTTCTCATGACCTCCTAAATGTAGGTCTTATTTGTTCATCTATGGGCTGAAAGCATCACTGGCAAAGCCAATAAGTATTGCTCATCACGCCTGGGGAGACGATGGCATAGTGACTGGACTAGTAATCCAGTGGCCCAATTTAATGGCCTGGGAAACATAAGTTCAGATCTCACCACGGCAGCTGGTGGAATTTAATTTGTGTCATAAACTGGACTTGAAGTCTCAGTAATGGTGATCATAAAACCATTGTTGATTGTTCATAGAATCATAGATTCTGGATCCTACAGTGCAGAAGGAAGCCATTCAGCCCATCAAGTCTGCACTGACTCTCCGACAGAGGATCCCACCCAGGCCCTTTCCCATAACCCCACATACTTATCCCGCAATTCTCCCAACCCACACATCTCAGGACACTAAGGGACAATTTAGCATGGCCAGTTCACCTAACCTGCTCATCTTTGGACTGTGGGAGGAAACCGGAGCACCCAGAAGAAACCCACACAGACACGGGGAGAATGTGCAAGCTCCACACAGAGAGTGACCCGAGGCCGGAATTAAACCTGGGTCCCTGAGATGAGGTGGTTGGAGAGGATATTTTGCAGGTTTTGTTCTTAATTTTGTTCCAATGTGTGGAGCCAAGACTGTCTGAGGTGGAACAGAAGGTTCGACATAGTTTGCAGGGTAGAGAGGGAGTCTTCAAGAAAGGAATTTCCCCTCTTCCTCCTTTCACCTTTGAGCTCTGCTCCCAAACCAGCCACACCTTTGTCCCAGTGGCTGCTCCCAGTCCTACTCCCAAGCCTCTTTCTCCGTCAGCCATTTCCCTCCATCTTGCTCCTGTGGTACTGCAGCAGGCTCAGAGAAACATAGAAAATAGCAGCAGGAGGAGGCCAACCGGCCCTTCAAGCCTGCTCGGCTATTCATTATGATCATGGCTCATCATCCAACTCAATAGCCTGATCCCACCTTCCCTCCATGTCCTTCGAGCCCTTTCACCCCAAGAGCTGTCTCTAACTCCTTCTTGAAAACAAAAAATGTTTAGGCCTCAACTACCTTCTGTGGTAGAGAACAGAAGGCTCACCACTCTCTGGGTGAAGAAATTTCTTCTAATCTCAGCCCTAAATGATTTACCCTGTATCCTCAGACTGTGACCCCTGGTTCTGGACTCCCTCACCATTGGAAACATCCTTCCTGCATCTACCCTGTCTAGTCCTGTGAGAATTTTATAGATTTCTATGTGATCCCCTCTCATTCTTCTTAACTCCAGTGAATATAATCCTAACTAGCTATTGATTGAGTGGATAGTCAGAGGCTTTTTCCCAGGGCTGAAATGGTTGCCACAAGAGGACACAGGTTTAAGGTGTTTGGGAGTAGGTACAGAGGAGATGTCAGGGTGAGTTTTCCACTCAGAGGGTGGTGGTTGCGTGGAATGGGCTGCCGACAACGGTGGTGGAGGCGGATTCGATAGGGTCTTTTAAGAGACTTTTAGATAAGTACATGGAACTTAGTAAGATAGAGGGTTATAGGTAAGCTTAGTAATCGCTAAGGTAGGGACATGTTCGGCACAACTTTGTGGGCTGAAGGGCCTGTATTGTGCTGTAGTTTTCTATGTTTCTATATTTCTAACTGACTCAATCTCTCCTCATACGTCAGTCCCGCCAACCCAGGAATCAGTCTGGTAAACCAACGCTGCACTCCCTCCATAGCAAGAACATCCTTCCTCAGATAAGAAGACCAAAACTACACACAGTATTCCAGATGTGGCCTCACCAAGGCCCAGTATAATTGCAGCAAGACATCCTTAATTTCAAAAGGACTGGAGTATAAAAGTAGCGAAGTGTTGTTACAATTGTATAGGGTGTTGGTGAGACCACATCTGGAGTATTGTGTCCAGTTTTGGTCTCTTTATTTGAGGAAGGATGTGGTGGGATTGGAGGCAGTTAGAGGAGGTTCACCAGATTGATTGGGGATGAAAGGGTTGACGTATGAGGAGAGATTAAACAGTTTCGGGCTTACACTCGCAGGAGTTTAGAAGGATGAGAGGGGATCTGATCGAGGTATATAAAATGCTAAAAGGGATTGATAAAGGATTGATAAAGTAACTAGACCAAATGTTTCCCCTTATGGGGAAATCTAGAACAAGAGGTCACAGGTGTAGGTCACTGAGATGAGGAGGAACTACTTCTCGCAGAGGGCAGTGAATTTGCGGAACTTGCTGCCCCATAGCACGGTGGAGTCTGAATCGTTGAATGGTTTCAAGAAGGAAATAGATATGTTTCTAATTTTTAAAATGGGTTAAAGGATATGGGGAACAGGTGGGGAAGTAGATATGAGACCAGGAAGAGATCAGCCATGATCTGATTGAATGGCGGAGCAGGCTCAAAGGGCTGAATTGCCTACTTCTGCTCCTAATTCCTACCTTCCTATCTCTGCTCCTGTTCTCAAATCCTCTCGCTATGAAGGCTGACATATCATTTGCCTTCTTCACTGCCTGCTGCACCTGCATGCTTACATTCAGCAACACCCAGGGCTTGCTGCACATTCCCCATTCTCAATCTTGATTTGATTTGATTTATTATTGTCATGTGTATTGGGATACAGTGAAAAGTATTGTTTCTTGCACACTACACAGATAAAGCATACCGTTCATAGAGTACACAGGGGAGAAGGAAAGGAGAGGCTGCAGAATATAATGTTACAGTCACAGATAGGGTGAAGAGAAAGATCAGCTAAATAAGTGGTAGGTCCATTCAAAAGTCTGATGGCAGCAAGGAAGAAGCTGTTTTTGAGTCGGTTGGTACATGTTCTCAGATTTTTGTATCTTTTTTCCAATGGAAAAAGGCGGGAGAGAGAATGTCCAGGGTGCGTGGGGTCCTTGATTATGCTGGCTGCTTTTCCGAGGTAGCGGGAAGTGTAGACGGAGTCAATGGATGGGAGGCTGGTTTGTGTGATGGACTGGGCTGAGTTCACGATCCTTTATAGTTTCTTGCAGTCACGGTCAGAACAGGAGCTATACCAAGCTGTGATACAACCAGCAAGAATGCTTTCTATGGTGCATCTCTAAATGTTGGTGAGAGTCGTAGCGGATATTCTGAATTTTCTTAGCCTGCTGAGAAAGTAGAGACATTGGGGGCTTTCTTAATTATAGCGCCAGCGTGGAGGGACCAGGACAGGTTGCAGGTGATCTGGACACCTAGAAACTTAAAGTTCTTGACCATTTCCACTTCATCCCCACTGATTTAAACAGTGTCATGTCATCCACTATGCTTCCTGAATCTATAGCCATTCAGGTAATAATCTGCCTTCCTGTTTTTGCTACCAAAGTGGATAACCTCGCAATTATCCACATTATACTGCACCTATCATGCATTTGCCCATTCACCCAACTTGTCCAAAGCACACTGAACTATCTCTGCATCCTCCTCACAGCTCACCCTCCCACCCAGCTTTATGTCACCCGCAAATTTGGAGATATTGCATTTAGTTCCCTCATCTAAATCATTAACATATATAGCAAACAGCCAGGGTCCTGGGATCGATTCCATTCCCCTTCCTCCGCACCCCCTCATGACTACTTGGAGTACTGTGCTCAGTTCTGGTCGCCTCATTACAGGAAGGATGTGGAAAAGATTGAAAGGGTGCAGAGGAGATTTACAAGGATGTTGCCTGGATTGAGTGGCATGCCTTATGAGGATAGGCTGAGGGAGCTCGGTCTTTTCTCCTTGGAGAGACGTAGGATGAGAGGAGACCTAATAGAGGTATATAAGATGTTGAGAGGCATATATCGGGTGGACTCTCAGAGGCTTTTTCCCAGGGTGGAAATGGCTGCTACGAGAGGACACAGGTTTAAGGTGCTGGGGGGTAGGTACAGGGGAAATGTTAGGGGGAAGTTTTTCACACAGAGGGTGGTGGGCGAGTGGAATCGGCTGCTGTCAGTGGTGGTGGAGGCAAACTCAATAGGGTCTTTTAAGAGACTCCTGGATGAGTACATGGGACTTAATAGGATGGAGGGTTATAGGTAGGCCTAAAAGGTAGGGATATGTTCGGCACAACTTGTGGGGCCGAAGGGCCTGTTTTGTGCTGTAGTTTTCTATGTTTCTATGAATCATGGGAAAAGAACAAGCGTCCACACTCTTTCCTCCACCCCAGGGTCTCCCGCAGTGACCATTGCTTCTCCACAGAACCATGTGGTACAAGTCAGAGGTCAGTGACTAACAGGAAATCATCTTAATTCTGAGCACTCTAAATAACTCGGTAACAAACATCCTGTCAAAATAATATCAGAGCTACAAGTGGAGATTTTGAGATTAGCCTCGAGGACACCAATTGTCCGTGATTATGCATAAATATTGGAGGCAGTTTGCTATTTTAGAAAGGTCTGGTTGAGGGGACAGTCAGCCTGTCTGAACTTGTGACATTGCCCTTCCTTCCTGCATTGTTGGGGAGTGGCTGCTCAACTCAGAATGTCTTCATTATTTGGTTTTAGTCCAGTTGACCAACTCGGATAATTCAGGCACACTTCCACTAAAGCACACTGACAGCTAGTTGAGGGAAAGTAGACTCATACCTACCATTGGACACAGGATTAGGAAGAGGCCATTCAGCTCCTCGGCTCCCAGTTCTGCATTCCCCAATTAGATTACAGCTGCTCAGTACCTGAACTTTGTTCACTCACCTTTGCTCCATGTACCTTGAGGCATTTACCTCATAATCAAAATTAATTTTCAAAACTGGGGTGTGGAATGGACTGCCTGCAGTGATAGTGGAGTCAGACACTTTAGGAACATTTAAGCGGTTATTGGATAGGCACATGGAGCACACCAGGATGATAGGGAGTGGGATGGCTTGATCTTGGTTTCAGATAAAGCTCGGCACAACATCGTGGGCCGAAGGGCCTGTTCTGTGCTGTACTGTTCTATGTTCTATGTTCTAAAACTCCAGTTGACAGCATTGTTGGGGATAGAATTCCAATTTCAACCACACTTTGTGTGACTAGTTGCTCCCTGTCTAGCATTTTTTTAGATTATGTTGTGTGGCACAGTGGTTAGCAATGTTGCCTCACAGCGTCAGGGACCCGGCCTTGGTCACTGTCTGTGTGGAGTCCACACGTTCTCCCCGTGTCTGCGTGGGTTTCCTCCGGGTGCTCCGGTTTCCTCCCACAGTCCAAGGATGTGCAGGTTAGATGGATTGGTCATGTAAGTGTGCAGAGTTACGGGGATAGGGCAGGGGGGTGGGCCTGGATTCAGAAAGCCAGTACAGATTCATTGGCCCGAATGGCCTCCTTCGCTACTGTAGAGATTCTATGGTTCCTTTTGTTCTTGGTTCTAACTCCAGGGGAAAATAGATTCTCTCTATTTACCACAACAAATCCTTTAACGTCCAGTCAGATTTCTGCCTTCAGTTTGTATATTTGGGAGAACAGTAGCCATGTCCTGTCTTTTTTATTTAAACCCATTCCGGTATGGGAGGCCTTGTGGTGCATTGGGTTGAATCCTTGCATTCGATCCAAAAGCTCCACGTTTTAGTCCCAGTTCAGGACTTGGTGGCCAAGGAAGGTCCATGCATAATGTGACCAAGGCAGGTTTGTAAATCCTTACCACACACACTGGTGGCAGGCGGTAAGAGAGGGAGAGATTCCTGGTCAGTCGTGTGAAGGAAAGACTTTTCGAGCTTCTACAATCCATAGCTCCAGACTGCAACATGAAAGTAAAAAAGAGGTGTGATCAGTGTAACTCAGACCCGCTGAGTGAACTGTGGCACATCACCATCATCAATCTATAGCACACCGGCTTCAGTCCACATTTTGCTGATCTCCGCCAGGATCAGCAAAGAGGGAAAAGAGCTGACGTTTCGAGTCCAGATGACAAGGGTCGTCTGGACTCAAAACGTCAGCTCTTTTCTCTCCTTACAGATGCTGCCTGACCTGCTGAGATTTTCCAGCATTTTCTCCTTTGATCACTACTACTAAAGTCACGCTAATGCCATTTTCCAGCACTGGTCCCATATCCTGTGGTGGTGACCTCTTTAGGGAGAGAGGTTTTGGATGGCCATGTGGTTGAGGTGATGGGGAGCATCTAGCTCACTCTGTATATAGTTAGAACTGTTAGTAAATCCTTTGAGTAAATTACTCGACTTGGCGATCTCCACTCTTTCCAGATATCACAGCAGACAAGTCCTTGACCCCCTCAGTGCGGTCTGCAGCTCCAGCCCACACACTGACCTCATTCCCGATTGGAGACAGGAATTCGCAGGGAAGAGGCACTGAGTGCGGGACTCAGAGTATCTCAAACTATTCACTTCAGCAGCAGACAATCTGGCACAAGGCCAACACAGGCCTGTCATTGGCTCATACTCTAGGGAGGTTAAACCAGGACATTGGGATTGAGGTAAAATCATGTGGGAAGTGAAAAGCTGATGAGCGTCCGGGAAAACAAGAGGATCTGTGAGAATGGTGAACAGATCAGGCTGTGGGACAGAAGGAGGCCACAGAAAGACTCTTCATTTCAAAAATAAGTTACTGCAGGAGAATCAGAGGGTCTCTCATCAATTTAACAGCTTGAAGCGACCGCAAATTGTGTCTTTTTTAACTGTAGCCACGTCCTTTATTCCCCTTCAGAGGGAAAGGGTTTCCTTTGAGAGATTTCTGTTTAATCAGTGGGTCCTGGGGCACAATTGGCGATTTCTTACCACCCATTTTGTGTTTAGTTAGTTTTAAACAGCAGAGCTAAACCTTTCAGCGTGTGTGAGCTGGATGGTAATGAGGATCTGTGTCACTGACACAGCATTACTCACCAGGAAAGAACTTGAATAGATTAGCAGAACCCTGTCTGTGTGCTCAAGATCTGATTCTCTTTTCTGAAGTGGTTGCCTTGCTAGTACAGGGTAAATTCAGTCGGAGCTCTGTGCCTGGAATCACACAGCTTACAAATGGAGATCTCCAGCCCCAGGCTTCTGAAATTTGGGATTAGGATGAGGAGAGGCCTTTGTATCTGCACTATCATTCAGTTAGACCCCGGTTAATCTGTGCCTCAATTCTTCATTGGTAGGTGTGATTGTCATATCTGAAGGTTGACTGCTGTGGATCTCCACCTCTGCTGCCTTTACACAATCCATTACACACGTCAACTATATCCAGTCCAATCTATCCATTGTTAAGACTCAGGCCAGAAACTCCAAGGTGTTTTATGAAGTTAGCCTAGACCCTAAGTTTTTACCTTTGATTTTTGCATTGGTGGAGCATAAGGTGTTTCACTCCAGGTATGATTCAAGTGACCCACTTGGAAGCTTTTATCAAACGAACATAATTTAAGAACATAGTTAGAATATAACAAAAAGAATTAGCATAATTTTTACCCATTACAAAATTTAAACATGATACATTATAAACCTTAACAGCTAGCTATCTATGTTGTTCCAAGTTAAACACCATCATACAGACACACACCCTTTTTCAGACTTAGCACAAAAAGCGAGTATGCTCACGTGATGCTGGATCTTCAGCTTTGTAACACCCATGGGAATGTTGGATCAAATCTCCGAGGATTCCTACTCATGGAATTTTCAGAAAGCCACTGGAAAGAGACAGAGACAGAGAGACACTGCTTCTTCCACCAGATCCTGGCAGCAACTGAAACGAAACTAAAAACTTGAATGCTCTGTGGAAACAAAAACTATCCTCAGTCACATGACATAATCCACCAATCATCCTCAACTCTGCTTACATTAACACTGCAATGAAGTTACTGTGAAAATCCCCTAGTCGCCACACTCCGACGCCTGTTCGGGTACACTGAGGGAAAATTTAGTACGGCCAATGCACCTAGCCAGCACATCTTTCGCAATGTCGGAGGAAACCGGAGCACCCGGAGGAAACCCATGCAGACACGGGGAGAATGTGCAGTCTCTGCACAGACAGTGACCCGAGCCAGGAATTGAACGTGGGTCCCTGGTGCTGTGAGGCAGTAGTGCTAACCACTGTACCACCGTGCCACCTCTGGCACTCCTTAGAGTGTAGAGGTTAGCTATATATACAGGCGAATCCTTAAAAATATTGGGAAAAACATCAGCATCGGTGATATACCCACTTCAATCGGCCCAACTACCTATCATCATTGTGAAGGGCCAGGGGCCCAGCCTATTGGGATGAGATTGGTTGAACCAGATAAAATTAAATTTGCCGGAGATGTTCACCATAACAGCTGATAGTTTCCAAGAGGTTTTACCAAGAGGTCTTTTGTAATGAACTGGGGAAAATACGGGATGTCAAAGCCAAGATCTTTGTTAATTCGGTCTGCACTCCCAAGTTTCTTAGATCTCGGCTAGTGTCCAATGCTTTGTATGAACAAGTCGAGGCAGAGCTGAAGCTGTTAGAAGAGTTAGGAACAATGTCAGTACAATTCTCAGAGTGGACAGCCCCAATTGTTCGCATGGTGAAACCAAACAGTGCTGATCACATCTGCGGAGATTACAAATTAACCATGAAGCAAATGGCCAAGATGGATGGTTATCCAATCCCAAAGATTAAGGACCAATAATTAGCAGAAGGACAAAGATTTACCAAACTCGACGTGAGCCACGTGTCCCAGCAGTAGGAGCTGGTTGAGCACTCAAGGAATTATGTGGCAATAAATGCGCACAAGAGGCTTTACAAGTACACTCAGTTGCCCTTTGGTATTTCCTCAGCTTGTACAATTTTCCAGTGAGCCATGGAGAGTTTGCTGCAGAATATACGTAAGGTATTGGTGTACCTAGATGATGTGTTGGTCACAAGGGTGTCCCAAGAGGAACATTCAGCAAACCCTCGAGAAGATGCTGAAGAGATTTAAGGATGCAGGTGTAAGGTTCAAACAAGAGGAATGTAACTTTCCAGCTTCCGAGGTCAAGTAGCTGGTTTCAAAGTCAATGCTCGAGGATTGCTTTAGCAGAGAAAGTCAAGGCAATCCCAGAGGCACCTGCACCTCGCAACGTATCTGAACTGAAGTCCTTCCTGAGCATGGCAAATAATCATGTGAGTTTCATACCCAATCTGTCAACACTATTAGCACCTCAACATCAGCTGCTGAAAAAATATCAATGATGGTATTGGAAAGAACCCCAGAGAGAGACCTTTGAAAAAGTCAAAATCACCCTGCAATCTTCAGGCTTGTTGGTGCATTTTGACCCCAAAAAAGAAATTGTGTTAATGTGTTTGATTCTGGTCTGGGGTCACTGTCTGTGTGGAGTTTGCATGTTCTCCCTGTGTGTGTGTGGGTTTCTTCTAGGTGCTCCAGTTTCCTCCCACACTCCAAAGATGTGTAGGTGAAGTGGATTGGCTATGCTAAATGTGCAGGGTTACAGGGATAGGGTGTGGCGGGTGCTGTGCCTAGGCAATATGCTCTTTCAGAGAGTCTGTGAGGACCCAATGGGCCAAATGGCCTCCTTCTGCACTGTAGGGATTCTATATTGTAATGCATCACCGTGTGGTGTGGGGCAGTGCTGTCACAAATGATGGGCGATGGAACGGAACAGCCCATGGCCTTCACTTCTAGGGCCTTGGCAGTTGCAGACAGGGGCTACTCCTAGATTGAAAAGGAGGGTTTGGCGGTGTATGGGGTGAAAATAATTCACCAATATATATATGGACAGCACTTCACAATAATTATGGACCACAAACCATTATTGGGCTTGTTCATGGAGGGTAAAGCCATTCCTCCCTCAGTCAGAGTTGTATGAGTACTCATTCCATCAAAGAAGTGGAATTCACATTTCACACCTCAATCTGCCTACCCTTACCGCAGAGTGATTCACCATCGGCAGTGTCGCAAGAGATCGTACATGCCCTGAACCTTTGAATACTGTATCGAATTCCAGGCAGTAAATCCGGAAGTAGACTCAGAGACACCCAGTACTGGTGAAGGTAAAAAGAATGGTCCTTCGTGGTTGGAATAATGATCAGTCTGAACAGTTTTGGCCATATCAAATCTGAAAAGAGTTGACTGTAGAGGACTGAGAGATGTTGTGGGGACCGAGTGTTGTTGTCCCTGACCCCACCCAAGGGGGCGCTGCTGCAGGAGTTACACCCAGCCTACCCTGGCATGACTAAGATGAAGATGCTGGCACACGTCTGGTGGCCAGGTCTGGACAAGGACATTGAGAGTGTGGTCAAGCAATGTGACTAATGCCATGCAGCTACCCCCATCAGCCCAGTTGCACCCTCAGGAGTGACTTGGTTGGCCTTGGCCCTGGATCCATATTGATTTTGCGGGATCCTTTCTAGGCGCCATGTTCCCTATTATTGTCGATGCCCATTCAAAATGGATGGATTTACATGTGATGAGATCCACAACTTTAATGGTGATGATGAAGAAGTTGTGGCAGTTGTTGGCCAGCCACGGGATGCCAGAGGATCTAGTGTCAGATAATGGCTTAACTTTCACCAGTGAGGAGTTTCATTATATTTTACAATCAAACGGGGTTCGGCATGTTAAAACAACACCTTATCATCCAGCATCCAATGGGTTGGCAGAGAAAGTGGTCCAGAACTTTAAGTGGCCCCCGGACTCTCTGCAATATAAAGTTTTGAGGTTTCTGATGGCTCACCCAACAACCCCTCACCCTACCACAGGGGTGTCCCCCGCTGAATTGTTGATGGGTAGGTGCCTTCAGATGCGCCTGGATCTACATTTTCCAAACTTGGCGGGGAGGGTGGAGCTAAAGCAGGGCGCTCAGAAGGCATGTCACGATGCAAGCAAAGCGGAGACAGCTTTCAGGGTGGGCGAACCTGGTTTTTGTAAGGAACTTTGGGACAGGTCCAGTGTGGATCCCGGGGGAGGTTATGGAAAAACTGAGCCGGTGTTGTACATGATTGATGTTCACGGAAAAAGAATGCAGGAACATGTGGATCATGTAAGGGAGAGACAAATGGGTGTTGCATTGGAGGGGCAGTTAGGTATCATCCTGCGGTGTGAGTGGGGGTGAAATGCATCCACCAGCAAGAGAAACGACCATGGCAGCACTGGCAAGTGAAGAGGGCGCTGCCCCATCAGTTGGTCACTGGCGAGATGTCCATCCAGCGGGGAGCGGGAGGAGATTTTTCCAGTGAAAGAGGGCCCTTCCCCGGAGCTACGTCACTCCCAGCAAATTCAGGAATCACCAGACCCACTGGACTTGTAATTGACTGTACCTGATGCCCGACCACTTCTGGGTTACTTTTGTAAATAGTTACTTATCTGTTGTTGTGTATATAGTTCGAAACTTAAAGGGGGAGGGATGAGGTGTTGTAGCCCTTAAAGGGACATTTCCCTGAAAGGGTCATGTGACCCGCAGGTCCAATTGGGAGCCAAGTTGGGATTCACTCAGACTTACCTGGGTTTGTTCCAGTCAGTCGGAGTTTTGGGCCTACGCAGTTTAAGAGCTTTTCTCTTGCTCTGTAATGTGTATAGTTAATCTGTGTATAAACCTTTGTTAGTTTACTGACCAGAATTTGAACCTTTCCTCACTACACTACACATACCTGGAATGTACTCTCTGAAAGGGCACTCAAGGAAAGTTCAATAGTAAGATTCAAAAGGAAATGGGAGAATATAAGGGGAAAATGTTGCAGTAGGTAGGTGTCAGACTGATTCCCTGAATGACCTTGTTCTGTGATGCATCATTCTATGATTCTCTGTGTACCCCACATTTAGGAATATTGCAGGACTCAACACATCCCAAATGCACAGGGCTAGCATGAGTCAGCTTCCTGCTCATATTCTCTCCCCTTCCTGGTGGGTGTTTTGATATAGTTTCATCTCAGTTGGTTTGTAATTTAGGCTGTACGAGTGGTTAGCAGCAGGTAGGGAACTTGCTGATGGTGGTGGGGGGGTGGGGGGTGGGCGTTGGGGAGTGTGGGTTGGGATATTGAGTGGGTGTGATTGGCATATATCTGCCATTTACTATTCAGTAATCTCTGTACAGGCAGAATATTAGGAAAAGTCACGCTTGACTGTGAGGCCTTTTGTGAGGCAAATAACCACCAAAAACATCTTGCGTTTGACAGACTTGAAAGGGTCAAACAGCACTCAGCGACACTACCTCCCTCGGGAGAGCAGGAGAGAAAACTCAGCTGAAAATACCATTTTGATTCTTTAAAAGGATTAATAAATCCGCCAGTTTATATTCCTGGACAGTATCACAATCACCCCATTCCCAACTTCTGGTCAGAACCGCTGTACAGAATAGGCACAAATAACAATATGGCTTATGGTTAACGTGTCCCACGGGAGTAGCCCACTCCAAAGGGACAACTCACCCCAAGGGTACAAGCGAACCCCACATGGAGCAGCACACCTAGAGAGGAAAGCCCAAAGGGGAAGCCCAACCTGGGGGGGACAGTACACCCCGTGGGCAGCTCACTCCAAGGGGGCAGCTCACTCTTAGGGGGCAGCTCACTCTTAGGGGGCAGCAGTATGAAATGTAAATGTCACATGCAAGTGATGGTGGCTATTTTGTTGAAGCTGGGTTTAAGATCCATTGTTAGGTGCAGTGTAACATCTCTGCCTCAGTCCAGCTGCTGCTGAAACCCTTATCCATGTTTTGAATGCCTCCTCTCTCGACTATGGGCCAGATTCCCCGACCTTGCTTGCAGCCAGGATTCTCCTGTCTCGCTGCAGCGAACGGAGATTCGACTGAGGACCAAATTCTCTGTCCTCTCAGCAGCGGGACATGAACAGCCGCAGAATTCCGGCCTATGTCAAAGCTCTGTTGGCTGGTCTCCCATCTTCCATTCTTTATAAATTCCAACCTGTCTAAAACCCATGCTGTCACCTTTAAGACTCTCCAGCGAATGTACCTTTATGACCCTCATCTGTTCTAATGTCTCCTTAAGTAGTTTGGTGTCAAATCATATTTCATTGTATTTCACATCTTACAGCTTCACTATGCAAAAGGTTCTATATAAATGCAAGTTATTTTTGTAGTTGTGGTGAACCACTGTTACTACGTGTATGTGCCTGGACACATCCATGCTGCACCTGGCCCGAGACTCCTCCCTTTCCACCTGAGACCCCTCCCTTTCCACCCAGAGTGGGGTATAAAGGTGATGGTCCCTCCCCGTTGCCTCAATTCAGACCAGGTCAGCTACAAGGGTGTGCTCCTGTTCTCAGTGAATAAAAGCCTATTAGTTTTCCCTCACTGTCAGAAGTCTTCACGTCGTAATTGATAGTGCATCAGTAGTAAAGCACTGTATCTAACTATCTGATGTGGAGATGCCGGCGTTGGACTGGGGTGAACACGGTAAGAAGTCTCACAACACCAGCACATTATCAGTAACCCCCACAGCTTGCCTCCTGGGCTTGTAGAATCTCACTAGCTGTTCTGTCTGGAGACAATACACATTTCTTTAACCTGTGCTTAATGCTCCCTCCACCCACATTGTCTGTATCTTTAAGACCTGGCTGGCTGTAGGATTCGCATTCTAATCAGTATTCTGCAACTTGATTTTGTCTGTTTGCACTGTTTGAGAGCACATTTCCACTCCATCTGACAAAGGAGCAGTGCTCCGAAAGCTTATGGTATTTGCTACCAAATAAACCTGTTGGACTTTAGCCTGGTGTTGTGAGACTTCTTACCGTCTAACTATCTGTATATGACATGGCAGTGTGGAGGGAACTCTATTCTGCATTTAACCCGTGTTGCACCATGTGACTGAATTAAGGTTGACCCTGGTTTTTTACTGGATTTATTTACAGGAAACTTAACACTATTTGATTTTACTTTAAAACAGTTAGTCTCACAGAAAATCAAGTGAGAACTTCTGTAAACAGTAAGCATTACACTGTCAATGACCAGATACCAAATCTAATAAAGTGGAAAGACCAGCCAACAATCAAAGTGCAGCTAATTACCTTTCATATTATCTGTAATAGATCAAGGGCGACTCAATGAAGTTTAAGAACAAATTGCCAATGAACAAATAACGATTTGTACAAATATGGTCAGACAGAATAAGTATGCGACTGCACTGCTCCTTCCCGGCTCCAACTGCCAATCCTCTGCCGAATCGGGATACGTGCCCTCCATTGGCTCAGCCTCCCACCTCCACATTCCACAGGATCTGGAACGATCACATGGTCCTTTGGGAACGTTCTCTTAAAGGGGCTGCTCGACCACCCCCCTTTGCCCCAACTGCTGAAGCCATCTGAGGAGGAAACAAAAAGAAGACAACATTAACATGAACAACAATTTTCAAAAAAGTATCAGGGAAACCCCCAGGGCAACTTGATTAGTCAATCCAGCGACTTCGGAACTCTAGTGTAATGTCTCAACTCTGAGCTAGGTTCATCTGGGATTATCAGGTCGGGTTGAGGCAAAAGGCAAACTCACCAAGCCGGGGTCTAGTTCTTCCTCGGTAGCTGCTGTATTCTCAGTTACGGCTGGAGATGGGACTAGGCGCAGTCCCATCTCCAGCCATCTCGACTCTGTCTTGCCACTGGATCCAGATGGGAATTGGGAAGACAGAGTGAGGCTGACGCTGCGCAACTCTCCCTCACTTTAATCCAAATCACGCGCTAGTCTCGACACCATCATCATCATTATCATCACCGTCCTGTTCAACCTTTGAAGTCCTGTGGCGATGGGCGAGTGACGAAGCAGCAGGTGTGGATACACTGGGAGCTGTAGTCACGGACCTGCACACAGGTGGCTCAGGTCTAATGGTCGTTTTCCGCTGACCGAAACAGCAGTGAAACTCAGCGTCTACCTGGGCGAATGAGCAGCCCTCTTCAGGAACGCACTGCTCACCTCCGTAGAATGAGGAAGGAGCTAGAAAAGGTGCCCTAAACATTGCCTGCTTCACTACACCCTGGCCAGTTTACCGCGGCTGGTGGGGATCCCATCTTGCGGTCGAACAAACAAAATAAAACACAAGGTGACACCGCTCACCATTGGCACTTGGAACGTGCGCACGCGCAAGTCCAGAGCCACCAGCGCAACAACTACAGCGCCTACACAAGTTTCCCAAATTGGCCTGATCAGTCATCTTCGGACACACCGCATCCAGCCTCATAATGACTAATGGTGTCGAGGTCCTCATCGACGACGATGGACGAACAACAACAACATTCTCAGTTACAGAAACCACCAGTTACTCTGGTTCCACATTTACACCTGGAATCCCTGTAACCAATCCTGGCGGATCTACATTTTCTGCTGGAGTCTCTTGTTGATCCCTTGACTCAGGCATTGCTCTCTTCGTGTTTCTTGACGCAACATCCTTGTATCTCTACAATATGGGAGACTGGTTCTGTCCTTTCCAATATCTTACCAGCTACCCAATCCTGCTGCAGAATTTCTGACCATGTCTAAATCCGCAGCTTGAAAACTCTATCATTCTTCCCTGAGTCGTGATTTTCTTTCTGCGAGGTTTGCCTAGCCTCCGCCCTCCCCGCCAAATCTGGGAATGTTATATCCAACCGTGTCCTTAAACATCATCCCATTAGCAACTCAGCTGTGACCCTCATGGCCACAGTTGGCATTATGTTATTAGACAGCAAAAAGCTGGCAAAAAGTAATGGCCTAATGACTTGTTTCTTCATTTGAAGCCTTGAAAGTTTGCACAGCCCATTCCGTTAACCCATTTGTGGCTGGGTGGTAAGGTGGTGACTTAACATGGTGAATGCCATTTGATTTTACAAATTTCTGAAACTCCTCTGCCATGATAGATGTGCCAGTATCTGATACCAAGACCTCTGGGATCCTGTGAATGGTAAAGATTTTTCTCAATGTTTCACTGGTGGCAGCAGCCATCATGAACTTCATCAACTGGATATCCAACCAGTAAAACAGTGTGCGTCCACTCCAGTCAGAAACATATGACCCATAAACGATCCTGCAATGTCGATATGATTTCTTGCCCAGAGTCTGCCTGGCCTCACCCAAGGCTGCATTTTAGCCGGTGGCTGCAAAGTATTTTGAGCTTGATAACTGGGGCATTGATTAACCATCCTTTCTGTTTCTTTATCAAGGCCTGGCCACCACACGTAACTTCTGGCCAGTGATTTCATTCTACTTTGACCCAGATGTGAGTTGTGCAGCTCCTGCAACAATAGCTGTCTTCCTTGGAATGGGAGTATAATCCTAGTGCCCCCCCCCCCCCCAACAACACCTCATCTTCACAGGTTATCTCCATCCTCCTTTGTTAGTAGGGTTTTAACAGCTGTAACTTCTCATATCACCTACCCGTGCATCACCATTTTCTTCACCTTTGACAATACTGGGTCTCTTTCTGTCCACATCCTTATGTGTTTCACTGAGACTGGTAAAGTCTCTATCATATGCAGTGCCAGCATTATCTCTTGTGGAACTGGCATTGCTGCCACTGTCTATGGTGAGGGCAACCTGCTGAGCACATCCGCATTTGATATCTGTGTTCCTGGGCGATGCTAAAAAGTAGAAGTTGTAATCCACCAATAACAGAGCCCACCTCTGCACTCTTGCCGAAGCTATCGGTGGCACTGTCTTACCTTCCCTGAATAAGCCCAGCGATGGCTTGTGGTCCAAAACTATTGTAAAATGCCAACCGTAAATGTAATGATGAAACTTTTTAACTGTGTCTATTACTGCTGAGCTTTCCTTATCTATTTGGGAATATTTCTTTTCTGCCTCAGACAACATCCTTGAGGCAAAGACCTTTCCACTCCATCAGGCATTCTGTGGGTCAAAACTGCTCCCACTCCGTACAGTGATGCATCGCAAGTCACCAGCAAGTGCTTGGTTGGATCGTAGTGCAGCAATAATGCTGACAACTGTAGAGCCTGTTTGGTTTTTGTGAATGCCTCTTTCTGGTCTTCTCCCCACCATTCATGTTTCTTTAACAACTGGTGGAGTGGGGCTAATGTGATAGATACATTCTGTAAAAATCTACCGTAGTTTACCATTCCAGGAAATGACTTTAACTGTATTTGTTGGATGTGGAACATCTTTTATGGCTTTTACTTTGTCTTCCAAAGAATGTAAACCTTTTGCATCCACCTAAAACCTAAATAAATAACTTTGTCTGCCTGGAAAGTACATTTCTCCTGTTTCAGTCTGACCCTGATTCTTTAAATCACTTTAAAACTTCCTCCAAGTTTGTCCTGTATTCTTCAGATGAGGTTCCAATAATTAAAACATTGTCGAGATAAACCATTACATTTGGGATGCCTTGTAATAGACTTTCTATTGTATGTTTGAAGATGGCACAGGCTGATGAGACTCCAAAAGGCAGGCATGTATACCGATTTAAACCCTTGAGTTTTGATGGTTACCAGTTTCTGTGAGTTCTTGTCCAATTCCAATTGCTGGAAGAGTGACTGAGGTCTAACTTGGTATATTTTAATCCTCTAGCTAGTTTTGCGTAGAGGTCTTCAGATTGATAAATGGGCTATCTGTCTATTTGAGCTCCTCTATTAACTGTCAATTTATAATCCCCACAAATTCTCACAGTCCGATCCAGTTTTACGATTGGGGCTATGGGTGTTGACCATTCTCAGAATTGAACAGGCTTTATGAGACCCAAAACTTCCAGTCTCTGGACTTCGACTTCAACCTTCTGATAAAGGGCATAGGGAACTGGGCGAGCCCTGAAGAATTTCGATGTTGCCTCGGCATTCAAATGTATTTTAGCTTGAGCTCCCCTTATATGTCCTTGTTCATTTTGGAAGACCTTGGGATATTTATACAGCAGCTCCTGAAAACCTCCATCTCGCTGATTTAATATCTCTGACCAATTCAGCTTAATCTGCTTGAGCCAATCACACTCCATTAAACAAGGTGAATGACCATTAATTACCAAGACTGTGTCGTCTGACTCCTGTAGGACACAGTGACTGTTGCTGTCCCTGAAGTCTGCAATGTTTCTCCTGTATAGGTAAATAAGATAGCTCCAAACCCATTCAATCTCAAGGGTCTGAGCCCTTTTTGCAAGTAACAAATCCCTGCTCCCCTATGACTGTAGCAGCAGCCCCTGTGTCGACTACCATTTTAAACAGCCCGCTATTTACCATCAAGGCTATCTCTCGGGGACACTTTACTCACTTGGACCTGGTTTAGGGTAAATGACTCAGGTCCCTTGAGGTGCTCCTCATCCAGTTTCTTCATAGGAGTAAAACTAATCATTGTGGGGGTTTTGTTTGCACATTCTGTCCTGACAGCTTCACTCTGCAACATGCTTGTAAATGACCCTTTTTGTTGTACCGGAAACACATCATTTTTACATCGGCAAGTTTTTTGGAAGTGTTCTCACCCACACCAAAAAACAAGCATCTGCCCTCAATGCTGTATCCCTTTTATTGAGCTCTTCAGTACCTGCATTTGAGTTTCCCTTCACAACAGCCGTTTCCCACCACAAGCGGTTTACCTCATTTGGCACTCCTTGCGACTCGGGGTCAAGCTATCACACTATCTTTCCGCACACCTTGTTCTGTACATTCAATCTCCTGGTTCAGCTACACAGCTTTTTCTAGAGAGATTTTGATCTCAGCCAGTTACTTCTTTTGTATTATTGGGCTGTTTATACCACAGCCCAAACGGTCCCTTAATGTTTCTCCGAATGCTGGACCAAATTTGCAATGCTCTGCTAACCCTCTCAATCTGGCCATGAAGCTTGAGACTGTCTTCCCTACCTCTAGGACTGCTGAGTGAAATTTGTACCTCGACATAATGATTGAGGGTAAGGGGTTGAAATGATTTTTAAGCAGCGCAACTATTTGGTCAAAAGATTTCTTATCTGGAGCATCAGGTGATGCTAAACTTCTGATTAAGCTGTAAGTCTGTGGGCCACAAACTGTGAGCAGAATAACCTTCCACTTTACTTCAGTTGTTACCTCATTTGCTACAAAGCAGTAACACAACCTTTCCCCAGTCCCCAGATTTCTACTTCAGGGTTGAAATGGTTCTATTTTTCCGATCAAAGGCATTTTAACATACACTTGTATCTTGCTTCTTCTCATTTTAGATGTTCAGTCTCTTCCCCTTCTAGCTGTGCACTGCGATCTCCAAGAACATGGGAAGTTTTTCCTCATCGCCAGTGTAATAAATCAAGGGTTACTTGATGATACTTAAGAACAAAAGGCTTTATTACCGACAAAAAATAATTATATTTACAACAAGGTCAGACAGGATAACCGTGTGACTGTACACTACTCCTCCCTGGCTCCCACTGTGGATTGTTTCCCGGCCTGGGAAACATGCCCTTGCACTCAATTGGCTCAGCTTCCTTCATAGGGTCCAGCCCGACCATGTGACCCTTAGGGAATGTCCCCTTAAAGGGGCCAAGCTATCACATTATCTTTCAACACACCTGTAGAGGAGTGTTTGATGTGGACAGTGTAGACCAGTGATGGGCAACGTAGGCTAGTGAGTGGGCTGTATTAGTGGCCCTCCTTCATCTCAGTGGGCCACAAGATTGAAATCAGGCTTGTTCACTAACCATGACCCCATGAATAAGATTAAATATATTTAACACACGTCGAATATTTCATAATGTGTTATAGAAGATTTTTAATAATTTATTTATTAACAGAACTGTCATCAACTTCAAATGGTAAAAACAGAATAAATATTTACACTTTGGACACAGAGGAAGCGCACGGCTCTCACAGTCAATGTGAGCAATCAACACACCTCACTTCACTTGCCCTTGCTTTACATGCGTATCACTTCAGTCATACTGGTAGGAAAAAAAACTACATGGACGGAACTCAGTGGAATGTCGCAACCCTGCTTGTGGGCAACAGTCAACAAAATGTCTCGGGGCCGCACTCAGAACCCAGATGGGCTGCATATGGCCCCTGAGATGCAGGTTGCCCACCATTGGTATAGAGGGAGCTTTATTTTATATCTAACGCTGTGCAGTACCTGTCCTGGGAATGTTTGATGGAGACAGTGTACAGTGAGTGTTACTCTGTATCTGACCCCATGCTGTACCTGTCTGGGGAGTATTTGATGGAGACAATGCAGAGGGAGCTTTTCTCTATAACCAACTGCATTTACTGAGCTGGAAGTTGTTGAAAAGAGACACATTGTTACAGGACAGGTGCAAGAATGCCAAATTCTCTATGGCAATGCCTCAATCAATCAGGGTGAATTGCCAACCAGCTTCCTTTTCTCAGGCAGTATAAATTGTTCCTCCCTTTGAAATTTGACATTGTGTCTGTCCTGATGAGTGCAAGATGAAAAGTTTCAACAGTGTGTCTCTTTTTACAGTAATACTCAGAATCTGTCATACCATGACTTGGTGTGACCTGGAAATGTGTTTGATGGGACACTAAAGGAAGCTTTATTCTGTATCTGCTGTACCTGCCCTGGGAATATTAGGTACCAACACTGAGCATCAAAGGGCACCCAAATTGTCTCCCAGTGCCACATTCCTCTCCTTATCAGTAACAACAACAAGTATATAAATGGCACATCCCAAATTGTATCACAGGAGCATTATGAAACAAAATCTGCCACTAGGCCACACAAGGTGTTGTTAGGGTGATGCACGATTAATCCACTCGGGAGGCTAGATCGTACCCAGGAATAAAGGCTTTTATTCGCAACAAGAATAGAGCATACTGCTTAACAATACTATCCCAGACTAAGGGTCACTAGGAAGTGGCAGTGACCTTTATACTCCTATAAGAAGGCGGAGCCAAACGGAGTGTACCACAGAACAATGCTAACAGGTGGAACACCCCAATCCTAACCCCAACAGTAACAAGAGTAACATATGTACAAGTACCCATAGTGATAACCATCTATGGTTCAGTACCCATAGTGGTAACCATCTATGGTTCACCACATTCACCCCTCCTTTAAAAACAAAGGCCAGTGGGGTAAAAAGACAATACGAACTGTCCACATGTTCACAAGTTCAGTCGTATCAGAGGTCCGCACCGTCTCTGCGACCTCCGCAGCACTGGCTCCAGTGCCGGTTCTGGTGACCGTGGTGTCCCTCTCTCCGAGGTGGTGTCCAGTGACTCCTCCAGTTCCTCACGCACCTGTGGACCTCGAGGTGGCGACAATCTCCTGGACTCAGGCAAGCTGTACACGTGTGGCGCCTGCAGGGGACCTGGAAACCCCCATCGCTCCTGCACCCCTGGTTAGGGTTCCTTTGCCCATTCTCTCCCCTCCTGACACGGTGCGGGCAGTATCGGGACCTCCACTTAATCCTCTTACTCCCGTGTACAGCTTGCCTGACTCCAGGAGATTGTCGCCACCTCGAGGTCCACCGGTGCGTGAGGAACTGGAGGAGTCACTGGACACCACCTCGGAGAGAGGGACACCATGGTCACCAGAACCGGCACTACCGCCAGTGCTGCGGAGGTCGCAGAGACGGTGCGGACCTCCGATATGACTGAACTTGGGAACATGTGGACAGTTCGGTTTTTTTTTACCCCACCGGACTTTGTCTTTAAAGGAGGGGTGAATGTGGTGAACCATAGATGGTTACCACTATGGGTACTGAACCATAGATGGTTACCACTATGGGTACTGAACCATAGATGGTTATCACTATGGGTACTTGTACATATGTTACTCTTGTTACTGTTGGGGTTAGGGTTGGGGTGTTCCACCTGTTAGCATTGTTCTGTGGTACACTCCGTTTGGCTCCGCCTTCCTATAGGAGTGTAAAGGTCACTGCACTTCCTAGTGACCCTTAGTCTGGGATAGTATTGTTAAGCAGTATGCTCTATTCTTGTTGCGAATAAAAGCCTTTATTCCCGGGTACGATCTAGCCTCCCGAGTGGATTAATCGCGCATCAACACGGGAGTAAGAGGATTAAGTGGAGGTCCCGATGCTGCCCGCGCCGTGTCAGGAGGGGAGAGAATGGGCAAAGGAATCCTAACCAGGGGTGCGGGAGTGACGGGGGCTTCCAGGTCCCCTGCAGGCGCCAGATCTCTGATAGAGACCGTGTCCTCTCGCCCGTCAGGATATGCCACATAGGCTCATTGCTCATTGTTCCACTGGAGCAAGCTGAGAGGGAGTGATTGGAGGCAGCAGTGCTGGTGAGAGATTAATTGAATTGTTTATTTATTTAATGAGTCAGCTAAGTGTGTGTTTTTTTTTGGCCTTTACTTTTGCAGTAGAATTTTAAGTTTTGAGTGAAAACTGGAAGTGGGCTGCTAAGGAGTTTGGGAAGGGTTTTTTAAGCGCGTGAAGTATAAAAGGTAGGCTGCAGTATACAGCGGGCAGCGTCGGGAGCGGGCAGTGGAGTGAGTGGGAAGCAGAGTGTGAGCTATAAGGGCTTTGGCTCACAGGGCTTCGGCGAAGGCGAGGAAGGTTGTTTGTTTTTCTTCTGTTACACCCCCTTTTTTGTTTTATCTCCCAAAAACTAAAAAGGACATGGCTGGTATGAGTGGGAGGTCAGTATACTGCATTCGGTGTGGGATGTGGGAGTTCCTGGAGACAACTTGCCTCCCGGAAGTCCATATCTGTGCCAGATGTGTGGAACTGCAACTCCTGAAGGATCGTGTAAGGGAGCTGGAGCTGAGGCTCGATGATCTCAGTTTAGTTAGGGAAAATGAGAGATTAATAGATAAAAGTTATAGTCAGGTAGTGACACCAGGGTCTCGGAAGGAAGACACGTGGGTCACAGTTAGGAGGGGTAATAGTCAGAAGGGTGATGTGCCAGAAAGTACCCCAGTGGCAGTCTCCCATAAAAGAAAGGGATGGGCAACAGATGGGAGAAGGGAAGGGAGTGAGCAGTCTGTGGAGGGATCCCCTGTGGTTGTCCCCCTCCAAAATAGGTATATTGTTTTGGATTCTGTGGAGGGGGATGACCCTCCAGGGGTAAGCCACGAGGACCAGATCGCCTCCACGGAGACAGGCTCAGGGGTCCGGAAGGGAAAGAAGGGGTTTAGGAGAGCGATAGTTGTGGGGGACGCAATGGTTAGAGGCACGGACAGGCGGTTCTGTGGGAGTGAATGAGAATCCAGGATAGTAGTCTGCCTCCCTGGTGCCGGGGTACTGGATGTCTCCGAGAGGGTAGGAAGCATATTTAAAAAGGAAGGTAGTCAAACGGATGTGATTGTACACATTGGTGAAAATAATGTAGGTAGGAAGAGCGGGGGGGTCATACGAGAGAAATTCAGGGAGTTGGGTGCTAGGCTAAAAAGTAAGACCTCCAGGGTAGCAATCTCTGGACTGCTCCCGGTGTCTAGTACAAGTGAGGCTCGGAACAGGGAGATTCTACAGTTGAACGCGTGGCTAAAGGACTGGTGCAAGAGGGAGGGTTTTAAATTCATAGATAACTGGGAAATCTTCAAGTCAGGATGGCAACTGTACAGAAAGGATGGGTTACACCTCAACTGGAAGGGAGCAAATATCCTGGCTGGGAGTTTTGCTAGAGTGTTTCGGCAGGATTTAAACTAGTGTGGCAGGGGGGTGGGGAACAAAACAGTAGGTCAGTAAATACTGAGGCTGGGGTTGAGCTGGGGGCCAGGGCAAGGCGATCTTAGAAGAGGAGCACTCTGGAGGAGGATGACCTGAGTAGGCCTGGAGGTCTGGAGTGCATCTGCTTCAATGCGAGGAGCGTGACGGGTAAAACAGACGAACTTAGGGCCTTAATGCTTATGCGGAATTTGGATGTGGTTGCGGTGACGGAAACTTGGTTAAAAGAAGGACAGGACTGGCAGCTGAATATTCCGGGGTATAAGTGTTTTAGGCGAGACAGAGGAGGGGCTAAAAAAGGTGGGGGAGTAGCAATATTAGTTAAGGAGCATATTACCGCGGTGCAGAGGGTAGACAACTTAGAGGGGTCATGTACTGAGTCGCTGTGGGTGGAACTCAGAAACAGGAAGGGTGCAGTCACTATGCTGGGGGTGTACTACAGACCACCCAACAGCCCACGGGAAGTGGAGGAAAGGATATGTCAGGAGATTCTGGATAGGTGCAGAAAAAATAGGGTTGTTGGAGTGGGGGACTTTAATTTCCCTGGCACAGACTGGAAAGTGCTTAGAGCTGGGGGTCCGGATGGGGAGGAATTTGTAAAATGCGTACTGGAAGGTTCTTTGGAACAGTATGTAGATAGCCCGACTAGAGAGGGGGCTATACTGGACCTAGTTCTGGGAAATGAGCCCGGTCAGGTTGTCAAAGTTTTGGTAGGGGAACATGTGGCAAATAGTGACCACAACTCTGTTAACTTTAGGATAGTAATGGACAAGGATGAGTGCTGTCCTACGGGCAGGGTGCTAAATTGGGGGAAGGCTGACTATAGCCGGATTAGGCAGGAATTGGTGGATGTTGATTGGGAGAGGATGTTCGAGGGTAAGTCCGCGTCTGGCATGTGGGAGTCTTTTAAGGAACTATTGATAAGGCTGCAGGATAGGCATGTGCCTGTAAAAAGGAAAGATAGGAAAGGTAGGATTCGAGAGCCGTGGATAACCAGGGAAATTGAGGATCTGATTAAAATGAAAAGGGAGGCGTACGTTAAGTCCAGGCAACTGAAAACAGATGGAGCTCTGGAGGAATACAGAGAGAGTAGGAAAGAACTCAAAAGGGGAGTTAGAAGGGCAAAAAGAGGTCACGAGATGTTCTTGGCAGGCAGGATTAAGGAGAATCCTAAGGCATTCTATTCATACGTTAGGAACAAAAGAGTTGTCAGGGAGAAAATCGGACCTCTCAGGGACAAAGGAGGGGAATTATGCTTAGAACCCAAGGGAATAGGGGAGATCCTAAATGAATACTTTGCATCGGTATTCACGAAGGAGAGGGGCGTGTTAACCGGGAGTGTCTCGGAGGGAGGTGTTGACCCGTTAGAGAAAATCTCCATTACAAGAGAGGAAGTGTTAGGTTTTTTAGGGAACATTAAAACTGACAAAGCCCCAGGGCCTGATGGCATCTATCCTCGACTGCTCAGGGAGACGAGAGATGAAATTGCTGGGCCTCTGACGGAAATCTTTGTCGCTTCTTTGGACACTGGTGAGGTCCCTGAGGATTGGAGGATAGCGAATGTGGTCCCGTTGTTTAAGAAGGGTAGCAGGGATAACCCAGGAAATTATAGGCCGGTGAGCTTGACGTCCGTGGTAGAGAAGTTGTTGGAGAGGATTCTTAGAGACAGGATGTATGTGCATTTAGAACGGAACAATCTCATTAGGGACAGACAGCATGGTTTTGTAAGAGGGAGGTCGTGCCTTACAAATTTGGTGGAGTTTTTTGAGGAAGTGACAAAAACGGTTGATGAAGGAAGGGCCGTGGATGTCGTCTATATGGATTTCAGTAAGGCATTTGACAAAGTCCCACATGGCAGGTTGGTTAAGAAGGTTAAGGCTCATGGGATACAAGGAGAAGTGGCTAGATGGGTGGAGAACTGGCTTGGCCATAGGAGACAGAGGGTAGTGGTCGAAGGGTCTTTTTCCGGCTGGAGGTCTGTGACCAGTGGTGTTCCGCAGGGCTCTGTACTGGGACCTCTGCTATTTGTGATATATATAAATGATTTGGAAGAAGGTATAACTGGTGTAATCAGCAAGTTTGCGGATGACACGAAGATGGCTGGACTTGCGGATAGTGAAGAGCATTGTCGGGCAATACAGCAGGATATAGATAGGCTGGAAAATTAGGCGGAGAGGTGGCAGATGGAGTTTAATCCGGATAAATGCGAAGTGATACATTTTGGAAGATATAATGTAGGGAGGAGTTATACAATAAATGGCAGAGTCATCAGGAGTATAGAAACACAGAGGGACCTAGGTGTGCAAGTCCACAAATCCTTGAAGGTGGCAACACAGGTGGAGAAGGTGGTGAAGAAGGCATATGGTATGCTTGCCTTTATAGGACGGGGTATAGAGTATAAAAGCTGGAGTCTGATGATGCAGCTGTATAGAACGCTGGTTAGGCCACATTTGGAGTACTGCGTCCAGTTCTGGTCGCCGCACTACCAGAAGGACGTGGAGGCGTTAGAGAGAGTGCAGAGAAGGTTTACCAGGATGTTGCCTGGTATGGAGGGTCTTAGCTATGAGGGGAGATTGGGTAGACTGGGGTTGTTCTCCTTGGAAAGACGGAGAATGAGGGGAGATCTAATAGAGGTGTACAAGATTATGAAGGGTATAGATAGGGTGAACAGTGGGAAGCTTTTTCCCAGGTCGGAGGTGACGATCACGAGGGGTCACGGGCTCAAGGTGAGAGGGGCGAAGTATAACTCAGATATCAGAGGGATGTTTTTTACACAGAGGGTGGTGGGGGCCTGGAATGCGCTGCCAAGTAGGGTGGTGGAGGCAGGCACGCTGACATCGTTTAAGACTTACCTGGATAGTCACATGAGCAGCCTGGGAATGGAGGGATACAAACGATTGGTCTAGTTGGACCAAGGAGCGGCACAGGCTTGGAGGGCCGAAGGGCCTGTTTCCTGTGCTGTACTGTTCTTTGTTCTTTGAGGGTTGGCGTGGAGGAGATGGACCTGTTCAACCAAAGGGTCGGACTTGCGGGCCCTAACATGCCGCCGCAGGAGGACAGGTCCTGAGTACGTCAACCAAGACGGCAGTGAGGTCACAGAGGAAGACTTCCTCGGGAAGGTAAACATCCGCTCATGTGGGGTAGCGTTGGTTGCCGTACACAGGAGGGACCGGATTGAATGGAGCGCATCAGAAAGTACCTCTTGCCAACGGGAGACTGGAAGACCCCTAGACCTTAACGCCAGTAAGACAGCCTTCCAGACTGTAGCGTTTTCTCTTTCGACCTGCGTGTTAACCCTGGGGTTGTAACTCGTAGTCCTACTTGAGGCAATTCCTTTAGAGAGCAGGTATTGCCTCAAGTCGTCGCTCATAAACGATGAACCCCTATCACTGTGGATATAACTGGGGTAGCCGAACAGGGTAAAAAGACTCCGCAGGGCTTTGATGACCGTGGCAGCGGACATGTCAGAACAGGGGATGGCAAAGGGGAATCGGGAGTACTCGTCAACCACGTTGAGGAAATACACATTCCGATCTGTCGAAGGAAGGGGGCCCTTGAAATCGACACTCAGTCGTTCAAAAGGGCGATTGGCCTTAATGAGGTGTGCCTTGTCAGGCCGGTAGAAGTGCGGCTTGCACTCTGCACATACGTGGCAGCTTCGAGTTATCGACCTGACATCTTCTATGGAGTAGGGCAGATTCCGGGCCTTTACAAAATGGAAGAGCCGAGTGATCCCCGGATGGCAGAGATCATTGTGGAGGGCCTGTAGCCGGTCCTCCTGCACACTGGCACATGTTCCACGTGACAGGGCATCTGAGGGCTCATTGAGCTTCCCCGGACGGTACATGATATCATAGTTGTAGGTGGAGAGTTCGATTCTCCACCTCAAGATTTTATCATTTTTGATCTTACCCCTTAACGTGTTGTTGAACATGAAGGCCACGGACCGCTGGTCCGTGAGCAGGGTAAATTGTTTGCCAGCCAAATAATGGCGCCAATGCCGGACGGCCTCCACAATGGCCTGAGCCTCTTTTTCCACCGAGGAGTGCCGAATTTCAGGGCCTTGGAGGGTGCGAGAGAAAAAGGCGACGTGCCTGCCCGCCTGGTTAAGTGTGGCGTCCAGGGCGAAATCAGATGCATCACTCTCCACCTGAAAGGGGATGGACTCATCGACAGCGTGCATCGTGGCTTTTGCGATGTCGGCTTTTATCCTTTCAAAGGCTAGGCGAGCCTCTGCTGTCAGGGGAAAAGAGGTAGACTTTATGAGTGGATGGGCTTTGTCCGCGTAATTGGGAACCCACTGTGCATAATACGAGAAGAAACCTAAGCATCTTCTCAGTGCTTTGATGCTAGTGGGTAGGGGAAGTTCAAGGAGGGAACGCATACGGTCTGGATCGGGGCCGATGACCCCGTTTTCCACGACGTATCCAAGGATTGCTAGGCGGTGCTTGTTAAATACGCACTTCTCCCTGTTATAGGTCAGGTTCAGGAGAGACGCAGTGCGTAAAAACTTCTGGAGGTTGGCGTCGTGGTCCTGCTGGTCATGGCCGCAGATAGTGACGTTGTCCAGGTACGGGAAGGTAGCCCGTAGTCCGTTTTGGTCCACCATTCGGTCCATCTCACGCTGGAAGACCAAGACCCCATTAGTGACACCGAAAAGGACTATTAAGAAGTGGTAGAGATGGCCATCCGCCTCAAAGGCCGTGTATTTTCGATCCTCTGGGTGAATGGGGTGCTGGTGGTAGGCTGACTTCAAGTCGATGGTGGAGAACACCCGGTACTGCGCAATCTGGTTGACCATGTCAGATATGCGCGGGAGAGGATACGCGTCCAGCTGCGTGTACCTATTAATGGTCTGACTATAGTCTATGACCATCCGGGGCTTGTCTCCAGTCTTGACCACCACGACTTGTGCTCTCCATGGGCTAGTGCTAGGTTGAATGACCCCTTCCCTGAGGAGCTGCTGAACCTCAGATCGAATAAAGATCCGATCCTCAGCGCTGTAACGCCTGCTCTTAGTCGCGATGGGCTTGCAGCCTGGCACGAGATTTTCAAATAAGGAAGGCGGGGTAATTTTGAGTGTCAAGAGACTGCATGTGGAGCGCGCTGGACTATTTGGAGGCTGCTGTTCTCCCACTGAAAGTGGAGGGAGTGGCCCATCGTACTGCAGGGTCACACTCTTCAGGTGGACCATAAAGTCTAGCCCCAGGAGTACCGGAGCGCAAAGGTGCGGTAACACGAGGAGCCTGAAGTTCTCGTAAACTGTGCCCCGCACCGTTAAGGTTATCACACAGCTCCCAAGAACAATAACAGATCGGGACCTCGACGCCATAGAGATTGTCCGCCTGACAGTTTGCACGCGGAGAGCGCACCGTTTCACTGTATCCGGATGGATGAAGCTCTCCGTGCTCCCGCTGTCAAACAGGCAATGTGTCAGGCGCCCGTTTACCTCTATGTCCATCATGGACTTGTCGAGTCTGTGAGGCTTGGCCTGGTCCAGGATGATTGACGCCACTGTTGGATCCCGAGTGTAACTGCAGGCAGCTGAGATAGTCGACGACGAGGACCCCTGCTGGTCTTCTGCGGCCGGTGTCGACCAAAATGGCTGCGCCCACGGATCGCACGTGGTCGATAGCGTTGAAAGCGGTGGCACCCGCAGGTCGCACGTGTCTTGCGTCGTCGTCATCAGAAATGGCGGCGCCCGTGAATCGCACGTGGTTGAAGACATCGACGAAGCCGGAGACGAGGAGACGGATCCTGGGGAGTCACACGCAGCACTGCTTGGATTGGAAGGGGGCTTTGCTCGGCACACTTTTGCATAGTGCCCTTTCTTCCCACAGGCGGAGCAAAATACCGTCCTGGCCGGACATCTCTGACGAGGGTGCTTCACCAATCCGCAGAAATAGCACCGTGGGCCTCCTGGAGCTGCCGCAGCCGTCAGGTCTGAAGTTGAGAGCATTATCGCGCAGTTCCGAGGAGCCGCCGGGTACAGTTGAGGCGGTGGCTGTACTTGCCACGATGTTCCCACATGGTCGGTGGGGTAGGTTTCAAGACTTCTGGAGGCCGTTTCCATCGCATCGGCCAATTCTACCGTTTTAGCTAGGTCTAAGTTACCTTGCTCTAGCAGCCGCAGGCGAATATAGGATGAGCCAATTCCCGCCACGAACGCATCTCGGATCAAATCGTTAGTGTACTGAGTAGCCGACACTGGCTTGCAATTGCAGGCTCTGGCGAGCTGCTGAAGTTCGCGCAGGTACTGTCCCGTCATTTCGCCGGGCTGCCGCCGTCGAGTGGCTAGTAGGTGACGAGCATGAATCTCGTTTGGCGGTTTATGGTACAGCTTCTTGAGTAATTCGATGGCCTCTTTGTAATCTTGGGAATCACGGATTGTTGCATACACAGTGTCGCTCACCCTTGCGTGGAGGGCCCGCAATCTGTCGGCGTCGGTCTGGACTGCTGTCGAGGCGTCGATGTAATCCTGGAAACACTTCAACCAATGGTCGAAAGTGTTCGCGCTCCAGCGGCACGCGGATCCAAGGTTAGCCGATCAGGTTTCAGCATCTGCTCCATTTTTTTTTTCTGAACAAAATTTGTTGCGAATAAAATTGATGCGCGATTAATCCACTCGGGAAGCTAGATCGTACCCGGGAATAAAGGCTTTTATTCGCAACAAGAATAGAGCATACTGCTTAACAATACTATCCCAGACTAAGGGTCACTAGGAAGTGGCAGTGACCTTTATACTCCTATAAGAAGGCGGAGCCAAACGGAGTGTACCACAGCACAATGCTAACAGGTGGAACACCCCAACCCTAACCCCAACCCTAACCCCAACAGTAACAAGAGTAACATATGTACAAGTACCCATAGTGATAACCATCTATGGTTCAGTACCCATAGTGGTAACCATCTATGGTTCACCACATAGGGTATAATGACCAATAGCTTTGTCAAAGAGATGGAGGTTTTAAGGAGCATCTTAAAGGAGGAAACCATAACAACAAGAATTTGCATTTACATAACTCCTATAACAGAGCAAAATGTCCCAAAAAGCTAAACAAGAACAATATCAATGACAATATTTTTGACACTTAGCCACAGGAGATTCCAGGACAGCTGACAAAAAGTTTGGTCAAAGGGGAGGCTTTTCTAGGAACATCTCAAAGGAGGGGAATTGGGCAGTTAACAAAGAACACTGCCAGAGAAACTTTGTAAGGGAATTCCAGTGCTTAGGACCGTGGCAGCTGAAAGCATCAAAGATGGAACAATTAAAATCAGGGAGCCTCAAGATACTAAAGTTAGGAGAGTGTAGATATCTCAGAGGTTTTTAGGGATTCCTACTAAACTGCTGACCATCCAACTCCCCATATTAGCCGATATTGTTAATCTTCTCTTTCTGCAGGTGATGTTTTTATTTCTCTTCCTGAACCGCACCAGGCAAATGTTCATCTGTTTCCAGAGCTAGTTATTCCTGAAACAGGTCACTTGTCTGTCTCCAGAGGCCTACAGCTTGAGGGGCGCCACTCCACATCAAGCGTAGCTGACCAGGAGTCTGTACCGCTCTTACCGCCAGCTACTGGCGTGTTGGAAGGATTCGCAGGTTTGATAATCATTCTGTTTGGTTATGTTATGAACGCACCTTCCTTGGCCATCAAGTGCTGGGGTGGGACTCAAACCCAGAGCTTCTGGCTCTGAGGCAGGGACACTATCCACCACACCACAAGACAGCTGAATGTGATGTCCCTCCCTCTAATACTGCCATCATCCCATAGAACTGTAGAATACCTACAGTGCAGAAGGAGGCTATTTGGCCCCATTGAGTCTGCACTGACTCTCCGAAAGAGCACCCTACCAGGCCCTCCCATCTCTACCCCCATAAACGCATGCATTCACCATGGCCAATACACCTAACCTGCACATCTTTGGACTGAGAGTCCAAAGATTTGCGGGTTAGGCTGATTGGCCATGCTAAAATTGCCCCTTAGTGTCCTGGGATGTGTAGATTAGAGGGATTAGCGGGTAAGATATGGGGGTAGGGCCTGGGTGGGATTGTGGTCGGTGCAGACTCGATGGGCCGAATGGCCTCTTTCTGTACTGTAGGATTTCTATGATTCTAAACCGGAGCACCCGGAGAAAACCCACGCAGACTCAGGGAGAACATGCAAACTCTGCACAGTCACCCAATGCTGGAATTGAACCCAGGTCCCTGGCGCTGTGAGGCAGCAGTGCTAACTACTGTGCCACCGTGCCGCCCCCTCCTCAAAAATACAACCCTCAACCTCCCTCCACCTTTGCACATTACCGTCCCATCTCCAACCTCTCTTAAAGTCCTTGAATGTATTCTCACCTTCCCAGTCCTTGCCCATCTTTCCTGGAGCTCCATCTTTGAATCCTTCCAATTAGGTTTCCATGTCTATCACGATAATAAAATGGCTGTTATCAAAGTCACAAATTAAATCCTGTGTGGCTGTGACAGTGGTAAACTTTTCCTCCTCATTCTTTTTGACCTGTCTGCAGCCTTTGACATGGTTTGACCACACCATCTCGGTTTGACATGGTTTGACCGCACCCTCTCCACTTTCGCCTACTTGCTCTTCCCTGGTTCCATTCTTATCTATCACAACCAGAATGGTTTCTCTTCCCACTCCCTCACTGTTACCTCTGATGTCCTAAGGATCCATCCATGTTCCTCCCATTCTCATCTCCATGCTACCCACTGGGGACATCATCCACAAGCATGACTTTAGTTTTCACATGACTGTTGATGACTCCCAGCTCCCCCTCTCTCGATTCCTCCACCCTTATTATGACAGTTAACCAACACCCAGTATTGTATTATTATGTTTGAGTCTGATATAAAGACTAATAAAAGACCATGAGGTAGGTGGAAGTAAACTAATTGGAACTGTTTATTAACACGTCTGTTCTCCAACATCATCAGCAGGTGGAGCTTGAGTCCCAGGTCCCCTGCCCATTCCTTTTAAAGGGGCATGCCCCAACATACATAACACGGATGAGCAGAAATTTCCTCCAATTAAATACTGGTAGCCTGAAGTAATTGTTGTCGGTTCCAGCTCCAAACTCTGTTCCCTAACTACTCATTCCATTCCTCTCCCTGGCAACATTCTAAACTGGACTAAATCCAAGTTTAAGTCAGCCTAAATTAGACTGCAATCTTTGTGTCATAACTGATCCTGAGATAAGCTTTGCATCACATTTTGTGCAAAACACGATTGCCCGTTTCCACCTCAGTAACATCACCCATCTCAGCTTGTCTGCTGCTGAAACCCTCACCCATGCTCTCATTACCTCTAGATCTGACTATTATAGCACATTTCTGGCTGCTCTCCCACATTCTACCCTCTGTAAACTTGAGATCATGATGTGGAGATGCCGGCGTTGGACTGGGGTGAGCACAGTAAGAAGTCTCACAACACCAGGTTAAAGTCCAAAAGGTTTATTTGGCAGCACAAGTTTTCGGAGCGCTCCTCCTTCATCAGGTGAGTGAGGAGTTGTGTTCACAAACAGATCGCTTCTCGGCCTTTTGGCTAAGATCAAGTGTAGTATGGATTGGATGCTGCACTTGGTTGAGGTCATTAGGTTACATTGAAGCTTCATATGTTTCATATGAAGCAATTTTTAAAAGCGGCATCTCGGCCTTTTGGCTAAGATGCAAATGAGCTCAAGCCTTGGAGGAGGAAACCTCCCCCTCCTCCAATCAGCTTGGCTCATGTAGATCAGGCCCAGGACAGGACAATTTGGTCGCTTGCCCTGTCTTTTTTTTTATAAGGGTTATCATAGAAATCATAGAAACCCTACAGTGCAGAAGGAGGCCATTCGGCCCATCGAGTCTGCACCGACCACAATCCCACCCAGGCCCTACCCCCACATATTTACCCACTAATCCCTCTAACCTACACATCTCAGGACTCTAAGGGGCAATTTTTTTTTTTTAACCTGGCCAATCAACCTAACCCGCACATCTTTGGACTGTGGGAGGAAACTAGAGCACCCGGAGGAAACCCATGCAGACACGAGGAGAATGTGCAAACTCCACACAGACAGTGACGCGAGCCAGGAATCGAACCCGGGACCCTGGAGCTGTGAAGCAGCAGTGCTAACCACTGTGCTACCGTGTCAGCCTGGATCTGAAATGTCTCAACTTGTTGGAGACTCTGAATTGGATTTGATTTGATTGAATTGGAAAAGTAAAAAAAAAACAGGGCATATACAGACACAAACTCAATTTACAAGATAATGGTTGGAATGCGAATCTTTACAGGTAATCAAGTCTTAAAGGTACAGACAATGTGTGTGGAGAGAGGGTTAAGCACAGGTTAAAGAGATGTGTATTGTCTCCAGCCAGGACAGTTAGTGAGATTTTGCAAGCCCAGGCAAATCATGGGGGTTACAGATAGTGTGACGTGAACCCAAGATCCCGGTTGAGGCCGTCCTCATGTGTGCGGAACTTGGCTATCAGTTTCTGCTCAGCAATTCTGCGTTGTCGTGTGTCGTGAAGGCCGCCTTGGAGAACGCTTATTCGAAGTTTAGAGGCTGAATGTTCGTGACTGCTGAAGTGTTCCCCAACTGGAAGGGAACATTCCTGCATTATCTTGTAAATTGAGTTTGTGTCTGTATATGCCCTGTTTGTGAACACAACTCCTCGCTCACCTGATGAAGGAGCGAGACTCCGAAAGTTTGTGCTGCCAAATAAACCTGTTGGACTTTAACCTGGTGTTGTGAGATTTCTTAATGAACTTGAGATCATCCAGAACTCAGCTGGCAGTGTCTTCACATGCCTCCTGCATCCCATTCCCCTATCAGCCCTGTGCTGCCTAACCTGCATTATCTCCAGGTGAAGAAACCTCTTGATTTTAAAAGTCTCATCCTTGTTTACAAATTCCTTCACGTTTTTGCTTTTGTCATTTCTGTTATCTCCTCCAGCCCCACCATCCTCCAAGATATGGGTGACTGGGTCAGCATGAGCAAGTTGGGCTGAATGCCCCCCCCCTTCTATGCAGTATCATTCCTATGGTTCTACGTCTGCAATCATCTAATTCTGGTCTCTGATTTTAATTGCTCCGCCATTGGTGGCCCTGCCTTCTGTGACTAGGCCCCAAGCTCTGGCAGTTCCTTCTCTGCCTCTCCATATCACCTTCCTCCTTTAAGATGGCCAAGCTTTTGGTCATCTGATCTAATGTCTCCTCATGTGACTGTTATATTTTGTTGTGCACAGTGAAGTGTTTTATTATGTTAAAGGTAATTTAGAAATGCAAGATATTGTTGGGCAAGGGGAAGTGAGGGAAGTGACAGAGGTAGCTGATTAGCTGGTTAATTAATCTTATTGACAAAGGCATCCGTGCGCTCCCCACACTTTTTGAAGATGAGGGTGGAGGAGGGAGTTGGCAGTGGGAGGAAAGAAGCTCAGGCGTTCTTTTTGCGATCCTGGAATATTGAGCAGCAACATTGAGAGCAGCGAATTCAGACACACACAGAGAGCTTGTTTCGATCTATTAAGCCAATAAGACTGAATCGCACTAAAGCAGAGGGAACACTGCTACAGGAAGCATTCTTTTGATGGTGACCATCTGAAGATTGCAATTGACATGTTTAGTGGAGCATGAGGTCCTGTGTAAGAGTGCCTCACAGAGCAGCTGGGGGGGCCTGCTCGGCTCCTCATTGTGATGGTAATGAAAGAAATGTTTGCTGCAGTCCCTGAAAAGCTCCATGACAGCCCCCGAGACGCTACACAAACAATACACTGCGTTTTATCTAAACTTTATGAGCAGCTGACCCCTCCATCGGGTGCTTTCCTCTCTCCAAGGAACAGTCATAACACACAGCTCAGGAAGAGACTTGTGTGCAAGGCTCCTGACCAGCCTCCTACTCAAGTGAACAAGGGTTTGCTCACTTGGAGGAAGCATTTAGGCGAGTGTCGCATTGTGTAACAATACGGGTACAGCAGCTGCCACTCTGCATATTTATCTCAGACACAGGCATTGTCCAAATGGTCACATCACACTGAAACACATCTCCATACAAGGAAACTAACAATCAAATCATCAGAAGAACATGCATGATTTGCCTTAGGCTTCCGAATAACCGATTGAAATTTACACGAGAAGTAGACGAGGATAATTACAGTTAACAAGCATTCGGTTGACTTCTCCCTCATCTGTTTTTATCTGCTCTTCATTTCCCATTTATCGATTATTTCCTTCATGCTGTTTTTTGGATTCACCCCTCCCCCCGGTCGATGGGACAGACAGTCGACCATCTCTCAACTTCCCCACACAGCACAGTGACTGATAGAAGCCACCTGCATTTCTCTCACACCTTTCATGACCTCAGGATGTCAGAGTGCTTCACCAGGTTTAGTACTGACTGAAGAACTTCATTAAAAAGTAATTCCTGTTGTAGCGTCAGAAAGACAGCAGTCAATCTGTGCGCAACAAGTCTTTGTGCTTCGAGTAGTGTTATGGGATCTTTTATGTCCCTCACAAGACCAACGTCTTAGTAAAAAAATGGCATCTCTGATAGTGTGGACAGTCTCTCAGTACTGCACTGGAATGTCAGCCCAGATTTCTCAAAAAATATTCATCAAGGACCAAAGCCTCTGATAGCGAGACTCCACATCTTTTCTTCTGCAAAAATATACTTTATTCATAACATATCTCAAAGAACATTGCAAACATTTCAAACTGGCCATCACACAAAGTGCAATAATAATCAGGTTTCCACATATATCATGTTACAATCTGAGGTGCTTCAACACAGTCAAAGGAACATTACAGACATTTCAAAATGGTCATTACAAATGGTGCAGAAGTATTTAAAAGTTGTCTACATAATTCAAGTTGCAATCTGAGGTGCTTGATTTGATTTGATTCATTACTGTCACATGTATTGGGATACAGTGAAAAGTATTGTTTCTTGTGCGCTGTGCATTCCGTTCATAGAGTACATAAGGAAGAAGGAAAGGATAGTATGCAGAATACAGTGTTGCAGTTACAGATAGGGTGAAGAGAAAGATCAGCTTAATAGGACCATTCAAAAGTCGATGGCAGCAAGGAAGAAGCTGTTCTTGAGTCGGTTGGTATGTGTTTTCAGACTTTTGTATCTTTTTCCTGACAGGAAAAGGTGGAACAGAGTATGTCCGAGGTGTGTAGGGTCCTTGATTATGCTGGCTGCTTTTCCGAGGCAGCGGGAAGTGTAGACAGAGTCAATGGATGGGAGGCTGGTTTGCGTGATGTTATATTCACAACCCTTTGTAGTTTCTTGTGGTCTTGGTCAGAGCAGGAGCCATTCCAAGCTGTGATATATCTGGAAAGGATGCTTTCTATGGTTCATCTGTAAAAATTGGTGAGAGTCGTAGCTGACATGCCAAATTTCCTGAGCCTTCAGAGAAAGAAGAAGCGTTGCTGGGCTGTCTTAACTATAGCGTCGGCATGGAGGGACCAGGATAGATTGTTGGTGATCAGAACACCTAGAACTTGAAGCTCTCAACCATTTCCACTTCATCACCGTTGATGTAGAGAGGGGCATGTCCTCCACTACGTTTCTTGAAGTCGATGACTATCTCCTTTGTTTTGTTGATATTGAGGGAGAATTTATTGTCATTGCACCAGTTCACCAGATTCTCTACCTCTTTCTGGTACTCTGTCTCATCATTGTTTGAGATCTGATCCACTACAGTGGTGTCATCCGCATGGGGTGGGATGTAAACTGCTGTCAGGGTAACAGAGGTGAACTCCCGCGGCAGGTAATAGGTGTGCATTTCAGTGTCAGGTACTCTAGGTCTGGGGAGCAGAAACTCGCCAGTGTTGCCACGTCTGAGCACCAAGTGATGTTGATTAGAATGTAGACCCCCACCTCCCCCACCCTCGGCTGAGGCCACCATGCAGTCCATTCAGTGGATTGAGAAACCCTCCAGTTGTAGGGCACAGTCCAGTGAAGCAGGAGTGAGCCATATCTCCATGAAACGGAGCACACAGCAGTCTCAGTTCATCTAACTTATTTTCAAGAGGTTGGACATTTGCCAGGAGTAAGTTGGGGGGGGGTGGGGGCCTTGGAACCACATTGTCTCACTCTCACCTGTAGGCCTGCGTGTTTCCCATGCTTCCTGGAGTGGCTGCTTCTGCTCAGGCCTGGGAGTCAGTGTGAGTAGTCTGCAGTATCACAGGTATAGTTGCATCCAGTGAGGTTCTTCGCTTTGGTCATTGTGTGGGTGGTCTTGCGTCAGCCCACGATTGGGCATCCTGGGTCACTGTCAGGCTGTGGTTCGACTTCTGAGGTCAGAAGATGTCCAGACCATGCTCCGGCATGGATGGGTCGTAGGCCAGTAAGTGGATGCGGTCTCTGGGGTCATGGTTGCGGATGAGCCGATGGCCGGTTCCACGTGTTAGGGCTTTCCAGGTCACTGTCAGGTCGGGGTCTTTCTTCAGAGGTCGGAGGATCTCTAGATGTGCATGAAAATTTAAAAGAGCAGTATTAGTAATTGATTTTTAGAAGTGTGGATGATTGTAAAAGGAGGGGGTGGAGGGAATGCTTGGGCCCTGCAGAAAGTTGCAGCGCTCCAAGTCAGACGAGTTGGAGGCTGGTGGGATGAAGGCCCCGGCTCCGGAGTTGCTGCATCGGCTGTCGGACTCTCAAGGGGTCACCCCCAGGTCGGTGGAGATCAATGGGATGAAGGCCCCGGCTTCGAATTTGCTGCACCGGCCGTCGGGCCCACGTGGATGGCTGTTTGGGGTCACTTCCAGATCGAGAGTCTTTGGAATCTGGAGGATTGATAAACCTGTAAGAGATTTGAAAAGAGCATTATTATTGGAAAGTTCAAGGAGCAAAAGTTTCAAAGAGTTGGAGCTCAATTTTAAGAGCGTAGAATGGGAGTAAAAGATGGAATTAGAGAGTATGCTGGGGGCAGCTCGCAAGAAATCGCCTCACTCCAGCACCATCTTTTTTTTCAATGCAATTGTGATACATGTAATATTCACTGTTTACATTCACTGTTCTATATAATTCCCCTCCTCAGTTTATTATGGCTGAAAGGTCTCAGACAGCGACCATCCCCATTGCACCTCTGTGGCAGCTGCCCCAAGCTTTAGTGCATCCCTCAGCACATAGCCCTGGGCTTTGGAATGCATCAGTCTGCAACACTCAGCCAGGGACAACTCTTTGCACTGGAAGACTAACAAGTTTCGGACAAAACAAAGAGCGTCTTTTACCGAGTTGTTCTTCCACTGGAGACCCCACATCCTCCTCCTGATTGATTTACGGAGGAAGTTAATCTGGAAATAGTAATTAGATGACACGGAGTTTGGGCTTTAATGATCTACCTATAATGGCGAGACTGACTGTTCTGGGCTTTTAAGAGTGCTGTTGTTCCTCGGTGATTTCCCTTCTCCCTGAGTTGAAGCTCTTTGTCACTTCAGGGATTTCCTCTTGGAATGAGAATCAGTACCAGGGATATTTATCTATAAAGAGAACTGGACTTTGAATAATCTTGAGTTAGGATTTGAATTTAGAGCCCCTATAATGTCCTTCCAGCAGTGAATGAGAATCCAGCAATTCACCACAGCGACTGGGGGACTGAAAGGGAATTCACAATTCTACAAGTAGAGTAATTGGGATACTGAATTAGAACCCTGCAATTGGGGTGGCACGGTGGCACAGCGGTTAGCACTGCTGCCTCACAGCACTAGGGACCTGAGTTCAATTCCAGGCTTGGGTCACTGTCTATGTGGAGTTTGCACGTACTCCCAGTGTGTGTGTGTATGTTTCCTCCAGGTGCTCCAGTTTCCTGTCACAAAGATGTGTAGATTAGGTGGATTAGCCATGGTAAATGTGTGGAGTTATGAGGATAGGGCAGAGAGGAAGACCTGGGTAGGATGTTCTTTTGGCGAGTCGGTGTAGACTCAATGGGTCAAATGGCCTCTTTCTGCACTGTGTAGATTCTATGGTTCTATTAGAGCAACTGGATCCTCTAATATGGAATCACTAGTCTGCTCCTATCACAGCCGTCCTTTGACAATGGAGCTAACTCTTCTATCCCAGCAACACAGCCTGCTGCATTGTCCCACTGTTGGACCTTTAGAAATTGAGCACAACGCTCCCACGCTACAGCTGCCTGTCCCTTGGAATAGAAGTCAAAAGACCTCCTTCCAGCCTTTCTTTGACTGTGAGCATAGTTTTAGATATAAACACTCTTGAAGTTTCTTGAATCTTCAATTGACATTTAGCACTGCGAAAGGAAAGAACTTTGCATTTAAAAAACACTGTTCACGACATCCTAAAGGGCTCCATCGAAATGAAATACTTTTGACATATAGGCCAGAATTTTCCGACCTCTCCCATGGCTGGGATTCTCCAGTCCCACTGCTATGAATGGAGATCTGATTGAGCGCAAAATTCTCCGTTCACACTGGCAGCTGTGACAGGGCGTGCAAGACCGGAGAATTCTGGCCATAGTCTTTGTTGTAATTATGGTGTTGTTGTAATGATAGGGGCACCAATTGCTCACAAGGAATTGGTGTATTCATTAATTTAGACTAGGCACTGGGGACATTATTCATAGGTAGAAAACTTGAAGACATTGTGAGCAGAGCTGTGCGTGTGCTCTGCTCTAAAGCAAAAGTGAAACTAAGACTGAATCAATGACACACTTACCTTCTAATGATAGCATGCTGCTGACCCTTAAAGGTATATTACAACAATAATGTAGGGAAATGTGGCAGCATGATCTCACAATGATCAGATATCTATTTTTTAGTGATGTTGTTTGAGGGATAAATATTGTACAGGAATAATGGTGAACTCCCCTGCTCTTCTTCAAACAGTGCTTGGAGATCTTTTACATTCACCTGAGAGGGGAGCGGGGGGGACAATGCATCACTTTAATGTCTGGCTTGAAAGATGGCATATCTGACAGTGCAGCACTCCCTCAGTACTGCACTGGAGTAACCAGCCTCAATTCCATGCTGGAGAATGGGGCTCCAGTGAAAAGCCTACAGAGGAGAAGCTGCTACAGGGTGGAGCAAGCTCACTGCGATGATGCAAGTCATTATATAGCAACTAAAGAAATCCTGTAGAGGAGATAAAAAATGTGGCCGTGTTATTTCCAGAAATTCTCGGACACGTCCTGGAATGTCAACTTGGGTTCAGTGCTCAAGTCTCTGGGATGAACTTTGAACTCACAGGCATCTGACCTAGAAGCGAGTGTCTGCCACTGGGGCAGTGCTGACATTTGCAGTGCCCAGTAACCCTGTCTCAGCTAGCACAGATAGTGTAACCTTTAAAAGCAATATAGCCATCCCACCCACGCACTCTGTTCCTACCATTTTCATTGGTCTCAATTCTTATCACATAGCAAATGATTTGTCCATTCATCCCTTTGCTTCCTGCAGATTGTTGGGTGGATGGGAGGATGGTGGGGTGGGGGGGTTGCATTTACAGCAATTGTTGTGAACCCAGACCCTCTCTTACTAAAAGTGGAAGTGCTTGTGGAGAACAGAGACAGAGGATGTGTTGGCTGTGGCAGGTGATGCAAGTAATGATGAGCCACAGCCAATCCCCCCCACCACCACCACAATGTGGAGAATCTGGCAGATAGGAGGTCAGGGAATGTTAGTGTTTGGAATTTATTAATAGCAGATATGTTCCTTACAAAGCTGGAAATGTGGTATTGGGGAAGCTTTCAGACAATGGGAAGCTCTGGCTTAGAGTTTAATGGAGGGTAACAGGACCTTCAGAGGCATGAAATACCCAAAGAAATCTCACAACACCAGGTTAAAGTCCTGGAATCACAAGCTTTTGGAGCGCTGCCCCTTCATCAGGGCAATGCTCCAAAAGCTCGTGATTCCAAATAAACCTGTTGGACTTTAACCTGGCGTTGTGAGACTTCTTACTGTGCCCACCCCAGTCCAATGCCAGCATCTCCACATCATGAAGTACCCTGGCAGTTTTTGCATTTCACATTTTCTTTCCAGTGATACAGGTTTTCTTTTCTTTCAAGTATCATTGAAAAGTCAGTTTAAATCTCAGTAACTTCTTGCAAAGGGACGATGCATTCTTCTGTGGGTCCGCCTCCACCATCTCGAACACCAGACAGCCCCACCCCCATTAAAAGCCAAACACAATAGGATGTTGACCACTGTTTCTGCTTTGGAACCTTTTTTCAGACAGTAATCCAGGGATATGCACAAATGGGGTTGCCCCGTTACACAAAGTAAAAGTGGGATTTACAAAGCATCTTATAGGCTCCTGCCTTCACTACCGAAAATCTACAGTTTCTATCATTGGCCACTGGTTCATAACCCTGGGCTGCTTACCTGAACCACTCACAAAAGGACAGGAACGATTACCCCGAGCCTTCAAATGACCTTTTCTTTCCCGACCGGCATACAATTAACACTTTCAATATACAATTAACATGAATTAGTTTGGCTGGACGCAGAGTTCAAACTTTTATTTTCATGTAGGAATATACAAATAGAAAGAGGTCTTTCAGTCTCTTGAGCCTCCTTCATCATTCAATGAGATGAATTTTAACTCCATTACCCACTTTGGTTCTATAATGTTTCGTAACCCAGCCTTACAAAAATCTATCCACATTGCTGGCTGGGACTGAGGCAGGAGTTATGCTGGATATAGACTTTTCTCCAACACTATCTACTATTGCTCAAATAAGGAACATGGCTAGGTGTTAGATTCTTATACTTGCAATGATTCTGTAATCAGCAGAAGACCAAGGACTGAAAACAGATGGTGCACAACTGCCAGCGAGTAAAGCATTGAAAAGGAACTGTTTTTTCCATCAATAAACTACACGTGATTTAAAAGCCATCTGCCTTCACTTATCCCTGCAGAGACTAACTTTGTCAAGGGCCTCATGATGATCTCTTCATAGGATTGGATGGGTTTGATTTTCAGATCCAGTCAAGGGGTTAGTTATTAAAAACATGCTTGGCCAATTGTCTTTTTGAGCCTAAATCAGTTGCAGCCAATACTCGAAACTTAAGGAGACAAGTCCAAGGTGTGACATACTTTACTGTCCTTTAAACCTTTGGATGCCACTTACACCATCCATCAACAATGGGTAAATGGTGCTAATCTCTGCCACATTCATGCAGCCAACTGCAAAAATGTTGTGTATGATTAATTGAGTAATAATTAAACAATTTTGGGTAGTCTCTCATCAGCATTTCATGTTTTTAATCTTTCATCGATAAAAGTCAACCACATTGCTGTATATCTGGAGTCACATGCAGGCCAGAATAGGCAAAGATGGCAGATTTCCTTCCATCAAAGCATCTTACATCAATCAATGATAGATTCATGGTCACCTGGCACTATACACCAATACTGGATCATTCCGCTGCTGAAAGGACAGCCAGTAAGGATGGAAGTTGACACTGGGGCAGCAGTCTCACTGATGACAGCGACTATCTACAATGAAAAATGCCAGCATATTCCCTTAAAGCCATCAAGGATAGTGTTGAAGCCGTACACAGGTGAAGTGGTCCTCTGAAGGGCTGCATTGAAGTGGCTATGCAACTCAATAGGCAATCAGCAGATTTGCCTCTACATGAAGTGAAGGAAAGCTATCCAGCATTGGTGGTCGTACTTGGCTGCAGAAGATTCGACTGAACTGTGCTGAAGTCAACATGATGACCAATGGAAAATCAGGCCTCATGAAAACTTTAAAGAATCCTACTGTTGTTTTCATTGGAGAATTAGGGAGCATGAAAGATGTTACAGTCAAGTTGAAAATTAAAGAAGGAAGCCAATGAAATGCTTGAAGGCAAGGTCTGTAGCGTATGCTATTAGGCTGAAAATGGAGGCTGACTTGCAGCGACTGGTGAAGACTGGAGTTCTGGATCCTCTCAGCATCAGTGATTGGGCCACGCCTATTGTTCCAGTCATTAAAAAGATGGATCTGTCAGGATTCGCGGAGACTTCAAAGTCACCATAAATCCAGTGTTATGTGCTGAACAGTATCCAATACCTAACATTGAAGAATTGAGTGCAAGATTGGCAGGAGGTCAAAATTTTAGCAGAATTGACTTAGCCAGGCCTAGCTGCAGATGAATGTGAGAAAGAAATCACAGGAATTTTTGACAATTGTGACACATAAAGCCTTATTGCGGTACTGAAGGTTGCCGTTTGGTATCACATCTGCTCCTGCATTGTTTCAAAGAGCAATGGGTCAGATCCTGTGTGGACTGAGCAGAGTTCAGTGCCATCTGGATTACATCCTAGTCACTGGAAGAGATGAAGGGGAACACCTCTGAAACTTGGATGCCACTCTCCAGAGATGGGAAGACTGTGGTCTGAGAGACCTTAAGGACAAGGAGTTTTGACTTAGAACTACTCCGCAGGGGAGAAATGGGTTCCTGCTAATGTCCTTGCACAGACTGGACCTGTCTCTTGCACTGTACAGCCCAGAGATGACATTATCTGGAGGAGACCTGCAGACCAGTTATTGGTTGGAAGAACAGATCCGCCAATTGTGGAGTCCGTTGAAAATTCAGGATCAGACTCAAAGTCTTGACTTGAACCTTTCTACAACCCCTACACTACCAGACACCTGTGAGGAAAGCAACACCTCTGTTCAGACGCAGAGAAACCTCTAGTTCCTACATCAACGTCGGTTTAACCAACCACTGATGACATCAGTGCAAAGAAGATGACACCAGAAATAGCCATCAACCGGCCCAAGAGCAATAAGCTTCAGACTGTCTGACTTATTAATAGTCAATGACTCATTGACTATTGTTTATATTGAACTTGTTTTGCACTTGTTTGGGGACGGTCAATTTAAAGGGGGAAGAAATGTTATGTATTTATATTTATTCCTATTGGCCTGTTCCTGTGCTGTAACCTTTTTGTTCTTTGGGGTTTTAGTTCAGTCAGGCAGCATGGTTGGTGCAGGCTTGGAGGGCCGAAGGGCCTGATCCTGTGCTGTAATTTTCTTTGTTCTTTGGCTCACTGGAGCTCTGCTGTTTTAATATATGCACCAGAAGTGATGGAATAGACCTAGTGCAGGAAACAGAAAGAGAAGAAGCAGCCATGGAAGAGATAACACACCATTAGCAAAGCTCCATTTCTTTTTAACAAAAGTCTGTCCCAGGTATCATGTCTCCAATACACAACAATGAATGATACAAGGAAGTGATCAGAGATGGCTTTATTTGCAATTGACATGGGAGGAAAAAAATCAGTTCCAACCAGTTCTGAAATGATCCTTTGATGGATTTAAGGTTGTAACTTGGCTCCTAGTTATTAACCTTTAATGCTGATTAACTTAAAGTGCAATTAGATAACATTGGGGTTCCAAATGCTTGAAAAATGTTAACCTGTGTGAAATTGAGGTGTATTACAGACTAATTTAAATATAGGATGATTCTACTGGTGGCAGCCAATTAACTGGTAACCCTACTGGAAATCCAGTTGGGCTTCTCAGTTGCTCAGCTGGTACCCATTCTTTTTGGTCAACTTCAGCTGGAACCAGTTCACCTGTTGTTAATTTTATTAAAACCAGGACATCAGTGAAAAGCACTCTCTCTTATTTCTCCCAGTCTGTCCCAATCAGTTGTTTCCCCTTCCCCACCCCCTCACCCATCACTATCTTTCTCTCCCTCAGTTTCCCCTCTCCCCAGTGCCGCACTCCCCACTCCTTTACTTTATGGTGGCTCACCTCCTAATTGAAGTGTTCTCTTGATGAAAATCCATTTGTGGGGCACGATTTTTAATTCTCTCTGATGCAGAAACAATATTGCCAGAATTACATTAGTGATAATTTCAACTGAGATTCACAGGTGTTGAAATTTTTAGATTTTAATTGGCCCTTGCGAATAAACTCAGCCTTTACATGAACTAATACGTTGCTGTGGTAACTTGGCCACAAAAAGATAGTCAAATGCATTGTGATATTCAATCTTCTTTACTTATAAAAATATGTAAATATTGTACAGCAGGGACTCAGAACTGGAGGCAGTTAGTTACGCAAGTCCCTTGTGTTAAGATGACCCATGACAGTGCGCTACAGATGACATCAGTATATAGATTCAAACAGGAAAATGCTATAACATTCTATGACACTTCTCCTCCTTCATTTCAATCCCTTAAGGAAAGAAACATAATGAAATTCATGTCTCAACGATACACCAGTCTTTCAGGAGCTTTGTAACTATGCAACTGCACAGTGCCACTGTGACTGGGGCCAGTTTAGCTCAGTTGGCTGGACAGCTGCTTGGTGATGTAGACCAATGCCAACAGCATGGGTTCAATTCCCGTTCCGGCTGGGGTTATTGATGAAGACCCTGTCTTCTCAACCTTGCCTGAGGTGTGGTGATCCTCAGGTTAAATCAGCATCAGTCAGTTACCTCAAAGGGGAGAGAGAGACTTTGGTGATTTTACCACTGGTCACACCGTAGACGCTGGTGAGGCTTGTTTGAATGGAACTGGACTTGTGGGTGCAGGAGTTGGTTGTGTATCTGTGGAGGAATGTCTCTCATCCTCTCCTGGAGTAGAGTCCATTGGAAATCCTTGTACAACAGGCATCACTTCCTGTCAAATGTTCACAGCAGCATTTCCTTCTAGAATCTTTGCTAACCCCGAGTCATGACGTAGACGAATGTGATCTTGATGTCAGCGTACAACACATTCATTGGTTAGTTGCACTATTAAAGATACTGGACAATTTTGGTTGAGAATAACTCCAGGCAGCCATCATTGGTTACTGACAAAATTCATTACATAGGCACAATCAGCATCCTTCACAACTCCTTAGATACTAAAGCAGTCCATGCCCAAATGCAGCAAGACCTGGACAATATCCAGGTTTGGACGGACAATTGACAAGTAACATTCACGCCATACAATTGCCAGGCAATGACCATCTCCAACAAAAGAGGATCCAACCATTGCCCCTTGATATTCAATTGCATTACCATTGCTGAATCTTCCATTATCAACATCCTGGGGGTTACCATTGACCAGAAACTGAACTGGACTAGACATATAAATACTGTGGCTACCAGAGCAGGTCAAAGGCTGGGAATCCTGTGGCAAGTAACTCACCTACTGATTCATCAAAGCCTGTTCACCATCTACAAGTCGTAAATCAGGAGTGTGATGGAATACTCTCCACTTGCCTGAATGAAAATCTTGACACCATCCAAGACAAAGCCAAAGCAGACCACTTGATGCTACCCTTCCACATACATTCAATCCCTCCACCACCAACTGACAGTAGCAGCCAGGTGTACCATCCACAAGATGCATTGCACAAACTCACCAAGATTCTTCATGCAGCACCTTCCAAATCCACGACCTCTACCATCTAAAAGGACAAAAGCAGCAGATACCTGGGAACACTACCATCTGGAAGTTCCCCTCCAAGTCACTCAACATTCTGATTTGTAAATATATTGGCTGTTCCTTCACTGTCGCTGGGTCAAAATGCTGGAACTCCCTCCCTAACAGCACTGTGTGTGTACCTACACCTCAGGGACTGTAGTAGTTCAAGAAGGCAGCTCACCACCACCTTCTGAAGGGCAGTTAGGGGTGGGCAATAAATTCTGGTCAATCCAGTGACGCCCACATCCCATAACTGAATAAATAAAATAATAAAGAATTAGGGCCTTTTAACTCACCGCTTTGCAATGCGCTTATAACTCGAGATTTAACTTTTAAAAGCTGCCCCCATGTTTGACGCTCACTGTTTAGACCCACAAAATGCAGATGTATGGGAGGGTTGTCAGCACCCACAGACCTGTGACATGGCATGGGGGAAGACAAACATTCCCTATTGTCCCAGAGGCAATGTCAGGGATTAAATATGAAAGCAAGCTGTTTAATTCATGACATCAACTTGCAGAATCACTTCTACATTAACAAGGCAGCAACATAATTAGCTGATAAATTCAGAATGCCATTGCCTCTGGGGTTGAAGAAAATAGTGGAGTAGCTATGTTTGAATGATCTAAAACAGTAATTGATCCCTTAACCACTGCAGTCAAAGGAACCCAGCTGTAACTATAACAGAAAATGCTGGAAACTCTCAGCAGGTCTGACAGCATCTGTGGAGAGAGAATAGTTTCAAGACAGGATATCCATTTGTCAGAAGAGTGATCCAGACTCAATCTCCCTCCACAGATGCTATCAGGCTGGCGGAGATTTTCCAACATTTTTTGTTTTTGTTTCTGATTCCAGCATCCGCATTATTTTGCCTTTATCCAGCTGTAATTATCTTCACTTTCACAGGAATGTGAGAAGAATTGCTATCGCTTTTCCATCCTCTCCCCTCATTTTACACAAGTGATGTGAAAAATTAATGACAGCAGCTCAGTTTGGGTTCTGCAAGAGCCACTCAGCTCCTGACCACATTATAGCCTTGGTTCAAACATGAACAAAGAACAAAGAACAATACAGCACAGGAACAGGCCCTTCGGCCCTCCAAGCTCGTGCCGCTCCCTGGTCCAAACTAGACCATTCTTTTGTATCCCTCCATTCCCACTCCGTTCATATGGTTGTCTAGATAGGTCTTAAATGTTCCCAGTGTGTCCGCCTCCACCACCTTGCCTGGCAGCGCATTCCAGGCCCCCACCACCCTCTGTGTAAAATATGTCCATCTGATATCTGTGTTAAACCTCCCCCCCTTCACCTTGAACCTATGACCCCTCGTGAACGTCACCACCGACCTGGGGAAAAGCTTCCCACCGTTCACCCTATCTATGCCTTTCATAATTTTATACACCTCTATTAAGTCTCCCCTCATCCTCCGTCTTTCCAGGGAGAACAACCCCAGTTTACCCAATCTCTCCTCATAACTAAGCCCCTCCATACCAGGCAATTCCTGCTAAACCTCCTCTGTACTCTCTCCAAAGCCTCCACGTCCTTCTGGTAGTGTGGCGACCAGAACTGGACGCAGTATTCCAGATGCGGCCGAACCAACGTTCTATACATCTGCAACATCAGACCCCAACTTTTATACTCTATGCCCCGTCCTATAAAGGCAAGCATGCCATATGCCTTCTTCACCAAATTCTCCACCTGTGACGTCACCTTCAAGGATCTGTGGACTTGCACACCCAGGTCCCTCTGCGTATCTACACCCTTTATGGTTCTGCCATTTATCGTATAGCTCCTCCCTACATTATTTCTACCAAAATGCATCACTTTGCATTTATCAGGATTGAACTCCATCTGCCATTTCTTTGCCCAAATTTCCAGCCTATCTATATCCTTCTGTAGCTTCTGACAATGCTCCTCACTATCTGCAAGTCCTGCCAATTTTGTGTCGTCTGCAAACTTACTGATCACCCCAGTTACACCTTCTTCCAGATCATTTATATAAATCACAAACAGCAGAGGTCCCAATACAGAGCCCTGCAGAACACCACTAGTCACAGGCCTCCAGCAGGAAAAAGACTCTTCCACTACCACCCTCTGTCTTCTGTGACCAAGCCAGTTCTCCACCCATCTAGCCACCTCCCCCTTTATCCCATGAGATCCAACCTTTTTCACCAGCCTACCATGAGGGACTTTGTCAAACGCTTTACTAAAGTCCATATAAACGACATCCACGGCCCTTCCCTCGTCAACCATTTTGGTCACTTCTTCAAAAAACTCCACCAGGTTAGTCAGGCATGACCTCCCTCTCACAAAACCATGCTGACTATCGTTAATGAGTTTATTCCTTTCTAAATGTGCATACATCCTATCTCTAAGAATCTTCTCCAACAACTTCCCCACCACGGACGTCAAGCTCACCGGCCTATAATTACCCGGGTTATCCTTCCTACCCTTCTTAAATAACGGGACCACATTAGCTATCCTCCAATCCTCTGGGACCTCACCTGCGTCCAGTGACGAGACAAAGATTTGCGTCAGAGGCCCAGCGATTTCATCTCTCGTCTCCCTGAGCAGCCTTGGATAGATTCCATCAGGCCCTGGGGATTTGTCAGTCTTTAAATTCTCTAACAAACCTAACACTTCCTCCTTTGTAATGGAGATTTTCTCCAACGGTTCAACACTCCCCTCCGAGACACTCCCAGTCAACACATCCCTCTCCTTTGTGAATACCGACGCAAAGTATTCATTTAGGATCTCCCCTACTTCTTTGGGCTCTAAGCATAATTCCCCACTTTTGTCCCTGAGAGGTCCGATTTTTTCCCTGACAACCCTTTTGTTCCTAACGTATGAATAAAATGCCTTGGGATTCTCCTTAATCCTGTCAGCCAAGAACATTTCGTGACCCCTTTTTGCTCTTCTAATTCCCCGTTTGAGTTCTTTCCTACTTTCTTTGTACTCCTCCAGAGCTCCCTCTGTTTTTAGCTGCCTGGACCTACCATACGCCTCTCTTTTCTTTTTGACCAGTCCCTCAATTTCCCTGGTTATCCACGGTTCTCGAATCCTACCCTTCCTATCCTTCATGGACAAAAGAGCTGAACTCCAGAGGTGAGGTGAGAGTGCATGACATCAAGGCAGCATTTGACCAAGTGTGATATTAAGAAGCCATTGCAAAATTGGAGTCAATGGGAATCAGGAGGAAAACCCTCCACTGGTTGGAGTCACATCTGGCACAAAGTGAAAATGGTTGTGATAGTTGAAGATCAATCATCTTATTCCAGGACATCACTGCAGGAGTTTCTCAGGGAAGTACCGTCAGCCCAACCTGTCAATGTATCAGCAAGTGCATGTTATGACAAATACCTTGTTAAGTCAATTGTCTTATTAAAGACAAGTAAGTTATTGGGCCAACCACCAAAAGAGTATAAATGGACACAGCTGGAATAGTTGCTGTGGGAATCGTATATGGAATTTGTACATCTATTGAGTTGGAAGCACAATAAACTTGCTGAGATAAGAAGGCAAGCTGTTGTATCCACCATATACTAATAGTTATAAATCTTTACTTAGCGAATGCGAAGTCCCTAAACCAAGTAGTTTCTTTCGGTCCTGCTGTGTTGAGGGTGTACAGGTCTCCACTGTGTCTGTGGATTGGGCATTCTTCTATGATGTGGTGCATAGTTTGCTCTCTCACACTGGCACATAGGGGCCTGGCACTAATGCCCCATCAGTCACAGCCTTTGATGGAATAGTTTCTTCTGTTCTGATCTTGCAGGCAAATGATATGAATGGAATGTTGAGCAGCAAGGATTTGATGAGGCTTGGCTGCCAACAGGCCCTCAATGTTCAGTTGAAAGATTTGGAGAGCAGGCCCTACTGCAATGTCATCTCGGGGCAGTTTTTTATTGTCCCTTTTGGGACTGACTATGATTCCTTTTGTGGACTCTTCTCATGAAGCTGCGTTTGGAATTTAGTCTGCTGGTAGGATCATTCACTTCCCCAGGCAAGCCTGGGTTCTGGGGTTGGGGGGAGGGGGAAATTGCCATGATCCATTACTCCCAGCAATAAATGAAAAGGTAATAGAGAATGGTTACTACGCCTCAGTGATTGGTTGCTGCAAAAGAAGGAAAGAAAGTAAATTGCTGCTGACAAAGTTACATTACAAGCTTACAGGAAGAAAATGCAAAATCTCAAGCTTTGATTATCCACCAATGATCTGCGAAACTGAACCATATCAACAGTGGAAAAACAAGGTGGAAATGTGGACATGGATCACTGCTTTTCTCTGAAGGAAGCAAGGTAGAGCTTTGGCTTTGTGATTACTGGAAAAAGTAGGATTAGTAATAGGGTTTTCAAAGGACAAAGAAAAATACAGCACAGGAATATGCCTTTCGGCCATCCAAGCCTGTGCCAACCATGATGCCCTAACTAAAAAAAAAACCCTCTGCCCTTAATCGGTCCGTATCTCTTTATTCCCTTCCTATTCATCTACCCATCCAGATACCTCTTAAATCTTGCTAATGTGCCTGCTTCCACCACCTCCTCTGGCAGCGCGTTCCAGGCACCCACCACTCTCAGCGTGAAAAACTCCCTCCCGCGCATCTCCCTTGAACTTTCTCCCTTTCACCTTGAACCTGTGGCCCTTGTAATTGACACTTCCACCCTGGGAAAAAGCCTCTGACTATCCACCCTATCCATGCCGCTCATCATTTTGTCGACCTCTATCAGGTCTCCCCTCAGCCTCCATCTTTCCAGTGAAAACAACCCTAGTTTATTCAACCCCTCCTCATAGCCAACACCCTCGAGACCAGGAGAATTCCTGGTGAACCTTCCTTGCACTCTCTCCAAAGCTTCCACATCCTTCTGTAGTGTGGCGACCTCCTTCTGGTAGTATGGTGACATTTTCAGAAATGGAAGAGGATGATTTGAATAACGAAGAGACAGTGGACTCCCTGCAAAAATCTTTGAATAAAAATCTGAATAATTGAAAGCTTATGAAGACTGGTCAACATTTGATAGATTTAAGAAAATGGATAATCAGCCCATAGAGGATTATTTTATGGACTTTGTTAAAAGGTATAAGAGACTGAAGAGAATTGAGCTTGGAATCCCACAATTTGCATTGGCATTAAGCTACTCTACTGTGCACGTGTTTCTCATGTCGATAGACTTTTGATATTGACAGGAACTCTCTTAGACCAAATGACTGCTGTCCTGAAACACTTCTTAGGAAGGCCATCATTTCCAACTACTTTCCTACTGAGATAAAGCAAATGATGGAGGATTCAATGGTGGCCACATTTCAAGATTGAGAATAGGGCCTGGGTGGAATTGCGGTCGGTGCAGACCCGATGGGCTGAATGGCTTCCTTCTGCACTGTAGGGATTCTATGATCGACAAGATGTGAGACTCAGATTTCAATACAGATGTGTGTTTTATCAAAAGGCAGTCTGTAGATAACTGCACTTTTAACCAATTTGAGTGTCGAGAAAAAAAAGCAGGTCTGAGACGGCGAGCGCAGCCTCTTAAACCCAATGAATACTTGGGAAAGCATTCAGCGGTGTTATTGTTGTGATTCCAAATATCATTATGCAATGTATTGCCCACTGCGAATGAATCAAGTTTTTGAAATAATACAGGAAACATAATTCTGAAAATGATGATGGGGACTGCCATGAAGGAATAGTGTTGGTCACTGGGAGTTTGAATCCACTGATGAGTATTTTGATGGCTGATTCATTCAACTGTGCAGTTTTAGATAGTAGTTGCACTTTCACAGTGTATGGGGTGGACTGGCTTAACTGCTACCTGGAGTCTCTTGAAGAGGTGAATCGGCGAATGGTCAACAACTGTGAAAGCTCTAAGTGCGCCATGTTTGGAAATGTCAACAGGCTGGCATCTTCCAAGAGGGTAGTCCCCCGTTACACGATCACTGGGAGCAGCCTTTGCATTAATACAAATGTGGTTTGTAGCGGTGTACCTCGCCAGTTGAGCAGAACTTTGATGAAGAAAGCACAGATGACACAGACGAAGGGGCGTATTTTCCCAATCCGCCCGCCATGGGAATCGTAGCGAGGGGCAGACCATGGAAATGTCCATTGACCACAGGCAGAATTTACCGGTTTTGGGGCGAGTGCGGCCGGAAAATCCCACCCAAAGTCTCATTGCATATCACAGTGATCTGGAACACTGTGTCACACTGTATATCACACTGATCTGGAATTCTGCGTCTCACTGTATATCACACTGATCTGGAACCCTGTGTCACACAGTGTATCACACTGATCTGGAACACTGTCTCACTGTATATCACACTAATCTGGATCACTCTCACTGTATATCACACTGATCTGGAACACTCTCACTGTATATCACACTGATCTGGAACACTGTGTCACACAGTGTATCACACTGATCTGGAACACTGTCTCACTGTATATCACACTGATCTGGAACACTCTCACTGTATATCACACTGATCTGGAACACTGTGTCACACAGTGTATCACACTGATCTGGAACACTGTCTCACTGTATATCACACTGATCTGGAACACTGTCACACAGTGTATCACACTGATCTGGAACACTGTCTCACTGTATATCACACTGATCTGGAACACTGTGTCACACAGTGTATCACACTGATCTGGAGCACTCTGTCACTGTGTCACACAGTGTATCACACTGATCTGGAACACTGTGTCACACAGTGTATCACACTGATCTGGAACACTGTCTCACTGTATATCACACTGATCTGGAGCACTCTGTCACTGTGTCACACAGTGTATCACACTGATCTGGAACACTGTGTCACACAGTGTATCACACTGATCTGGAACACTGTCTCACTGTATATCACACTGATCTGGAACACTGTCACACAGTGTATCACACTGATCTGGAACACTCTCACTGTATATCACACTGATCTGGAACACTGTCTCACTGTATATCACACTGATCTGGAACACTCTCACTGTATATCACACTGATCTGGAACACTGTGCCACACAGTGTATCACACTGATCTGAAGCACTCTGTCACTGTGGCTCACTGTATATCACACTGATCTGGAGCACTCTATCACTGTATATCACACTAATCTGGCACAGTATCTCACTGTATATTACATTGATCTGGAACACTGCCACACAGTGTATCATACTGATCTGGAACACGGTGTCACTGTATATCACACTGATCTGGAGCACTCTGTCACTGGATATCACACTAATCTGGCACAGTATCTCACTGTATATCACACTAATCTGGCACAGTATCTCACTGTATATCACACTAATCTGGCACACTGTCTCACTGTATATCACATTGATCTGGAACACTGCCACACAGTGTATCACACTGATCTGGAACACTGTCACTGTGTCTCACTATATATCACATTGATCTGGAACACTGCCTCATTGTATACCACACTGGTCTGGAACACTGTGACACACAGTATATTACACTTATCTGATATACTGTGTCACGCTATAGGTTAGATGGGCTTTAGATTGGTTTCACAGGTCGGCGCAACATCGAGGGCCGAAGGGCCTGTACTGCGCTGTAATGTTCTAATGTATACCACACTGATCTGGAACACTGTGTCTCACTGTATATCACACTGATGTGGAACACTGTCTCACTGTATATCACACCAAACTGGCACACTGTCTCACTGTATATCACATTGTGTGGCACAGTGTTCCAGATCAATGTATCGCACTGATCTGGAACACTCTGTCATTGTGTCTCACTATATATCACACTGATCTGGAACACTGTGCCACACATTATATCACACTTATCTGATACACTGCATCACACTGTATACCACACTGATCTGGAACACTGTGTCTCACTGTATATCACACTGATCCGGAACTCTGTCTCACTGTACATCACACTGACCTGGAATTCTGTCTAATGTATATCACACTGATCTGGAACACTGTCACTGTGTCTCACTATATATCACACTGATCTGCAACACTATCTCACTGTATACCACACTGGTCTGGAACACTGTGCCACACAGTATATCACACTTATCTGATATACTGTGTCACACTGTACATCACACTGATCTGGAAATCTGTGTCTCGCTGTATCTCACACTGCTCTGGAACAGTGTCTCACTGTATATCACACTGCTCTGGAACACTGTGTCTCACTGTATCTCATGCTGATCTGAAACACTGTCTCACTGTATCTCACACTGATCTGGAACACTGCGTCTCACACTGATCTGGAACACTGCGTCTCATTGTATATCATACTGCTCTGGAACACTGTGTCACACTGGATATCACACTAATCTGGAACACTGTGTCTCATTGTACATCACACTGACCTGGAACACTGCATCTCCCTGTATATCACACTGCATCTCACTGTATATCACACTGATCTGGAACACCGTGTCTCACTGTATCTCACTGATCTAGAACACTGCGTCTCACTGTATACAACACTGACTGAAGCACTTTCTAAGTGCCAGTGGCAGAACCATAAAGGGTGTAGATACGCAGAGGGACCTGGGTGTGCAAGTCCACAGATCCTTGAAGGTGACGTCTCAGGTGGAGAAGGTAGTGAAGAGGGCATATGGCATGCTTGCCTTTATAGGACGGGGCATAGAGTATAAAAGTTGGGGTCTGATGTTGCAGTTGTATAGAACGTTGCTTCGGCCTCATTTGGAATACTGCGCCCAGTTCTGGTTGCCGCACTACCGGAAGGACGTGGAGGCTTTAGAGAGAGTGCAGAGGAGGTTTACCAGGATGTTGCCTGGTATGGAAGGGCTTAGTTCTGAGGAGAGATTGGGTAAACTGGGGTTGTTCTCACTGGAAAGACAGAGGATGAGGGGTGACCTAATAGAGGTGTATAAAATTATGAAAGGCATAGATAGGATGAACGGTGGGAAGCTTTTTCCAAGGTCGGTGGTGACGTTCACGAGGGGTCATAGGTTCAAGGTGAGGGGGGGGGAGGTTTAACACGGATATCAGAAGGACGTATTTTACACAGAGGGTGGTGGGGGCCTGGAATGCGCTGCCAGGCAAGGTGGTGGAGGCGGACACACTGGGAACGTTTAAGACTTACTACATAACCACATGAATGGAGTGGGAATGGAGGGATACAAAAGAATGGTCTCGTTTGGACCAGGGAGTGGCGCGGGCTTGGAGGGCCGAAGGGCCTGTTCCTGTGCTGTATTGTTCTTTGTTCTTAAGTATATCATACTGAAGTGGGACACTGTCACTGTCTAAAATGCCCCTCCACAGTATCTGAGTCTGTGTATCAGTGCCGGATTGAATTTCTTAAGGACAGACTCTGTCACGTCTCCCGCACAAATATAAACCGATAAATGCCAGTGAAATTGATATTTATTTAACTAGCCTATTAATTCCAACTGTTGTTAAAACTAGTTGATGCGGAGGAGTTAACAATGAACTGCGTTTCTAGTACATCCGGTGACAATCTGTTTTTTTTCCAACAACTTTCCCTTTTGATTAATATTCCCACAAATCATTAGTTAGAATAATGGAGCAGTAAGTGTGGGCTCAGCTACCGAGTGAGCGAGGCTGGGAAGGTGAAAGTGGATGCAAGCGGAGTCTGCATTGCGGTGTGAGAACTCTGGGGGGTGTTAAATATTCAGGATGAGACAGAATAGAGCAGTTGGCGGAGTGGCTATTTAGTGGGCCGAGTATTCGCAGTGACTGCGGAGCGGCCAGTTATAAAACCCTCTCCCCTGCACATCATTCACCACCCCCGTCTATTTAATCTCTGAATGGCGATTTGCCCCCTCTCCTTGGGGGGGGGGGGGGGGGGGAGATTGAATTCTCAGTTAGGGGTGTGGAGAGATGGTGTTAGTTCCAAAGGAAACGTTCCCCTTCCCACCGACGCCCAAGGCTATTTAACACCACTCCTGATGTTTGGGAACTCCTTCCAGCACTGGCTAGACTGACCCAATACAAGGGGAAGGGGCGAGGCAGGAGGGGGTGGCAAGGGCAGGGGGCCATTCTGAAGGTTGGGTGGCTGTGCCACCCCTGGGGACGGAGGAAGGGGGGGAAACAGCTGAGAGAGAAAGAGAGAGGAAACATATCCAGGGAGTGATTTATTTATTAATCCTCCCCCTCCTGGGTGTAGTCGCTGCCTGACTAGTTCAGTGGTTCAGTCCATGGACACTAGCAGAATGTGACGCTGATTCCGAGCTGGTTTTTTAAAAAGCCGTGATTTATTTATCATTTGGGTTGGTAAAGTTATTTTTAATATTGCTGAACAACAGCTGATTAGTAACCTCAACCTTAGAGAGAGGGAGAAGAATGTTGGATTTCAAATTTTTTTGACATCCCACACTTGTTTTTTTTGTTGCTGTTTAACGTTCGAGCGATAGACAGACAGAGAGAGAGAGCTGGTCTGGGTGTGTTGGAATCTCTCATTCTCTGGTGAAGATCTCGGTCAATCCGACTTCTCTTTAGAAAGGAACCCCGGGATTTAAAGGGAGAGGGTATGATCCCGGCTCCGAGTGGAGGATCGCGGACTGTGTGAAGAGCAGACAGCCGTCCCCCGCCATGGAAAAGCAGCACCAAGTCTCCACTCCGCCAGAGCAATGTAAGTTTCCCAGCAGTTTCAGCCGCCAAAAACCCCTCCTCTCCTTCCCCCTCCAGTGGGAAACTGACCCTCCACATTCTCTCCATGTCCAATCCGCTCGATATAGACTTCAAGCGGATAGGGTTACACATCTTCCCCGGACTCTGCAGGCAGGGAGAGAGGCTGCAGAGAGATACGGTAACATTTCGATACTGAAATGTACCCAGTGATACACTGCGATGGGTTCCATACCATCCACTCTTTAATATGAATGTGTGCATTTGCAATGTGATCGAATTGTACCGATTTATTTTGAGTGGGAGGTGTGTGAATCCTGCCCCTGTGCTGTGTATACCCCCCACACTCTGTCTGGCTGGAGTGGGGGAGTTTCACACATTCCTCTCCATGTATTTTTTTCCCTCAGTCTGGCTTCAGCCGGTGCCCCACCCTCCCCCCTTTCTGCTGAAACTTTATAGGTCAGCGCATCGGAATCCTGCAAAGAGGGACCGGCTGCGAGATCATTCCGTTTGAACACGTTTGTGATGGACGGACAGCAGCCTCTCTTCTCCCTCCCCTTCAACACTGCAGCTTGTGGGGAGGGAGCTGGGTGGGCTTTAAGCCTCTGCTCGCGGTGAGGCAGCTGGGCCCATGTGTGGGGAGGGATGGGGGGTCAGTCGAGTCCTGCACAGGGAGGCCACACTCTGAGCAACCTAAACATCCAGCCCAGACACAGAGAGGGCATGGGGAGAGGCAGGCAGGCAGCTGGTGCCATGGGAGGGCATCACGGTGCCCAGATGGACACTTCCTACCATTCCACTTTGTCTTTCTGTATCTGGCAGCAACAGTGTGAATTAGAATTGAACTTCAAACCTCCATTCACTGATTTATTCCACACCCCCTCTGGCTGAGGAGCTGACCACTGGATCCTGCTGTATTCCCGAGCAACCAGCAAACATTGATACCCTCCCCTTCTCCTCACTCCCCCTGCCCTCTCTCCCAATGCCCTCTCCCCCTCACTCACCCCGCCCCCTGCCCCCCTCAGGCCCCCTGCCCTCTCCCCCTCACTCCCCCTCACTCCCCCTGCCCTCTCTCCCAATGCCCTCCCCCCGCCTTCCTGTCCCTCACTCCCACTGCCCTCTCCCCCCTCATTCACCCCGCCCTCTCCCCCTCACACACTCTCACCTCATTCCCCCTGCCCTCTGCCCCCCTCACTTCCCCTGCCTTCTGCCCCCTCACTCTGCCTGCCCTTTGCCCCCTCACTCCCCCTGCCCTCTGCCCCCTCACTCCCCCTGCCCCCCCACTCCCCCTGTCCTCCCACTCCCAGTGCCCTCTACCCCCACCACTCACCCTGACCTCTGCCCCCCCCTCCCTCGCCCTGCCCCCCTCCCTCGCCCTGCCCCCCTCCCTCGCCCTGCCCCCCTCCCTCGCCCTGCCCCCCTCCCTCGCCCTGCCCCCCTCCCTCGCCCTGCCCCCTCCCTCGCCCTGCCCCCCTCCCTCGCCCTGCCCCCCTCCCTCGCCCTGCCCCCCTCCCTCGCCCTGCCCCCCTCACTCGCCCTGCCCCCCTCACTCGCCCTGCCCCCCTCACTCGCCCTGCCCCCCTCACTCGCCCTGCCCCCCTCACTCGCCCTGCCCCCCTCACTCGCCCTGCCCCCCTCACTCGCCCTGCCCCCCTCACTCGCCCTGCCCCCCACACTCGCCCTGCCCCCCACACTCGCCCTGCCCCCCACACTCGCCCTGCCCCCCACACTCGCCCTGCCCCCCCACACTCGCCCTGCCCCCTACACTCGCCCTGCCCCCTACACTCGCCCTGCCCCCCTCACTCGCCCTGCCCCCCTCACTCGCCCTGCCCCCCTCACTCGCCCTGCCCCCCTCACTCGCCCTGCCCCCCTCACTCGCCCTGCCCCCCTCACTCGCCCTGCCCCCCTCACTCGCCCTGCCCCCCTCACTCGCCCTGCCCCCCTCACTCGCCCTGCCCCCCTCACTCGCCCTGCCCCCCTCACTCGCCCTGCCCCCCTCACTCGCCCTGCCCCCCTCACTCGCCCTGCCCCCCTCACTCGCCCTGCCCCCCTCACTCGCCCTGCCCCCCTCACTCGCCCTGCCCCCCTCACTCGCCCTGCCCCCCTCACTCGCCCTGCCCCCCTCACTCGCCCTGCCCCCCTCACTCGCCCTGCCCCCCTCACTCGCCCTGCCCCCCTCACTCGCCCTGCCCCCCTCACTCGCCCTGCCCCCCTCACTCGCCCTGCCCCCCTCACTCGCCCTGCCCCCCTCACTCGCCCTGCCCCCCTCACTCGCCCTGCCCCCCTCACTCGCCCTGCCCCCCTCACTCGCCCTGCCCCCCTCACTCGCCCTGCCCCCCTCACTCGCCCTGCCCCCCTCACTCGCCCTGCCCCCCTCACTCGCCCTGCCCCCCTCACTCGCCCTGCCCCCCTCACTCGCCCTGCCCCCCTCACTCGCCCTGCCCCCCTCACTCGCCCTGCCCCCCTCACTCGCCCTGCCCCCCTCACTCGCCCTGCCCCCCTCACTCGCCCTGCCCCCCTCACTCGCCCTGCCCCCCTCACTCGCCCTGCCCCCCTCACTCGCCCTGCCCCCCTCACTCGCCCTGCCCCCCTCACTCGCCCTGCCCCCCTCACTCGCCCTGCCCCCCTCACTCGCCCTGCCCCCCTCACTCGCCCTGCCCCCCTCACTCGCCCTGCCCCCCTCACTCGCCCTGCCCCCCTCACTCGCCCTGCCCCCCTCACTCGCCCTGCCCCCCTCACTCGCCCTGCCCCCCTCACTCGCCCTGCCCCCCTCACTCGCCCTGCCCCCCTCACTCGCCCTGCCCCCCTCACTCGCCCTGCCCCCCTCACTCGCCCTGCCCCCCTCACTCGCCCTGCCCCCCTCACTCGCCCTGCCCCCCTCACTCGCCCTGCCCCCCTCACTCGCCCTGCCCCCCTCACTCGCCCTGCCCCCCCTCACTCGCCCTGCCCCCCCTCACTCGCCCTGCCCCCCCTCACTCGCCCTGCCCCCCCTCACTCGCCCTGCCCCCCCTCACTCGCCCTGCCCCCCCTCACTCGCCCTGCCCCCCCTCACTCGCCCTGCCCCCCCTCACTCGCCCTGCCCCCCCTCACTCGCCCTGCCCCCCTCACTCCCCCTGCCCCCCTCACTCCCCCTGCCCCCCTCACTCCCCCTGCCATCTGCCCCCCTCACTCCCCCTGCCATCTGCCCCCCTCACTCCCCCTGCCATCTGCCCCCCTCACTCCACCTGCCATCTGCCCCCCTCACTCCCCCTGCCATCTGCCCCCCTCGCTGCCCCCCTCGCTCCCCCTGCCATCTGCCCCCCTCGCTGCCCCCCTCGCTCCCCCTGCCATCTGCCCCCCTCGCTCCCCCTGCCATCTGCCCCCCTCGCTCCCCCTGCCATCTGCCCCCCTCGCTCCCCCTGCCATCTGCCCCCCTCGCTCCCCCTGCCATCTGCCCCCCTCGCTCCCCCTGCCATCTGCCCCCCTCGCTCCCCCTGACCTCCGCCCCCCTCGCTCCCCCTGACCTCCGCCCCCCTCGCTCCCCCTGACCTCCGCCCCCCTCGCTCCCCCTGACCTCCGCCCCCCTCGCTCCCCCTGACCTCTGCCCCCCTCGCTCCCCCTGACCTCTGCCCCCCTCGCTCCCCCTGACCTTTGCCCCCCTCGCTCCCCCTGACCTCTGCCCCCCTCGCTCCCCCTGACCTCTGCCCCCCTCGCTCCCCCTGACCTCTGCCCCCTCGCTCCCCCTGACCTCTGCCCCCTCGCTCGTCCTGACCTCTGCCCCCCTCGCTCGTCCTGACCTCTGCCCCCCTCGCTCGTCCTGACCTCTGCCCCCCTCGCTCGTCCTGACCTCTGCCCCCCTCGCTCGTCCTGACCTCTGCCCCCCTCGCTCGTCCTGACCTCTGCCCCCCTCGCTCGTCCTGACCTCTGCCCCCCTCGCTCGTCCTGACCTCTGCCCCCCTCGCTCGTCCTGACCTCTGCCCCCCTCGCTCGTCCTGACCTCTGCCCCCCTCGCTCGTCCTGACCTCTGCCCCCCTCGCTCGTCCTGACCTCTGCCCCCCTCGCTCGTCCTGACCTCTGCCCCCCTCGCTCGTCCTGACCTCTGCCCCCCTCGCTCGTCCTGACCTCTGCCCCCCTCGCTCGTCCTGACCTCTGCCCCCCTCGCTCGTCCTGACCTCTGCCCCCCTCGCTCGTCCTGACCTCTGCCCCCCTCGCTCGTCCTGACCTCTGCCCCCCTCGCTCGTCCTGACCTCTGCCCCCCTCGCTCGTCCTGACCTCTGCCCCCCTCGCTCGTCCTGTCCTCTGCCCCCTCGCTCGTCCTGACCTCTGCCCCCCTCGCTCGTCCTGACCTCTGCCCCCCTCGCTCGTCCTGACCTCTGCCCCCATCGCTCGTCCTGACCTCTGCCCCCTCGCTCGTCCTGACCTCTGCCCCCTCGCTCGTCCTGACCTCTGCCCCCCTCGCTCGTCCTGACCTCTGCCCCCCTCGCTCGTCCTGACCTCTGCCCCCCTCGCTCGTCCTGTCCTCTGCCCCCCTCGCTCGTCCTGACCTCTGCCCCCCTCGCTCGTCCTGACCTCTGCCCCCCTCGCTCGTCCTGACCTCTGCCCCCATCGCTCGTCCTGACCTCTGCCCCCCTCGCTCGTCCTGACCTCTGCCCCCCTCGCTCGTCCTGACCTCTGCCCCCCTCGCTCGTCCTGACCCTCTGCCCCCCTCGCTCGTCCCTGACCTCTGCCCCCTCGCTCGTCCTGACCTCTGCCCCCCTCGCTCGTCCTGACCTCTGCCCCCTCGCTCGTCCTGACCTCTGCCCCCTCGCTCGTCCTGACCTCTGCCCCCCTCGCTCGTCCTGACCTCTGCCCCCCTCGCTCGTCCTGACCTCTGCCCCCCTCGCTCGTCCTGACCTCTGCCCCCCTCGCTCGTCCTGACCTCTGCCCCCTCGCTCGTCCTGACCTCTGCCCCCCTCGCTCGTCCTGACCTCTGCCCCCCTCGCTCGTCCTGACCTCTGCCCCCCTCGCTCGTCCTGACCTCTGCCCCCCTCGCTCGTCCTGACCTCTGCCCCCCTCGCTCGTCCTGACCTCTGCCCCCTCGCTCGTCCTGACCTCTGCCCCCCTCGCTCGTCCTGACCTCTGCCCCCCTCGCTCGTCCTGACCTCTGCCCCCCTCGCTCGTCCTGACCTCTGCCCCCCTCGCTCGTCCTGACCTCTGCCCCCCTCGCTCGTCCTGACCTCTGCCCCCCTCGCTCGTCCTGACCTCTGCCCCCCTCGCTCGTCCTGACCTCTGCCCCCCTCGCTCGTCCTGACCTCTGCCCCCCTCGCTCGTCCTGACCTCTGCCCCCCTCGCTCGTCCTGACCTCTGCCCCCCTCGCTCGTCCTGACCTCTGCCCCCCTCGCTCGTCCTGACCTCTGCCCCCCTCGCTCGTCCTGACCTCTGCCCCCCTCGCTCGTCCTGACCTCTGCCCCCCTCGCTCGTCCTGACCTCTGCCCCCCTCGCTCGTCCTGACCTCTGCCCCCCTCGCTCGTCCTGACCTCTGCCCCCCTCGCTCGTCCTGACCTCTGCCCCCCTCGCTCGTCCTGACCTCTGCCCCCCTCGCTCGTCCTGACCTCTGCCCCCCTCGCTCGTCCTGACCTCTGCCCCCCTCGCTCGTCCTGACCTCTGCCCCCCTCGCTCGTCCTGACCTCTGCCCCCCTCGCTCGTCCTGACCTCTGCCCCCCTCGCTCGTCCTGACCTCTGCCCCCCTCGCTCGTCCTGACCTCTGCCCCCCTCGCTCGTCCTGTCCTCTGCCCCCCTCGCTCGTCCTGACCTCTGCCCCCCTCGCTCGTCCTGACCTCTGCCCCCCTCGCTCGTCCTGACCTCTGCCCCCATCGCTCGTCCTGACCTCTGCCCCCCTCGCTCGTCCTGACCTCTGCCCCCCTCGCTCGTCCTGACCTCTGCCCCCCTCGCTCGTCCTGACCTCTGCCCCCCTCGCTCGTCCTGACCTCTGCCCCCCTCGCTCGTCCTGACCTCTGCCCCCCTCGCTCGTCCTGACCTCTGCCCCCCTCGCTCGTCCTGACCTCTGCCCCCTCGCTCGTCCTGACCTCTGCCCCCCTCGCTCGTCCTGACCTCTGCCCCCCTCGCTCGTCCTGACCTCTGCCCCCCTCGCTCGTCCTGACCTCTGCCCCCCTCGCTCGTCCTGACCTCTGCCCCCCTCGCTCGTCCTGACCTCTGCCCCCCTCGCTCGTCCTGACCTCTGCCCCCCTCGCTCGTCCTGACCTCTGCCCCCCTCGCTCGTCCTGACCTCTGCCCCCCTCGCTCGTCCTGACCTCTGCCCCCCTCGCTCGTCCTGACCTCTGCCCCCCTCGCTCGTCCTGACCTCTGCCCCCCTCGCTCGTCCTGACCTCTGCCCCCCTCGCTCGTCCTGACCTCTGCCCCCCTCGCTCGTCCTGACCTCTGCCCCCCTCGCTCGTCCTGACCTCTGCCCCCCTCGCTCGTCCTGACCTCTGCCCCCCTCGCTCGTCCTGCCCTCTGCCCCCCTCACTCGTCCTGACCTCTGCCCCCCTCACTCGTCCTGACCTCTGCCCCCCCTCACTCGTCCTGACCTCTGCCCCCCCTCACTCCCCCTGCCCCCCTCACTCCCCCTGCCATCTGCCCCCCTCACTCCCCCTGCCATCTGCCCCCCTCACTCCCCCTGCCCTCTGCCCCCCTCACTCGTCCTGACTTCTGTCCCCCTCACTCGTCCTGACTTCTGTCCCCCTCACTCGTCCTGACCTCTGCCCCCCTCACTCGTCCTGACCTCTGCCCCCCTCACTCGTCCTGACCTCTGCCCCCCTCACTCGTCCTGACTTCTGCCCCCCTCACTCGTCCTGACTTCTGGCCCCCCTCACTCCCCTCTGCCTCCTCGATCCCTCCATTCTGCCTTACACCCTCCACTCTTGTTCCCTCATTCCCTCCGCTCTTGTCTCCTCCACTCTTGTCCCCCTCATTCCCTCCATTCTTCTGCAGGTCCTCACTCCCTGTGGTCTTACCCCCCCCCTTGTCTTCCTTTGCCTCTACCCCCTCATCCGGGATCCCACCTACACCCTCCGGCATGAATGGGTTTTTGGGAATGATTGTGGGGCACATTCCAATTTGTGCTTTTAATAGGAATTATCTTTGCCAGAATAACCCTCTCTGACTGTAGTGGGACATTCCCTGCACCACACAGAGCTGCAGTCAAATTTGATGTTGACTAAGTGTCAAGTCAAGGTCATTCTGGGACTTGACAACATTCCTGCATCAGCCATTAAGTGTGTTTAAACTTAATCTGGAAGGAGAGGGGAAATGATATTATCATCACAACTGATCCTGTAGCAAGGCGATGTGGATCGACTGTTGATGAGCACTGATCGCTGGTCGAGAACTACAGAAACCAAGATATCAAAGGTTTATTGGAAGCAAATACAAAACAGAGCTTGCTGAAAATACCCAGCAGATTAGCCACATTCTGATGAAAGGTGAACTCTATGTCCCTCTCTACAAATGCTGCCTGGCCTCCTGAGTATTTCCAATGCTTTCTGTTTTTATTTCAGATTTTCAGTATTTTGATTTGATAGAGATATGTAGACAGGGTAGATCGTAAAACAATTCCCACTGCTGGAAGGATTGAGATTAAAGGTAATTGGTGAAAGAAGCAATGGAGACAGGAGGAGAGTGGTTCATACAGCGAGTGGTTAGGATGTGGAATGCACTGCCTGAGGGACTGGTGGAGGCTGGTTGCATTGAGGCTATCAAAAGGGAGTCGGATTATTTTTGGGGAAGTAAGAATGGTGTGGAGCTATGAGGAGAAAGTGAGGTGGTGAATTGCTCATTCAGAGAGTTAGTACAGACACAGTGGGCCAAATGGTCTCTTCCTGTGCAGTAACAATTCCTGTGGTTCTCTGATTTAGCAGTTTGTTCTGTGAGCAGTTCTGGTAGCTTTAGCCCAGGGTTAGCACCATGGGCCATTGAAAGACTTGCCTATGTATAGCGCCTTTCTGGACCTTAGGATGCCCGAAAGCATTTTCCAGCCCATGATGTATTGTTGAAGTGTAATTACTGCTGCACTGTGGGGAAATGTGACAGTCATTTTGTGCACAGCAAGCTCCCACAAATGTCACTGTAAAGATGACAAGATAGTCAGATTTTGAGATGTTGATCGATGGATCAATATCTTGGACACTGAGGAGAACTCCCATCTCTTCCTCACAATAATGCAATGGAATCTTTTATGTTCAACTGAGGGAGAAAATTGGCTTGTTGTCTCATCCAAAAGATAGCACCTCCGGCAGTGTAGTGCTCCCCCAGTCTAACCTCTGACTCTTGAGTCGGGAATGCAATCACTGAGCTATGGCTGTCGATGTTTGAGTCACTGCTCAGTGTTTCCTGTATGACTGTGAAGCACTGATTACTGCATTTCTTTCAACCTCATCCACAATGTAAACCTTTGTCATGAAGAAACTGAAAACACTGGAAATTTTCAGCAGGTCTGGCAACACATCTGCAGTGAGAGAAACAGAGTTAGTCTGAACTAACAAAATAAAATCAGAAGTAGGCCATTTGGCCCCTCGAGCCTGCTCCACCGTTCTATACCATCATGGGTGATCTGTTTGTGTTTCAAATTTCCCATTCCCATCTACCCCCAATAAGCTTTGATTCCCTTGCCTAAAATAATCTATTTACCTCCATCTTAAAAATAATCACTGACTTCGCCTCCATTCCATCTGAGACAGCGAGTTCCAAACTCACACAACCCTCTGAGAGAAAAAAAATCTCCTCATCTCTGTCCTAAAAAGGTAATCAATAATTTTAAACCAGCCCCTAGTTTTGGACTCACCCACAAGAGAAAACATCCTTTCCACATCCACCTGGTCAAGACCGTTCAGGATCTTATATACTTCAATCCAGTCACCCCTCACTCTTCTAAACTCCAGTAGAAACAAGCCCAGACTGTCCAAACTTTTCTCATCAGACAACATGCTCATTCCAGGTATCAATCTAGTAAACCTCTTCTCAATTGCCTCCAACACATTTATATCCTTCCTTAAGTAAGCAGACCAAAACTGCGCCCACTATTCACAATGTGGTCTCATCAATGCCCTGTATAATTGAAACATGTTAAAGTCCAACAGGTTTATTTGGTAGCAAAAGCCACAAAATCTTTCGGAGCCTTAAGCCCCTTCTTCTTCACTCACCTGAAGAAGGGGCTTAAGGCTCCGAAAGCTTGTGTGGCTTTTGCTACTAAATAAACCTGTTGGACTTTAACCTGGTGTTGTTAAACTTCTTACTATGTTTACCCCAGTCCAACGCCGGCATCTCCACATCATAACTGAAACATAACATCCTTACCTTAATGTTCAATTCCTCTTGTAATAAAGGATAGCATTCCATTAGCCTTCTTAATTACTTGCAATACCTGCATACTAACTTTGTGTGACTCATGCAGTAGAACACCCAGATCCCTTTGTACCTCAGAATTCTGCAGTCATCCTCCATTTAAATAATACTCTGTTTTTTTATTCTTCCTGCCAAAAAAGTTTATTTATTAGTCACAAGTGGGCTTACATTAACACTGCAATGAAGTTACTGTGAAAATCCCCTAGTTGCCACACTGGCGCCTTTTTGGGTACACTGAGGGAGAATTTAGCATGGCCAGTGCACCTAACCAGCACATCTATGGAAGGAAACCAGAGCACCCAGAGGAAACCCACGCAGACATGGGGAGAATGTGCAGGCTCCGCACAGACAGTGACCCAAGCTGGGAATTGAACCCAGGTCCCTGACACTGTGAGGCAGCAGTGCTAACCACTGTGCCACCCTAAGTGAACAACTTCACATTTTCCCACATTATACTCAATCTGTCAGACTTTCGTCCACTAACCTAACCTATCCATATCCATCTGTAACCTCCTCATGTTCTCTTCACAACATACATTCTTACCTATCTTTATGTCAACTGCAAATTTTGCTACTATACCTTTGCTCTCCGCATCCAAGTCATTGATATAAATTATAAAAAGATTAGGATTTAATGTTATTTTTAGTGTTTCAGATCTCTGACCTTTCATCAGAACTGTGAGAAGTTAGAAATGTAATAGGTTTTGAGAATGAAAGCGAGGAGGGTAGGAAAAACAAAAAGGGAAGGCTATGATAGGATTAAGGGCAGGAGAGATTAAATGATCAAAGTTTTCACATTGGAAGACCAACGGGAGTGGTAATGGGATAAGAAATGAAAGGGTGTCTGGAGGAGAGGTAAATGGCAGGTCAGCAGGCATCTAAAAATGATGTAATGGAATTAAGACAGAAACAAGAAGAAAATAACAAACTAGCCAAAAAAACACACAGGCAGATCTAAAATTGTTAAACTCTTTGTCGAGTCCAGAAGGCTGTGAAGTCCCCAGTTGAGACACAAGGTACTCCTCAAGCCTATATTGGGCTTCACAGAAACACCAAATCAGACCAAGGACAGAGATATTCAGTGAGAGCAAGGTGGAGAATTGAAATGACATGTGACTGGAAGCTTGAGTCATGCTTGTCGGCAGGACGGAGGTGTTCCATCCAGTGATCACTGTGTCTGCGTTCAGTCTCCCCTTTGCAGAGAAAAGCACATCGCAAGTAGTGAATATATTATACTAAATGGAAAGAAGTCCAAGGATACCTCCATTTCACTTTGGCGTGGGACTGGGAGAAGGGAGGAGGTAGAAAGGCAGGTGTTGCATTTCCTGCGCTTGCGTGGAAAGGTACTGGAGGATGGGGTGATTGACAAGTGGAGCAGACTGTTGGTGAGGGAACAGTCCCTTTCGAATGCTGAGAGAGGAGGGGAAAATGTATTTGATGCAGCATCTTGCCGAAGGTGGCAGAAATGGCGGAGGAGAAAGATAAAGTGAGTTTTGGATAAACCTTTGTCACTGGCGCTGACCACAAGGTTGATTTGAACCCTCCACCCTCAAAACTGGTCCCGTTGAATATTGGCATTCATTAATGTGCTTGCATTTATCTGGGGTGTTTCCCAACATTAAAGAGTGAGAAGTGCAAATTATTGAGAGAATTTCCCTTCCCCCTCTCCATTAGTTTGCGTGCCAATACTCCCATTAGTGCTGGGAAACCCGAGGGGGAGCGGCAGAGGGGTCTTGCATGTGCTGCTGATGATTGAAGTAAAGTGTCTGGCTTCAGGCAACCTTGGGGAAATGAAGATCTGTCAATGATGAGCTTTGATCAGGTGGTTGAGCACGGCTCATGCCCTTAAGGTGCTCTGGGGATATATGTAGGATTGATACAGGCTGTAACACGTGGTCTATAAGTTACATTTTCTGAATAATTCACATCCCCATAAAGATAAAGTCCATTTAAGTGAAAGCTGTACAGTAGCTGATTTGTCACTCATGGGAGTGACATGCAGTATAATCAGATAGAGATGGAACATTTAAGAATTTTGTGATTACCCCCATATTCATTCCACAGTGCACAGAAGGTTTACTAGGATGAACCTTGGTATGGAGAGACTGCCATATGAGGAAAGATTGAACAGGTTGAGTCTGTACTCTTTGGAGTTCAGAAGAATGAGAGGTGATGGATTGAAATGTAAGATTCTTAGGGGGTCAGACAGGGTAAATGTTGGAAGCATGCAGGACCAGAGGGCTTGGTCGCAGAATAAGGGGGTGCTCACTTAAGACCGATTTGAAGAAGAATTTCTTTCTCAAAGAGTGGTGAATCTTTGGAATTCTTTACCCCAGGAAGCTGTGGAGGCCAAGTCCCTGAACATTTTCAAGGCTGAGATTGATAGGTTTTTAATCAGTAGGGAATTAAGGGTTACGGAGATTAGACAGGAAAGTGGACATAGTGAGTGTTAGATCAGCCATGGTCTTATTAAATGGTGGAGCAGGCTCAAAGAGCTGAATTGCCTACTCCTGTTCCTATTACTTATGGTCCATAGTTGGATCTGACTAAATATGTAGCGTGTCACAGTGGGATTGGTTACTGCAGTGAGCAGGGTGGGTGATGATTCCTCGATAAGTTGGAGACAAGTGGGAACTGCAGCTTCTGCATGCCAGGAAGTCACGCGCTTATGGTGAGGTCCATCATCAGCATTGAGCAGCGGGGCAATGTGTTGTAAAATTCTCCAGCATTGCTGTGGAAACCTTGCCTCCTCTTGGCAGAATTGTCCATGACTTTGCTGTCCATATCCCAACTCTCTCACTCTCCGCTCCTTGTTCACGCTGTTCTTCGTTGGCTTCTGGTCCACCAGTGCCACAAATTTAAAATTCTCACCCCTCTTATTCAAATCTTTCCATGGCCTTGCCTCTCCCTATCACCCCTCCTCTGGCCCCAAACCCTCTCAGATCTCTCTGGCCACTGATTTCCAGCGCTTCACCATCTGAGTCAATGTCTTCAGATATTTGCACCCTCAACTCAGGAATTCGTTCACTAAGCCACTCCCGTCTCTCTTCCTCCTTTAAGCCAATCTTTAAAAACTAGCTCTTTGACCAAACTTTCGGTTACCTATCCTAATGTCACCCTTTTTGGCTCAGTATCAAATTTTATCTGATTAGAGTCTCGTGGAGAGGCTATATCAATGCAACTTGTTGATAAAAGTTTTAATGGACCTGCAAGTGGGTATTCTGCATTTATAATATCTCTACAGAATAGTGTTTGCAGAGGATAAAAGAATAGGAACGGTAATGTACCTCACCTCTAAGTGTATAATGTATGTTCTGGAGATATTAATACTGTAAGTGGGAATTAGGCTATTGGGTCATTGACATCAATATGAATGAGTTATCATCCTATAAAGCCATAGCCAAAATGATGCAGTGCTGCTAATTTTATCCTACTTCAGGCAGGGATCAGCACCATCCCCTTCACCCAAAAGATGGCTGTTCTCTCGCTTCCTAACAGTCAGAGAACCAGCAGGTTCTCTCAGCAAATCCTTAAAACACTCAAAGTGAAATAATACTGGCTTCTTCTGATGTCATCTCATGTCAACTTAGGCCAAGATACATGGCTGATCTTTGACCCATGACATCACCAGTAGAGAAGTGCATTGAAGGGGAGTGTTGATGGCACACATTCAGTAGTACAGGAGCTTTGGAATTAATATTTTCAATCAAATTCTTTTTTCAAAGCATTTGGTATATGGAGCTCATTAGCCTAGAATATCAGCCCCCTCCCACCCCATTTCCTTTCCCCTCTCCTCCCTCCCCCTTTTCTCTCTATCCTTTCCTCCCTTCCCTACTTTTCCTTTCTTTACCATCCCCCCTCTCTGATCCCTTTTCTTGTGACCGATATAGTTAACCACAGCTGAGTTGGGTTACTGTAACTGGTGGAATGAAGTCACCAGGTTAATGATCTCTGGTTGCTACAGGATGTGAAGACTGTGGTCAGTGCTCTGTTCGTTTCCTGGCGATTTGGGATTCACATCCTGCCTGTGGAATATCATTAACCCATTTCAACAACCAAGTTTTTCTATTTTTGAAGCATTTTTAAAAATAAAAGCTGCTGTACCATCAACATATGGTGGCTCATAAAGAAGGAGAGGTCTAGGATTCAGATCCACCACCCATGGAATTAGTGTGAATGTGAGGTGGCTGGAAGAGCTCGAGGTTGCTTTGACGCATTGTTGACGCTCTAGGTCAGTGATGGGCAACCTAGGCGAGTGAGTGGGCCGGATGAGTGACCCTCCTTCATCTCAGTGTGCTGCGACATTGAAATTGGGCTTGTTCACTAACCATGACCCCATGAATAAGACTGAATACATTTAATACACACCAAATATTTCAAAACAAGTTACTTAATCATTTATATATTAATAGAACTGTCAACTTCAAATGGTAAAAACAAAATAAATATTTACACTTTGGACACAGAGGGAACACACGGCTCTCACAGCCTTTGTGAGCAATCAGCAAGCACCTCACTTCACTTGCTTTACATGCGTATCACTTCAGACACACCGGTAGGAAACCAATGGAATGTGGCAATGTGTGTGGGCAACATTCAACAAAATGTCTCGAGAGCCGCACTCAGAACTCAGATGGGTCGCATGTGGCCCCCAGATTGTAGGTTGCCCACCACTGCCCTAGGCCCCTGTGCAAGATGCATTGCACCAGATAACTTCCCCCAGGTCAATCTTGTCATAGGATAAAGGTTAGGTTACAGCAGTGGTTCCCAAACTTTATTCACTGGGCCGCACTTTCAGAATAAAAATTTGCTCGCGCCACACCAAATTTTTTTATTGATAAGAAATACATTGAAAAACAAAAAAAAACAACTCCTAGCAGTGCTTGATTCATAACATAAAACACAACTACTTTATAATATGATCATGGGACATCCAGAAAGTATAAAACAATGCTTGTTTAAACCATGTTCAAATGTTTCTTTGATTGTCCTTGAATCTTCCCGCCACACTTGCCATCCTCTCTCGCCGCACCAGTGTGGCGCGCCGCACCCTTTGGGAACCACTGTGTTACAGCATTCCAAATTAAGTATAGACTTTCTTTTGCTGAGTGCTTAATGATCTGCTCTCACAAACCAGCAGGTTTTTGATACACCTGAGATTTTATGCAACGTGCGTCTCTCCTCCTTGTACCTTCTGGAATTTTCTCTCAGCAGCTGTTAGTGGTAACCTAGTTCCTACATGACGCAGAACAATGCTGTAAAATATATAATCAGTACCACTGATTTTCATCCTTAAATGTGGCAATGCTGTCTAAACACGCAGGAGGCCATTTGGCCTGTCGCGCCTAAGCTGACTCGTTGAAAAGACCTGCCCAATCAGTGTGACCGCTTTGCTCTTTCCTCGCTGCCTTTTCCTATATAAACTAGATTCCCTTTTGTAACTTCCCATTGAGTCTGCTTCCACAGGCAGTGCATTCCGATCACAACTCGCTGCATTGAACAATTTTCTCGTCGTCTGCACCCACACCCCCTCTGGCTCCTTTGCCGGTTTTCTTAAATCTATGCCCTCTGCTTAATAGGAAGAAAGACTTGCATTTGCATAATCTTTCTGAATCTCAGGAAGTCTTTTACAGACAATGAAGCTTTTTTTTGAAGTGTTGTAATGGAGAAAAAGTGATGGACAATTTGCACAGCAGGTTTGAAAGCACCTGAAAGAATGTACAGTCACACTCAGTGTTGCGTCCCAAACCTGCCCTGCCTGCAAACAGCATGATGGTGAAAACCAAATAATCTGTTGTGGTGATACTAGTTAAGGGATGGATACTGACCTGGATACTGGGGTGAACTCTTCTGGCTATTCTTCAAATCTCACTGCAGGATCTTTGACAACCATCTGAGAGATGGAGCCTTGATTGAATGTCCCCCTCTGAAAGACGGCAGTTCTGACAGTGCAACACTCCCTCAGCGCCTCACCAGGAGTGTTGGTCTAGATTATGTGCTCTGCAGTGAGACTTCTACCCACAAGTTGCTCACCTGGAGGTGAGTGGCGACCCAGTTAGTCATTGTCACCCAGTCACGATTATCATAGTGCAGAAGATGCACTTTGGCCCATTGAGTCAGCACTGACTGGAAACAGTTTCTTCCCCTCTGTTCTTTCAACACCCCTCAGAATTTTGAGCACCACATGGAAAGAATCACCAGGCTGCACCAAGGGTCATATTCTCTTCCCAATAATTGCCTGATCTGAAGCCTGTTGACTCCTTAAATGGGGTCTGGTTTTGCCCAGAGCCTGTAATACCCTGGACCCTCACACAAGGAGCCATTATTCATTTGTGCACCTTAATGGTGTGTGTTAATGGGCTGCATAATTATGGGGGCATCACCACCAAGCCCCAAGAACAATCTCAGCTGGGTATGGGGGTTGGTTGAATCTGCTCCACACACCAGCCGTCTAGCCAACTGACCCTTGGTAGCCTTCGTGTTTGAAATCAGATTGAACGGCTGTTCATTTCGTCTGGATTTGTTTTTATGTGGGATCCTACTTTGTGCAAAACAGCTGCTGCATTTGCCCTCTGCAGCCCAAGGCATTTCTTGGATGGAGCAAATTCTTAATCCACAGTGTTACCAAAAAAAACCCCAATTTACAGCACTATAGAGAGAGTGGGTTTGGGGCCTGCTGTTGAGTGTGATTGTACCTTTACTTGGCTCAATAGTCAAGCAGGGCCTAGCTAGATTTACTGTGTGGGCTGTGATCGAAGCACCATTAAAGAGACTTTTATAAGCTAGTAACCAGCTGTCTCCTTGCACACATGGGCTGGTGTCTCTGGCTCCAACACTCACTATAATTGGGGTTCAGTTGGTAGCACTCTGGCCTCTTGAGTTTCAAGGTTGTGGATTGAAATCCCAGCTCATGGGCTTGTACATCGAATCCTGGCTGAATCTGCAGTGCAGAATTGAGGGAGTGCTGCACTGTTGTCTTTCAGATGAGATGTTGAACTGAGGCTCTGTCTGCTCTCTCAATCAGACGTACAGGATCCTTGCGTACTGCTTTGAAGAGCAGGGGAGTTCTCCCTGGTGTCAATAGTTTTCCCTCAATCACATGCCTAAAACAAAAGCAATCTATTCAGTGTCACACTGCTGTTTGTGGGACTTTGCTGGGTCCAAAATGGCTGCTGTATTTCCTGTGACCACACTTATGAAAGTACTTCAGAATATTTTCAGATGTTGAAAGGTGCTATATAAATTCACTTTCATGCCTTTTCTTTCATAATCCCAAGGCTGAAAGTTTCAGTGACATGGAAATGAAATTCAGTTTTCCTTTCTTTGGTCACCTTTAGGCTTTTATGTTTGTTAAAGATTTGTGCTTGTCAGAGGGAGGACGACAGTATTAATTCAGGACAGGGATATTTTTAAAGGCTTTCCAGGCCTGGATTCAGTGTTGTTACTGGAAGCTCTCTAAATTATAATGGTCGTGTGTGGGTGCAGTGTTCATACTGCGACTGCTTCATTTGTGATAATTACTCAGCAGCATAATTATAGACTCTGCCCTTCCAAACGTGGGCCGAGTCTGGAGAGAGTGTTTTGTGCTGTCTCTGTAAACATTGGGTTGCAGTGCAGGGTTTTTTCTGGCCGTGCAATTAATTTAATCTATTAGGAGAAGCCGCCACAGAAGCATCCCTTCTCTCAGTATAGGATTCTTACAGAGCAAGAATCCCAACATTGCAAGTGAGTCGTTAACTTTGAACATCTCACCTCCTTGAAGGCATTGCTTGTGAGGAGGAATGGTTTATGGGGTGTATGGTGCAGGGTCAGAGGTGTATGGCATGCGATGGGGTGTATGGCACAGGGTGGAGGTGGTGCATGGTGCAGGGGATGACATATAGCACTGGGGATGACATATAGCACTGGGGACGGTGGTTGACACAGGATGCAGTGGTGTGTGGGGAGTGGTGTGGGGTGGTATATGGTGCAGGATGAACATAAGAATACAAGAAATAGGAGCAGGAGTAGGCCAGTCAGCCCCTTGTGCCTGCTCTACCATTCAATAAGATCATGGCTGACCTGATTGTGGCTTCAACTCCAGTTTCCTGCCTGTTCCCCATAACCTTTGACTGGACCTTGCATATGTTCAGTTACCCAGTCTCCGGTGTTATCTGATATAGAGAATTCCAAAGACTAATGACCCCGAGAGATGGAATTCCTCCTCATCTCTATCTTGAATAGGATAAAACTGTGGTCCATTAGTTCTAGTGGCAGGCGGCGATGGACCATGCAAAGGTCCATTGACCTCGGACTGGATTTTCCGGTTTGGGGCGCGCGTGGCTGGAAAATCCTACCCTAAATGTTTCAATAAGATCACCACTCATTCTCCTAAAGTCTGATGAGTATAGACCCAAACTGCTCAACCTGTCCTCAAAATCCTATCCACCCTTTCATCCCAGGAATGAAACATGCTCTTAACTGCTTCCAGTGCCAGGTAAATACAGAAATCAAAACTTTCTGTAGTACTCCAGATGTTGTCTTACCAATGCCATGTACAGTTGTAACAGGACTTCCATATTTTTATATTGTTCCAGAGGAGCAGCTAGAGAGGTGATTCAAGTGAGGAAAGCTAGCAGGAAAGAGGGATTTATAACTTAATTTTTTTTCTTTTTTCTGAGTTTTTGTAAGGCAGCCGGAAGTCTAATACCGGAAGTAGGCCCCACTGAGACCTGGGAAGTTTTTTTTTCTCTGACGTCAGCCAGTACCGTGCAGAAGGTTTAAAAAGCTGGCCGCTCTATCCAGCGGGCAGCGTTGTGAGCGGGCGGCGAGTGAGAGGGAGCAGAATGGGACGGCTTTGGCTCAAACAGGCTTCGGCGTGAACAGGCAGAGGCGAGGGTAGGTTCCGGTAAGTTGTTATTGTTTCTTCAGAGTAGAAAGAATGCCAGGCAGGATGTTGGGATGCATCTCTTGCATGATGTGGGAAGTCACGGAGACCTCCAGTGTCCCTGACAATGACACCTGCAGGAGGTGCATCCAGCTGCAGCTCCTAACAGACCGCGTTAGGGAACTGGAGCAGGAGCTGGATGACCTCCGGATCATTCGGGAGAATGAGGAGTTTATAGATGGTAGCTTCAGGGAGGCAGTTACGCCAAAGGCACAGAGCACAGGTAATTGGGTTACCGTCAAGCGAGGGAAAAGGAAAGGGCAGGCAGAGCAGGGTTCCACTGTGGCGATTCCCCTCCACAACAGGTATACTGAATTGGATACTGTTGTGGGGGATGCCTTACCTGGGGCAAGCTGCGGCAGTCGGATCTCTGGCACTGAGTCTGGTTCTGCAGCGTAGAAGGGAGGGTGGAAGAAGAGGAGAGCGGTAGTGATAGGGGACTTGATTGTCAGAGGTACAGACAGGAGGTTCTGTGGTCGTGGCAGAGACTCCCGGATGGTTTGTTGCCTCCCGGGTGCCAGCGTCAGGGATGTCTCTGATCGCGTGCACAGCATTCTGAAGTGGGAGGGTGATCAGCCAGATGTCATGGTACACATTGGTACCAATGACGTAGGAAGGAAGAGTGAGGAGGTCCTGAAGCCTGAGTATAGAGAGCTTGGTAGGAAGTTAAAAAGCAGGACCCCGAGGGTAGTAATCTCAGGATTGCTACCTGTGCCAAGTACTAGTGAGGGTAAGAGTAGGATGCTCGGGCGGATGAACACATGGCTGAGGAAGTGGTGTAGGGGACAGGGTTTCAGATTTCTAGATGATTGGGACTTCTTTTGGGGCAGGTGGGACCTGTACAAGAGAGACAGGTTACACCTGAACTACAAGGGGACCAATATACTTGCAGGGAGGTTTGCTAGTGTTATTGGGGAGGATTTAAAGTAGATTTGCAGGGGGATGGGAACCAGAGTGCCAGAGCAGGTAGTGGAGCGGGGGTGAAAATAAATGATGTTAATAGTTCATGCAAAATCACAAATAGAAGGGTTGTGTGTGGTGGTAATCTTCTGAGGTGTGTCTATTTCAGTGCCAGGAGTATTGTGGGGAAGGCAGACGAGCTGAGGGCGTGGATCGACACATGGAAATATGACATTATAGCCATTAGTGAAACTTGGCTACAGGAGGGGCAGGACTGGCAGCTCAATGTTCCAGGGTTCCGATGTTTCAGACGTGATAGAGGCAGAGGGATGAGTGGCATTGATAGTCAGGGAAAATGTTACAGCAGTGCTCAGGCAGGACAGATTAGAGGGCTTGTCTACTGAGGCCATATGGGTGGAGCTGAGAAACAGGAAAGGTATGACCACATTAATGGAGTTGTATTATAGACCACCCAATAGTCAGCGAGAATTGGAGGAGCAAATCTGCAGAGAGATAGCAGACAACTGCAGGAAACATAAAGTTGTGATAGTAGGGGATTTTAATTTTCCACATATAGATTGGGACTCCCATACTGTTAAAGGTCTAGACAGGTTAGAGTTTGTAAAATGTGTTCAGGAAAATTTTCTAAATCAATATATAGAGGTACCAACTAGACAGGATGCAATATTAGATCTCCTATTAGGAAATGAGTTAGGACAAGTGACGGAAGTGTGTGTAGGGGAACACTTTGGTTCCAGTGATCATAACGCCATTAGTTTCAACTTGATCATGGATAAAGATAGACCTGGTCCTCGGGTTGAGGTTCTAAACTGGAAAAAGGCCAAATTTGAAGAAATGAGAAAGGATCTAAAAAGCGTGGATTGGGACAGGCTGTTCTCTGGCAAGGATGTGAATGATAAGTGGGAGGCCTTCAAAGGAGAAATTTTGAGAGTGCAGAGTTTGTATGTTCCTGTCAGGATTAAAGGCAAAGTGAATAAGAATAAGGAACCTTGGTTCTCGAGGGATATTGGAACTCTGATAGAGAAGGAGAGAGAGATGTATGACATGTATAGGCAACAGGGAGCAAATAAGATGCTTGAGGAGTATAAAAAGTGCAAGAAATTACTTAAGAAAGAAATCAGGAGGGCTAAAAGAAGACATGAGGTTGCTTTGGCAGACAAGGTGAAGGATAATCCTAAGAGCTTCTACAGGTATATTAAGAGCAAAAGGATAGTAAGGGATAAAATTGGTCCTCTTGAAGATCAGAGTGGTCGGCTATGTATGGAACCAAAAGAAATGAGGGAGATATTAAATGGGTTTTTTGCATTCGTATTTACTAAGGAAACTGGCATGGAATCTATGGAAATAAGGCAAACAAGTAGGGAGGTCATGGAACCTATACAGATTAAAGGGGAGGAGGTGCTTGCTGTCTTGAGGCAAATCAGAGTAGATAAATCCCCAGGACCGGACAGGGTATTCCCTCGGACCTTGAAGGAGACTAATGTTGAAATTGCAGGGGCCCTGGCAGATATATTTAAAATGTCGGTATCCACAGGTGAGGTGCCGGATGATTGGAGGATAGCTCATGTTGTTCCGTTGTTTAAAAAAGGCTCAAAAAGTAATGCGGGAAATTATAGGCCGGTAAGTTTGACGTCAGTCGTAGGTAAATTATTGGAAGGAGTATTAAGAGATAGGATCCACAAATATTTGGATAGACAGGGACTTATTAGGGAGAGTCAACATGGCTTTGTGCGTGGTAGGTCATGTTTAACCAATCTATTAGAGTTTTTCGAGGAGGTTACCAGGAAAGTAGATGAAGGGAAGGCAGTAGATGTTGTCTACATGGACTTCAGTAAGGCCTTTGACAAGGTCCCGCATGGGAGGTTAGTCAGGAAGGTTCAGTCGCTAGGTATACATGGAGCGGTAGTAAATTGGATTAGACATTGGCTCAATGGAAGAAGCCAGAGAATGGTAGTGGAGGATTACTTCTCTGAGTGGAGGCCTGTGACTAGTGGTGTTCCACAGGGATCAGTGCTGGGTCCATTGTTGTTTGTATCAATGATCTGGATGATAATGCGGTAAATTGGATCAGCAAGTTTGCTGATGATACAAAGATTGGAGGTGTAGTGGATAGTGAGGAAGCTTTTCAAAGCTTGCAGAGGGATTTGGACCAGCTAGAAAAATGGGCTGAAAAATGGCAGATGGAGTTTAATGCAGACAAGTGTGAGGTATTGCACTTTGGAAGGACAAACCAAGGTAGAACATACAAGGTAAATGGTAGGACACTGAAGAGTGCAGTAGAACAGAGGGATCTGGGAATACAGATACATAATTCCCTAAAAGTGGCGTCACAGGTAGATAGGGTCGTAAAGAGTGCTTTTGCTACATTGGCCTTTATAAATCAAAGTATTGAGTATAGGAGTTGGAATGTTATGGTGAGGTTGTACAAGACATTGGTGAGGCCAAATTTAGAGTATTGTGTGCAGTTTTGGTCACCTAATTACAGGAAGGATATTAATAAGGTTGAAAGAGTGCAGAGAAGGTTTACAAGGATGTTGCCAGGACTTGAGAAACTGAGTTACAGAGAAAGGTTGAATAGGTTAGGACTTTATTCCCTGGGGCGTAGAAGAATGAGGGGAGATTTGATAGAGGTGTATAAAATTATGATGGGTATAGATAGAGTGAATACAAGCAGGCTTTTTCCACTGAGGCTAGGGGAGAAAATAACTAGAGGACATGGGTTAAGGGTGAGGGGGGAAAAGTTTAAAGGGAATATTAGGGGGGGCTTCTTCACACAGAGAGTGGTGGGAGTTTGGAATGAGCTGCCAGATGAGGTGGTGAATGCTGGCTCACTTTTAACATTTAAGAAAAACTTGGACAGGTACATGGATGAGAGGGGTTTGGAGGGATATGGTCCAAGTGCAGGTCAGTGGGACTAGGCACAAAAATGGTACGGCACAGGCAAGAAGGGCCAAAAGGCCTGTTTCTGTGCTGTAATGTTCTATGGTTCTATATTCCAACCCCTTTGCAATAAAGGCCAACAATAACATTTGACTTCCCAACTACTTGCTGTGCCTACATGCTAACTGTTTGGGATTCATACTCAAGGGAACCTGGATCCTTCTATGTCAGAGCATTCTTTAGTCTGTCTATTGAAATAATTCTGGGTTTTTTTGGCCAAAGTGGGCAACCTCACATTTTCCCACCTTACACTCCATTATACTGCGAGTGGGATTTTCTGTCCCCCCCACCCCCGCGACGTGTCTTGCAGCAGCTGGCAGCTGAGGTGGCCTTCCATTGGTCGCTGGTGGGATCTTACAGTCCTGCAGCTGTCAACGGGTTTTCTCGTTGCTCACACCCACCGCTGGGCAACGTGTGGCTGGGGAGGAGGGTGGATCGCCATCAGCCAAATCTTTGCTCACTCACTTAACCTATCTGTATCTCTTTGCAGACTTTGTGTGTCCTCCTTGGTTGTGGTCTGGGCAGGGGATGCAAGATGACGAGTGGCATAGGGGCACTGTATGACAAAGGGGCACTGGGTGGGATGTGATGAAGGAATGAGAAGACTCCAATGGGTGAGAGATGGTCAGCGCTGTAATGGAACAAAGTTGGGTAAGAAACCAGTCTGTGAATACAATTGCCTTGTAGATACAACCTTCCCTCTGGCACGAAGCTGAAGCTGTTCCTTTGATCCAAGAAAATTTGGAAAGGTTGGCTGCTTATTTAAAAATGTTTGCTGAAGAATCAAACCAAAGTGATGTTACCCACTGGCTGAGTCTCCCCACAGCAACAAAACTACTTACCTGAAGCTAAACAGATTCAGCCACTGTGGTAGGATTTGTTGACTCAGGAAAGTTGTGGTTTGAAGCAGAATTGTCAACACTGGGCTAAAGCTAGCCGCCTCGGTGCAAGGGCCATAAACCTAAGAAATGTGGCAGAGACAGTTTGTGAAAATGAAATCTGTGAGCTAAATTGAAGCCAGTTCTGTCTCTTCTGTGATGTTTCAAATTAAACAGATGCTTTTCATAACTAAGCAGAAAGGATTGTGATTAAGTTATTGCATGAAGTGGGAGTGTTGGTAACTTCACTGTGGGAAATCAGGTTGGGAGATTTCCTGTCCCTGATTCTATAAGGGATTAATTTGAGAGGAATTTTCCATTCCATGCTCTCACACCAGTTTAGAGCAGTGATTCTGATTAGGCGAGCAATCATAGAATCATATACGATTCCTACAGTGCAGAAAGAGACCATTTGGCCCATCAAGTTTGGACTGACTCTCCCAAAGAGCATCCCGCCCAGGCCCTCCCCTCCACCCTATCCCCATAACCCCACGCATTTACCATGGCTAATCCACCTAACCTAGACAGCTTTGAACACTAAGGGGCAATTTAGCATGGCCAATTCACCTAACCTGCACATCTTTGCACTGTGGGAGGAAACCAGAGCACCCAGAGGAAACTCATGCAGACCCAGGGAGAACGTGCAGACTCCACACAGACAGTCACTTGAGGCTGGAATTGAACCTGGGTACCTGGCGCTATGAGGCAACAGTGCTAACTACTGTGCCACCATGCCGCCCAAGATAACTTTGTAAATCCTCCTCCTTCATATAAAAATAAGTGAGCTGACATATTTTTGTATTGGTGACCACTCACAATTGCTGCATTATAATGTCTTTATCTTTTACCATCTTACAGGATAACTTTTAATACTGTACCTCACAACAGAGGTTGTTTTGGAATATAAAAATAGGGAAGTCCTGCTACAACTAACTGTACTTGGCATTGGTGAGACAACGCTTGGGGTACTGTAAAAAGTTTTGATTTCTTTATTTACGGAGGGGATATACTTGGCATTGGAAGCAGTTAAGAGCAGGTTCACTAGGCTGATTCTTGGATGAATGAGTGGAATGGATTTTGAGGACAGGTTTAGCAGTTTGGGCCTATATTCATTGGAGTTTAGGAAAATGAGAGGTGATCTTATTGAAACATATAGGGTAGGATTTCCCGACTGTGCTCGCCTCAAAACTGGTTGTTTTGCCCAGTTCTGTTCGTGCAGTGTTAAGTGCCAACTTGTACTGTCCTGTCTTTCATCAGGCGTTTGTGAGTTGATTTGGAAAGAATACTCACTCCATGCAATTTGAGATGACAGATTGGGCATTAAGCAGAAATTAGCCACTGAGTGAATCTCACCATGTCACTGTCCATGGATATTATCGACTCACCGTGGTTATTAGGAGATTGTTGTTGTATAAAACTGATTGGGGTTCAGAGCTTGATCTAAATCATGCTCTGTGACAGGACTCTGGAGATGAAATGGGCAGTCAATGAAGGAAAAGGAATAAATAATTAATCAATTTGAGCAATTTATTAACTTCTGCTGCTCAGTTCTCCTTCTTTAAGGAATACACTCTTACACACTGGGACAGTTAGGACCAAAGTAAGGGATACGACAGCATGAAACATTTTAAAAAGACAGCATCAGTACTTTATAAACCTTTACAGAACCTCGAGAGAACTGAACCCAGAACTCTCAGCTGCCCCTCCCCCATTCCCAGTCTGAGTGCAGCTGCCGAGATCTCGGGTGGTGAGCAGAACAGTTGAAGGTCAATGACAGTGACAGCTGAAAGATTTTGAAAGATGGAATAGCCAATTCTGATAAGGCTGGCAAATGTCATTGGAGAGGCAGGAAGGTGGCAAACCAGAGCAGCTCTTAACTCCCATGTGGTCTTTCTTTAAAGCTGAAGACCCACTCACTCCCTTGCTGCTGCCAATAACATTCCACAATGTGGTGTTAGGTGGAATTGTCACCTTCGTCATCTTGAACTACAGAAAGCAGTTTTGTCTGGAGTCAGTATTTCAAGCAGCATTAACACTGGAGGACAGTACTGGTGGAAGCTGGGCATTCACTACATAACACTGGAATAATATACTTGTGGGAGCTGGAATTCACTGTACAATACTGGAGTATAGTACTGGTAGGTACAGCTCTGACACTGTAAAACACTGTCAGGTACAGGTCTGTAACTCACTGCAGTACAGTGCAAGTGGGTACAGGTAGGTTTGTTACAAGTTCACAACTGGTGGGTACAGGTGTCTGATTGTACAACTTGTACAGTACTTTGGAGTACTGGATTACCTAAATCACTGGGTTGCAGTATTGGAGGATACAAGTATGTCAATGTTCAACATGCTGGAGGGTACAGGTATTTGAGTGTACAATGTAATGTAGGGTACAGATATTTCAGTGCACAATGTACTAGAGGGTACAGGTATGTCAGTGTACAACCTACTGGAGGGTGCAGGTATGCCAGTGTACAACATTATGGTGCAGTGTGGGTTTTCACTGTGTTAACACTGGGACATATTTCCGTCTTTCAGAGGCGATGATAAACTGAGTCCCTGTTCGTCGTCTTCAGTGGCATAAAATATTCTCTTTCAAAGGAGAGCAGAGGAAATGTCCCTGATGTTTCTGGATAATATTTATCACTCAACCAACATCCTTAATTCAGATTATCTGATCATTATCACATTGCTGCTTGTGAGGACTTGTTGACAAGACTTCAAAAGAACTTTATTGGTTGTAAACTACTTTGTGATGTCCTGAGGTTATGAAAGATGTTATATCAATGCCAGTCTTTCTGAAGGCAGACCACAGTGTTCAAGGGTGCAGTACTGGGGTGCAAACCTGTACAGGAGAAAACAAGTCTGTCACTGTATATTACTGAGGTACAGTACTGGTGTGTTGCCTCTTCGTGTCAGGAAGATTAGCAGGGTAAAATGTGGGGTTACGGGGATACGGCCTGAGAGGGATTGTTGTCGGTGCAGGTTCGATGGGCCAAATGGCCTCCTTTTGCACTGTAGGGATTCTATGATGCACGTCTGTTTCTGGATATTACTGAGATATAATACTGGTGTGTACAGGGCTGTCACTGTATATTACAGAGGTACAGACAGTACTGGTGTGCATATCTGTCATTGTATATTACTGAGGCACAGCATTGGTGTGTACAGGTCTGTCATTGTATATTACTGAGGTAAGTACTGATGTGTACAAGTTTGTTTCTGTATATTACTGAAATATAATACTGGTGTGTACAGGGCTGTCACTGTATATTACAGAGATACAGACAGTGCTGGTGTGCATATGTCTGTCATTGTGTATTACTGAGGTACAGAACTGGTGTGTACAGGTCCACCACTATATATTACTGAGGTACAGCATTGGTATGTACAGGTCTGTCATTGTAAATTACTTAAGTAAGTACTGGTGTGTACAAATCTGTTTCTGTATACTACTGAGGTACAGTATTGGTGCAAGTCTGTTTCTGTATATTACTGAGGTATATTAGGGCGGCATGGTGACACAGTGGTTAGCACTACTGCCTCACAGCGCCAGGGATTCGGGTGGCTTGGGTGGCTGTCTGTGTGGAGTTTGCACGTTCTCCCCATAACTGTGAATTTCCTCCGGGTGCTCTGGTTTCCTCCCACACTCCAAAGATGTGCAGGTTAGGTGGATTGGCCATGCTAAATTGCCACTTAGTGTCCCAAGGTGTGTAGGTTAGGGGGATTAGCAGGGTATTTGTGTGGGGTTATGGGGATATGGCAGAGAGTTGGTGCAGACTGATGGGCCAAATGGCCTCCCTCTGCAATATAGGGATTCTTATTCTATATTACTGAGGTACAGTACTGGTGTCTACAGGTCTGTTTTTGAATATTACTGAGGTACAGCATTGGTGTCTACAGATCTGTCACTACATTACTGAGGTACAGTACTGGTGTATACAGGTCTGTTATTGTACATTACTGAGGTACAGTATTGGTGTGTACAGATCTGTTGCTACATTAGAGATACAGTATTGGTGTCTACAGATCTGTCACTACATTACTGAGGTACAGTACTGGTGTGTACAGGTCTGTTATTGTACATTAGTGGTATGCAGGTCTGTCATTATATATTACTGGGCCACAGTACTTGTGTGTACAGGTCTGTCACTGTATATTATTGGGGACAGTACTGGTGTGTATAGGTCTGTCATTATACATTACTGGTGTGCAATACTACTGGTTATAGTTCTGTTTGTGACATGGAGTTGTTTGGTGTGATGAAATCTGGATATTGCACTGAAGCTAATCTCACAATGTGAAAGTGGCTGCCTCAGTGTGGGTTGTTTGGTTTAGGTTCTGTTCTATTCTGCTGAATTTGCTTGTTGTCCAACCTCGTTTATTCTGGCTTCCTGTTAGCCATGTGACAATATAATTCTGCACCAATGACATCACAGTAACCACTCTGTCTCACTGTCATCTCTGCCCTGGATTTAACATGTTGTTTTAAACAGGAAAATTCGATCTGGAACCGAGTGAGTTTACGGGTGCATTTTAATTTATAATTTGTCTTCTGTGTTATATAATATCAGTACAACCCCCACAGTAGAGGAGTAAATTACTCACAACCATTTGCAATTGTTTCTTTCGATGTTTAAATATACAATAAACTATGCTTGAGAGAGAGATTGGTTTTTGGTTGCTGTGAATACGGTTATCCCCTCTGTCTGTTCTTTACTCACCCAGATGGTGACTGGAGACTCTTCCTTAGCACCGGGCAGGATTGCAGACAGCCAGTGACTGGGCTGAATGAAAATGAGCGCATTTCCCAATGAGCAGCCTGTATTGTGTTGCCAAGGTGGATTTGCCTGTCAGAACGTGTCTCTGGTATGAGAAACTAGTGCAGTTGTTGTCACCAAGCCCCAGGACTTCCATTTCATTGCACCTGTTCTGCAGTCAAGACTCATTGGTCCTCCACGTTCATTCCACAGAAAAGCCCAAAGTCAACAAGTTTGAGACGTTTTGCTTGTCAACACTGCATCTGATGGGCCCAGACCATATTAGCTTGATTGCCCTACTCAGTTTGTATTTATTATTTCTATTCTTTCATGGAATGTGGCTGGCAAGGTCAAGATCTTTTGCCGATTCCTATTGTCCTTTAATTGAGTAGCTTGATAGCCCATTTCAGAGGATAGTTAAAAGTGAACTGCATTGGTGTGGGTATGGGGTCGTATGTAGGCCAGACTAGGTAAGAATGGCAAATTTCCTTCCCTAAAGGACATTAGTGAACCAGATGGGTTTTTAATCACAATCAATGATAGATTCATGGTCACCATCATTGGGACTAGCTTTATATCCTAGATGTTATTAATTGAATTTAAATTCCACCAGCTACCATGGTGGGATTTGAACCTTTGCGTTAGCCTGGTTGTCTGGCGTATCAGTCCAGTGATGTTACCACTTCACCACCCTGCTAAATATAATTGATTAATAATATTCCAATCAATTTAAAGGATGAAAAAGATATTTATAACCACATCAAACCAGATTAGTTATAATAGTTTACCTGGTATGGCATTGAGGCTAAGCATTCAGTTTGTCCTGTTCAGTGCCCTACACACAGTTCGATTTCCTCCTGTTGATAGTAAGTTACACACACAATCAGATTTTAAGTTTCTCCTTTGATGTAATTTGACATCTTCAGAGAACTGGGATTTGATTTTCTGGTCGCAATGACCAGCTCACCAGGAAGTAGCCATGTATAAAGATGCAATGAAGCAACTCCCCAATGGTACTTGCACAGCAGCTTCCCACTACAACCCTCATCACTAATCACCCTTCCCACCAAAATGGACAAGGGCAGCAATGTTCTGAGATCACCTCTATCCCTGAGCTACATACTTTGAATTGATTTATTATTGTCACATGTATTAACATACAGTGAAAAGTATTGTGTCTTGCACGCTATACAGACAAAACATACCATTCATAGAGAAGGAAATGAGAGGGTGCAGAATGTAGTATTACAGTCATAGCTAGGGTGTAGAGATAGATCAACTTAATACAAGGTAAGTTCATTCAAAAGTCTGACAGCAGCAGGGAAGAAGCTGTTCTTGAGTCGGTTGGTACGTGACCTCAGACTTTTGTATCTTTTTCCCGAAGGAAGAAAGTGGAAGAATGTCCAGGGTGTGGAAAAAGAAAGTGGAAGAGAGAATGTCCAGGGTGTGGGGGGTCCTTAATTATGCTGGCTGCTTTGCTGAGGCAGCGGGAAGTGTAGACAGAGTCAGTGGATGGGAGGCTGGTTTGCGTGATGGATTGGGCTACATTCACGACCTTTTGTAGTTCCTTGCAGTCTTGGGCAGAGCAGGAGCCATACCAAGCTGTGATACAACTAGAAAGAGTGCTTTCTATGGTGCATCTGTAAAAATTGGTGAGAGTCGTAGCTGATATGCCAAATTTCCTTAGTCTTCTGAGAAAGTAGAGGCATTGGTGGGCTTTTTTAACGATAGTGTTGGCATAGGGGGACCAGAATAGGTTGTTGGTGATCTGGACACCTAAAAACTTGAAGCTCTCGACCCTTTCTACTTCGTCCTCATTGATGTAGACAGATGTAGACCATCTAGTCTTTGGCATTCATCACCATTCCTTCATTGGCATTGGGCCATCCTGGAATGCTGACCTGAACGCTTCTTATGGGGGCACTAACGCTGCCATTGATTGCTGTGGCTTTTATAAAAAAAAGCCCATCATCTATGATCATCTTAACTGGATCAGTTAGAGATGGACAATGTTGGCCTTGGCACTATTAGAACAAATTTATATAATGAACAGAAAAACAGGAGATGCAGCTTCAGATATGGAACTGCCAGGTAAAGAGGGAAATGTCTATTCCATAAATATTGAGGGGAACAGGGAAGTGACCTCTGCCTAAACTACAACTGAAGATAAATTTGACTTCCCCATAGAAAGCACCTCCTGTGAGGTTTGGAACTGGAAAATGTCCTTCTGTTGCTAGCCGAGGGCAGGATACTTTAAATTCCAAAATGAATAAACAGAACGTAGTAGATGTAGAGGAAGAGAGAGACAGAGATTCGGACAGACCATCCCATGTTTGAATGCAAAAAGGGTGAGTGTGGAGTAAAGAGGTTGTCGTTAGGTTAGCAGAGATGGTCCAGCCTCGATGGGCCTACTAGGATGCAACGGTGGCACAGTGGTTAGCGCTGCTGCCTTACAATGCCAGGGACCTGGGTTTGACTCCCGGCTTGGGTCACTGTCTGTGTGGAGTTTGCATGTTCTCCCCGTATCTGCATAGGTTTCCTCTAAGTGCTCTGGTTACCTCCCACAGTCCGAAAGACGTGCTGGTTAGGTGCATTGGCCATGCTGAATTCTCCCTGAGTGTACCCAAACAGGTGCCAGAGTGTGGCGACGATGGGATTTTCATAATAACTTCATTGCAGTGTTAATGTAAGCCTACTTGTGACACTAATAAATAAACTAAAGCCTCTTTTCCATTCTTCTTTCTTTAAGAAGGCAGGTTAATCAAACCTCCTGTGAAGAAGGCAAAGCCTCTTTTTACACATATTGTGGCTTTTGTTTACTAAATGCAGTCATTTCAACTTTGGCCCAAAGGAGACAAATCTCTCTCTTTCTCTCCTTACATACATAAATATATATGTATGAAGTAGTGATTTGATGAGGATTGGTTCCTGGTGCCATTGGTTTTCTGTCCCTTGGTTACCGTCCATTAGCAGTGGACACTGTCTGCACTCCCACCTTGTCATACATGCGGTTTAGTGATTAGGAGCAGAAACCTCTGGATTGAATGTCCTGTCCACACTCGCTCCTTTCCAAACCCATCAAGTCCCAAGTTTAGTTTGAGGTTCCATGCAAGTGTGGCCATTCTTGGTGCAATTTCTGCTGTTGCATCACGCCTTGCATTTGTTTATTCTTCTTTGTCTGACTTGTATTATTTCACAAATAAATATTTTCCTCGCTGCAAGTAAGTTGTAATCAATGGGAGCTACCTCAAACACAGCTCAGGTGGGATCTGACAGCCGAAACATAAGCCTCTCTGTTGTGCATGTTGAGCTACCTTTGTCCTATGGGTTGCACCAAGCCAAAACCTTTTTTTTCAGGATGGTTTTTTTCAGATTCAAATGAGCTGACATCAGAATTGATTTGCTTTTGTAACAGAGTTCTGGGATAAAAGAGAAACAGTGAATCATGTGCAAAGTAGAACCAAAAGCAAGGCTGACTTAGATGGTACTTTAGGTTGAATCACAGTACTTGGAATTAATTGCAGTACACAAAGGCATATGTGGTCCCAAAACAAAATCTACATCTATTATCTATGATTATGGAGGAAATCCAGTAGTACATAAAAATCTGTTTGTGCTTGACTGTCTACCCTACATTCTAAATATGGGATGAGGGGGGAAGACGGGATCAGGATATTAAATTTGATGATCAAAATGAATAGTGAAGCAGGCTTAAAGGGCTGAATGGCCTATCCCTGCTCCTACTTTCTATGTTTCTAAAGCACTATGCAAATAATCTTTATAAATTAACACCCATGTTTATTAAACAATTTGCTGAAAAATCTTTGCATACAAAAATTACTTCTGTAATTTGTAAGGTCAAAGTTCAGTCTGACAATTACAGATACAAGGTTTGTATTTTTCTTCTTTCAAGAAAAAAGTAGTTCTGCAATCACGATCAAAAAGTTCCCAGTGTATGTTAACTGATCAAATACATCGGCCGGAATTTTCTGACCACTCCATTAGATAAAAGAGACTGAACAGGCTAGCGAGTGTCGGGGGTTTAAAATACTCCCATTAGTCAACCTATGCAACTAAGAATGAAATTATTGTAAAATATTTCAACATTTTTCAGCCATTACAAAAACAAGTAATCCAAATCACAGTTCATCATGGAGTTTGTGGGCAACAATTAGAAGCTTGGACAGCTCTGATCTGAATGACCCATTCTTGTGGGTCATAGAATCCCTACATTGCAGAAGGAGGCCATTTGGCCCATCGAGTCTGCACTACAATCTCACCCAGGCCCTATCCCCTAACTCCATGTATTTACCCTAGCTAGTCCCCCTGACACTGAGGGGCAATTTAGCATGGCCAATTCACCTAACCCGACATCTTTGGAGTGTGGGAGGGAACCCGAGCAACTGGAGGAAACCCACTTCTTCTTTCACGGGAAGCGTCACCGCAGCCATCTACTGTTGTTTGAAGGGGAAAAAAATACCATTTGCGAATTCAACTTTAACATCGGTAACAAAAACAGAACCTGCTGGAAAATCTCAGCAGATTCGACAGCATCTGTGGAGAGAGAAACAGAGCTGATGTTTTGACTTAGGATGGCCCCTTGGTCAGAGGAGGAATGGTCAGCAGAGTTTTGCATTGGCAACTTCAGCTTTGAAGCGGGTAAAGAACATATAGGACTTACCCTGGCTAGACAGAATCAGGGGAACAGCTTCTTGTCCTCACTGATGCCTACCTACACTCAGGTTCCTCCTGGAGATGCAGGTGGGTGGACGCGCATGCGCTCTGCGCGTGCTCCGGGCTCCTCGGGTCTAACGGCCAACCGCCCGGTGCGCGCGAATGCGGCGCGCTCGAGCCAGCCCCGCGCAAATCAAAAATAACGGCCGAGCCCGGGCTGTCATCCCAGCCCAGCGGCAATGGGCAGCCTTCACCTTGAAGGGAAAGCAGTTGCTGCTCTCTTTTTGGTCAGCTCATCCACATTGCCCAGGTTTCCTACATACAATGCCAGACTTTTATCAGGGGTTTAAATGAGTAAAATTCTGAGGACAGAGCATCTGGACTAGCCTTTTGCATAAAACATAACAGAAAATGCTGGGAAATCTCAATCTGACAGCATCTGTGGAGAAAGAATAGAGCCAACATTGGGCGCCGATCTTGATAGCCATTTGCGCCATGCTCCCGCTGCAGTGAGGTCGGAGAAGTTGACGCCCCGCCAAATCTCCGTTCACTGCAGCGGGATGGGAAAATCCTGCTGGCATGAACGGTGGTAAGATTCTGGCCACTGCAGCGGGATGGGAAAATCCCACCAGCGTGAACGGTGATAAGATTCCGGCCAAATATTTGAGTCCGGATGACCCTTCTTCGTCAAGACAAGGAAAATGGGACAGGATTTATACTCTGAGGGGGAGGGGACATTGTAATTGGTAGGAATGGCAGAGATAAAACAACATTTTCCGATTTTCCAGCATTTTCAGTCTTTGTTTCAGATTCCAGCATCTGCTGTATTTTGCTCTTATCCAAGTGGCAAACAAGTTGAGGTGTTTTTTTTAAAATTTATTCTTTCTCTGGATGTGGGCGTTGCTGGCCAGGCCAGCATTTATTGCCCATCCCTAACTGCCTTTGAGAAGTTGTGGGTGAGCCGCCACCTCAAACTGCTGTAGTCAATGCATCCGCAGTTCCAGATAACTAAAGGAATTGATTGGGGTAGATGGGGTGGGGGAAACTATTTCCTCAATCCAGAACAAAGGGGCGTAACCTTAAGATTAGAACTTGGCCACTGTGCCACAAAGGGCTAGGATTTTACAGCTCCTCCTGCTTTTGCGGGATATCACAGTCCTGCCAAAATGAATGGAGATTTAAATGACCTGCCGCATCCACAAGGGGAGAGATATGCTGTGGCGGAGTAAAATCTTGGTCCGGGAGTAGTGGAAATCTGGAATTCTATTCCTCTGATAAGGCAAGGAGGCAATCGAAAATTTTGGAATTAAGTTTGATAGATGTTTTGTATGGCAATTCTATTAAGGGATATAGTGCAAAGGTGGGTAAAGGAATTAAGATTCCGATCAGCTAGGCTCTAATTGATTGAAGCAAGAGACTGGTAAATGTTTCCGATGTACTCTGGCTCCCCTCCACCCCCTCCCACTTCATTTCCACATTGCATGAAATCTAATATCTAGTGGAGATTCAGATTTTTGCAGGACTGGTTGGAATCAATTGGGCAAGCAACTACACGAGGGCGAAATAGAAGCAAAAATTGCTGGATATACTCAGCAGGTCTGGCAACATCTGAGCAGAGAAACAGAGTTAACGTCTCGGATCTAAATGACCCTTCTACAGAACTGAAGAACGGTAGGAGTGTACAGAATTATATAGTGGGAAAGGGAGCGAAGGAGGTGGGACAGAATAGAAGACCAAGGTTTGGTTGGGGCAAAGGAGATATGGACAGATGTGTCCTGGGCACAAGCCAAAACGGACTGATAATGGTGTTATTAAGGGATGAAGCATACTAATGGCAGCAAAAGGCGAGTCAGGAGAATGTGTTAATGGGAGCAACTGAACAGCCAGGGACAGGTGGTCAAATGGGGGAGGGATTGGGTTGTGTTTGGGCAGGACAGGGAGCTGAAAAAAAGCTATCAACAAACCAAAAAAGTGGGAAAGGGGTTAAAGGATTATATGGTGGCACGGTGGTTAGCACTGCTGCCTCACAGCGCCAGGGACCCAGGTTCGATTCTATGCGGAGTCTGCACGTTCTCCCTGTGTCTGTGTGGGTTTCCTCTGGGTGCTCTGGTTTCCTCCCACAGTCCAAAAGATGTGTTGGTTAGGTACCTTGGCCATGTTAAATTCTCCCTCAGTGTACCCGAACAGGCTCTGAGGGAATTTTCACAGTAATGTCATTGCAGTGTTAATGTAAGCCTACTCATGACACCAATAAGTAAACTTTAAAAAAAATGGAGGGGGAAGTTTACTGTCTAAAGTTGCTGAACTCGGTGTTGACTCTAGAAGGCTGTAACATGTCTAATTGGATGATGAGGAGTTATGCTTTTAGTTTTGTGAAGATGGCCCAAAGTGAATTTTTTATCCCCAGGCAGTGGGATAGGTTAATGTCATTCCAAATGTCTGAGTGAGCTTGCAAACACAGCAGCAGTAGTGCAGAGCTGTGTGGCACCCATTTAAACTGGGTGTGACGAAGCCTCTATTAATACAATGACATGTGTGCTTTTATTTATAACTGTGGTACATTGTAAAATATGGAGTAATCACACCAGGCAGCAGAATGTCTTTCAGTTATGCCTTCATCCCTTTTCTCTCTCTTTCCGCAACTGATTGTGAGCTGCCTGAATGTTCTGGAAAGATAATGACTTGCAATTGGGGAGACTGTGACATAGTGATAGTGTCATTAGACAAGTAATTCAGATGCCCATATTATTGCTGAGCCTCAGTTTAATGGTCACCATTACTATCATTGATTGTGATTAAAAGCCCATCAGGTTCACTAATGCCCCTTTACGGAAGGAAATCTGCCATTTTTGCCTGGTCTGACCTACAAGTGACTCCAGACCCACACCAATGTGGTTGACTCTTAACTGTCCTCTGAAATGGTCTAGCAAGCCACTCAGTTCAAGGGCTGTTAGGGATGAGCAACAAATGCTGACCAGCCAGTGACGCCCATGTCCCATGAAAGAATAAAGAAACAAATAGTGCCTTTCATGAGCACGAGATGTCCTAAAATGCTTTACAGGCAATAAAGAACATTTTAAGTATAGTCCCTGTAGCAGTGTAGGAAATGTGGCAGCCAAATTGTGGACAGCAAGATCCCACAAATAACAATGTGAAAATGAGCAGATAAACTGTTTTGGTTTTAGAGCTTCTGATTGAACAAAGAACAATACAGCACAGGAACAGGCTCTTCGGCCCTCCAAGCCTGCACCGATCATGTGCTCCTAACTAGACCATCCGTTTGCATCCCTCTATTCCCAGTCTGTTCATGTGGCTATCTAGATAAGTCTTAAATGATCCGAGCGTGTCTGCCTCAACCACCTTGCTTGGTAGTGCATTCCAGGCCCCCACCACCCTCTGTGTAAAATACGTCCCCCGCATATCCGTATTGAACCTTGCGCCCCTTACCTTGAACTTGTGACCCCTTGTGTTTGTCATTTCTGACCTGGGTAAAAGCTTCCAACTGTTCACCCTATCTATGCCCTTCATAATTTTATAAACTTCTATTAGGTCGCCCCTCAATCTCCGTCTTTCCAGGGAGAACAACTCTAGTTTACTCAATCTCTCCTCATAGCTAATATCCTCCATATCAGGCAACATCCTGGTAAACCTTTTCTGCACTCTCTCCAAAGCCTCCACGTCCTTCTGGTAGTGTGGCGACCCGAACTGGACGCAGTATTCCAAATGTGGCCGAACCAACGTTCTATACAGCTGCAACATCATATGCCAACTTTTATACTCTGTGCCCCGTCCAATAAAGGCTAGCATGCCATATGCCTTCTTCACCACCTTTTCCACCTGTGCTGCCACCTTTAAGGATCTGTGGACTTGCACACCCAGATCCCTCGGTGTGTCTATACTCCTGATGGTTCTGCCCTTTATTGAGGGATATTGTGCAGGAGACCAGGGAGAATACCTTTTTCTTCATCAGAATGGTGCCTTGGGCTCTTTTGCAGATGCCTGAGAGGGCAGACAAGACTTTGGTTTAATTTCTCAATTGAAAGACTGCATCCACAATAGTGCAACGCTCCCTCAGTGTACTGCATCAGAGAGTCAGCCTAGGAATGTGTGCTTAAGTTTCTAAATTACTGGTCATGGGTTGATAAGCGTCTGCTTCATGCAATTCCGATCCACTGTGCGAAATATATGGAAAGGTTATACATATCCAGCCCGATTCTTTTCTTTTAGCGTTGACATTTTCCCTGACCTTCTAAACCTTCTCTTTTCTTGGCTTGGAAATTTGCTTGTACCTATTTGGTAGAAGACAATTTATCGCTTCACCTTGAAGTGAAGTGAAAATTAGTGGCTGGGGGTCAAAAATAAGAACATTTTGCATGGGACAAACCTGTCAGTCAGGTGAAGGAATTGCTTTGTTGTGTTAATGAATTGGTTGTACCTACCCTGCCCCCACACTCCCAGAACCCCCTGTTTATTTCCCCCTCTAATTTGAATTCGGTTCCTGTCTCCCCCACTCTGATCAAAGTTCAGGGATTCATCTCACAGCTGGGATGCAGCAGGAATTTATTTTAAAGAGGAATATATTGAATTCAACCCTCCTCCTTTACCCTTGAGGCACCGTGTAATTATAGATACCAGAGTGATGGTGATTGCAACTCTGGTTTGGCGCATTCCTGGAGGTTACACCATGTGTCCTACCTGGTTAAACAGCCTGTTACTTTGCCATCACCTTAAGCAACCCCCTAGGACTACCAAGATTTTTTGTAATTGATAACCAATAATTCCAGCCCAGGTAACATGGTATAGCACCATCATGTACAACTGGTTGTCAAGGACAACTTCTACAAGTATGTTAAGAGCAAGAAGATAAGATGTGAAGGAGTAGGACCTATCAAATGTGACGGTGGGAAAGTCTGTATAGAACCGGTAGAAATAGCAGAGGTACTCAATGAATACTTTGCTTCAGTATTCACAGTGGAAAGGGATCTTGGTAGTTGCAGTGCAGACTTGCAGTGGACTGAGAAGATTGAGCATGTGGACATTAGGAAAGAGGATGTGTTGGAGCTTTTGAAAAGCATCAAGTTAGATAAATCGCTGGGACCGGATGGGATGTACCCCAGGTTACTGTGGGAGGCGAGGGAAGAGATTGCAGAGCCTCTAGCGATGATCTTTGCGTCATCAATGGAGACGGGAGAGGTACCGGAGGATTGGAGGATTGCGGATGTGGTTCAGTTATTCAAGAAAGGGAGAAGAGATAGCCCGGGAAATTATAGACCAGTGAGTCTAACCTCAGTGGTTGGTAAGTTGATGGAGAAGATCCTGAGAGGCAGGATTTATGAACATCTGGAGAGGAATAGTATGATCAGAAATAGCCAGTACGGCTTTGTCCAAGGCAGATCATGTCTTACGAGCCTAATTGAATTTTTTGAAGATGTAACTAGACACATAGACGAGGGAAGAGCGATAGATGTAGTTTATATGGATTTCAGCAAGGCGTTTGATAAGGTGCCCCATGCAAGGTTATTGAGAAAGTGAAGGGGCATGGGATACAAGGGGACATTGCTTTGTGGATTCAGAACTGGCTTGCCCAGAGAAGGCAAAGAGTGGTTGTAGATGGGTTTTTTTCAGCATGGAGGTCGGTCACCAGTGGAGTGCCCCAGGGATCTGTTCTGGGACCCTTGCTCTTGTGTGATTTTTATAAATGACCTGGATGAGGAAGTGGAAGGATGGGTTGGTGGTGTTGTGGATAGAGTAGAGGGATGTCAGCAATTGCAACGAGACATAGATAAGATGCAAGACTGGGCGGAGAAGTGGCAGATGGACTTCAACCCAGATAAGTGTGTGGGGGTTCATTTTGGCAGGTCGAATAGGATGAAAGAATATAATATTAAGGGTAAGACGCTTGGCAGTGTGGAAGATCAGAAGGATCTTGGAGTCCGGGTTCATAGGACGCTCAAAGCAGCGTCGCAGGTAGAGGCTGTGGTTAAGAAGGCGTATGGAATGCTGGCCTTCATCAATAGAGGAATTGAGTTTAGAAATCGGGAAATAATGCTGCAGCTGTATAGGACCCTGGTCAGACCCCACCTGGAGTACTATGCCCAGTTCTGGTCGCCTCATTACAGAAAGAGTGTGGAAGCCATAGAAAGGGTGCAGAGGAGATTTACAAGGATGTTGCCTGGATTAGGTGGCATGCCTTATGAGGATGGGTTGAGAGAGCTAGGTCTTTTCTCCTTGGAGAGGCGACGGATGAGAGGTGACCTGATAGAGGTGTATAAGATGTTGAGAGGTATTGATAGAGTGGATTCTAAGAGGCTTTTACCCAGGGCTGAAATGTTTGCCACAAGAGGTCACAGGTTTAGGGTGCTGGGGAGTAGGTACAGAGGAGATGTTAGGGGTAAGTTTTTCACTCAGAGGGTGGTGGGTGCGTGGAATCGGCTGCCGGTAGTGGTGGTGGAGGCGGATTCGATAGGGTCTTTTAAGAGACTTTTGGATAAGTTCATGGAAGTTAGTAAGATAGAGGGTTAGAGGTAAGCCTAGTAGGTAGGGACATGTTCGGCGCAACTTGTGGGCCGAAGGGCCTGTTTGTGCTGTAGCTTTTCTATGTTCTATGTTCTAACTTGGAGTAAGAAGTTTAACAACACCAGGTTAAAGTCCAACAGGTTTATTTGGTAGCAAAAGCCACACAAGCTTTCGAGGCTCTGAGCCCCTTCTTCAGGTGAGTGGGAATTCTGTTCACAAACAGAACTTATAAGACACAGACTCAATTTACATGAATAATGGTTGGAATGCGAATACTTACAACTAATCCAGTCTAGCTTGGAGTTGATTTACAACTAACTTGGAGTATCAGCCTGGAATTTTTGCTCAAATCGTTCGAGTAGGATTTGAACCCACATCTCTCTGACCCCTGAGACAGGAGTGCTACCCACTGAGCCAAGGCAGATGCTTTATGTGGCTGGATAATGGTGTCTCCATGGTAACCAAGTAGTGATCTCTGACTGAGGTGTAGTTTTGTCCCATCTGGAATGTTCCACCATCTTAGGTTGCCTGGTAGAGTGCATTACTGGTTTTGAAATAAGGAGATTCTAACAATGTGATTAGTGATGCCATTGCTTTACTGACTGTGCCTCCCTTAAAACCAGAGTTTGATAGTGAGCCATGGGAGTGAGCGGGGTCTGAAAATGCTAAACATGGAGAAAGAGGTGAGGGGTGATCAGCAAGGGTTCCTGCTGCTGATTGTTATACAGTTATGTCAAAATGACAATATGGTCATTACCCCCCACACATGCAATTAGTCCTAAATATCTGTCAGCACTGTCCCCATTCCCCATTAATTCCCCTATCCTTCAATCACAAGTGTAACGTTCTTAAATGTCACCTTGCTTGATGACACTTCCTATTGTAGTCAATACTTCGATGCCCAGCAATTCACATGCTCACATTTCTGTCCTTGGCCTGCTACAATGTTTCAGTGAAGCCCAATGCAACTGGAGGAGCAACAACTCAGGTGGACTTAACATTGAGTTAAACGACTTCAGGCCATGAACTCTGTCCTCCATTTTGAATCTATTTTTCTTCTCCAAGTGCCAGTCTGTACCTTATTCTCACACTTTTGCTTTCAGGCAGTTCTTTCTCCTCTCTTAACACATTCTGCTATTTTGCTTTCAGACAGTACTGACCTTTATTCTGCTATTAGCACCTACTCTGCACCAATGGTTTTGTCTTTATACTATCATTACCATACCCTTTGTCTTGTGTTACCTTACATCTCCTGCCCTCCAATCTATCTCTGACCTCTTTTGCTCCAACCACCTCCCCCCATTTTAACAGCATAAAACCCATTACATTTCTATCTTTCTCCAGTTCGAAAGAAGATTTATATTGGACTCAAAACATTAGCTCTGTTTCTCTCTCCATAGATATTGTCAGACCTGCTGAGTTTTTCTCGCTTTTATGTTTTAATCCCAGCAATTCCAACCTGTGCACCATCCAGTTAAGGCTCTGGTTGGTAAGTGAAGGTAGAATCCTAGCCAATGTTGATATGATGTGGAAGTAGATTCAATGATAACTTTCGAGAAAATCGGATAAAGGTTTAAAAAGGGGAAGCTTGCAGGTTGAAGAAGAATGGGACTAATTGGATAATCCTTTCAAATAACCAAGTACCATGGACTGAATGGTCTCCTGTGTTGTAAGATTTTGTGATTGTACGATAGCCCCCTGCCACACCCCCAGCAAAGCTTGGAGATGCTTAGGCCAATTGCAGTCACATAGATCACTCAATTGGCAACAAGTGAAGAATGAAATGTGGGGCATTTCATCTCAGTGACACTGCTACCTAAAACCATTTAAGCGAAGCTGTAAGGTTGATGTTATGAGTCGAAACTCCCAGCGTGGGGTCTTTCATTTCTTGAGGCTGTGAAGATCATTAAGCCAAGTTCTGCAGTGAGCCTGGTTTCCTTATGCTGAAGTTACTTGCTGCAATATTTCACGGGCACAGCGAGTGTGGAATCGAACATAAGAGTGATTGCCACTCCCTTGTTAGCCCTGACTCAGTGGCAGTGCACTGAGCTGAGTCAGAAAGTCAAGGGTTCAAATCTCACTTTAGTGGACCTGAGCGCATAACCTTTGGTCAGTGCTTCGAAGGTGTCATCTTTCAGACGAGACATTCTTTCTGCCCTCTTGGGTTGATGTAAAAGATTCCTCGGTGCTCTTTCGAACAAAAGCAGGTGCGCTGTCCTTGGTCTCTTGGTCAACAACTAATCCATAACAGGAGTTGCTTAAACAGATTAATCTCGTCATTAACATACTGGTGTCACTGGTCAGCGCAACATCGAGGGCCGAAGGGCCTGTACTGCGCTGTAATGTTCTATGTTCTATACTCCTTTGGGATCTTGCTCTGCAAACATTTGTCGGCATTTCCTTCACTGCAAACGTGGCTACACTTCAAATGTACTTCATTGGCTTGGGGATCGGTTTAGCTCAGTTAGCTGGACGGCTGGTATGTGATACAGAGTGACACCAACAGTGTGGGTTCAATTCCTGTACTTGCTGAGGTTATTTATGAAGGTCTCACTTTCTCAACCTTGCCCCTTGCCTGAGGTGTAGAGATCTTCAGGTTAAATCACCAACAGTCACAGCATTTTGGTCACCTGGGACTATGGCAACTTTTTTACTTCATCTGCTGTTAAGTGCTTAGGACCAGCCTGGGCATGTGAAAGATGCTATATAAATGCAACTCCCCTTCTTTCTTTTCCTCACTGTGCCACAGATCCTGTGCTTGTGATGAACAAGTTTCTGCAGCATAATGCAGAGACTCTCCAAGGTCTGTGGTCTGTTCTGTATCTAACACTGGAAGTGTTATCAGCCGGTTGAACCAGGGCACAGTGCTTGTAGAGTGCACAGACTGAGTCCAGTCTGGCTAACTCAGTGTTTCACATATCTTCAGGGGACACAAGGTTAACGAGTGATCTCATGTGCTGGCATTGTGTCTTCTTTCTGCATTTTCACCTTGTTGTTGCACGAATGAGCTGCATTTGTAAACCGCTTTGGAATTTGCAATGATTACCTCATAAAGTGGGAGCAACCTTGCACTTAAACAAATGTTTTCCTGAATTCAGGACTTTTCAAAGCGCTTCACAGCCAACGAACTAATATCAAAGTGTGGTCAATGTTGTAATGTAATGCTGCTGTCAATTTGCCACAGCAAGCTCCCACAAACAGCAAAGTGATAAACAACCAGAGACACTGCTGTTGTTGGTGTTGCTTAGTGGGTAAATCTTGACCAGGAAACTCCCCTGCTCTTCTTCGAAGAGTGACATGGAAAATTCTTTTTATGTTCACCAACAAAGGTAGACGAGACCTCAGTTTAACTTCTTATCCATAAGGTGCAGCAGCACGGTGACACAGTCATTAACACTGCTGCCTCACAGCCAGGGACCCGGCTTCAATTTCCAGCTTGGGTGACTGTCTGTGTGGAGACTGCATGTTCTCCCTGTGTCTGCGTGGGTTTCCTCCGGGTGTTCTGGTTTCCTCCCACAGTCCAAAGGATGGGCTGGTTAGATGTATTGGCCATGTTAAATTCTCCCCCAGTGCGCCCAAACAGGAGCCTGAGTGTGGCGACTAGTGGATTTTCACAGTAACTTCATTGCGGTGTTAATGTAAGCCTACTTGTGACACTAATAAATAAAAAAGATGGCACATTTGACACTGCAGCACTCCCTCGATACTGTACTGTTAAATAGTGACACACACACCCCATGAATGAATTTTTAAAAATCAAAGAGACTTGGTGATCCGACTTAAGCCCCCATGAAACAAAACCTCAGTCCTCCCGATACAGGAGAGAATTCGTCTCCATAAAAGGCAATGGGATTCTTCAGGATAGAGATAGAGTCCCTACGGTGCAGAAGGAGGCCATTCGGCCCATCGGGCTTGCACTGACAACAATCCCAAACAGGCCCTATCCCCATAACCCCATGTATTTACCCTGCTAGTTCCCCTGACACTAAGGGGCAATTTAGCATGGCCAATCAACCTATCCCACATATCTTTGGAGTGTTGGAGGAAATCCACACAGACACCGGGAGAATGTACAAACTTCAACAGTCACCCGAGGCTGGAATTGAACCTGGGTCCTTGGCGCTGTGAGGCAGCAGTGCTAACCATTGTGCCACTGTGCTTAGCATGGTGATGGAAAAGGTGGACTGCTGATAATCCAGCCGTCATGGAACCATTCTAGGGAGCACTCAGGAAATTTCTCAAATTTCCATATGGTGAGCATATCACATACCTGCATGTCATACCCCTCAAATGGGCACAGGGTCAGAAGAATGCCCATCAGTGATGGACAACCAAGACTAGTGAGTGGGCCGTATGAGTGACCCTCCTTCATCTCAGTGCACCACAAAATTGAATATCGGGCTTGTTCACTAACAGCGACCCCATGGATAAGATTAAATACATTTAATACACATTGAATATTTCATAACTAGTTACAAAATAGCTTAAACATTTGTATATTAATAGAATAATCATCAACTTTAAATGGTAAAAAATATTTACACTTTGGACACAGAGGGAGTGCACAGCTCTCATAGTCAATGTCGTGAGCAATCAGCACGTACTTCACTTTATGTGCCCATGCTTTAGGTGCATTATCACTTCAGTCATGCCGGTGTGAAAAAAACTACACGGACTCAGAAATCAGCAGAATGTGGCAACCCTGTGCATGGGCAACAGTCAACAAAATGTCTCGTGCGCCGCACTCAGAACCCAGATGGCCTGCATATGACCCTTGGGTTGCAAGTTGCCCACCACTGGCCTAAATTATATACAGAAACCTCTGGATTTAACTCAGAGGTATGGTTCACGGCAAAGAGCTGAACCTATTCAGTCCTCAATTCCATTGTGAATTCCAAAGATCAGCCATGATCTTATTGAATGAATGGTGGAGCAGGCTCGAGGGGCCAGATGGCTTGCTCCTGGTTCTTATGTGGGTGTCCATGTTTTAAAGAAAGTGCTGCTGATAAGATTATTTGAGGGGTTTTGGGCCAGAGGAACTGTTTGTGAGTGGCAGAATACAATTAACACAATACATTTAATTCTACTCTTTATCTTATTTGAGTCACCCCCTAGAAGCCAGATAGATGTCAGCCTTGGCATGGATCCTGTCTGAGTCTGAAAGCTGTCTGTTGACACTGCATTCTGCAGAAGGATCCCATGGATCCCCTTACTGTGTCAGAGGGGTGAGTTCTCCCAGTTGCCGGGGGCCAGGTGAGGGGGGGCGGGCTGTCCTCACGGTATGCTGCGGGGAGGGTTGTCCTCCAGAGTGCTGGAGGGGGTGGGCGTCCGAGGGAGACCTTTCAGTGTACTGCGGAAGATAGAAGGGGAGGGGTGGTGGTGGAAGGGAGTCCTCCCTCAACCAATACCACCAACGACAGCTTCTTCACCGATTGCTGTTTGTGGGATGTTGTTGTGCGCAAAATGGCTGCCAGGTTTGCTGTACTTGAAAATAACTACTTTTGTATCTGCAGGACTCTGACATATTTCTGAGGCATTATAGAAATGGCAAAGTTTAATTACTGATTTTTCCTCCCAGTGTTGTGCAGCCTGCCATGGGCACAATGATCAACTGTAGTGATGGAGTCTGCTCCCCATGGTTACCCTTGGCAACAGGTCTCAGGGAATTTGGATCTTGGGCAGAGTCAGCAAGTCATTTTTACCTGAAGAGCCTTTCTAAACAAAAAATGCCTAAAATAATACCTATTGGGAGTGTAAAATGAAAATTTGACATTTCTAAACTAAATACTTGACAAATTGCCAAGTGAAACTGATAAAATGCATAATTTATAACTATAAATAAAATACATGTATTGAATTTGTATATCACAATGAGAAAGAAGTGAAAATTAAAGGAGACTTAACTCTAAATGGGCAGATTTTTTGCCTTGACTTTACTGATAGGAAAACAATCTCATAGACGAACTTTAACTTAAGATAAGTAGAATTAAAACATTTTTCAGCTATTGATTCTTATGCGTTTAAAGAAAGACCTTCTGAGAATGCATTCCGAATAATGTATCGTCCCAGCTATATTAAAAACAATAATGGTTCTGACTGTAAAACCTGTTCCTCAAACCTTAAGTGTAGTTCCACCAATCAAGCCGGTTTATTTTAGAGTGCGGCAATGTTTTTGATTTAAACATTTGAAACTCTGAAGAATGAGGCACAACGATTCGCTTTTTACCCCCAGAATAAAAACATGCTCTTATTTTTCTTGATTTAGTATTTATTAGGCTTTTTTTTCATGTAAATGTGACTCAACTGGAAAAGGATTGGAGCAGCAGATGAGATGTTGAAGAACCACATGGGGTTTCGGAGCGACAGGTTGCAGACCCCTGGTCTAGTGCACTGTCGAGCCCAACTGGTTTTTCCCTTTATGTAGTGACAGACTGTCAGCAACAGGGTCACTCCCCTGATCAAATCTCTATTCATTCTCCCTCTGTCTATTATATAACAGAATCATGGAATAGTACAGCATGGACAGAGGCTGCTCTTATATAATTTCTTATCTATCTCTCATATAATCTCTTTGATATAATTTTCTTCCAGATCCTGGTGCTGTTTTCATCTTGGTTTTTGCTGGTAGCAGTGAATTTTATGGATGAGAATTGGGATGGAGAGAGGGCCAGGATATCTATCCATCTCTCCTTTTGTTCCTGTTATCCCAATTCTTAACGGTTAAAACCACTGCTACCAGAAAAATTCAAACTGAAATGTGGACTGGGAATCTGGATGAAAGCCAATGAAGTCTGCAGCGTTTGGAATGTCTTCAGATCGAGGCTGCAATCTGTCTCTGGGTTACAAACTGTACAGGCTTTGCTGAGTGCTCCTGACAAACAGGCCCTTGGAGATTGGTGTTGTATGTATTAGCATGTCATTCCTTTGTGTGTGTGAATGAACATCCCAAACAAGCTCCACCATTCCTCCCCACACTGCTGTGCCATCAAAAATAAGGGCTGATCTCACTTTAGTTACTGGTTCCAGTGGGAAGTTTTAAGGGTCACCAGCAAAAGGGAGGCAGGTAGGTGGACCTGTAATTTCAGATAATTTACGCCATTGATGGCATGTCCACCCATCCCCACCCTGCTTTCCAAGCTCTGGAAGAGCTGTCAAACGGAGTTGGCTGTCTGTGGTCCAAGTGAGGCCCTTAAGTGGACAATTGATGTCCAATTAATGGTTTCATGCCACCTCTGCTCAGAAATGTCAGGCAACAGGAGAGGTTGGCATGCAGTGTGTAGCCTGGCAGGTTTAACACTGTGGGCTGCTGGTCAGTGAAAATTGAGAGGGAGGGTTTGTTTCTCGCCCAGCCCCCAGTGCCATTCAGAGGCTTTTCAACCTCCCCACAGTTCAGCTCCTCCCTCGCCCCTTTACTGAAGCTTGTAAGCCTGGCCTCAGCGAGGCTCTCGGACTTATCTGAATGACCACTTCCATCGGTGAATGCCATCTCCTTGTCCTACCTGCAGTACCCCTGTTTCTACAGGCACTGCAGTGTGCTGGAGCAGTTGGTCTCTGATTGACCAGCATCTCTATAAGGCAAGAAGTTCTCCCGGAGTTAGATGCAAGTTCTGCCTCACTTGGTCAAAAGATTAAAGGGGAGTGAGCCAGCTGAGCTTAGGTGGACTCGCCTCTTGACATTTGTGCTGGGGTGTGGGGAGCTCACCCTCAGTACAAAATCCAGCTCCAGGTGTGGAATTTAACCCACATTGCCATGCCAAGTTTGGTGGCAGAGGACATGTAATCAGAGGAAGGGTGGCAGATGGGGACCTTGCCACTTTCCTGCCTCTACCTTAATTAAGCACATGGCGGGAATGCCTTACAGCGACCTTCCTGTACACCACCAATTGAAGCCCTTTAATGAACAATAATGCCCATTTCAGGGCTTTATCCTCCCCTGCAACAGGTATTTACCCAGCAGTGGGCAGAGGGCTTGCCACGTGAGGAGCATGACAAGCCCAGGGATGATGCAAGGAGGGGGGGGGGCGGGGGGGGGGGGGGGGGGGCGGCGCAAGGTTCCCTCATTCAAAGGTACTCCATTCCCGACCAACGGATCTGGTGTCAGGAAGGGTTGGGCCTGCTGCAAACCCCTCCCTGCTGATCCGCTTCTCCACAACCGCCACAGTTGACATCAATCTCCTGAGGCTGGGATCCAGCAACAGGATTTTGGGCCTTGAAAGGGGGGCATACCAGTAGTTGCAACTGCCTTCCTGAAGGCGTTGCTGGGTCACTAGATTTGCCAGCCTCTGGCCAGTTGTGCTCAACGGGTGTGACTTTCACCCCAGAGTCCTTGATCTCAGGGAGGACCCGCTGCTATCCAGTTAAGTGACATTTAATGCCATGGGCCTTCCCTAAAAGAGGCGATGCGGAGTTCCTGTGGGCTCTTCAGCGGGCAGGCAGTACCCTGGTTGCCAATATTAAATCCTGCGCCAGGAATCGATGTGTGTGCAGTCCATTTCAACACTCAGCAGCAACTTGATAAAAATTGTGGCCTGCTGCACCTCCTCCATCACCACCTGTGCACGAAACACTGGCTGGAGCATGCCTCAAGGGCAAGGATACCTTGGGTTCCAGCTGTAGCAGATAAACTGCTCGCCTTTCATTCCCCCACTCCAGTGACTTGTGAAATGTCTCTTGTGCTTCAGCTCAATCACACCGCACATTGTCCTGTTTATAATTCGAGTCTCTTTGTTCCTTTACTTTTGCTTCAGAACTGAAAATAGTTCCTTAATTATAAACTGTGATTTATGACCAGAACTGATAATCTCACCATTGCATCTTGCAGGCTCAGTCATTGATTTTGGTGCATGTATATACTTGCAACCTGAAAACAACTTTCATTTATGTAGCACCGACTATGCAGTGGAGCTTGATGGAGCATTACCAGGCAAACTTTAATACTAGGCCAGAGGAGGAGATGTTGGGTGGATTTTCTGATCTCGCTCCTGCCTGCTCCACTGCAAGTGAGAATGGAGAATTTGGCACTCAGCCAAAACTCCATTTCACTGCTGCAGCACCAGAGAATCCCAGCCACGGACGAGGTCGGAAGTTTTTGACAATTAAGACAGTTGATCAAAGGCTTGACCAAGGAGATGGATATTAAGGATTGGTTTTAAAGGAGGAGGCAGAATTAAGGGGCACTGAAAGTTGGGGGAAATCCTGGAATTTGGGGGCTCTGGCAATTTAAGGCACACCCACCAGTGGTAGAGCAAATTAAATTGGGGGTGCAGAGCAAATTAGTGGAGCAGAAAAATCATGGAGACTTGTAGGGTCAGAGGAGGTTACAGAGATCAGTGGATGCAAAGCTATGGAAGCAAAAGGTTTAAAAATAGTGAGTGACGGAATATTGTAGCCTGTAATTTAACGCTGAATCCTCCAGTTCTCACTTCCCCTGAAACCAGAGCTAGTTTGCTGAGACCTCTATTAACGTTAGACAGGCTCCCAAACTCCAGGCTTTGCTCTGTGGTTGAGAGGCCCACAGGCTGTCCTCATCCAGCTTCAGAACAGGAAGTCGTGACCGAAGTCGTGATTGTATTCTTAGTGAACAGAGGTGGATGGAATTGTGGGGCGGAGAGTGGGGGGGAGTGGAGAGTGAGACAGCCAAGGAAGAGGTCAGCTGCAAATAATTTATGCTTAGTTTTGTTTTAACCGAGGACGTTGCTGATAGTTCCAGTCCTGTTGTACTGAATCGATGGATCTGTTTCTGTGTTTTGCTTTTTTAAGAACAGGATTAGGCCATTCAGCCCCCCTCTCACCCAAAGAGTGATGAGAATATGGAACTCATCACCACAGGGAGTGATTGAGGTGAAGAATATTGATACACCTAAGGGGAAGCGATATAAGCAGGTGAGGGAGAAGGGAATAAAGGTTGAGGGTGGTAGATTTTAAGTAAAAAATGGGAAGAGGCTTGAGTGAAGCATAAACGCCAGCAAGGATAGGTTGGGCCGAATGGCCTGTTTCTGTGCTTTACCCTATGTAATCCTATGTAAAACCTGTTCTTACATTCAGTTAGGTCATGGGCAATTTGCAACATAACACCGTGTACCACCCCTACACCCTCCTTTGCTCCATATCCTTATCTTTTCCAACACTTGAATACCCAGCTGTTCCATAAATACAGTATCCAGTCCACCATTTTAAGTGGCTGCCCTTTTATTTAGGAATCTGAACAATTATGGACTATTCAACTGTGGAGCATCATAGCCCATCCACTTCAATCACATACATTTCTTTTACGCAGGAATCCTTGCTTATGAATGATCTTGTCCCTCTCCTCATCCTCCAGCCCAGAGACTGAGGCCTAGCTGACTCACAAATTGAGTCTTCTTGGGACTTAAGGAGAGACGGTGGCGGGGGAGGGGGGGGGGGGGGCGGTGGTGGTGGTGAGAGAGCCTGATGGGATAAACAGCTCTCCATTGATGTCTTGCAAAGTTGAATCCCTTTCACACTCTGATCAACTGTTGTGAATTTTGGTAAATAGAATTCCATTAACCGTTTAACTGAACAGACTTCTCTGTGTATCTTATCTAAAGGCCTCTCCACTTCCCATGTCCTGCCTCATTTGTTGACTTTGTCTTGATCGATGGGGTGGGTCAAAACCTATTTGAGTGTCCTGCCTGAAGCAGACATTTTCATTCCTTTTGACCCCTCTCTTGATTCCACTCCTGAGTTTAAATTCGGGGGGTGGGGGGGGGGGGGGGGGGGGCGGGGTGCGGGGGTCATATTCCAAATTCAACGTAAATATTTCACTGTGTATAGCGCGGTGCAAGTTATAAGCCAACAAGCTTTCTCATTTTAACAAGTAAAGAGTTAGTTTTATTGCTAAAACTCACTCGGGCAGAAAATATTAATGAAAGGTTTAGAATGTACAGATATGTCCAACTACTCAATAATGCAAAGATATTCACACGCATGCACACACACACACACACACACACACATGCGCATGCACACAGCCTCCCCAAGAATGCAAAAAATATATAAATATATATGGCAACTAAAGTCAGAAAAAAAAATTCAGAGTGTCCAGATGCTTCTTCACAGCTGAAAGCTCCCTGTCCACAGTGGCTGTTGGCTCTTGGGGTTTCTCACTGGAGATAGTGGTGTTGATTCAGAATTCTCCTTTAAGAACTCTTGGCTTGCAGCAATGAGGTCTTCTGTTGGGTTTTCCAAATCACAAACAATTCAGCTTTGATGAGAAACATTGCAGAAGAAAGAGAGATGGAGTGTGTACCCCTGTGGCAGTCGCTTTGACTATTCAAAAATCCAGTTTTTTTTCACATGAGCTGGATTGCGTGACCTCTATCTGAGAGTTCTATAGACAATGGGTCTCCATAAAAAGTTTGTGTCCTTCGCAAGTGCAACATAGCAGCTGTTTCAGCCAGTGTCCTTTGCTTCGCAAAAAGTGTTGTTTTCAAAATGTTCAATAAATGTGTATGTCTGGTCGATGACATTATAAAATAATAGATAAAGTCGCCATAGTCTCAGATGACCAAAGGCTGCTCTCCCTTTTGACGGGGAGAGCTGACTGGTGGTGGTTTTAACCTGTGGCTCATTACACCTCAGCCAGTACAGGAATTGAACCCGCGCTGTTGGCATCACTCTGCATCACGAACCAGCCAACTGAGCTAACCCACTCTCTTGAATCTGTGCCCACACTAGGTGAGTAATGAGTTGGGACTGACAAGTGTTGTGCCCATTTTAATGAAATATATTTGCATGTTGACTCACACAGAGTAAAATCTTTTTAAGAGAAATTGGGGTAAAGTTGAAAGAATGGGCGGGTATTAAGAGAAGACTTTTTGCTTGATGCAGACTTTGAGGGAATGTGTGATACCTGCTATGGAACATCTTGATTTATTTATGGACCCATTGCTTCAGGGAGGTCCAGCACCATGGAGGCTGAGTGAAACTGGAGACTAGTTACTACAGACACAACATGTATCTGTGAATGTGGAGGCATTGGCTCCTGATCTCATTTGGCCATGCGTGGGAAAGGGAGGAGTGGGTGGCTGAGACACTTACATTGCAGAAAAATACGTCACTGGGTGAGTCAATCATGATCTTCCCAGCTGGAGATTTACCAGCTGACAATGGTGAGAGAGCAAGGAGCAGGAGACTGGCATCGTTGTCAATCAGGAGCGCTCCAGGGCACATGAGATTTAAAGGAATGGGAATGAGTGAGGCAGCACCATTGCTACGTGCCTGATCTCGACCTGCTCCATGCAGCTTAGCCAGATATTGGGAAATGTCCTGAGTCACTGGGAGGGCCCAGACTGATTCAAGCTCGTGGCAGGGCAGTACTTTTAAAAGGACCAGTTTTGAACAAACATCCACACCCTGTCTGTAACAAGTGTGTGTGTGTACTGGCTTGATGGTGTAGTGTCAGCAAAATGGTGTATGATGCTTGGCAACTTCCTTTGAATGCCTGAAGCGGGCCGAAACATGCTTCATTTTAGTGACTTTCCTAAATCCTCTTTGAATTAAAACAGTCCCATAACACTGTGGTGCGTAATGTTTGTTCATGAGACCCTTAAATGCGAGCACCAGTCAATTGTATCTATGGAGATTTTTGTTGCTAGGCTGCCTAACAGTCTTGCTGTTGAAATCCACAGAAGGCTCCCGATTATGGGTTTGAAAGTGTTGAGAAACCATTACTCGGTCGTTAGTGTAGTGTGAAGAGTTTATTAAACAACTTTCGGAATGTCCCAAAGCACATTACAGATAATGAAGTAATTTTCGAAGTGAATATTGGCCAGGAGAGTGGGGAGAACCTGCATGAACTTCTTCAAAGTAATGCCATGTAATCCTTAACATCCAGCCGAGAGGGGAGACAGATCCTCGATCTAACTTCTCATTTGAAGGACAGCAATCCCGACAGTGCAGCACCCCTTCATCAGTCTTACTCTCGAGTCCTAGCATGGGACTTAAACCCACAATCTTCGGAGTTGGAAGTGAGAGCGGAGGTGCATTTATAACTCTGCATTCAATGTGGCACATTGCCACTGAAGTTTAAGGCTGTTGTGAGGATGAGCAGGGATCGTTTTCATGGTATGTCACCACTGGAGTGCCCTGACCCCTTTAGGAGGCGGCCAAGTTTTGTTCTCAGTGATGAGCTGAGTGGCTTATCCTGTCTGCGCAGTCTAACCACAGTGCTTTACACACCCTGACCCACAGGTGCTATTCTCAATGGAGAGGGTAGGGAAGCCAGAAACAACCACAAATCCAATTTAGGAATAAGAGTTCAATGTGTTTGTACTCCAGCTGCGGAATCCACTCACCCCAGGACCTGAGCGTCGCACAAATGCACACGAGACTCAGTGGGTTATTTTATTTATTTGGGGGAGGGTCAAGCAAGGAGGGGCGGGTTAAGCAAGTGCCTTGTTTAAACAGTAAATCCACAGCAAAGGTGGAAGAGATAGGTAGGGGAGTGGGTGTGGGGTAGAAGTCCTTTAGGTGTGAGCGGAGAGGGCAGCGGTTCTTGGAGAGACCTAGGGTGCCATTGAACCCCAAAGGACTGCTCCACAGGCAGACAAACCATGGGCTCAGCCAGAGTGAGCAGCCATGATCTCATTGAATGGTGAAACAGGCTTGTGGACTCACTGGGCTACTTCTGTCCTAGACTTTGAACAAAGCAACTTGCTTTCTCACCTTGACTTTCTTGGGGATGATGGTGGAAGCCAAGGCTATAAAAGAAAAGCTTAGCTCCAGTCTCTCAAGTGCAGCCATACCAACTGTACAGTATAATATGAAGAGAGTTGCCTTTTAATTGGTTAATACAAAGAACAATACAGCACAGGAACAGGCCCTTCGGCCCTCCAAGCCTGCAACGATCATGTGTTCCTAACTAGACCATCCGTTTGTATCCTTCTATTCCCAGTCTGTTCATGTGGCTTTCTAGATAAGTCTTAAATGATCCGAGCGTGTCTGCCCCAACCACCTTTCTTGGTAGTGCATTCCAGGCCCCCGCCACCCTCTGTGTAAAATACGTCCCCCGCATATCCATATTGATCCTTGCCCCCCTTACCTTGAACTTGTGACCCCTTGTGTTTGTCATTTCTGACCTGGGAAAAAGCTTCCAACTGTTCACCCTATCTATGCCCTTCATAATTTTATAAACTTCTATTAGGTCGCCCCTCAACCTCCATCTTTCCTGGGAGAACAACCCTAGTTTACTCAATCTCACCTCATAGCTAATACCCTCCATACCAGGCAACATCCTGGTAAACCTTTTCTGTACTCTCTCCAAAGCCTCCACGTCCTTCTGGTAGTGTGGCGACCAGAACTGGATGCAGCATTCCAAATGTGGCCTAACCAACGTTCTATATAACTGCAACATCATATGCCAACTTTTATACTCTATGCCGTGTCCAATAAGGCAAGCATGCCTTCTTCACCACCTTTTCCACCTGTGCTGCCACCTTTAAGGATCTGTGGACTTGCACACCCAGATCCCTCTGTGAGTCTATACTCCTGATGGTTCTGCCATTTATTGTATAGCTCCCCCCTGCATTAGATCTGCCAAAATGCATCACTTCGCATTTATCTGGATTAAATTCCATCTGCCATTTCTCCGCCCAATTTTCCAGCCGATCTATATCCTGCTGTATTCTCTGACAATGTTCATCACTATCCGCAACTCCAGCAATCTTTGTGTCATCCGCAAACTTACTAATCAGACCAGCTACATCTTCTTCCAAATCATTTATAGATATCACAAACAGCAGAGGTCCCAGTACAGAGCCCTGCGGAACACCACTAGTAAGAAGTTTAACAATGCCAGGTTAAAGTCCAACAGGTTTATTTGGTAGCAAAAGCCACAAGCTTTCGGAGCCTTAAGCCCCTTCTTCAGGTGAGTGGGAATTCTGTTCACAAACAGGGCATATAAAGACACAAACTCAATTTACAGAATAATGGTTGGAATGCGAATACTTACAGCTAATCAAGTCTTTAAGATACAAACAATGTGAGTGGAGAGAGCATTAAGACAGGTTAAAGAGATGTGTATTGTCTCTAGACAGGACAGCCAGTGAGACTCTGCAGGTCCAGGCAAGCTGTGGGGGTTACAGATAGTGTGACATGAACCCAATATCCCGGTTGAGGCCGTCCTCATGTGTGCGGAACTTGGCTATCAGTTTCTGCTCAGTGACTCTGCGCCATCGTGTGTCGTGAAGGCTGCCTTCGTTCTCCAAGGCGGCCTTCACAACACACGACGGCGCAGAGTCACTGAGCAGAAACTGATATCCAAGTTCCGCACAAATGAGGACGGCCTCAACCGGGATATTGGGTTCATGTCACACTATCTGTAATCCCCACAGCCTGCCTGGACCTGCAGAGTCTCACTGGCTGTCCTGTCTAGAGACAATACACATCTCTTTAACCTGTCTTAATGCTCTCTCCACTCACATTGTTTGTATCTTAAAGACTTGATTAGCTGTAAGTATTCGCATTCCAACCATTATTCTGTAAATTGAGTTTGTGTCTTTATATGCCCTGTTTGTGAACAGAATTCCCACTCACCTGAAGAAGGGGCTTAAGGCTCCGAAAGCTTGTGGCTTTTGCTACCAAATAAACCTGTTGGACTTTAACCTGGTGTTGTTAAACTTCTTACTGTGTTTACCCCAGTCCAACGCCGGCATCTCCACATCATGAACACCACTAGTCACAGACCTCCAATCAGAAAAAGACCCCTCCACTGCTACCCTCTGTCTTCTATGGCCAAGCCAGTTCTGTACCCATCTAGCTAGTTCACCTTTGATCCCGTGAGATTTAACCTTTTGCACCAGCCTGCCATGAGGGATCTTGTCAAATGATTTACTAAAATCCATGTAGACAACATCCACGGCCCTTTCCTCGTCAATCATTTTTGTCACCTCCTCAAAAAACTCAACCAAATTTGTGAGGCATGACCTCCCTCGTACAAAACCATGTTGTCTATCGCTAATGAGACTATTCAGTTCTAAATGTGTATTGATCCTATCTCTAAGAATCTTCTCCAACAATTTCCCTACCACGGATGTCAAGCTCACTGGCCTATAATTACCCGGGTTACCCTTGCTACCCTTCTTAAATAACGGGACCACATTTGCTATCCTCCAATCTTCTGGGACCTCACCTGTGTCCAATGAAGAAACAAAGATTTCTGTTAGAGGCCCAGCAATTTCATCTCTTGTCTCTCTCAGTAATCTGGGACATAGAACATAGAACAGTACAGCACAGTACAGGCCCTTCGGCCCACGATGTTGTGCCGAACCTTTTCCGAAAGCAAGATCAAGCTATCCCACTCCCTATCATTCTAGTGTGCTCCATGTGCCTATCAATAACCGCTTGAACGTTCCTAAAGTGTCCGAGCAGCAGGCAGTCCATTCCACACCCAACCACTCTGAGTAAAGAACCTACCTCGTACATCCCTCCTATATCTTCCACCACGAACCTTATAGTTATGCCCCCGAGTAACAGCTACCTCCACCCGAGGAAATAGTCTCTGAACGTCCACTCTATCTATCCCCCTCATCATCTTATAAACCTCTATTAAGTCGCCTCTCAACCTCCTCCGCTCTAAAGAGAAAAGCCCTAGCTCCCTCAACCTTTCCTCATAAGACCTACCTTCCAACCCAGGCATCATCCTGGTAAATCTCCTTTGCACTCTTTCCAGTGCTTCCACATCCTTCTTACAGTGAGGTGACCAGAACTGCACACAATATTCCAAATGTGGTCTCACCAAGGTCCTGTACAGTTGCAGCATAACCCCACGGCTCTTAAACTTAAACCCCCTGTTAATAAACGCTAACACACTATAGGCCTTCTTCACGGCTCTATCCACTTGAGTGGCAACCTTCAGAGATCTGTGGATATGAACCCCAAGATCTCTCTGTTCCTCCACATTCCTCAGAACCCTACCTTTGACCCTGTAATCCGCATTCAAATTTGTCCTACCAAAATGAATCACCTCGCACTTATCAGGGTGCCATCTGGCCCTAGGGATTTGTCTACCTTAATGCTTCCTAAAACACCTACCACTTCCTCCCTTGTAATTGCGTTGACAGTTTGCCAAGTGGGTGGGACTGAAAGCATGAAAATACTGTTGATATAGTTTGCTACATTTGTGAACTTTAGCACGTGGACATAATAGAAAATTGCTCCAAAGGGAAGCTGGCTCTGTTTCGAGCTTTTTAAAATACATTCTGAAAGGAGTGTCACTAATTGGAGTAATTAGAAAGTATTTCCTCCTGATGAGTCTAGTCTAGAATGCGTGGGCAGCACCTTAACATCAACGCGAGGCTGTTCAGGGAAGATACCAGGAAACACCCTCTTCACACACAAAACAATGAAGACATGGAACTCTTCTCCCCGCCCATAAAAAGTAGTGGATGCTAAGAGTCACTTGGAGCTTTCGAGACTGAGATTGATAGATTTTTCTTAAGTATATTCAGGGAATTGGAACCAATTTGGTTAAATGGAGTTGACATATGGATCAGCTGAGATCTAATCAAATGGAGGAGCAGGCTCGAGGGGCTGAATGGCCTCATCCTGTTCCTATGTCTAATCAAGGGAAGGTGTCCAGATCCAGTCAAACACCATCGCTAGTTCAATCTTCATTGGTGCAAAGTCTGTTGGAGCCATTCAGGGTAATGGTATCATAGAAATCATAGAAACCCTACAGTGCAGAAGGAGGCCATTCGGCCCATCGAGTCTGCACCGACCACAATCCCACCCAGCCCTACCCCCACATATTTACCCACTAATCCCTCTAACCTACGCATTTTAGTATTCTAAGGGGCAATTTTTTTTAACCTGGCCAATCAACCTAACCCGCACATCTTTGGACTGTGGGAGGAAACCGGAGCACCCGGAGGAAACCCACGCAGACACGAGGAGAATGTGCAAACTCCACACAGACAGTGACCCGAGCCGGGAATCGAACCCGGGACCCTGGAGCTGTGAAGCAGCAGTGCTAACCACTGTGCGACCGTGCCGCTGTGGTGTGGCTGGTGTGGTGTGGTGTGTGCCGCTGTGGTGTGACTGGTGCCGTGCCGGTGTGGCTGGAACAATTGGACTGTTGTGTCACTACATCAAAGTAAAGTTAAAGTTTATTTATTAGTGTCACAAGTAGGCTTACATTCACACTGCAATGAAGTTACTGTGAAAATCCCCGAGTCGCCACACTCCAGTGCCTGTTTGGGTATACTGATGGAGAATTTAGCATGGCCAATTCACTTAACTTGCACATTTTTGGACTGTGGGAGGAAACCAGAGCACCCGGAGGAAACCCATGCAGACACAGGGAGAATGTGCAAACTCTACACAGCCAATGACCCAAGCTGGGATTCGAACCCAGGTCCTTGTTGCTGTGAGGCATCAGGGAGGGGGCAGTTTGGCTGGAATTCCTGGCTTTTGGGAGATGGCCTCAACATATTTAAATATTCCCTGAATCACTGCAAACTATTGATGTGTCTAAGGGGGCAGCTCCTTTTTCCACATCTCACTGTCCTTGTGCTTTCCTCTTCAGTTGCTCATAGAAGCCTCCCATTCTGAATTTTAATGAGCAACATGACTGAGGAAAAGAATACATGAGTTGGTTTCTCGTTGCTTTCCTCATGTGTTCTTAAAGGAAACACAAATCCTCTTCCTGAAGAATCCACAAACCATTGATGAAGGTAGAACTGAAGGGAGGTGGATCTGCACTCCTCACCCCGGCACTGTGCTCCTGTATTACAGTCTGGTCATGTCCATATTGACTGAGTTTCAGTTTGCAGTGAGACTCCATCTCCTAAATTATTGACGCATGGGCAGTTACATGTGTCCCCGCATGCCTCTCCTTGAGATCACTCCAACGGATTGGTAACAGGGCTCAAAGAACAATAACTTGTGGTTTTCTCACATGAAAGGATTTGAATCTCAGTCGCCAGAAACAGGGTCTAAAGTAATGTCCTAAGGCGCCTCTTTGGCTGTTGATTTTTAATCACTCTCCAATGAGCTTATGTTCTTTAACTCCTTTTCTCTGGTTGACGGTGTGAGTTAATGACAGAAGGAAATGATACAGACAGAATGAGGATGATACCAATCAACCAGTTCATTCATCAAAAATTCCAGGGTCCCTGAATTATGGTATCCCTTGTGAAATTTAGTACAATTTTCATGTTACGGGTGTGATATTTAATATACTACCTTATAATATTGAGTAAGATTGGGTGATGTTTGGTACTGTAGTGTAGGCCTTAGGCCCTGAGCTCCCCTCTCCCTCAACCATTTCTTGCGCAATGGCTTTGGGTAGAAATAGAAGGTTTTAACTCCCTCAAGGGAACATTGGTGCTTTTATCATTTTTAAAAGGGAACTCTCTCAGGACGTTTGGCAATTCGTTAATTTTTGTAAACACTGCAAGAATGTTGATACTGCTCAGCCATGTATCTGGCCAGGGTTCTGTCGGGCTGACTGGGGGGGTGGGGTCTCATGCAAAACAGTCAGAAAATCGGCAGGAGACCCCCAACTGTTCCATGAAGCCTGATCCAATCAAATGCCCTTAAGCGAGCCTTCCACAGGATTAAGGTTCAGAGAGCTATAGGCCAATCAGAAGTCCAAGATCATCGTGAGGACCCCGGACCACGGGGAGGAGGAAGGTGGAAGCGAGAGGGGTTTGGAGGCAAGGGCAGAGGCCAGCTATCTCCCCAATGTCGGGTCTCTCAATCGGACACAGGTACTTGACAAATGAGGGACCCTCACAGAGACCATTGGCAAACCCGAAAGGGTTTCCTAGGCAGCTTTACAGGGTGCAGGAATTCCACACAACCCTCATTTAATCCCTGAGCCACCACTACATTGCAGTGGGTTCAGTGATAATGTGTGTTAATTGGCTCATCAATCTCTCTGCCTGCAGCCAGGAATCCTGCATCAATCCCTCCACTTCTCCAACATAATCAGGGGAGGTTTAGCTGCCACTGGCAGACTGACTGACTGCTGAATAAATTGTTCAAGGTTTTGGATCTCGCTGACAGAGGTGGCCTCTGAGCATGATTTTCTCAGAATGAAGTGGTTATTTTAACGTCTTTGATAATGTAGTTGGTTACATTTGGTGGCGTTGCACCAGGTACTGAACCTAAGGAGGGCATTCAGCTCAATCCTCAGGACGGGGCAAGCAAGCTGCCCTCTGCTGGGATGTGAATGATGGTCCCCAGGGGTAGACATGGGCTGGGGTAAAAATGGGATAGCACTGCAATTGGTCACAATAGTGACCTCCTGCTTGAACATGATAGGTTTGATGCTTCTTCAGGTTAAATAGACACTGTCACTCAATGTCTGTACTCCCCCATGGAGAATGTGAGTTGGGTGAGATATTAAAGAGCTTTCAAGATAAAGTGGGGTCAGCAGCAGCAACTATCCATCTTTCCTGTCAGTCTCTTCACACCCTGTTTCTCCCCTGGGTCCCCCAGCTTGTTCCTATTCTCTGATTTTGATGTGTTAATAAATAAATGCCATTTACTAAATTTTAAATTAGGTTTATTATTTATGGATCAAACTCCTGCTGATCTCTGTCCATTCTGCCCCATTGATTCTGAGGCCTGTTGATCATGTTGGGGGGGGAGGGGAGAGATAGTGCGTGCATCATTTCCGTTCCACCATGGGTTTTGTTGAATATTCTTTTGGCTAAACTCTGTCAGGCCAGGAGATCACACCAGGCAGGCCAAGTGGAGCCATTCACCACAGAATCCCTACAGTGCAGAAGTAGACCATTCAGCCCATCAGGTTTGCACCAAATCTCTGGGACAGCATCTTACCCAGACTCAGGCACGTGCCCCATCCCCATAACCATATGTATTTACCTTGCTCGTCCATCTAACCTACACGTCTTTGGTCATGAAGGGGCAATTCAGCATGGCCAATCTACCTACCCTGCACATCTTTAGATTGTGGGAGGGAACCAGACCATCTGGAGGAAACCCATGCAGACACGGGGAGAACATGCCAACTGCACACAGATACTCAAGGCCGGAATCAAACTCCTGTCCCTGCTGCTGTGAAGCAGCAGAGCTAACCACTGTGCCACCATGCTACCCACAAGGAAGCCATTCAGCCTATCAAAACCATGCTGGCTCTCCGCAATGTAATCCAGTCATTTTTACTTCCTTCAAATGTCCATCCCAATTTCCTTTTGAAATTATTTATTTATTCCTTCCACCACCCTCATGGGCAGTGAGTTCCAGGATAGCTTTTACCTATGTTTCCACCACAAAATTCGGCTCTCCGCCCTCAGTGGCAGACATATAGACTGAACTACTCCGGGTTTTCTGAGTCAACCACTGAGTTGAGGAAAACTTCCTGGGTTAGGAAAAGAGGGGAGAAAGAAAATTTGCATTTGGGATATCCCGAAGTGCTTTACAGCCAATGAAGTAATATTGGTATGTAGGAAACAGATCAACTAATTTGCACACTGCAAAATACTGGCAACATGATAAACAGCAGATCATTTGATTTCCTTCTACTTGCCAGCGAAGGAGTGCAAAGAAAGTTGACCGGGCCAATCTCTCAGATGCCTGGGTTGTCTTATGAGGAGAGATTGAGGAAATTGGAACTGTGTTCTCTTGAGTTTAGAAGAATGAGAGGTGATCGCAATGAAGCTTGCAATATTTTTACAAGACTCGACAGGGTAGATGCAGGAAGGATGTTTCCCCTGGTTTGAGTGTTGGGAATGCCAATGAGAGGTAGGCCATTTAGGACTGAGAGATGAGGAGGAATTTCTTCACTCAGAGAGTGATGAGCCTATGGAATTCTCTGCCCTGTGGACTGTGAAGCCTCAATCATTGAGAATGTCCAAGCCAGAGATTAACAGATTTCTAGAATTAAGGGATACAGGGATGGTGCGTGAAAATGACATTGAGTTAGAAGATCAGCCATGGTCTAGTTAAATGATGGAGCAGGCTCAATGGAGCAAATGACCTACTCCTGCTCCTGTGTTCCTTGTGGTGTAGGTACTTCCACAGTGCTGTTAGGGGGGGGTTCCAGGATTTTGACCAAGTGATAGTGAAGGAATGGTGATATAGTTCCAAATCAGGATGATTTGCGATTTGGACTGAACCTGCAGGTGCTAGTGTTCCCAGGTATCTGCTGCCTTTGTCCTTGACGGTAGAGGTCATGGTTTTGGAAGGATGTTGATTCTGTCAGGTCTCGATAACTGAGTACCCAGATCCCAGAAGAGGGAGATTTTCCACTTGTTACTCAGGTATCAAACTGGTTGTACATCAGGCGCACTTTATAGAAACAACTCAATTTTTCATTTCCAGTTTCACTCCTGAATGGCCCATTGAAAGTTGATGCCCTTTAATCATTTGTTGCCAACCTTGGCATGTGGGATCCTATCCCATTGGCAAATGCACCAAAGTGTACTTGTTGGATTGGGTGAGATGGGTCGTTCTGGCTACCAACCTTGGAAACATCATGGGGTGGGGGGTGGGCAAAGGAGAGAAAATCAACTGCAGGAGGGCCCAGATTTAAAGAGAAATACTGTAACATTTGCAGATGTCGTGATCAAAGCTCTTCCAAGCAACTTTGGTAACCCTGGCTGTGATGAAGCCAAGAAGATCCATTGGTTTTGCTAGAAGGCAGCTAAGTTTAAAGTTTTTTTAAATTATTTATTAGTGTCACAAGTAGGCTTACATTAACATTGCAATGAAGTTACTGTGTAAAGCCCCAGATGTTAAGAGCCTGAGGCAAAAGAATAATTTGAGCAGATCCTTATACTGCCCTTGAATCGGGATGAGTATGTTGTGGTTGTCTGCTGCACAGTCAGCCTTATATTGACTCCCTCCCATTAGCAGACCCTTGCTGAGTTCTTCAATTATACATCCATTGAAGCTGGATGTTGATGTGTTTAAATCTGTACGACTACTTTCATAATCTGTAATGCTTTGCTGCTTGTGTACTGTTCAAGAATATACGAGCGGCTGTGTAGATAAGTGCTGTGTTCTGCTGAGTGGCAGGAGCAGCACTGAGTTCTCACTGCTCCTGAAGGAGTTGAGAGATGAAAGGACTTGATGGAGCTCCCAGCACAGCTTATGTTCCTTCAGTAAGTTGACTGTGCGTTGGTGAGTCTGAGAATTTCTGAATCATACCCATGGATGCAACTCACTCTTAAATTATGTGATAGCCCTGGAGGCAAAATTTACTGCTCGTGTACAACCAAGTCACAGAGACTGGAAGGATCCTGGTTTGAACCCGGGACATCTATCTGTCAGGTTCTTGGCCAAATCAAAATCAGCAATTGGTCTGCCATGGATTTGGGGTTAAAGGGGTGGGGTAAGTAGCAGCCTGGGCTCTGCTCTCTAGATGTTTCCATAACTCCATGACAAACAAATCTCAGGAAGTTTTGGGAGGGCTTTCATTATGAGTGGCCTCATTAAGACCCAGAAATATTGATCAGAGATTATGAAGTGTGAGCTCCAACTTGTCTTGATTGGATTTAACCTCTGGATCGGTTCTGGACCTGCAAACTCAATGGTTGTGTGAAATAGGTGAAAAGAGAGGGGTTAAGGTAATCGGAAAGTTGCGTGCCTCTCTCCAGCCTTTGTGGAAAACCCCTTTTCAAGGCCTTGAGTGGAATAATACTGAAAATCTGTCAGCTTGAAGATCACTCTTGAGTGCACAAGAATATAATTTTCTGTCTCTCAAGGCAGGAAGGATATGAGCCGTATGAGAGTCACAGCACTCAAGGTGGTCATTAAGCATGCAGCCAGCTCTCGGGCATGGGCCTTCTGTCCAGGCTTCTCTTCCATTTCCCACTCCAGGCTAAAGCTTTTGCAGGTTGCTATTTTGTAAATCCAGTATTAAAGCTGCCTTGCTTCATGGTGACTGAGGTGGATCAGTTCTTGGAGAACTTGAGACTGAGCAGAAGAAAAAGGTTATTTTTGACATCTTGACAGGCAGCTTTGACAAAGGGTCATCTGGACTCGAAATGTCAGCTCTTTTCTTTCCTTACAGATGCTGCCAGACCTACTGAGATTTTCCAGCATTTTCTCTTTTGGTTAATTTTGTGGTTTGTGTTTGATATTCTGCTTAATAGTCCTGTCCAAAGATTGATTCTGGAGGGCAGAATGTGAGGGGCAGCAGCTCTCTGGCCTGTACTTGAACTCGGTGATAACAAAACAAGGTTGCCCATAAACAAATCCAATCACAAAAGGGACTGACGCCAAACTTATTTTTACCGATCCTTTCTCTGTCCTTTAATGGCAGTTGGCATTAGCCAGATAGAGGCTGCAGGCTTGGAATTCCTTCCCACTGATGGCTCTCGGTGCAACAAGTTTCTGCAAGCTGTAGAGCGATTCTTTCTTGTGTTCCATTGAGGTATGTGGCGGGCTCTCTACTCTAAGAGGAAGAGAGCGATTACCTGGGGGTAGGTGGGTACAAGCTTTTTAATGTCCACTCATCTCTCCAAAGACTTTTGTTTTAAGAGGTTATTTCCGAGTCGAGATTTGTGTAAGGACCGATCTTGTGGCACTCAGCAGCCTTACTGTGAACCTGTCATGCTGTATCTATGGCAGTCAATGCAGTGGAAATGGTATCTGATTAAATGTGGGTGAGAGGACAGTGCTTCATTTCATTGTAAAAAGCTAGCACTCCTTAAGGAGATGTCAGATGAATTTATAAAAAATACACATGTGTATAGAGCAGAGTTTAAACACCAGCCTGTGGATAGGACTGGCAATATCAGTGGTTCGGTCCTTTACCATATTTACATACCATTCCTCTGTTTACTTGTTTTAAGGTAGACGTTATCCTGGACATTTAAACTGACTTGACACAGGGTTGCCAAAAAAAACACTTGAGCGTTTGGCCCTCACTGCCTGATAGTTTCTGGCCTCCTAATACCTTTAGTTTGAGATAGCACTGTTATAAGAGTGTAACATGGAGGAATCTGCTCTCACACATCTCTCCCTCCTGCTTATTTGCTCATTCACTTGTGCTGTCACTCATTTACTCACTCACTCTCTTCCTTACACTCATTCCCTCGTTCACTTGTTCTCTCATGTTTATTTTGTCTTTCTCTCACTCATTCAGTACTCGCTTACTCTCTCCTACTGATTCCCTCTTTCTCACTCACTCACTTGCTCTCTCACACAGACTCTCTCACTCTCTCTTTCACTGACTGAGTTCTGTACTTTTATTTGGTTCTTTCCTGCCAGTAGTGAACTTTCTCCTTTGTTCTGTTAAAGGACAGTGGCTGCTACATGGGGAGTCATTGAGACAGTCTTTATTCAGTTCCTGAATAGTCAGCAATAATCCATTTGGGAAAAGTAACCCTCTCAAACTTCCCCTTCTTGTTGTGCTCACTTCCTCTGAGTCAGAAGCTCATGGCTCAACATATACTCCAGACTCATGTGCACCTCGACCAGGCTACCACTCCAATATGGTATGGAGGGAGTGCTACAGTGTCTGAAATGCTGTCTTTCAGGTTGAGATAGTAAACCAAGGCCTTGTTTGTCCTCTTGGGTGGGTGTAAATGTTGCTATGGCATTATTTGAAGAGTAGGGTAGTCCTGGAGCAGAATCATTGGTAAAAATGGGGTAGTATAAACAAATGCAAATGGCATCCTCCTGCTGACAAAGTTTTGCTCATTATATTAATCTCCTCTTATGGTAGAAGGAGAACTGCAAAACCACATGGAGGCATCCTAGATTAAAACATTGACACCTCCTGGATTATGTCATTGTTTAGATCAAAGATCTAAGTGATGTCTGCATTATTTGATCCATGCGAGGAACTGATTGATACCTGTTGGATAGATTATCAACTCATTCAATTGATAATGAATATCCATCAATCAACAAGACATCGCATAGCCCACAAGAGTCCAGAAGGAAGATGATTAATGTCTTAGCCCTAAAGCAACCCAACCAAAGGGAGGAATTCCAAGCGCAGCTCATGATCAATCTGGAAAGTCTTCACACATTTGACTCCGTTCCTGAACAGTGGGATCAGATAAAGTCAGCTGTACCAAGATCCTGTGCTCAGATCATTGGGTTTGAGCCTCGTTGTCACCAGGACAAGTTCAGCGAAAACGAGGCTGAAATATGTGACCTAGAGAAAAAAACGAGCTGCCTCATTGCCTGACAACATAACCCAAAGTCATAACTCAAGGAGGCAGCGTTTCAGAAAATCCAGGACATGTGCTGGGAAGAGAAAACCCTAGAGATCCAACAATATGCTGACCATCATGACACATGCAGCTTTTTTGTAGACATCAGAGCCATCTATAGACTGAGGTCAACTGGACAAAATCCCCATCGCTCACAAGATGGTGTTTCTCTTCTTAAGGATGTCATATGTCAAAGCTGGAAAGAGCATTTTCAACAACTCCTCAATGGTGAAACCACAATGGCAGCTGATACTCTTTAGGCTGTCCCCTAAGTATGATACATTATGCGGTGGAAACATTCAAAGTGGTTCTCCCGTGTCCATAGCAGGGGAAATCCTGAAACACATTCTCTCGAATTGCTTACTTCCTGTGGCTGAGGAAATCCTTCCACAGATGCATTGCAAGACCATCCATGGTTTTTGCTGCCAGACAATTGTAAGAAAAATATTGAAGATAACACCAGGAGATCTTCATTGCATTCATCGAGCTGACGAAAGCATTCAACTGAGTAAATCACGAGGCTCTGTGGATTGTTCCAAAGATTTGGATGTCCAAGAACCTTGATCATAATCCTGCAACTGCTTCACGGTGATACAACTGCATTTGCCTTAATCCGAAAACCCAGAGATCGAAGCAGGTGCCTTCAAAATCCAGACTGGGGTCAAACAAGACTGTGTGATACCTCGTGTACTATTTACTATCTACCTGGAAGTGGCTATTCACCTCCCCCAACTGCCCCCTGGTGTCAGCATTAAATACCATCTAGATGGAAAACTCTTATCACCTCAGTTGAAATTCCTCTGACCACTGTAAGCAAACATGATCTACAGTTTGTACATGACTGAAATATTGTTGCCCACTCTACATCAGATTTTCAAACCACTCTCAATCCCTTCAATTCTACATAAAAGAGATTCAACCTAGTGCCAAAACAAAACTCATGTATCAACCTAAACATGGTTAGCCAAGCATTCCCCTTTCCTTACATGTTGAAGGAGGGACTCTGGAATATGTTGAGCCCTTCCCACGTCTCAATAGCTAAAAGGCCATCATTAATGAGGAGATCCAACACCAGATCAGCTGGGCCAGCTCAACCTTACACAAACTGACAGCGAATGTTTGACAACAAAGTCATCCAAAAATCAACAAAAGCCCTTTTGGTACAGAGCAGTTGTCGTCACCTGTACTGTAGTGAGACCTGGACTGTGCACCAGTGACACATTCAGAGTGCTGGAATACATTTAAACTAGTGAACAGAGGAATGGTATGTAAACGTGGTAAAGGATTGCCCCGCTGATGTTGCCAGTCCTGTCTATAGTAATGTCTCTGCCGTATCCTCCAGATTCAATGGGAGCACCATTGAGAAAATGCTTGTTTCCTTCTTGAACCCAGTTCCACAAACATTCAGGCAAAACGCCTGCAAAATGACCTTCAGTGGACTAGACACTGTGCCCTGATGGCTGAACAGTATCTCTCCCACCATGTCTTGTTTTCTCAACTCTCAATGGCAGATGTAGCTAGGGAGGACAAAGGAAACACTTCAAGCACCCGTTGAAGCTCACCTCGAAGCACAGCAGCATTGATGTTGATGACTGGGAGGAGCTTGCTACTAATCATTCAAAATGGTGACAACTTGTCCATCAAGCTTTGAATCACCAATGATGAGGCAGAGCAGTGGTAGAGAAGGAAAGAAAAGGAAGCAGATCTGGCACTGCGGATCCCACTCCCTCTTGGGACATCCTGCTCAATATGCCTGTGGGTTGTGAACCAACCTATTCAGTCACATGACGACCCATGGAAGAAACTCTCAATCCTGAGGATACATTATCCTCGAATCAAGGGACAGCTGATGAGTTGGTCCAGTGTCATGGCCAACATTGTATCCCTGAACACACATTGCATCAGCTCATTCTCCTCTTCCTCAGCCTGATTGGCTCTGAACGTAGCTTTGGCATCCCCAGTACACTCGTGGCTAAGGTCAGAAAACATGGCACAGCCTTGGCATTGAACCTGGGACCTTCTAGTCAGTTTAGCTGACTTGCCCAACTATCTTTGTCGGTGCAAATATCTCCAGTTCCCCTTTTTTAGCTTCCAGTTCCCTTTTTTGGCTTCCAGTTCTTACCTTGATGCTGGTTCTTCAGAGTTTTCCAGGCTGGAGGAAGCTTTGTAGTGGAGTTCCCCAAGGGTTGGTATCGAGACCCTTGTTTTTCTTGATATATGCTAATGATCTAGATCTTATTGTGCAGGGGTCAATTTTAAAGTTTGTGGATGATACAAAACTTGGAAGTATTATAGACGGTGAGGAAGACAGTGTAGAACTTCAAAAGGACAGAGACAAGTTGGTGGAGTAACAGGTAGGTGGCAGATGAAGTTCAATGTGGAGAAGTGTGAGGTGATGAATTTTGGTAGGAACAACATCCACTGACAATAGAAAACAAGGGGTAAAATTCTTAAGGGTGTGCAGGAGCAGAGGGACCTGAATGTGTATTTGCATAGATCATGAAGGTGACAGACAGGTGGAGATAGCAGTTAATAAAGCCTATAGTGTCCTTGGCTTTATTAATAGGGGCATAGATTTTATATGAAGCAATTTTTTAAAGCGGCATCTCGGCCTTTTGGCTAAGATGCAAATGAGCTCAAGTCTTGGAGAAGGAACCTCCCCCTTCTCCAATCAGCTTGGCTCATGTAGATCAGGCCCAGGACAGGGTGGTTTGGTCGCTCGCCCTGTCTTGCCAGCCTGGATCTGAAATGTCTCAACTTGTTGAGACTCTGAATTGGATTTGATTTGATTGAATTGGAAAAGTAATTTTAAAAAAATTTAAAAATAGGGGCATAGACCTTCTCGGCCTTTTGGCTAAGATCAAGTGTAGTATGGTCGGCAGCCCATGGTCGGCCGCACTTGGTTGAGGTCGTTGGGTTGCACTGGGGCTTCATATGTTTCATATGAAGCAATTTTTAAAAGCGGCATCTCGGCCTTTTGGCTAAGATGCAAATGAGCTCAAGTCTTGGAGGAGGTATTACTTTCCCTCCTCCAATCAGCTTGGCTCATGTAGATCGGGCCCAGGACAGGGCAATTTGGTCGCTTGCCCTGTTTTGTCAGCCTGGATCGGAAATGTCTCAACTTGTTGAGACTCTGAATTGGATCTGTTTTGATTGAATTGGAAAAGTACAAAAAAAATAGGGGCATAGAGTTCGAGAGCAAGGAAGTTATGCTGAACTTACACAAGACACTAGTTAGATCTCAGCTGGAATATTATGTACAGTTCTGCGCGCCACACTAGGAAGGATGTGAACACATTGGAGAAGATGCAGAAGTGGTTTACAAGAATGGTTCCAGGGATGGGAAACTTCAGTTATGAGGATATATTGAAGAGGCTGGGACTGTTCTCTATGGTGAGAAGAAGGCTAAGAGGAGGTTTGATAGAGATGTTCAAAATCAAGTGTGGGGGGAAAAAAAAAGACAATGGTGCTAAGTCATAATGCTCATTCAGAGAGCCAGTGCAGACACGATGGACTGAATACCTGCCTTCTGCACCATTACAATCCTGTGACTAGCTTAGGTTAGTGTGTTTGGTCTTGGAGTATGTTGTACTGTGTATGTCAGCTGTGGCTCAATTGGAATCATGCTCACCTCTGAGTCACAAGGTTCTGTGTTCAAGTCCTACTTCAAGACCTTCAGGCAAAAATTAAGGCTGACACTTCACTGAGTAGAGAGGGTAGGTTGGATGTGCTGTCCTTTTGGATAAGATGTTAAACTGAGGCCTTATCCACCTGATTAGGTGGATGTAGAAAATCCCATGAAGAGTAGAGGAGTTAACCCAAATCCTAGCCAATATTATTTATCCCTCAATGCCACAAAAATAAATTATCTGGTCAATATCATGGTGCCCTCTGGGATCTTGCTGTGCACAAATTGGCTGCTGTTTTTCCTACATCACAGCAGTGACTACACTTCAGAAGTACCTCATGTGATGGAAAGTGCTTTGAGACATCAGGTGGTCATAAAAAGCATGTTATAAATGCAATTCTGCAGAGGTCATGTGGCGCAGTGGGTAGCGTCCCTACCTCTGAGCCAGAAGCTCCGGGTTCAAGTCCCACTCTAGGACCTGATGGCCAAGAATGGTGCGTTCATAACGTGGTCAAACAGGTTGAGGGCGTCAAGCTGCAAATCCTTCCAAACAGGCTAATGGCTGGCGGTAAGAGCGGGAGACACTCCTCGTCAGCCATGCTTGATGTGGACTGTCACCCCTCAAGCTATAAGCCTCTGGTGACAGACTAGTTATCTATTCCAGGAACAACTAGCTACAGAAACAGATAAAAGTCTACCTCCGTGCATCAAGTGTGGGAAGAGAATTGGAATTGGAAATGCAAGTCTGAATTTCTTTCCTAGTAAGGGGCTATGGTTAGTGTTGGAGTGACTACAGATGACTTTGCAGTGCTCTCTGAGTGCACCTGTTTCTGCCATTTGCTCGGCTGGGTGTGGACTGCACAGTTGGCGTTCAAGGCCAAGAGTGGGGTGGGTGGGTATCGACCAGTCTGAGATGTCTGTGGTCACATGCACCTGTTGCTCACTAAAGGCCTACCCGCTGCGGAGTCAGGCAGGACACAGTGCAACAGTACCAATCACAACAGCTGCTGGGTAAGCTTGTCGAGCTGAAATCAGAGGTGCTTTGATGAGTGCTCTTATTTGAGGTGATCTGTTTGGGTCAGTGGCTCAAGTCTTCCCTTTTGTAAGCAGTGAGTCGTTGTTACCAGTTGTAAGGCCAGCTAGCTCGTGAGCTTTGTATAAAGCACAGGCCTGCAATGTGCTGACAACATTTTATTTGCTGAATAGACCAGATTTAGTGTTGGGTCTGGGGATTTTCTTGTTGATCAGTATAAAGAAAGAAAATTTTTATCACACTCTTCCCAACCTCAGAACTTCCCAAAATGCTTTACAACCGATAAATATAAAAGTTTGCATTTATGTAGCATTTTAAAAAACTATCAGCTGTCACAAAAGTGCTCAGGTTGTAAGTGATGTTGCTTGAGTGATACTTGTTGGATGAGAAAAATTTGTCTGCTTTTCTTCAAAGAAGTGCCAGGGGATCGTTTACCTCCACTCGAGACCTCAGTTTCACATCTTATCTGGAAGATGATACTTATAGCAATGCAGCATTCCCTCAGTACTGCGCTGGTGCATCAGCCTAGATGTCGCGCTGAAGTCTTGACCCTGTAACTTGTTGACTCAGTGGTTTGGAGGCTACACACTGAGCCACGGCTGCAATCTGACCGCTCGGAAATACAGATTTCCCAACTTGCTAATCCTGGATGAAGGACCGTCCGCAAACTCCATCGCAAAGGCTGGCGTCACCCCACAGGGTGACTAAAGATTAGGAGTGTGAGACTGAAGTGCAGCTATAAGTTGAGGAGCTGCCCCTTCAAATAGCTAAGGGGCTGCAACATCGGGCAATCTACACAAGACATGGAACAGAGACTCCCCTTGGCCGCAGAAAAGGCAAGCAGCTCAGAACTCTGTGAACCACCTTAACCTGTGATTGCTTGGTACTGCTGCATGTAGCACCTTCCACGCCAAGGTCCCTGATGGAAAAGGGCAGGACTCCCACGTAGAGAGCCCTCCCCTGGCACCGCCGCACCCCCTCCCCCCTCCACCACCACTGCAAGGCAGTAGAACAGAACATCAAGGCGTGTCCTGACCAAGGAGGAAGGAAAGAAGGTGGGTGTGCAGCAGCAGGCTGCACTGGAAATCCTTCCATGCCGAATGTTAAAGGCTTGGAGGGTCGCTTATTTATGTGCAGTGTTGTGGAAGGAGCATGGAAAGTGTCAGGAGTAGTTGTTGGAATGTTACACAAAGCGTTGTAGCCCTTACAGTCAGCAATCATGAAGGCTCCGGCCTACTCTTCTTAGGCTGCAACATGACAGGGAGATCGTGGATGCCAGGAGGGGAAGCTGTACACAGAGGGAGGAGGAACAGTCAGGCTCTAAATAAGAAGGTTGTACTCACCAAGGGTTTTCAGAGAGCACATCTACCTCCCCCGCAGCCAATAACAGTGTCTAAGGATACACCAATTGACTAAAGTCACTGAATTGTTCCACCTCCAATCAGATCTACAGCCTCAAAAGTAGGGTAATGAGTGCAATATCGATGACTGTGAAGGTCATTGTCAGCCTCAAATTTTACCAAGTGGATCCTTCCAGCCACGAGCAAGTGGTTTGCCACTATTCACCATGCTTCACTGTGTCAGCGAAATGACAAGAGACACACTCATCCAGGAGAGGAGATACCATGTGTTTTTTGTAACCACAGACAAGTCAGGGGGAGTGGGCATTTGACTTTGTCAGGGTAGCACAATACCTGATGTACAGTACTGACTGCATATGTGGCTTGGCAGGTGCCACATGTTAATGGAGTGATGCTCAGCAGCCATAACTTAGAATCATAGAATCCCTACAGTGCAGAAGAAGGTTATTCGACCCATCAAGTCTGCACCAACTCTTCGACAGAGCATCCCAACCCAGGCCCTAACCCTGTAACTCCACATATTTGCCCCGCTAATTCCTCTAACCGACAAATCCCTGGACACTAAGGGGCAATTTAATATTGACAATCCACCTAACCTGCACATCTTTGGACAGTGGGAGGAAACCGGAGCACCTGGAGGAAACCCACACATGGGGAGAACGTGCAAACTACACACAGACAGTCAGTCAAGGCTGGAATCGAACCCGAGCCCCGGGCACTGTGAGGCAGTATGCTAGCCCACTGTGCCAACGTGCTAACCCACTGTGCCACTAGCCGGCCCATAAGGGCTACCGCTGTTGAGTGTGCAGTTGGTGTTTGACCACGCTAATATTTAGCAGTAGCTCCAACTCTTGTATCCTGTGCTAGGATTTTTTAAAAATGCTTTCATGGGTTGTAGGCATTGCTGGAAGACCTGTGACTAATTGCCCTTGAACTGAGTGCCTTTTTGGGCCATTTCAGAGGGCGTTTAGGAGTCAGCCACATCGCTGAGAGAGTGGTGTCACATGTTGGCCAGACTGGGTAAGGACAGCAGATTCCCTTTCCTAAACAGGCACTTAGTGAACAAAAGGGTTTGTGCAACAATTGATGATAGTTTCATTATTGCAATTACTGAGACTATATTTCAGATTTATTAACTGAATTTAAATACCTCCAGCTGCCATGGTGGGATTTGAACCCATGTTCCCAGAGCGTAGGCCTGGGCCTCTGCATTACTAATCCAGTGACAATATCATCATATCTCACCCATTCCCCAGTGAGGGGAACGTTCCTGCTACATTTGAGCCACCCCAACAATCAAGAAACTGGCTGCTTGGTAATGTGGACTATGCACTCTATGTGTGCATGACTCCTTCTGTCACCTGATCACGCATACACAGTGTGTGTACAACATATTCTACTCCAAGTGAAGGTTTATCTGTGTAAGACATTTTCATCTGGGAACAGCACAACATGAGTAAGCCTTTCAGCCCCTTAAGACTGTTGTGCTGTTTTATAAGATCATAGCTGATCTCAACTCCATTTACCTGCTTTGGTTCCATATACCTCAATACCAACACTGAGTAAAAATCCTTTAATTCTCTAACAATGCTTAAAGTGAAACAGTTGATGGTCTTCTTGCTCCATAACAACTATTTGTATCATTGAGTTATACTTTCGAGGGAATTAATTTACTGTGGTGTTGGAATGATTTTGTTTCCTGACACCAGTCCAGCGAATGAGAGAGATTGGAAAAAAAAACTTCAGTCAATTGGCCCTTGTCCAATCACAATAATGCAGAGATATAAATCAGAACCAGTGGTGGGTTCCAACTGTGATCTAGTGCCTTTGAAATCGGACATAATGCGTTTGTAATGCTCTCTGAGACAGACATCATAGTGGGGCTTGTAGAAATCTACCCTATTATTGGCATAACAGTATAAGACAACAGTGCCTTGTTTTCTATTTTGCTCATATTTTGAAATTTGGCCCCATTTTATGCTGCACATTTTCTTATGGTCTTATTAAAGAGGTAGATTGTCATACTATATGGGCGGTATTTAATGCAGGTGTAAGGGACTTGCCCTATGTCACATCCTTTGAGGAAGGCCTATCGAAATTAAGTGTCCCTTAGGCACATAACTGGAGAGTGGTGTCCCTTCCCAGGATCAAGGACACAGGGATTGTCAGGACAGTGGATTGGCTCTGAGAAGGCTGCATCCACTCCCCCCAATGTGGGAGCCTCGATCAGTCAGTAAGTGCCTTTGAATGTGGGAATGACCTTCCCTTCCCAGGAGCCCACAAACTCATCAGCATTCACTATCCAGAATCACAACACCAAATTCCAGATTCTCGCACAAGAGGAAACGTCCTTTCCACATCTACCCTGTTAAGACCCCTCAGGATCTTAAAAGGTTTCAATGAAGTTGCCTCTTACTCTTCTACATGCCAGTGGATACAAGCCCGACCTTTCTTCTTCAGACGACCTGCACATTCCTGATATTAGTTAAATAAACCTTAGAATCCCTGCAGTGCAGAAGGAGGCCATTCAGTCCATCAAACCTACACTGATTCTCTGATGGAGTATCTTACCCAGGTCCTATCCCTGTAACCCCACATATTTATCCGCTAATCCCCTTAATTTACACGTCTTGGGACACTAATGGGCAATTTAGCATGGCCAAACTATCTAACCTGCACATCTTTGGACTATGGGAGGAAACTGGAGCACCTGAAGGAAACCCATGGAGACGCGGGGAGAATGTGCAAACTCCATACAGACAGCCAAAGCTGGAACCCGGGTCCCTGGTGCTGTGAGGCAGCACTGCTAATCACTGTGCCACCAGTGCCCTGTACAACTGAAGCATAATCTTCCTACTTTTGTAATCAATTTCCCTTACAATGAACAATAACATTCTATTAGCTTTCCTAATTACTTGTACCTGCATATGAATCTTTTGTGATTCACTCAGATCCCTCTGTATTTCAGAGCTCTGCAATCTCTCTCCATTTAGATAGAGTTTTTTTTTATTCTTCCTGTCAAAATGGACAATTTTACATTTGCCCACAATATATTCCATTTGCCAGATCTTTGCCCACTCACTTAACCTTTCTACATCCCTTTGTAGGTTCCTTCTGTCCTTTTCTCAAATTACTTTGCTACCAAAGAACTCCAGTAAATTGGTTGAACATGATTTCCCTTCCACTAAACCATGTTGACTCTGCCCGATTGCCTTGAATTTTTCTAAGTGTCCTGCAATAACATCTTTAATAATGGTTCTAACATTTTCCCTGTGACAGATGTTAAACTAACTGGAGTAGTTTCCTGTTTTTCTGTCTTCCTTCCTTTTTGAATAAAGGAGTTACATTTGCTATTTTCCAATTAATGGAATCTTACCCGAGTCTCATGATGCAATGCCGACTCTGACCAATGGGAAAGTGAATGAACTCTTTCCCCAATTGGATGAGCTTTGATTACCAGCAGTGTTCTAATCTTTGTACAACCACTTTATTTTAATTCCACTGATGATTTTTCTCCTGGGTTGTCACAGCAGTAATCTTGAGATTGTATGTTCATGCTGGATAATGCTGGAAAATTGGCAACCTTAAATCAAGTGAATGATAATGGAGATAGTGGAATTGGCTGAGTTAAATTATTCGGAGTGGTATGAAGGATGTTTGGTTGTCAGATTGGTCACTTAAATTAACTTCCTGTCCGCTGGTAATTGCTACACATATTTTCCTGGCTGCAACTTGCCTTCGTCCATGACTTCCTCTTCTCCCTGCTTCACATCGAGGAGCGTTGCTGGAATCTGCCTGCTGAAGCTTTGCTCCCTACCAGCTGACAGCAAGATCGTTGCAGAATAAACATCTGCAGGGGACAAAATCCAAGACTTACAATGCAGCACTCAAAATTCAGACTTAAGCTGTTGAATAATGCAACCTTTCCCAACCTTTTATATGTCTTGACACACCACTATTCCAAAAAAATCTGAGGCAGACCTCTTTGTCTTCTTCCCATATTGGGAACTTTGTTTTTAACCTCTCCCTGTCTCTCGCACTTCTGTTCTTAGTGCAGATTTCGGGGCTTGCAGCTCCGAAAGCTTGTGTGGCTTTTGCTACCAAATAAACCTGTTGGACTTTAACCTGGTGTTGTTAAACTTCTTACTGTGTTTACCCCAGTCCAACGCCGGCATCTCCACATCTCGCACTTCTCCCAGGGGTTTTGCGCCCTTTTTGAGTTTTATGTTTTTTTGTGCAGGCACATCGGGCCTCTGACTTCAGCTCCAAGTCCCTTGGGCATGCACATGGGCCTGACCAACATCAAAAATCAAAACCGCGCAATTTAAAAAAAATTTGATTGAAGGACAGCTCTTTCCCAGCCGGTGTATGTGTGGGAGACCAGAGGTTCGTTGGGTCTTTGAGATGCCAACCACAGAGCTGAAGACAAAAGTTAGTTTGAGTTTAATTATATGAATTTTGAATCTTTTAGAATATTTTTTTGCGGCACACTTGGGGGATGGAGGAGGAGGTCTTCACGGCACACCAGTGTTCCACAGCACATCGATTGGAACCACTGAAATAATGGACTATGTCGAAGGGAAGGAGGAAATCAAAAGTGGCAAACTACTGTAACCAGGCTAACAGCCCTATAAGTGATCTCTAAAATGTGAGACCATTGGATCGGTCACAGCGCCTGTTCTTTTTTTGTGGGTGGTAGAAGCTCTAATGAGAGACTTCCATTCATGGAATTACTTCAGCATTGTCCCATGGCACTTTACAGCTAATGAAGTACTTTTGACATCTTGTCACTGTTGTGATATATGAAATGTGACAACCGATGTTCACACAGCAAGATCCCACAAACAGTAATGCGATAATGACCAGACAATTATTGTTGTCTAAGAGATAAATAATGGCCGGACACTGAGGCTGGATTCCCAGCTCCTCTTCAAACTGGACCTTTTATGTCCACATGACAGGGCAGATGGGACCTCACTCCAAAAGGTGACAACCCAAAAGAAGACTCCTTCAGTGCTGCACTAAGAACATAAGCCGAGATAATGTGCTCAAGTCCCTGGAGTGGGAAGTGTGATTCTGAGAAGTGAGAATACCTCCCACTGAACCATGGCTGACCCTTCCCTCCCAGAATGTCCTTTTGTTTGATAAATGTATCTACAGCTGGTCTACCTCTGAACTCCGGCTTCTATGCTCCGAGCGTACAACCTCTGCTTCCCTCCTCATGCTGTACTGAGACTTCTCAAACCATCTCCTGCTTTCCCAGGACCACAAAACTGGAAGTTGCTTTGCTCGCTCAGGCTCCCCTCCTTCTGGCAATCTCCAATCTCTCCAAACATCGCTTTGTTGTTGCCCATTCACTATTTCCGGATGGAGCCAGTGTTCCTTCACTCTTTTCAACCTGGATTTGGTGACCTGCATGATAGAACTTGGCTTCCTTCACCAGGGTAAGGGGGTGGGGCGGCATAGGAGCAGGACTGCCATAAGGGCTTCTGGTTTGGTGGATGAGGGTCATGCCCATGGATTGTTAGGACAGTATCATGGTTGTGTGCACTAACTGGAAGAGGTTGGCTGTACATGGTGAGCATGGGGTGTTGTGAGTATACACTGTGGAGTTGGGTATGTACAGTATCTGAAAACAATAATGACACATATCAAAAACTCATGGCAATGTTGCTTTTTTATTTTCTAGCTACTGACATTAAGATTGAAGCAGAGAGGAGTCTGGCCAAGGACAAAGAAGGGGAGAGGAAGCCCGCCAAGGAGGAAGAAGAGGTGAAGTGTCTAACACGGGAGCAGGAGGCAGAGAAATGTCCAACCAAGGATGAGTCACATCCTCCCGACTCCAAATCCACTGGAATGGGCAAAAGCCCTCGAGTAAAGCAAGGTATGAGATTCAGCACTGACTTTCTGTCTGGACAGTAAAAAGTCTCTCAACACCAGCTTCAAGTCCAACAGGTTTATTTGGCAGCACAAGCTTTCGGAGTCTCGCTCCTTCATCAGGTGAGTGAGGACTTGTGCTTGGCCCTCTCTCCACTCACATTGTCTGTACCTTTAAGACTTGATTATCTGTAAAGACTCGCATTCCAACCATTATCTTGTAAATTGAGTTAGTGTCTGTATATGCTCTGTTTGTGAACACAACTCCTCACTCACCTGAAGAAGGAGCGAGACTCCGAAAGCTTGTGCTGCCAGATAAATCTGTTGGACTTTAACCTGGTGTTGTGAGACTTCTTGCTGTGCTTACCCCAGTCCATCGCCGGCATCTCCACATCATTTCTGTCTGGAACAGAGTGAGCCACTTGGCTTCAAACTATCTATTTAAACTGGTGTGTTTTAATGGAGGGATCATGCTGTTATTTTCACCTGAGTACATGCATTTTAAAGGTAATTGGTGGGGGGCTGGGGGTGCTAGGAGGAGTGGTGGAGGTTGGGGCTTATAAGGGGCATGTGGGGGCTTGGGGAGTGAAAACAGAACAAGGGAGTGACTTATTCCTGAGCTTGGAATGACCTCTGATGAATGAATTGTGTCAAATAGTATGGAGTTTTGTCAAAATAATATTTTAGTTGGGATTTAAAAATGCCATCAATGAAAAAGGCTGAGACCCTACTTCTGTGACTTCTTCCAACCATTAGTTTGGGTTTAAAGAGTGAGTGTATCTGAAAGGAAGATGATGGAGATAGCAACTGCACAGGGTGTTCACTTGCTGCACTGCAATTTTTATTCCCCTTTGTTTAAAAGATTGAGGTATCATTTTCAATGAAGCTCATTGAATCTCTGGCATGGAGACTAGTTTTCTCCTTACTGCTGTCAAATCTTGTTGTTTGATAATTTGAGACATCTGGAATGGGAGATTCTATGGTCTGGTATTGGTTGGGTTTCGTACATGATTGACTGAGATGGGAGGCACTTTTCGGAGTTCGCATCACCTCGGCTGTTGACTCTGTTTTCGGGGGACACTGTGTGGTGATGGGGAAACTGTAAAGTTTTGGCTGGCTTGCCTTGCACATGTTGGAGGATGAATTGCAAGCTGATCGTTTTTAAGATTTCTCTCAAGAGAGTCAAGCATTGTGTTGTGTCTCACTGCGACATATTTCTTCATCTTGCCTCTCTCCAGCTCCCCAAAAATGGTTGTGTCTTTGCCTCTCTGTTTCTCCCAGTCTGTGTGCACGTGCCATCTGTGTGCCATGCATGGATGTGTGCCACATGCATGCATGCGTCGTGCATGCACTGCACATGTGCCAGACATTTGTGTGTGTGTGTGAGGTGGAGGGGTGGGGGGACTGTGGGATTCACGCTGATATTATATGCGAGGGCATCTCAACGTGAGACACCGGTTCATTTTTTTGAAAGGTGTGAGGAGTCATGTGAAACCACCCTTGAGAATAAGCAGCCCAGTCTTAGTGTACCAATTACTAAAGGCTGTTTATTAAATTAAAAAGACAAATACATTTGAACAGGACACATAAACACCAGAGTAATACACATACACACAGTTTTATCTATAAATTACTCCTTGCTCCAAACTATATCTACAATATTTGAACTCAGTAAGACTTCTCCATTCCGCAAACAACATCCACCTTAAAACAAATCTACAAATTAAATTCAGCTCATAGTTACCACACAATACCAGGAGGATGATCCAGTCTGGGAAGCATCTTTGCCTGGACCAACAAAGATATTTAAATTGTCTTTATGAAGATTTCTGCATTAATCTGGCTGTAAGATTTTACAAAGGACCTCTGCTGTTAACTGGCTTGCTATTACATGTGACTCTGGCCTTCCGGTGAGATGTTAAATTGGCCTGTCTGCTTCTGCAGAAGTTGACAATTACACCCCTGGCTCTCTTTGATTCTGCTCACTGTATATCGGGCAGTCCGTCTCTCCTACATTCCTGACTCTCAAAAATCAGCATCTATATTCCTCCCCCATCTCTCGGTAATCTCAGATTCTCCCTTGTTCCTAGGTAGATTACATCCCATCATTCCCTTTGCTAATTCTGGGTCTTGTTATCAGGCAAGTCCATGGCAGGTGCGTGCGTTCCTCAGTCTGTTTATTGATTTAAGGTGAATGTCAAAAGAAGCAATGGTGAGATGCGAAACAGCATCACTCTGAGTGGTTAGGATTAGGAATGCACTGTCTGAAAGTATGGTGGAGGCAGATTCAATCATGGTTTTCTAAAGTGAACTCATCACCTGAAGAGGAAACATTTACAGGACTACAGGGAAAAGGCTTGGAAGGGGCAGTAGGTGAACTGCTCCTGCAGCGAGCTAGCAGAAACACCACACACCGAATGGCCTCACTCTGTGGTTCTATAATTCAGTTCCTCCATGTACCTCTCCCATTTTGGCCCTTCTACCTTTTCCTTTCTGCCCCTTGGTGCCTCTGGTCCTCAGCTAGGTTTCTCGGTAACTTCACTGTCTTTGGTCCAGGGTGCTGTCGCTTATTTTGAAATCCAGATTGGTGAATAACTCGATATTCATGCAGCCATCAGATAGTTCATTGAAGATGCTGTTTATTAAAACACAGCTGATCTGTTCAATGTACAATTCTTCCTTTAATGGCAAAGTTCTTGTGTTCTGATGATAAAAACATGAAACAAAGTTGCATTATTAGTTGGGTGAATAGGAGCTTTAGTGTGAGCATAATTATACATTGACACAAACCAGTGTATAATTGTGCTTTAAATCAGAGAGTGTTTGTGTTGATGCCTCATTTGTCAGGATTTGGCCCCTACCGTGTCACAGGAACAAGGCAGCGAAGTAAGGCTAGTCATTGCACTTGTTTTTTTGTATTCTTCCCTAGGATGTGAGCAGTGCTGGCTAGGCTAGCATTTATTGCCCATCCTAGTGGTGGTGTGCTGGTGAGCCACCACCTTGAGCAGCTGCAGTCGCTGTGGTGTAGATACACCCTTAGTGCAGTTTTGACCCAGCGACTGTGAAGGAACAATGATATAGTTCTAAGTCAGGATGGCGAGTGACTTGGACCAGCATTTGCAGGCGGTGGTGTTCCCATGCACCTGCTGCTCTTGCCCTTCTAGATGATAGAGGTCACAAGTTTGGAAGGTGCTGTCAAAGGAGCTTTAGTGAGTTGTTGCAGTGCATCTTGTAGATGGCTCACATTGCTGCCACTGTGCGTCAGTGGTAGAGCGAGTGGATGTATGAGATGTTGATGAGGTACAGCTAGAGTGCCTATTTTTGGATAGTGTCGAGCTTCTGGAGTGTTCTTGGAGTTGCACTCATCCAGGGAAATGGAGAGTATTCCATCACACTTCTGATTTGTGCCTAGTAGATGGTGGACAGGTTTTGGGAAGTTAGGGGGTGAAATTCCCAGCCTTTGACCTGCTTCTATAGCCACAGTATTTACATAGCCGGTCCAGTTCAGATTCAGCAACAACAACTATCCCAGCAACTAAGGATGTGCTGCGAGGGTTAATTTTATGAATTCCCACCTCCACCATCCACAAACTCTCAACTCCCCAAAAATCCACCCCTCATTGTCTGACCCACACTGAGTCTCATTGCCCATCAACCCGTTCACTGCCCATCAACCCGCTCGCTGCCCATCACCCCCCCCCCTCACTGCCTATCCCTCTCACTGTGCATTAGTCCCTCACTGCCTCCCAACCTACTTGCTGCCCATCAGCCCCTTGTTAGCCCTCACCCCCTCCACTGACCCTCGCCCCCTCCACTGACCCTCTACAAACTCACTCTCCCTCACCCCCTCTCACTGACTCTCATCCCTCCCTCACTGACCCTCATCACCCTAATTCATGCTGCTCCCAGCATTGAAGTGTTGTAGGGCAGTCTTTTGATTTTATTTAATTATTATTGTCACGTGTATTGGGATACAGTGAAAAGTATTATTTCTTGCGTGCTATAGAGACAAAGCATATCGTACATAGAAAAACAAAGGAGAGAGTGCAGAATGTGGTGTTACAGTCATAGCTAGGGTGTAGAGAAAGATCAACTTAATGTGAGGTAGGTCCATTCAAAAGTCTGATGGCAGCAGGGAAGAAGCTGTTCTTGAGTCGGTTGGTACATGACCTCAGGCTTTGTATCTTTTTCCCAACGGAAGAAGGTGGAAGAGAGTATGTCCTGGGTACTTGGGATCCTTGATTATGCTGGTTGCTTTTCCGAGGCAGTGGGAAGTCATCAGGATCTGGGCAGGCACAGAGGTGGGGAAGTGTGGGGATGATGGCATCCTGTAAAATCCAGCCCCTTCTCCCCAATGCATCAAATCCCTTTTCTCATCGACAAGCTCCCCACATCTCCACACCACACCTTTTGCAGCCTCTGCCAGCTTTGCTTCCTCCATGTCCTCTACTCATCCTTCCTGTCCTCCTCTCTATCACCTCTTCCTTCCACCCTCCCTCTTTTCCTCTGAACTCCCTTTCCTTTCTTCTCTTACTTTAGAAATTTTTTACACACTCATTCCTTTGCCTAAGTTTGTGGTTAGGCCCTTAATCCTCTTCCTTCCTTGCTACCTGTCCATGTTCTCCCTGTTGTGAAGGACGTTGGGATACTTTATATTAAAACTTTAATATAAATGTTGGTGTTGTGTTAATAGTGCTTGCCCCAGTCCTCGCATTGGAGGTACCAAAATTAATTCTGGGAGCTGGGTAATTGTGACAATGTTACAGTAGCAGTAGATGCTGCTTTCTCGCCAACACCTATTAGCTACTTATAATCCAGTAAGTGTCAGAATGTTCAAGAGAGGAGGAAGTAACATTGGGTAAAGAATGATAGAGTGGCACCCTGGGAGGATGGAATTTAATTTCAGGATCTGTGGATTCTGATTCATTTTATTTCCTTTCAAAAAAATTCTTCTAGTTAAGTTCCATTGCTTTAGTGTAAATAAAGGTTTTATTTCAGTGAAGGGTGGGCTGTCAAGTGCTGCTTCACACAAACGCTGGGCGAGTGGATTTAACAGTGCTCTCAGAGCTGTGGAAATGTTAGTCCTCGGAAGCTGCCTGGATTTCTCGCCTCACCCTGCTGCAGATTATTGTGCCTCTGAGACAACAAGCGAGATTTTTTTGAGGCCTACTTGGCATTCCTAACATGTGGTCAGCTCGCCTGCAGCCTGTCAGGCCTTGCTGGACATTGGTGCTGAGCCAGAGAGCTCGGTACTGAATGGGTTAATGGTGGAGCTCGCTGGACTGCCAGCCTGTGGCTCACACCTCAGCAGGCAACAGAAATGTCAAGTCAGCGTGTTCAACGTGGAGCCTGCCTCTGCGCCAACCCCAGCAAGATAACAAAGCATCCAACGGTTTAATAATAAAACTGCTGAGGGTGTAAGTGTGAAGACTTGCTGAAGTGAAAACACAAGTTTGGAAGATGATATTCAACACTGATGCTGCAAATTCAATGTTTCTGTCCTAGTTAGAACAGAATGCTGCCTCAGCCAATGAGGAACAGGAAGGATGCTGTGCATCTCAAGGTCATTTTCCAGCAGGGCCCAAGTTCAAATTCCTGCCTGTCTTAGTCGTGTATTTATAAAATCTGGTTTTCTTTCTGCCTGTATATGTTGAGGTGGTGAGGTGTTTATGTAGACTCAGGGTCTAAGGACTTGATCCACTCTGTTTTTTATCACCACTCCTGCGAGTTAGATTCTTAGCCTGTTTCAGTACATTATCTCGGGCCCCCTTACCTGCATGAAGTGTCTGTACTTAAACATAATTTTAATTAAGGACCACCTGCAAATCTTGAATCAGATGACTTGTCATCTGAGCTTCAATGACAGCTAAAATCATCACATCAAATAGCAACTGACAATCAAATCACTTCACCTCCTTCCCTTCTTCCCACACACCATTCCATCTACATATCGAGCTGAAACTGCTTAGATAGCCTCAATAAACACAGTTAATGCAGCAAGTGGAGAACTTGCAGTGACTTTAACAAACTCAGGACATCCCAACTCACTTCACAAATAGATAATGTTGTACTGCAGGAAATGTGGCTGCCAATTTGTGCACAGTAAGATCCCATAAACAGAACCGAAGTAAAGATTCGATCATCTGTAGCTTCAATAATGTTTTGATCGGAAACAACGTATTGGCTAAGGGACTGGGGAAAAAACACCTTCTCATCCTCAGATAGTGGCCTGGCATATTTTACATCCACCTGAGAGAGCAGGCAGGGTCTCAGCATTATGTCTCATCTGAAAGATGTCACCTCCAGCAGTGCAGCACTCTCTCAGAGCTGTACTGAAATGTCCACCAAGATCATGTGCTTAGGCCTCTGAAATGGGACTTGAATTTAGGACTTCTGAGTGCTGCCCATTGCTAGCCATGGCTGACACCCAGTAATATTGTCAGTCCTCATTGGCTCTCGCAATAGCCTATACCATAAAGATGTCGGACAGTTTCAAGTCTCTTGTTTCAGCCATGTTGACCCCTTGACTCTCACCATGTTGTTTATGAATGCCATGCTTCCCGCTCGCACACACCACCGTGGGTTTAAGCTTTGTTGAGCACATACCCTGGGCTGCCACTCCAGTTTGGAACTGAGGGAATGCTACACTGTCTGTGTGCCTGTGAATGAGATGTGAAACTGAGCTCACAACGTTCAGAAAGCCAGTATGGATCCCAAGATACTGTTTGAACGAGAACACAGAGTTCTCCCAATGCCCCGACAGACATATCCCTTTCTGTTTATGTTCCACTTTGGAAGGCCACGGTTGTTATGATCCAGCAGGAGTTTGGATTGAATTGTTGACATTCTCTATTAAACAGTATCGCTGCCGTTCTCTCCTCCCTCGGACACTGCCAATCGTGATGTGTCACATTCCACTGCCCTTTCCACTCTCGCTATAATTGTTGTGTCACAGTGCCACCTTCCCCATCACCAGTCTTATTTGAAATTCTGGTCAGGTTGGGCATCAGTTAGGATTTTTGGAAGGCCCTTTGAACCCGAGGTCACACAGCCCGTGAGCTGGAACCCTAGGTACACTGCCTGAGGAGGATACTGAGCCCAGGTACAGAGCAGCCATGCAAAAGCAAAATTATTTGTCTTTAATGCCATGTGGGTGTCGCTGGCTAGGCCAGCATTTATTGCTCATCCCTAATTGCCCTTGATAAGGTGGTGATGAGCTGCTTTCTTGAACCGTTGCACTTCATGAGGTATAGGACCACCCACTGTACTGTTAGGGAGGGAGTTCCAGAATGTTTACCCAGTGACAGTGAAGGAATGGCAATATATTTCCACGTCAGGATGGTGAGTGGCTTGGAGGAGAACTTGCAGGTGGAGGTGTTCCCAGGTATCTGCTGCTCTCATCCCAGCTATCTGCTGCCCTTGTCCTTCTAGGTGGTAGAGGCTGTGGGTTTGGAAGGTGCTGATGAAGGAACCTTTCGGATTTCCTGCAGTGCATCTTGTAGATGGTACAAACTGCTACCATTGTGCATTGGTGGTGGAGGGAGAGAATGTTTAAGGGAGCAATAGGGTGCCAACTAGGCTGCTTTGTCCTGATTTGTGTCAAGCTTCTTGAGTTGGAGGTGCACTCATCCAGGCAAGCGCAGAGTATTCCATAACACTCCTGACTTGTGGTTTGTATATGTGGACAGACTTTAGGGAGTCTGGAGGTGAGTTACTCTCTGCAGAACTCCCAGCCTTTGACCTGCTCTTGTAACCATAGTATTTATATGGCTAGTCCAGTTCATTTTCTGGTCAATGGTAACCCCCATGAATGTCAAACGGGAGATTGCCTCAGTATCTGAGGAGTTGTGAATATTTGATTTGATTTATTATTGTCACATGTATTGGGATACAATGAAAAGTATTGTATTGAATATGTGAATATGTAAGTATTGTATTGAATATTGTGCAATCATCAGCAAACATCCCCTCTTCTAACGGAGGAAGGTCATTGATGGAGCAGCTAAAGATAGTTGGACCTGGGACATTATCCCGAGGAACTCCTGCAGTGATGTCCTAGAGCTGAGATAATTGATCTCCAACCACCATAACTATCTTTCTTTGAATCAATAGAAAATAACTGTGGATATTAGAAATCTGAAATAAAAATAGAAATTGCTGGTGGTTCTCAGCAGATCTGATATCATCTGAGAGAACAGAGTTAACGTTTTTGGTCATGACTTGACCTGAAACATCGGGGCTGGATTTTCCCATGGAAGATGCTGTGATACCTCAGTGCGACCTAGTCCACAGGCTGCATTTACCGATGGTTTCAAAGTAGATTGAAGTAGCTTGTCAGTTTTGAACCAGTGATTGTCGCTTTCCATCTGCGGCAATTTCTTTAGTGTCTTTGAACTTTAGAGGCAAAGTGTCCTTCTATTGTGGAAAAAGAGGCAAAACAAACAGGTTAATGCCACAATGCTTCTCAACAACAGAGGAGAAGGAGCCTCTGTATAGGAAGAGATCAAATCGAACAGAACTCAGCACCATCTTTTAAATTTTCTTTTTCATGTAAGGTTTCATGAGAGTCCTTTACCCCAGATTCCAGAATGTTCTTAAGGTGCTTTTGTTGCATTTCCTCCCAGTCCAAGCAGGAGAGAATTTCCTGACTCTGCCACCTACACGGCACAAGTTAATTTGATGGAATACTCTCAACTTGTGTAGCTGCCACCAGACCCCTGCAGCTGGAGACCATCCAGGACAAAAGAGTCTGCTGAGTCTGCCCATCCACCCCCTTAAACATTCACTCTCATTATCACGATGGGTGGCCAAGAGCAGATATGGGCGGCACAGTGGTTAGTGCTTCTGCCTTATAGTGGTAGCGCCAGGGACCGGGGTTCAATTCCAACTTTGGATGACAGCCTGTGTGGAGATTGCACGTCCTCCCCATGTCTGTGTGGGTTTCCTCTGGATGCTCCAGAGGACGCTCCTCTGGATGCTCCAGTTTCCTCCCACAGTCCAAAGATGTGTGGGTAGGTTGATTGGCTAAGCTAAATTGCCTCTTAGTGTCAGGGCGATTAGCAGGATATATATGTGGGGTTATGGAGATAGGGCCTGAGTGGGATTATTATCGATGCAAGCTCGATGGGCTGAATGGCCTCCTTCTGCACTGTAGGATTCTATGATTTGCTCCCCGTGGCAAGAAAAGGACAGAAAGTGAGTTGTGCCATTCAAGCATTGTTCCAGAGGTTGGGTGAGATCAACCAGGGCCAGAAGAGGTGAGAGGTGTTGAAGAGTTGGGCTGCTTGACCTGCACATAGTTTGCTGTATTATTGTACTGGGACAGTAAATATTAGAGAATGTGTCTCCCACTGCATACATAGCTCAGAGATATTTCAAGATGGCTGAAGATAACAGCATTCATTAAATACAGGACATAGTCTTATTGCCTGTCTCCCTCTCTTACTTGGCATAGTTTAAAACAAAAAACATTTAAGTTATTTTAGTGACTGAATATTAAATAATCTCTTCCTGCTGTACCTAGCCCACTTCCGACCCAGCAAAGTAATTCTTTGGGAGAGGGGGAGTTATTTCCTGGATTTCAGAGTCAAACTAAATTCATGTCAAGCTGCCTACGTGATCACTGTCCTAGTATAAGTGTGATCCCACTGGTTGGGTGGAGCAGTTGTACTTCCGAAATCTCGCGGCTACTCTTTACAGTCCCATCCCGTTCAGCACCGTAGGGTCCTGCGTCTTCGAACTGACCCAAAGGATCCTGTTCGACCTTTATCACTGACGTCAACCATCACTCTGCTGCACATGCCCTCCTCCCCCCTCTCTCTCTTCCTCCTTGGACAATTTCTTCAGAATTTTCAGCTCCACGTTTTCCCCACATTCCTTTGATCTTCGCTTCCCGTGTTTATTTTTGTCCCTTCTGCTTCTGATTCATTCAAATTAGATAGAATATATAACACAGAAACAGGCCATTCAGCCCATCTGGTCTGTTCTGATATTGATACTCCCTTCAGGTCTCCTCCTACTATAGCCTCTCGGCATCTTGTTCCATTTCGATCATCTGTTTCTCTTGTTTCCTTCTGAAAGCATTGGGGCTATTTGCCTTAACCACTTCTGTCATAGTGAGTTCTACATTCTAGCAGCTTAGTGAGTTAATACATTTCTCCTGATCTTCTTTTTGGATTTATTAATAACACTTCTCTATTTATGACCCCTCGTTTTGGATTCTCCCATAATTGAAACCATTCTGACCACATTAATCCTGTCTAAAGTTAAATGACTCTATCAGAGAAAACTGTTCAATCACCTGTTAGATTGATTTTTCCCAATTGCTGTCATCCCCCAGTGCTGGTACTCTCCTTGTAAAGGTTTCTTGCATTCTCTTCAGTCCTTTTTATTGTATGGGGACTAGAACTGTGCACAACACTTTTTAATTGCAGCCTAATCTAGGTAATTTCCAATTTTAACATAATTTCGCTACTTTTGAACTCTGTGGTTCTAGTAATACATTCCTGTGCTTTGTCCCAATTTTCAGCGCTTTGCTAAGTTGTGATGCTAAGGAAATGTTGGAAATACTCAGTACATATGCCTGACTTGCTGAGCATTTCTAGTGTTTTCTGTTTTATTTCAACATCCATTGTACTTGTGGTAACTTGAATGCATTGTTTAAGAGAAGGAACTTCTTCATATAGATAAATAATGAAGGTTAACAATAACAGTAATTCAGAGGAACACTAATAACTATGAAAACAGGAGCATTAGTAAAACAGGTCTCGTTTGCAGAACACTCTTTTGCAGACTGAAAAGCCTGCACATGCTCAGAACCCTCAACAGACACCAGTAAAACAATTACACAGGAGAAAGGTTTAAAGAATACTCTGTACTCAAAATAACATTCTATAACAGTACTTCAATCTTGTACTGCTTCTACTGATTTATTCACTTGTATACCAAGAGCCCTTTGCTCCTCTATCCCATTTAGTTTCTTATTTCCTGAGGTGTAGGTGATGTTTCGATTTTTTTTCCCTACCAAAGCGCATCAACTCCCATTTATCAAATGTTAATGTTCACGCGCTACATCTCTCCTGACTCGGTTTCATCGGCAAATTTTGATAGTCATTTATTTCCAAGTCCAAATCATTAATGCAAATTGTAGATAACTGTCCTAGTCCCAGGGCTTGTGGGACAGGAGCAAGGATGTCTTACTGCAGCTGCACAGAGCCTTGGTGAGACCACATCTGGAATATTGTGTGCAGTTTTAGTTTCCTGATCTGAGGAAGGATGTCCTTGCCATTGAAGAAGTGCAGCGGAGGTTCAGCAGGCTGATTCCTGGGGTGGCAGGATTGTCATATGAGGAGTGATTGGGTTGACTATGCTTCTTTACTGGAGTTTAGAAGAATGAGAGGGGATCTAATTGAAATGTATAAAATTCTGACATGGCTGGACAGAGTGAATGCAAGGATGAAATAGATAGATTTCTAAAGTTGTCAAGGGATATGGGAAGAGTGCGGGAGTATGGTGTTGAGATGGAGGATCAGCCATGATCATATTGAATGGTGGAGGAGGCTGGAAGGGCTGAATGGCCAACACCTATTTTCTATGTTTCTAACACCACACCCGACCCAACTCCAACCTGAATAACTACCCTTCACCCCTACTCTCTGCTTTTCTACTTTTTTTCCTATTTGTTTTCTGATGCCACATGACTCAACCTTTGTAATAAGTGTGGTACTTTATAGGCCTTTTGAAAATCCAAGTATAGAACCTCCACTGCAAGTACCTTTGTCTATTCTTTCCATTAACTCTTCAATCACGCCAATTAAGATAATCCAAAGGAGCAATCAAAACAAATTTTGGGAACCCAGCTTGAAATCTATCTACAATGTGTTTTGGAAGTATTGTTTGTGACCCCTGGAGCTTGACCCCATTGGGCATAGCCCCAAGGGATTTGCCCGGTAAGTCTAGGCTTCCAGGGGCTGAGCCCCAGACGGTTGCAGATAATCTACATTGTGCTATATTTGTTTGTTGCCTTATAATTTATTATTGTGAGACTTTTGTATTTTGGTTTGCTATTCGAAATTGTACGGTATTTTGATTGTGAATTGTTTAAATGAAAAGATTCAGCTTGAAATCTAGATGGGATGGTACTCCTTCGATGCATTAGACAAGGTACAGAGGAGATTTTTGATGATGTTGCCATGACTGCAGCTATGAGGAAAGATTGGATAGGCTGGGGCTGTTCTCCTTGGAACAGAGGAGGCGGAGGGGAGATTTGATTCAGATGTACAAAATTGTGAGGGGCCTGGATAGAGTGGAGGGAAGGGCCCATTTACTTTAGCAGAGAGGTTAGTGATGGAGGGTGGGGAGGGGAATAAATTTAAAGTGATTGGTAAAAAGGTTAGAAGGGAGATGAGGACAAGAATTTTCACCCAGAGGGTGGTAGGCATCTCAAACTCACTGCCTGAAAGCATTGTGGAGACAGAATATCTCGAGTCATTTAAAAGATCTTTGGATTTGCACCTCAAGTGCTGGAACGTGTAGGGTCAAAAGTAGGATTAGGCTGGGGGGTTCATTTTTCGGCTGACATAGACACGATAGGCCAAGTGACCTCTTTCTGTGCCATAAACTTTCTATGATTCTATGACCACCATTTTACTTACTTTCAAATACCATAAAGTATCAATGATAAAAGTACCTCATAAACAATTTGGAAGGCAATTCTCCAAAGCACCAGTTAGTATTTAAATGTGTAGCACTGAGTAACTCTCCCACAAAAGCAAAATACTGTAGGCATGGGAAATACAATAAAACTAGAAAATGCTGGAAATACTCAGCAGGTGAGGCAGCATCTGTGGAGAGAGAAACTCAGTTAACATTTCAGGTCAGTGACTTTTCATCAGAATTAGAAGGTAGTGAACTAACAGGTCTTAAACAAACATCAAGACAGAGAAAATGGGGGAAGGGTAAGAACAAAAGGGAAAACGTGCTAGGGTGGAAGATTAAAGGACAAAGAGGATAATGGTGCAAGGTGACGGGACAAATAGAGATTCTAAAAATGGGTCTAAAGTAGGTTTAATGGGAAGAGCAGAATCATTGATAACAGCTAATGTCTGAATAAATGGGTACAGTGGTTATAATGTCAAACTTTTGAATTCAATGTTGAAGCTGGTTGACTGACATGCCAAATCGAAAGGTGAGTTACTGTTCAAGTTTACACTGAGCCTCTTTGTGATAGTATTAGGGGACAGAGGTCAGAGTGGGAGAATTAATGTGACAAGCGACTAGAAACTCAGGGTCACATTTGTGCACTAAAAGCTCGTGTTCGGCAAAGCAGTTAACCAGTCTGCATTTGATCTCCTCAATGTAAAGGAAATGGCATTGTGTGCAGCATACTAAATTGAAAGAAGCACAAGTAGATCACTGCTTCCTCTGGAAGGAGCCTTGTCTGAGGCCCTGGATGGTGAGAAGGGAGATTGTATAGAAAGCTGCCGTTGGTGGGGGGATATTGGGGAGACTGAGGAATGGACCAAGAACGTTTGTAGGGGGAATGGCCCTAATGGAATGCTGATGGGAGATTTGAGGAGGGGGGGGGGGGAATAGATTTATTGACAGGGAGACTGATGTTGTAGAAGGTGAGGAAAAGGGGGACCTGACCATTCTTCTCGGAGCCGAAGGGGCAAGAGTAGACTTAAGGGGATGGGCGGACATGGTGAAGGGTGCTATCCACCACACTGAGTTGGGGGGTGGGAGTTGGAGGACAGGATGCTTCACTGAGAAAAAAGGAAGACATATCGGAAGTGCTGGTTTGACGGTTGTGTTGTTGGATGCAATGGAGAAAATGTCAACAACGAGAATGGGGTCCAATCTTCACAGGAAGTGGGGTGGGAGAAGGTGTAGTCAAGGTAACTGTGAGAATCGATAGGTCTATAGTGGATATTGGTTGGTGGCTTATCCACAGAAATAGAGGAAGAGAAGTCGAGGAGAAGAAGAGTCCGGGATAGGCATATGAAGGTGAAGAAGGGGTAGAAATTGGAAGCACAGTTGATGAGAATTTAGTGCTTGGAGCAAGAATTAGAAACTGCACCAATACAGTCATCAATGTATGGGATAAAGAGATGAGGGTGGCGCCCTGAGCAGGAACGGAACAGGTAATCTTCCACTTTTACTATGAAAAGACAGACATAGCCTGGACCCATTCTATTGACATTTATTTGGAGCAATGGTGTGAAGTCAAAATTGTTCAATGTGAGAACAAGGTCAGTTTGGGGGGAAGAGGGTGATGGTGCATCTCTTCCAACTTGGACAGTGATCGCATTTCAGGTGAAGATGAAGAAGAGATTTGAACTTTTAGGTGGAAGGCAGGACCGAGGCTGCAGACTTCCCATCTGAGAATTGCTGTGAGAGGCCTGTCAATATTAATGGCCATCTTGGGGTGAAGGGGTTGTCTTATATGAAAGGATGGTTGAGGCCCATATCCATTAGAGTTTGGAAGAATGAGGGGTGACCTTATTGAAACATATAAGATCCTGAGAGGATTTGATTGGATGGATGCTGAGAGTGTGATAGCCTTGGTGAGGGAGATCAGAACTGGGGGACATATTTTAAAAACAAGGGGTCTCCCATTTCAGATGGAGATGAGGATTTTCTCGGAGATTTGTTGGTTGGTGGAATCCTCTTCCCGAGAGAGCAGTGGAAGCAGGGTCATTTCATATTTTTAAAAGGCTGGGTTAGGTAAGATTCTTGATTGTCAAGGGAGTCAAAGGTTATATATTGTGATTAGGCAGGAAAGTGGAGTTCAGGCCTCAATCAGGTTAGCCATGATCTTATCAAATGGTAGAGCAGACCCAAGAGGCTAAATGGCCTTCTCCTGTTCCTAATTTGTATGTTCACATGTACAGCCAAATTTGCACAGAACGGAACAGGATTTCACAACTTCACTGGAAATAGAAGCCAACACTAGCCTACAAGGAATCTTAGTCGCTAAGATGACTTCATATCATTATTCAGTGGATTCTCATTGAGAAACACAAATTTCCCCTTAGTGTGAGGGGGATTAGCAGGATAAATAGGTGGAGTTACAGGGATAGGGCCTGCGTGAGATGTCAGTGCAGACTCAATGGACCAGATTGCCGCCTCCTGCATTGTAGAGGTTCAATGATGAAAGTAACATTTTGTGGCGGGAGGTGGCCCACCATTCGATGTTGGCAGGATATTCTGGTCGCGTCATTGTTGGTGAGGTTTCCCGTTGAATGCGCCCCTCTCTGGCCATAAAACCCATGGCGGGGATGCGCCATCGGCAGGACCGGAAGGTCCCACTGGCATGAACATTCCAGCTGCTGTCAAGAAGCAGAGTTGTTTTAAGTGATATATGTTTGTATTGCTGGATATTAAAAAAAGTATAGATTTAAGTGAGTTTAATCTAGTATTGCTGTGCAAGGAAAGGTAAAACTGCAGTTAGATTCATGTTGAACAAAGGTGTTTGCATTTATGAGGTTTTTGGTTTCAGTTCAAACTGTGGCTGTATTGTGCTTGGAGATCTTACAGCGTGGAAAGTCAATAAGAGATTGGAGAAAAAATGAGCTGTTGCTTAGCAACTGGGATCCCCTTTTGGGAAGGACAGACCTTGTGATTGTGTTTAGCTAAATTCATAGCAGATGGAATTAGGAAGATACAGAGAGAACAGCTCTCAGCTCTGCCAGAGGAAAAATGAGCTTAGCAGTGAGAAAAGAACAGCCCTACATAATAGAGTAATGGGCAGGGAAGCAAATGCCAGAAACCTAAAGAAAAGCTAGTTAAGGAAACTAGAAAGGAAGAGAAGTTTTTGGGAAGTCTGAAGTGAAACGAGCAGAGTAAACTGGAATTGGGACAATTGTTCATTGAAGTTAAAAGACAGCTGAAAAATAAAGCAATTGGTGAATCTGATTAGTGAGAAGCCATAGATATCTGAAGTGATTCTAAGATTTGTGATATCTTACCACAGCTTGTAAAGCAATAGTTGAAATAATTGTGAAGCAATTGGTGGCTGCAACTCAAAAGTTTGTTTAAAGCTTTAAAGGGGTCCTTATTGGGAACAGTTGAAAGAAGATTCCAAAGCGGTTTGCTTGAGAGTGGAGTTTGGAACCACTTGTGTGGTTCCGGAGTCGAGTGAGATAGTTTGCTCATGGTGTAAGAATCATCTGGGGGATTTGAGGAAAAATCTGCAGAAGTTCACTTGGTTTCAGAGTGGAATGTATCTGAACACTGTTAGCCTGTGGGTAGAAAGGGACTGTCGCCGTAATTCTCCAGCCGCTCATGTCAGAGGGATTCTCTGGTCCCACCAGTGGTGCACTCCCTGCTGAAGGTTTCCTGGCAGTGTGAGGTGGCTTCAATGGAAATTCCCATTGACAGCGGTGGGACCAGAGGATCCTGGCACCAGTGAATAGTGCTCCGTCTCCAGGCACTGAGAAAAACACCAAGTGGTAGCCGGAGATTCTCACCCCATGTGTTTACTGAGAACATTATAGCATAAGATGTATCACGTATATAACCTGTATTATCCTTGAAATGTGTACATTTGTGAAGATAAGGGGGGAGTAAAGGAGTATTTTATTATAGTCAAAGTTGTCATATTTAAGTTTATTTATTAGTGTCACAAAAAGGCTTACATTAACACTGCAATGAAGTTACTATGAAAATCCCGTAATCACCACACTCTGGCACCTGTTCAGATACATTGAGGGAGAATTTAGCAAGGCCAATGTACCTAACCAGCACTTTCGGTCTATAGGAGGAAACCGGATCACTTGGAAGAAACCCATGTAGACATGGGGAGAACGTGCAAACTCCACACAGACAGTGACCCAAGCCAGGAGTCAAACCCAGATCCCTGGCACTGTGAGGCAGCAGTGCTAACCATTGTGTTACCATGCTGCCTATTAATAAATGTTTTCATGTTGTTAAAAGTGAAGTGGTAGCCCTGTGACTCTCTGTTCATCAGCGTTTTCTAAAAAAAGGGAAAAGTTATGGTTTTCTGTGCCAGGGTTCCATTCTGCGATCTGCTCATCTAGCAGTAACATCAACTGGGATCATGACTTCGCATGCCTGGGAGGAGAATGGTGACTTTGGATATATACTTCCCAAAGCTCTCCGTCATTGGGGCTTTCTTCATCTCATGTTTAGATCTGTTTCTCTTTCCCATCCCACCTTGTCCTTGCTATCCCATCTTCCCTACATTGAACCACTTTGCAGTCCTTGCTGGCTCTGTTGAAGACACTGTGAATGCACATTATTGTATTAACTTCTCACTTGTTCTGCTCCTAGATGGGCCGAAGGCTGAGGAGAGGCAGCGACTGGCTCGACAGCGCAGAGAGGAACGGGCAAAAAATCTCGGTAAGAATTTCTATTATTTGAACTTGCTGCACCTTGTTCTGACTGTTTAAGTTGAGGTTATTGGGGCCTTTGAAAGAGACAATGACCAGAATTTTCCACCGCACCCCTTCGCCACAGGTTTTCCTGCATTGGAGGTGGTTCCCTATTGGTTACTGGCGGCATCTTCCAGTGCCACCGAAGTCAATGGCAATTTGATGGCTTGCCTGTTCCCAGTAGTGGGGGTTAACGTCAGTGGGACCGGAAGATCGGCTGGCAGGAAGGGCTGAAGAATCCCATCCAATGTGTTCATGTTTTGTTGTCCAAATTTTACGTTAGTCTTGAAACAACAATCAGGACATTGTTATGGGAGTGAGTTATTTATATTAAAAAAAATATTAGCAAGGGTGAAGGGATGCTGATGCTCATTGTTTACAGGACATAGTGACCCAGGATATCCTTTTTGCTAGAGGTCCCTGTGATTGGTTCCTCAAGATTAGGAGCTCCAAATCCATGATTAATGGGGGTTTGTGATTCTGAAGAGAGTCTGGAACATTATAAGCTCTATCCTACAATTCTATATGGGAAGGTTTGATCCGAGATGCTCCCAGCATTAATCAAACAGCCTGCTTACTAAGACAGAATCGTGTTTGGAATGCAGCTGGTGGCTTGAATGGGAAATTGAATGATCATGCCTGTGATACCTTTAATTTTCTGGCTCTCAGTGAAAGTCAAGTATGTTTGAAAGCACACAGATGAATGTAATTTCCTGGAAAAGTCTTTACAAAGCAATAATGTGACTGCCGTATAAAGATTTTTCATCTATTGAGCATCAACCTGTAACCTTGGCTGTGGATGTGCTGCCAATTGCCAATGCGGGAATCAGAGCCAGATTGGCCATCTCATCAAAACAACTTGTCAATTCTTTGGCGTTGGGAAAAATCTTGTGTCTCTCTCTTTCTTCTCACTCGAACCCTGTGTCTCAACCCAATCTTGGAAGACCATCCTTTTCTACATCAATATGATTATTTTAATATTATTGGACAACACCTAACCAACATATATGCCTGAAGGAATTAAACTGAAAGAATCTGGGAGAAAGATTGAAGGCAAAATTAAAGGGAGATGTTTTTGAGGACGGGTAAGGAAATAGAAAGGGCAACGGGGTTGAAACAAAATCCCAACGGATGAGCCATGGCGATTAAAAGATGGATTTCCACTGAGGGATTGGGGAACGTCCTAACCCAGAGTCAGATAGAGGCTGTAGGACAGAGGTTTCCCAGTTGGGGCAGAATGAGGCCATGGAGAGATTTGAAGCCTGTGGAGGATAGAAATGGGGAGCCAATCAGACACATTTAACCTTGTTAAGGATTCCTGCCTAGATGATGAAAGGATGGAAGGATGGAAGAATTCAGGCTTAGTAAAGGAGCAGATATGGCACTTTGCATCTTAACTTGGGACTGCATAGACTTGGAGAGATTGCAGTAACTTTGGCATCTGACCACTGGATTTGAAACTCAGCTTTGGATTTCTCTGCAAGATTCATTAACATTGAATATTTCATCAGTTTTGATTTCATAAATATTTAACTTGGTTTCCATGACTGAATGAGGCCAAGAAACATCATTAGACAACAGGAGCTAAGAAAATATTTTTTCATATAGATATGAGGTAACTTCCAAGAAACCCAATGTAGGCCATTCTTACCAGCAGAAAGTTCTTCACTGACAGAGCTCCTCATTATGTTAACCCTTGTTTGAGTCATATCCATTGTGCCGTCACATTGATTACTTCCCCCTAATATGTATAGCAGATTGAATGAGTGGCACCATAATCAATGCATGGAATTCAATACCAGCAATCCCTGCATTGTGGAAGATAAAGGTTTGATTGATGAACATTGAAGGCTGCATCAGGGAACTAAGGGGAGCTAGCTGACTGGACAATTCAATCTGAAGCATTGCCCTTCAGTCAACCTACATCTTGTTTGCACGTTCCTTCCTGTATGAGGGACTGGTTCCAAAGTTTCATGGGCATGGCACAGCACTGTAAGATAATAAATGAAGCAGTCCACCCCTTCCTGCAACAAGACCTGCACAGCAATTAAGTTCGGGCAAGTAACATACATGGCATACAAGTCCAAGGCAATGACTGTCTTCAATAAGAGAGAGCCTAATCACCTTGCTTTGACATGCAATAATATTCTCTACCATCAATGGGGATCACCATTAACTAGAACTCAACTGGGAACATGCAGAAAAATGCCATGGTTACAAGAGCAGGTCAGGGCTGAGGCTTCCGTTGTCCATGGCTCACAAAAGACCCTTCACCATCCACAAGGCACAAGTAGGGTGGATGATGGAATACTCTCCATTTCCCAAATGAATGCAGCTCCATAAGCACTAACACCATCTAGGATTAGCACTCCATCCACTATCTTAAATATCCAGTCCCTCAAACATCCACTCCCTCTCTCCATTGGCACATTGTGGATTCAGAAGTGGCTTGCCCACAGAAGGCAAAGAGTGGTTGAGATGGGTCTTTTTCAGCATGGAGGTCGGTCACCAGTGGAGTGCCCTGGGGATCTGTTCTGGGACCCTTGCTCTTTGTGATTTTTATAAATGACCTGGATGAGGAAGTGGAAGGATGGGTTGGCAAGTTTGCTGATGACACAAAGGTTGGTAGGGTTGTGGATAGTGTAGAGGGATGTCAGCAGTTGCAACGAGACATAGATAAGATGCAAGACTGGGCGGAGAAGTGGCAGATGGACTTCAACCCAGATAAGTGTGTGGTGGTTCATTTTGGCAGGTCGAATAGGATGAAAGAATATAATATTAAGGGTAAGACGCTTGGCAGTGTGGAAGATCAGAAGGATCTTGGGGTCCGGGTTCATAGGACGCTCAAAGCAGCGTCGCAGGTAGAGGCTGTGGTTAAGAAGGCGTATGGAATGCTGGCCTTCATCAATAGAGGAATTGAGTTTAGAAATCGGGAGATAATGCTGCAGCTGTATAGGACCCTGGTCAGACCCCACCTGGAGTACTGTGCCCAGTTCTGGTCGCCTCATTACAGAAAGGATGTGGAAGCCATAGAAAGGGTGCAGAGGAGATTTACAAGGATGTTGCCTGGATTAGGTGGCATGCCTTATGAGGATGGGTTGAGAGAGCTAGGTCTTTTCTCCTTGGAGAGGCGACGGATGAGAGGTGACCTGATAGAGGTGTATAAGATGTTGAGAGGTATTGATAGAGTGGATTCTCAGAGGCTTTTACCCAGGGCTGAAATGTTTGCCACAAGAGGTCACAGATTTTGGGTCCTGGGGAGTAGGTACAGAGGAGATGTTAGGGGTAAGTTTTTCACTCAGAGGGTGGTGGGTGCGTGGAATCGGCTGCCGGTAGTGGTGGTGGAGGCGGATTCGATAGGGTCTTTTAAGAGACTTTTGGATAAGTTCATGGAAGGTGGTAAGATAGAGGGTTATTGATAAGCCTAGTAGGTAGGGACATGTTTGGCGCAACTTGTGGGCCGAAGGGCCTGTTTGTGCTGTAGCTTTTCTATGTTCTATTGTGACTGTAATGTGTGTCATCCAGAAGGCGCAATGCAACAACTTACCAAGGTTCCCTTCAACAACACCTTCTGATCCCACAACCTCCGCCACCTAGAAGAATAAGGGACATTTGAGAACAGCATCACCTGCAAATGCCCCTCTGAATCACAACCATTCTGACATGCTGTCTATTGCTGTTCTTCCATCGCCAATTAATCAACCTCCTAGAACAGCCTACCTCAGGGATTCCCAAAACATGGGTCATGACCCCTGGTGAGGTCGAGATTTTGGTTTGCAAGGTCCAGGATTGTAACGGCGGCCGTGGAACGGAGACTCTGTCCTGGGACCGGCTCTGAGATCCCATGATACCCATCTTATTTTTATTGCAGCTTGCTGGAGTGGAGTGACTAAATTTCCCACGGGAAGCTCATTGGGAATTCTGATTGGAGGAACAGTGGGTAGGGGAGGGTGGAGTGGCTGCAAGTGGACATTTGAGGTGAAAGGGTGGGGCCAGGAAATAGCCTCTGTGTGCGTATAACTCCCTGGCTCCTCATTGGCATGGTTCTTAGCTCATTCCGACAACTACCAGCAATGTGCAACTCACACCATGGACAATGTTTTTGAAGAGCTTCTACCTCCAACAGCAAGCTTCACAAGAATATTTTGTTTTAATTTGGTTCACAGTAATGAGGATTATTATCCTGCTGTATTAATTTGCCTCTGCCCCACCCCATTCAAAAGACTGAAGGTTTGGGAAGCACTGCCCTACCTAACATCACTGTAGTAGTACCTTCACAGAATCACAGAATTCTTACAGTGCAGAAGGAGCTATTTGGCCCACCATGTCTGCACTGGCTCTCCAAATGAGCATCATGGCTTAGTGCCATTCTGCTGCCTTTTCTCCAAACCCTGCATGTTATTTCTATTCAAATAATCGCCTAATGCCCTCTTGAATGCCTCAATTGAACCTGCCTCCACCACACTTCCAGGCAGTGCATTCCAGACCTCGAATCACTTGCTGTATGAAAAAGTTTTTTCTCATATCACATTTGATGCATTGGCCATGCTAAATTCCAGATGAAATAACCGGACGAAATAACCAGACGAAATAATTTACCTTCTTTCTAATCATTTATCGTTTTGAAGTTCCTGAGTAGAAGGCAGAGAGACAGAAGGCAGAGAGTTGGGATAAAAGGTTCTTTCTCAGAATGGCAACCGGTGACAAGTGGTGTCCCGCAGGGTTCAGTGTTGGGGCCACAGCTGTTCTCTTTATATATTAACGATCTAGATGACGGGACTGGGGGCATTCTGGCCAAGTTTGCCGATGATACAAAGATAGGTGGAGGGGCAGGTAGTATTGAGGAGGTGGGGAGGCTGCAGAAAGATTTAGACAGTTTAGGAGAGTGGTCCAAGAAATGGCTGATGAAATTCAACGTGGGCAAGTGCGAGGTCGTGCACTTTGGAAAAAAGAATAGAGGCATGGACTATTTTCTAAACGGTGACAAAATTCATAATGCTAAAGTGCAAAGGGACTTGGGAGTCCTAGTCCAGGATTCTCTAAAGGTAAACTTGCAGGTTGAGTCCGTAATTAAGAAAGCAAATGTAATGTTGTCATTTATCTCAAGAGGCTTGGAATACAAAAGCAGGAATGTACTTCTGAGGCTTTATAAAGCACTGGTTAGGCCCCATTTGGAGTACTGTGAGCAATTTTGGGCCCCACACCTCAGGAAGGACATACTGGCACTGGAGCGGGTCCAGCGGAGATTCACACGGATGATCCCAGGAATGGTAGGCCTGACATACGATGAATGTCTTAGGATCGTGGGATTATATTCATTGGAGTTTAGGAGGTTGAGGGGAGATCTGATAGAAACTTACAAGATAATGAACGGCTTAGATAGGATGGACGTAGGGAAGTTGTTTCCATTAACAGGGGAGACTAGGACGCGGGGGCACAGCCTTAGAATAAAAGGGAGTCACTTTAGAACAGAGATGAGGAGAAATTTCTTCAGCCAGAGAGTGGTGGGTCTGTGGAATTCATTGCCACAGAGGGCTGTGGAGGCCGAGACGTTGAGCGTCTTCAAGACAGAAATTGATAAATTCTTGATTTCTCGAGGAATTAAGGGCTATGGGGAGAGAGCGGGTAAATGGAGTTGAAATCAACCATGATTGAATGGTGGAGTGGACTCGATGGGCCGAATGGCCTTACTTCCGCTCCTATGTCTTATGGTCTTATGGTCTTATAGATCATCTCCAACATTCTGAGCTCAGGGAATAGAAACCACATTTATACAACCTTGTCTTGTAATTTAATCCTTTGTGTTCTGCTATAATCCTGAAGAATCTGGGCTGTATCGCCTCCAAGTTCCACTTCCAAATCGGGAGTGCAGAGTCGGGAAAAATGCTGGCTCCACAAACATGTCTTGGGAGAAAGTGCCATGGACAGTTGGATTTTCAATCCAGAGAGGCAAGTGTCAACAGGAGTCAGGCCCACTGCCCCTAGAGAGAGTTGAGGGCAGCTAAGGAGCCTGCTGGGTGCAGAGGCAAGCTGGGTGTCTCAGTGTTCCGAGACATTGGGCTCGATTTTACCAAAACTTCGCGCCTGTTTTTGGGCGTGAAATCACGGTAAAGTTGGGCGTCGGTCCTATACCACGATCTGCACCCGATTCCAAGCAGATCGCGGCTTTACCGACACCCGATTCGGGAGCGAGTCCGGTCCACGCCCGAATCGGGCGGCCCGACGACTTAAATGCATTTGCATGCATTTAAATTGATTTAATGAACCGCGCACCCAACTCTACCGCCAAATCCCACTTTACCGTCTTCTGGTCCGTTCCGCATCCGCGCTGTAAGCGACCTGCAAAATAAAAGTCTGAAGTCGTCGCTGCAGCTTCCGAAGAGCAGGGTCAGAGACTGCAACGGCTCTCTGACCCAGGTCTTCCTCTGGGGGGGAGGGGGGGGGGGGGTTCCCTTGCCCCTGCAGAGAAGAGTAATCTGTGGCTGGTAGTGTACCAGCGGTGGTGTATCCCTTTACAAGCCCAGCTTGGTCCTTCTCCAGTGTCTCCTCTTGGACTTGTGCTGATCTTGTTGCCGGTTTTCATGCGGATCCACTGTGGAATCGGCCGGTTCTGCTTCATCTTCTTAGCGAGGAATCGCTTCATCCTGAAGGTTTTGTGGGATGGCATGGCGCACGTCCACCCCGGGAGGAGGGATCGGCCGCAGACTGGCAGTGGACCCCCTCCGACCAGAGGATGATCATCAGAGAGCCGCTCTCTCCGCTGTCTGCTTTTTTTTTCTTTCGCGCCTGGGCGTGCTCTGTCAGATGTTTTTCGAACTGCGCATGCGCAGTTCAGAGCTCTGATCGGTCCGCCAGCGCTACGCCCCGCCCACAGCACGAATCGGACCGGAGCTGGCAAAACGCATAGAGGATTCCAGGCGCGGATCTATTTGACGCCCAGATTCGGCACTTAGACTCAAAATGGTAAAATCAGGCCCATTGCTGCAGCTGTTATAAAACAAGAAACACCCCTCACCACTTAGACCCCTCACCCTCACATAAACTCCCCATACCCCATCCATTCCAAGTTTTGCCCTAAATTCCACTTCTCATAGCCCTTAATCATCCTTATGCTAACATGTGCTAATCTATACCCCATACTCATTACTGTTTGCTTTTACATCCTCCATGCCAACTCACCCAGTACCCACCATGGGCAGACCTCAGGATCCATGCTGAGATGAAATAGCATGACATTCTAAGTGTCCATTACAGACTTTATAAAGAACATTCTCATTCATAAAATCCCATTCACTACATTTACATTTTTTCAACATAATCCCTTATAATAAAAACAAACATTGCATTCACATGCTTAATCCAATATAAAACAAACATATTATTCTAGTGCATAAGAGCTTACAAATTAATGTATCATTGGAGTGCTTAATCTCTTATAAAACAAGCATTTGCACTTATAGGCCAATATCAAAGAATCTATAAACATTGCAAACATTGCATTACAATCAAACTGCTAACTGACAGGTACCCAAATGTGATAATGATGGCTTGTGAAATCAGTCATGCAGCACAAATTTTATAATGGCAGACATAATGTCAACAGATAGAGTGAAATAGCTGGCACTTTTTTTTTGAATATGCAGACTGGCTTTAAAGGCCAGGTGATTTAAATGCCCTGACAGCTTGATGGTTCCTTTGACAGATTGACAGTTCCGATTAGTTTATCCACCTTTTACACACAATCATGTATACTCTTAACAATCCTAGAGGACACTTGATCTCTCCCAAAGGTGTCTCTAGACCTATCCAAAAGGGTATCCTACCTTTGCAAATAAGCGCAACATCTTCAGACCTTCTCCAGAAAAGTGTAAAGCCCAAAAGTCATGTTCTAGGACATTCTGCCAGTGAAAATTGGATCTGTTTGAGAGCAACTTCACTTTGTGTGTGCAGCTGCCTCCGTGAATCATGGAAGTGCAAACTACAACCCGCCCCATTCCCTGCACATCCTCCCCAGCGAAAATGGTGAGTACCAGTATTGGAGGCGGGATTTTTGGAATCGGGTTTCCGGCACCATTTTGGTTAAGTTGTAGACCCTCTCCATCTTTACGAAAATTCGGGTCTTTATCTTCTCTGAGGTTTGGGTCCCAGAGACAAATGCAGTACTCCAGATGGTATCTTACCAAGGCTCTTTACAACTGAAGTGCCACATCTGTGGGATGCTACCTCACCTTAATACCATTCAGGAGGTAAGTGAAGGGCATAACAACCTGAATCTACCCTTACTAGGTATACACATACATAGGAACACAGTGAGAAAAGACCAAGAACTAACTGGTTTTTCAATCTGGCAATCACATGTAAAATAATCATAGATTTGTTGACCAACCGTAATGATCATCACTATCAATTAGTCCACAACAGACTCGAGACATGACGCAAGGAAACGTTTGAGGACAGTGGGTCCTGTTCCTCCCTAACACACTACACTAACATATACACCGAATCCCAATGTTACTTTCTGAAAGAAATTTATCTAATTTCTGTGGAGATCTGTCAGTTGAGGGAATCTTGACTGTGTTTTCTTTGCCTCTCCTGAATTCCAGCTATTATAGCTGACTGCGCACCAGAGCTATTGACTGACTTAACACAGATCAGAAATTAAAGATAGAACTTTTGAGGCTGGGGTGCTTCAGCATGTGGACATCATTAGTGGGCCCTTATTTCTCATTATGAGTAACCCTTGAGCAGGTAGTTGGATCCCATGTGAATCATGCTTTCTTTGTAGTGGTTGTATACGTGCACAATGGATTAATATTTACCATGATGGTTTTCGTTGCTGTGAGTAGCTTGGCAATACTTATTGTCCAGAGTTGCATGTAAAAAATGGTTGCTTGGATGAGTTAGTAGAGGGGGAGGAGGAGAAACTAGTCCTCGTGCCTTCCCCACTCCCTGCCGCATGTGTTCCACAGTTCAGGGATGGAGCTTTTTGTTTACTTGAATACTGCAGGGGTTATTATTATTGTGATGAAGAGCAGCCTTGTTAAGTCATGTTTCTGAAGCCCAAACAGGAGAATATAAAGTTCACAGTCTTGCTCGGTTCAGTGAGTGAACCTTAAGTCCCCTTCCTGCCTGATGTGCATTGCAATAGGTAATTGTTCTGGCAATGAGAAGTTTATCTTCCCCAGATGTGCGGTAACTTATTTGCTTATTTAAAATTTGTTGCTGAATTAGCTGAGATGGTACCTGTCCCCCCGCCCCCCCCCAACCCCCACCCTCCCCGATGGTATCTACCCCTCTCAGATGATGCCAAGGTGTGATGCTATCTGCCGTGTGAAGGTATTTTTCCTGCAATGGTATCTACTTAACCTGGCGTGAGGATATGACCCGACCTGGATGTATCTCCAAAGCCTATTGTATGAGGGAGTGAGTATATACAATATTTGATCTCGCCCATCATGTCTTCCTGCAGCCTGTCCCATTTGCACAATCTAAATGGCCTAATCCAAGCTACTTAACAATGCTGCTTTAGATCCAGCGTGCCAAAGGTGAGTGAAAGCAATCCTGGTTTATTCAATTGCTTGAATCCCCTGCCGCACATCTCCCTGCCCCCCAGCCCTGCCATAGATCTGTCCCTTTGGAATGTTCACTCAGTCTCCACGTGAAACATTTCCTTACTTAATTTTTCACGCTGTCACCCGTGACTCCATTGGTAGCATTCTTGCCTCTAGTTCTGCATTCAAATTGCACTCCATGATCTGAACACAAAAATCTAGGTTGAGTTTCCAGTACAGTACCAAGGGAGCACTGCGCTGTCGAAGGTGCCATCTTTTAGATGATGTTAAACTGAGGCCCATCTCTCTGTTCGGGTGGGCGTAAAAATCCCACAGCATCATTTTGAAGAAAAATAGGGGAATATCTTGGCCAATATTCACTCCTCGGTCATCATCACCATAACAGATGATCTAATTGTTGTTTGTGTGAGCTTGCTGTGCATAAACTGGCTGCTGCATTTCCTACACTTACTGCAGTGATGACACTTCAAAAGTATTTCATTGGCTGTAAAGTGCTTTGAGACATCCAGTTGTCATAAAAAGTGCTAAATGAACCCAGGTTTCTCCGAGCCTCTTTGTTTTATTTTAAAGAAATTAAATCAGGAATTGTTATTACGGGGCAGATCTGAACACAAGTGGCCGAAGAGGTGTGTACCTGTAAACAATCTCATCTCAGCTTCTTACCCAGGATTCCAGCAACTCTCAGACAATGGCATGTGGGAGGCTATAAGTAGATTGTTGCTTCAGTTCCTATGTGATAAATGATGGTTTCACTTCCCTTCCTGAAATCCCTCCCTCTCACACCCTGTAATCTGTGGGATTCCCATTTACTGGACCGGATAGAGGGAGGAAAGGAAATGATCTCTGACTAATTTCATGTGGTTCATAAATAATACATCTTATAGTTCATCTACGTTTTTTTGTTTCTCTTTCCCTCTATTTCACTTCTCCCTCTCTTCACTCTCTCTTTTCTTCATTCCTTTTTTTGTTATTGTCCACTTCTTTTCTTCTCTCCTTCGCCCTCCTTCTTCTCCCTCTGCGTTTTCTTCCTCCATCTGCCCCTCTTATTTCCCTCTTTTCTTCCTCTCCCTCCCTTCCTTTCTTCCTCCACCCCATCAATCTCTTACTGCTTTTTCCCTCCTTCATTCTTTCCTTCCTTTCCTCTTCTATTTTGACCTCCCTTTTTCTACCGTCACCATCTTACTGGTCTGCCCTCTCCCTTGCTCTCCTCTCTCCTTCCTCTATTTATCTCTCTTTCTTTGCTTCTCTCATTTGCTATTGTTTTCTGACAGCTGCCAAGAAATCAGTATGGCTGGAAAGAGAGGAAAAGGCAAAGATGCTCCGAGAGAAACAGGTGGAGGATCGGAGGAAGAGGTTAGAAGAACAAAGGCTGAAAATTGAGAAGAGGCGAGCTATACTAGAGGAACGGCAGCGACTAAAGCTTCAGAAAAACAAGGTGTGTATCATTCAGCCTGACTACAGGACTTAGCATCATTGGAAACCTGACAGTTGCAGATGTAGCATCCATCTCTAGGGAGCCTGAAAGCTGGCTTGAACTACAGCCTTCACAGATATTCAAACACTTGTACGATGAGAGAAACTCAATGGTTCTTGGCCCAGTCACGAGACAGTTACCTCATCCATTTCCTCTAAGAGAGGAGGCAACAATGAATGTAGCAAAGTCAGTGAGTCCAGTATGTGGAGAAAGAAGAGTCTCCTGGTGAAACCATTTTGAGGAGGCCCAATTAAAATAGCCTGCTCAGTACTGAAACCTTTGAGATTTGCTACTCACTTTTAACCAGATTAACTTTTTCCAAGCAGTTCTATAACTGAATATCATTTTGAATATCATATTGTAACTAGATGGCAGCATAGGAGCAGAAGTAGGCCATTCAGCCCCTCGAGTCTAGATAATGGCTGATCTTTTATTTCAATGCCATTTTTCTGCACCATTCCCATATTCCATGGTCATTGATATATAGAAATCTATTGATCTCAGTCTTGAATATACTTAAAGACTGAGCCTTCACAGCCCTCTAGAGAATTCCAAAGATACACCACCATCTGGATGAAGAAATTCCTCCTTGTCTCAGTCCTAAATAGTTCATCCCTCATTCCAAGTTTGTGCCCCCTGGTTCCAGATCACCCCCCCATGCAACCAGAGGAAGTATCCTTCCTGCATCTACTCTGTCAAGCTCCGTAAAAATGTTATATTCTTCATCGAGATGATCTATCATTCATCTAAACTCTAGAGAATACAGGCCCACTCTTCCCAATCTCTCCTCATAGGACAATCCTGCCATCGCAGGAATCAGTCTGGTAAACCTTTGTTGCACTCCCTCTATGGCCAGTATATCCCTCCTTGGGTAAGGAGACCAAAACTGTACATAACTGTACATAACTGTACTCCACCAAGGGTCTATACCAATGCAGCAAGACTTCTTTACTCCTATACTCAAACCCCCTTGCAATAAAGGCCAACGTACAATTTGCCTTCCTAATTGCTGTATCTTGCTGTATCTGCATGTTAGCTTTCAGTGTCATATGAACAAGGACACATGACACCAAAACATTTTCCTTTCTTTCATCCAAGTGACTTTGGGACTGGTTGCTATGATGACTAATATTTAAGAGACTTAAATAGGTCTTTGGCTACGGTGTAAAAGGTTATTCGTGGATTCATCTTTATTTTACACATTTTGTTTTCTATTGATTGCCATTTTGTCCTGTCGGCGAAGACCAATTTCATATTTTAACAGACTAGATGGCAACGACAGATAATTATTTAATGGGGGGTTTGCCAACTTAGTTCCATTCTTACTCTCTATTATGCATAATAGTCACATTAGTTTAATCCTAAGGGATAAAATCTGGCAAATGCCGACAATTACTTTTCAGGATTCCAAATCTTTCCTACTGTTGTGTATTGCACTGAGCTTCAGGCTACCATAATTGAACTAATTTTAATTACACCTCCTCAACAGAAAGGGCAGTGTCATGGAGTTATAGAGGTCTAAGCACAGAAAAAGGCCACTTGGGCCAACGAGACTGTGCTGGTCAAAGGCAAACCTCCCAACTATTCTAATCCCATTTTCCAGCACTTGGCCCATAGCCATATATGCCTTGGCATCACAAGTGCACATCAAAATACTTCTGAAAAATTATGAGGGTCTCTGCCTCCACCACCCTTTCCGGCAGTGAGTTCCAGAGTCCCACCACCCTCTGGGTGAAATAGTTTTTCCTCACATCCCCTCTAAACTTCCTGCCCTTACCTTGAACATATGCCTCCTCGTCTTTGATCCCTCCACCAAGGGAAAAAAATTATGCCCCTCATAATTTTATACATCTCAATCTCATATCCCCACTCTCCTCAGCTCCAAGGAAAACAACTCCAGTCTATCCAATCTCTCTTCATAACTAAAACTCTCCAACCCAGGCAGCATCTTGATAAGTCTCCTATGCACCCTTTCCAGTGTTATGACATCCCTCCTATAATGTGGATTTCAGAACTGCAATCATAGAAACCCTACAGTGCAGAAGGAGGCCATTCGGCCCATCGAGTCTGCACCGACCACAATCCCACCCAGGCCCTACCCCCACATATTTACCCACTAATCCCTCTAACCTACACATCTCAGGACTCTAAGGGACAATTTTTAACCTGGCCAATCAACCTAACCCGCACATCTTTGGACTGTGGGAGGAAACCGGAGCACCCGGAGGAAACCCACGCAGACACGAGGAGAATGTGCAAACTCCACACAGACAGTGACCCGAGCCGGGGATCGAACCCGGGACCCTGGAGCTGTGAAGCAGCAGTGCTAACCACTGTGCTACCGTGCCGCAATACTCTAGCTCTGGCCTAATCAACGTTTTGTATAGTTCCAGCATAACCTCTCTGCTTTTAAACTCTATTCCTCGGCTAATAAAGGCAAGTATACCATATGCCTTTTTAACCACTTCATCCACCTGTCCTGCTACCTATACAAACAAAGCCCCTCTGATTAAAGCAAGATACTGTGGATGCTGGAATCTGAAACGTAAACAGAAAATGCTGGAAAATCTCAGCAGGTCTGACGGCATTTGTGGAGAGAGAATAGAACTAACGTTTTGAGTCTGGGTGACCCTTCGTCAGAGTGAAGAGCAAAGAAAATCAGCAGAGTTTTATACTATATGGGTGGGGGCGGTGCTGTATTTGGACAGCGGGAATATAAATGAGGATGAAGAAGGCTGGAAAAGGTGCCAAAAGTGTCCATTAAGTGATCAGAATGTGTGAATGGCAGAACAGAGGTACAGATGGTTAAGGGATTGCCTGAGGATTATGGCAGTTGCCCTGAAGGAGGCGGGGGGGGGGGGGGGGGGGTGCAGAATGGAGAGATGTGGAAAAATTGAAGTGAGAAAGAAGGATGATAAACATGAGATTAAAAGCAGAAACAAAATGAAATAAAATAAATGGAAATGGGGTGAAGGTGGAGGAGAGAGTTCATGCTCTGAAGTTGTTGAACTCAAACTTTCTGATCCTCGATGCTTCCCAGGGTCCTGCCGTTCATCATGATCATCCTTTCTGACCAGCCTGTCCTTATCCTTCTGTAATCTAAGGCTATCCTCCTCACTATTTACCACCCCACCAATTTTCATATCATCTGCTTACTGATCAATCCTCTACATTCAAGTCTAAATCATTTATATGAAGCACAAACAGCAAGGGCCCTAACACTGACCCCTGCGGGACCCCACTGGTGTGGAGGTGCCGGCGTTGGACTGGGGTAAACACAGTAAGAGTTTTAACAACACCAGGTTAAAGTCCAACAGGTTTATTTGGTAGCAAATGCCATTAGCTTTCGGAGCGCTGCTCCTTCGTCAGATGGAGTGGATATGAGCAGCGCTCCGAAAGCTAATGGCATTTGCTACCAAATAAACCTTTTGGACTTCAACCTGGTGTTGTTAAAGCTCTTACTGTAACACAGTCTTCCAGTCTGAAAAATATCCCTCAACCATTACCCTCTGCTTTCTTCCACTCAGCCAATTCAGGATCCAATTTGCTAAATTTCCTCGGGTCCCATTGGCTCTTCCTTCACTATCAGTCTCCCATGTAGGACCTTTTCAAAAGCCTTGCTGAATGCAAGAAGACTATGTCAAATGCATTGTCCTCATTTACGCACGTGGTCCCCTCTTTGTAAAATTCTATCAAGTTGGTCAGACATGATCTCCTCTGAACAAAACCATGCTGACTGTTCTTGATTAACCCCTGCTGCTCCAAATGCAGATTAATTCTGTTTCTCAGAATTGCTTCCAATAGTTTCCTTATCACTGAGGTTAGACTGACTGACCTGTAGTTTCCTGGTTTATCCCTTCCTCCCTTCTTGAATCATGGTCCATATTGGCTGTCCTCCAGTCCCATGGCATCCCTGCTGTGATGTGGAGATGCCGGTGTTGGACTGGGGTAAACACAGTAAGAAGTTTAACAACACCAGCTTAAAGTCCAACAGGTTCATTTGGAAGCACAAGCCACAAGCTTTTGGAGCACTGCTCCTTCATCAGGTGAGTGGGAGATGTGTTCGCAAACAGGGCATATATAGACGCAAACTCCATTTACAAGATAATAGTTGGAATGCGAGTCTCTCCTGTGGCCAGAGAGGAATTGAAAATTATTGCCAGTGGAGAAGGGAATATAACAAAATGCTCAGATCTTGCAATATACAACACTCCCTCCCTATTTATAATAGCTTGCATATTTAAATGTAAAATCGTACATGTGCATAAGTTCCCAAAAGATAATATGACCAAACCATTGGCCTGTAATCTCCAAGCTCCAGGGCAGTATATTGGGGGGAGGGGCGGGGTGGGGGGCGGGGGGAATATGAGGCTTTGCAGCTGTATCACAGACTGAGATAGTCAGTGCAGTTTAACTTCAAACAATTTATTAAGAACTATTTACAAAGGCTTCTGGGTAAGCACGTGGTTCCAGGACACAGAGTATATAGCACCTAGCTCTATTGGACACCGTGTCAGGAACACGGGTTCAATTCCAGCCTGGGGTCTGTCTGTGTGGAGTTTGCATGTTCTCCCTGTGTCTGTGTGGGTTTCCTCCAGGTATTCCGGTTTCCTCCCATAGTGCAAAGATATGCAGGTTAGGTGGATTGGCCATGGTGAAGTGTGTGTGTGTGACACGCGCGCGTGCCATGAACCGCAGCAACGGCACTGTCACATCATTACACTCTTTAGGCCAGCCATCCATTTCATAATTGAGCACCTTACTGAGCACTAGATCTTTTCTCCTGCAGCCACTGGCATTTCATTTGTGTTTGTAAAGTAATTCACAGGTAACTCGGTGTTTAAAAATGAATCTGAGTTCGTGGCAAATGTCAAAAGAACATCCATATTTGCCCAAACAATTCCCATCCACCTGGCTGAACTTGTTCTGTCACTCAACAATTTCTTTAACTTGTCTCACTTCCTGGTAATAAAAGGCGTGGCTATGAGTATCCAATGGGCCCCAGTTATTCCTGTCTTTTTATGGTTTAAGTAGAACATTCCTTGTTCCAGTCCTATTCAGGCCCGCTCCCACAACTCTTTTTTCCGTTACATCAATGATTCTATTGGTGGTGCTTCATGCTCTCATCTGAATTTGGAAACATTGATCAATTTTGCTTCCAATTTCCACCCTTCTCTCACCTTCACATGGTTCATCTCCAACACTTCCCATCCCTTCCTTGACCTCTCTGTCTCCATTTCCAGCGATAGACTGACCACTAATATTCATTACAAACCCACTGACCTCCACAGCTTCCTCGACTACAGTTCCCCACACTCCACTCCCTGAAAGGACTCCATCCCATTCTCTCAGTTTCTCCACCTTTGTCACATCGATTATGATGTACCACCTTTGAAATGTCACTTCTGACATGTTTGCTGTATTCTGTAATCGAGGTTTCCCCCCATCCTGTGAGTAATATGGCACTTAACCAGGTTTGACTCATTTTACAAACCTCTGCCCTAACCCCTTCTCCTCCCTCTCACATGATAGAGTCCCCTTCTCCCTCACACCCACCTGTCCACATTCCACAAGGACCACTCCCTCCATATCACCCTGTCCACTCTTCCATCATGCCTAACTCCTCATCCGCATCTCACGGCACCTACCCTTGCAATCGCAGAAGGTGCTGTACCTGCCCCTTTTACCTCCTCCCTCCTCACCCCCATTCAAAGCCCCAAATGCTCCTTTCAGGTTAAGCAATGTTTCAATTTGGTCTACTGTATTTGCTGCTCCCAATGAGGTCTCCCTTACATTGGGGAGACCAAATGCAGACTGGGTGACCACTTTGCAGAACATCTTCGCTCAGCACATAAGCATGACCCCGACCTTCTTGTCGCTTTCCATATGAACTCAGCACCTTGCTCTCATGCCCCACGTGTCCATCATTAGCCTACTGCAATGCTCCAGTGAAGTCCAACGCAAACTGGAGGAGCAGCATCACATCTTCCAATTAGGCACAATTCAGTCCTTGTGACCCAACATTGAGTTCAACAAATTTACACTGTGACCTTTCTTCTCCATCTTAAACCATTTTTTAAAGATCCCAAACATTTTTATTCCTATGCAAAAGCCCTCCCTTCCCTTCCCTTCCCCCTTCCCCGACTGATCCATCTGTCACTTGTTAAGTTTTGCTACATTTTTGGTGCAACACTCCTAGCTCCCATTAACCACTGTTCCTGTTATTCCACCCCCCTTTTATATATAATAACATTTTCCCCTTTCTTTAGTTTATGAAGGGTCATGCAAACTCAAAGCATTAACTCGGTTTTTGGATGCTGCCAGAACTGTTGAGTTTTTTCAGCTTTCTCTGTTTTGATCTATATTTGCATGATCTGCTGATTTACAATATTTAATATCATACTGATGACTAATTTTATCATTTGGCCTTCCTTTGTGGACCACTTTGTTCTCTCTTAACTCTTCTTCAATGACAGACCTTAGTAATCCTGACTATAAATAACTTGTCCCAGTTTAATCACAGCTTCTTTAATCAACTTCTTCCCAGCAGGGAGACTTTGTTCCTTCTTATTACTACCAATAGCAGGAAATAGAAACTGTCATCATATTCCACTCTAACACTAACTTGACCGAGCACTCAAAAACTATTGTTGGAATAACTAGTCGTTTCAGACCAGTTTTGTGGAAGGCCGTGTGACTTAGAGACTTCTTGTACGCTCTTTCTGAGATGACATGACTGCAGCAGTATCAACGATAAAAGTAAGTTGTGAAGCTCCGACTTTCATTTTTACTGTGGGTGCTGCAATTATATCTTCTGCCCTTTTACTCTCATCTTCCACGTCATGTTTTTGTTGCTTTCTGACTGAGCACAACTCTTGACCTTCCTGCTCGGTAACATCAGCTTCTGTTTCCATATCTATTGTATGTGCATTTGAAGGTTCCCAAACTCCTGAACTAGCTTTAAATATAGCACAGCCTTGACCTGGTGCGTGGCTGTGACTTTGACACTTTACTGTGATCTGGAACATTACTGTTTCCTCTACCTCTGTCTACCATCTGGGGATGACTGACTTTGATTGGAAATGGGGGCATTCAAATGGTTGGCGGCTACTATGGCAACAGTAACAACTAAAATTCCGACTCTGAGACTGCAAACCTGGCTGGCATAGCATAGATCTCGCTGCCATTTCAAGAAAAGAACTCCCTTGCAATCTGCAACTATCTCTTTCTGCCATTTTCATGGCTGTGGTCTCATTGCAGCCCACCTTCCCCATCAGTTTATTGCCTTTGCTCAACTAAATCTTATCGCTTAAACTAGATTCTATCACTCTTCAGGTCTCTAACCAAAAATTCGATTTCTAAGCTTGCACACTATCCAAAGTGACAAGAGACATTGTTTAAGTTAAGAATGTAATCTATAACAATCTCACTTGGCAACTACCTCATTGGGTGGTTTCATTCTTACGTTGTGTCATAACATGAGGTGGAGATGCCGGCGTTGGACTGGGGTAAGCACAGTTAGAAGTCTCACAACACCAGGTTAAAGTCCAACAGGTTTATTTGGTAGCAAATACCATAAGCTTTCGGAGCACAGCTCCTTCGTCAGATGGAGTGGTTATCTGTTCTCAAACAGTGCAAACAGACACACAAATCAAATTACAGAATACTGATTAGATCTTGCATTATATTACACCGACGTTGGACACAATGCATGTAAAAGGAGAGTGTGAAAACTGGTCTAACCCAGGGGTTGCAAGTTCAGATCCACTCAGGGCAACTTCTGAAACTGAATCCAATAAATGTGACCATTTGTGGCTGGCCACTAGAAAAAGCTTTACTTTTACAGTTTGTTGTTTTTTTTCCATCCAAAAATCTTTTTTAAAAGGAAGAGAAAAAGTAAGAGACAGGCATCCATTGCCAAAATGTTGACTGTGATTGTGATCCTTTGCAGTCTTGGGCACTGTCCTCGAATGATTTCTCTCACTCTCCGCTCATGCCTTTCCGCAGGAGCGTTACGAAGCTGTGGTGCAGCGGTCGGCCAAGAAAACCTGGGCTGAGATCCGTCAACAGAGGTGGTCATGGACTGGAGCCCTCCCCCGTACCCTGAGTGTGCACAAAGAGAGTGAGTCCAGCTAATGGAAATATCCACTGGTATTGCATGGTTAATTCATGATACTTGCTTTAAATAATCTTTACTGGCAGGGTATCATATCTCCAGTGTTTCACCTTCTTTGACTTGTGTTTTGTGAACTGTTTCAGGTGTTCATTATTGTAGCAGTGTAGAGTTGGGAAGCTTGTGTGTGTAGACACCAGACTGCTGAGGACAGTTTGATTCTCAAGGCTGTACTTGCTTGGATCAGTGATAGCATGGAGATACCTGTTTGTTTTTGCTCATCTGATTGAGGGACATCAGTGGCTAAGGACAGAACACCTTCCTGTTTTTCTTCTGTATCCAGTGCCATATCATGCAATAGTACAGTCATGTTCTCCATGAGTACAGCTCCATGAGAACTTAACAAGAGGTTTACTATTTAATTCAGTCTTTCAAAACTTGACATGGTGCTTGACCGAAGCAGCAGTTGTGGAGAGAGGGGATGTGATTGCAAGCGGCATCTGCAGGTGGAGAAAGACTTTAGAGACAGAGTTTGAAGCATAAGGGGACCAGAAATTTGGCCACTGATGCAGGCAGTAGTGTCACCCCATCCAACACTGCCATTTTGGTTATGACACAGGCTTTTGCCAAAAAACCTCCAATCTCGTCCGCGGTTTGGATTCTCTGGTGCCACTGCAGTGAATGGAGTTTTGGCTGAATGCCAAATTCCTCATTCTCGCTGGCAGTGGGCCGGGAACGGACGAGATTGAAGGATCCTGCCCTTAATGTAGGGTTAAGCTCTCTCTTGCCTCTCTGCCTCTGCCTTAACCCAAGAATTAGAACTTGCCCACTGTGATTCTCTCTCATGGCTAACAAAATTGGCAAGACTTTTCACTCCTCTGGCCTGGGTTGAGTTCCAGTCTAGTTTGCAAAAATCAGAAGGAGAAGCAGCCCACCCAGCAGTCCACCTAGCTGGCCTGTGTATCACCGAGCAACTCCAAGACATTGTTATAATAAAATGAGAATAAATTTCAGCGCTACCATTTACTTGATTTGGAGATGCCCAAATGTTTTTGAGCCGTTCCTCTCTCTCTTCCTCCCATCCAATAAGATGGCTCGGATAGTCCTATTTCCTGACTCTTCAATGAAATTATTAAAAGGTATCTGGCAGAGACTGAATTTGATTCTGTTGACCGCTGAGTGGTGTTGAAGGAGCTGCACAGCCCAGTTCCCATGTTTAACAAACAGCAGAACTTAACAAGAGGTTTTGACAAAACAACTTGAGAAGAAAATGATTTCCACCAGAAGAGACGCACGTGCAATGAGAAATTCCCAACCAATCAGTAACAGCTTTTCAAAGAGTGGTGGATAAATATGTGAAAAAGATCACTTGCTAATGAAGATGACAGGAGAATGGGATTAAATGGAGGGCTCATTCAGAGAGCCACTGCAAGTATGATTTTGATTGTTTATAATGCTTGTTATCAGGATATGGTTAATAGTGCCAACACTATATTTATTGCCCATCCCTAGTTGCTCTGAAAGGATCTTGAAGGGCCTTCCCTTGAACTGCTGCAGTCCATCATGTAGACAGTGCTTCCACACTGATCGCTAGGGAGTTCCAGGACAAACACTCTGCTGACATCAGGGTTGTGTGACTTGTGTGATATCTGTGGGTTTCTATGGACCACGCTACTGTTGTCCCTCTCAGTAAGCTTGGTGAGTTTCTGAAATGCACCGTGTAGATTCTACATATTGTGCACCTTTGGTGTTTCCTGCCTTTTATGAATAGGACATATCTAGGCCATTTTCTGCATTACTGGGTACATACCAGCATCACTGCTATACTGATACCACTTGGTTCAGGGAGCAGCTACCTCTGCTCCACAAGTTCTTCAGTACCATAGCAGGAATTCTGTCTGGGCCCATGGACTTGACTGTGTCCAGTTCAGTCAGCAGCTTCTTAATGCTATAATCTGAACTGAATTGGCTAGATGATAACAGGAATCCTGGACTGAGACCGATTAGAACCGTTAACCATATGGTCTTATGGTCTTATGGTTAACTCAACAAACTTGTTTGAACAGTCTTACAAACATTTTAACCTCTTTTGCACGACCTGCTGTCTGAGGATTATGAGGTACATAGGGTGGATAGGAAGAAACTGTTCCCCTTAGTAGAGGGGCATAAATTTAAAGTAAGGGGCAGGGGATTTAGAAGGGATATAAGGAAAAGCTTTTTCACTCAGAAGGTGGTGAGAATCTGGAACTCACTGCTTGAAAGGATGGTGGAGGCATGGACCCCCACAATATTTAATAAGCATTTCGATGAGCACTTGAAATGCCATAGCATACAAGTCTATGGACTGGAAAATAAGATTAGAATAGATATGTGCTTGATGGCCAGCACAGACATGGTGGACCAAAGCGTTTCTTTCTGTGCTGTAAAACTCTGATTCTGTTCATGTAGCCCATTTCTCCTCTTGTTGCTTCACTGTCCAGCACCTTTCATGATCAAAGTTCATAGAGGCATCAGACCTTTGTGCTATTCCGGTGGATTATGGAACTGCCAAACTATCTATTACCTGCTTTATTTGATGTTTAAAATGCAACTAGTCCTCTGATGTAGCTTCACTTGGTCCAGGCCTCATTGTAAAGTATGCCTAATGCTGCTCCTGACAAAACCCTCAGCTTCTGCATTGACAGTAAGGAGTCTAACAACACCAGGTTAAAGTCCAACAGGTTTATTTGGTAGCAAACGCCACTAGCTTTCGGAGCGCTGCTCCTTCGTCAGGTGAGTGGGAGATCTGCTCATAAACAGCAAACAGGGCCCTGTTGGACTTTAACCTGGTGTTGTTAGCCTCCTTACTGTGTTTACCCCAGTCCAACGCCGGCATCTCCACATCACATCTGCATTGAACCAGGGTTAATTTCTTAGTTTGATGGTACTGGAGGAGTGAGTGACATGTCAGACCATATGATTACAGATTGTTATGATAAACAATTCTGCTGATTACAGCAGCCCTCAATGCTTCCTGAAGGTCCACTGTTTGGCCACTAGAACAGTTATTTGTTTGTACCATTTGGTATGGCAGTAACACCACACCACACAATGGAGGTTGAACAGAGAGTGAAGATTTTTATTGAATATTTTTAAGGCAGAGGTAGATAGGTTTTTGACCAACAAAGGAGGCAAAGGGTATCGGGGGATGGGGGGAAAGAGGCAGGAAAGTGAAGTTGAGACCACAAGGTACAAAATCAGATCAGCCATGATCTTATTAAATGGCAGAGCAGACTTGAGGGAGTTGAATGGCCGATTCCTGCTCTTACTTTTGATGTGCATAGATGAGTCAGCCACAGTTTTTCACCTCAGAAATGCATGTTTTACTTGCATAATAAGTCGTTGCAATGGTTGGTGGGTGAGAATCGAGTGGATTGATAGTGTAGGCAATAGATATCCCAATGACTTACTCAAAGAACACACCTTAGGATGGGACATGTTCAGATTTAATGTTACAATAAGAAAAAGAAACTCCTGTGAAGAAATAATACCAGAGGTCCCAGAGGATTGGAGGATAGCAAATGTGGTCCCGTTATTTAAGAAGGGTAGCAAGGATAACCCGGGTGATTATAGGCCGGTGAGCTTGACGTCCGTGGTAGGGAAATTGTTGGAGAAGATTCTTAGAGATAGGATATATGTGCATTTAGAACTGAATAATCTCATTAGCGATAGACAGCATGGTTTTGTATGAGGGAGGTAATGCCTCACAAATTTGGTTGAGTTTTTTGAGGAGGTGACAAAAACGATTGACGAGGGAAGGGCCGTGGATGTCGTCGATATGGATTTTAGTAAAGCGTTTGACAAGGTCCCTCATGGCAGGCTCGTGCCAAAGGTTAAATCTCACGGGATAAAAGGTGAGCTAGCTAGATGGGTGGAGAACTGGCTTAGCCATAGAAAAGAGTCTAACAACACCAGGTTAAAGTCCAACAGGTTTATTTGGTAGCAAACGCCACTAGCTTTCGGAGCGCTGCTCCTTCATCAGGTGAGTGGGAGTTCTGTTCACAAACAGGGCATATAAAGACACAAACTCAATTTACAGAATAACGAATAATGATTGGAATGTGAGTCTTTACAGCTAATCAAGTCTTAAAGGTACAGACAATGTGAGTGGAGAGAGCATTAGCACAGGTTAAAGAGATGTGTATTGTCTCTAGACAGGACAGCCAGTGAGACTTTGCAAGTCCAGGCAAGTTGTGGGAGTTACAGATAGTGTGACATGAACCCAAGATCCCGGTTGAGGCCGTCCTCATGTGTGCGGAACCTGGCTATCAGTCTCTGCTCAGCGACTCTGCGCTGTCGTGTGTTGTGAAGGCCGCCTTGGAGAATGCTTACCCGAATATCAGAGGCTGAATGCCCATGACCGCTGAAGTGCTCCCCAACAGGAAAAGAACAGTCTTGCCTGGTGATTGTCGAGCTGTGTTCATTCATCCGTTGTCGTAGCGTCTGCATGGTTTCCCCAATGTACCATGCCTCGGGACATCCTTACATCTCCACATCTTAGTCATAGAAGACAGAGGGTAACAGTGGAGGGGTCTTTTTCCGGTTGGAGGTCTGTGACTAGTGGTGTTCCGCAGGGCTCTGCTGTTTGTGATATATATAAATGATTTGGAGGAAGATGTAACTGGTGTGATCAGTAAGTTTGCAGACGACACGAAGATTGCTGGAGTTGCGGATAGTGATGAACATTGTCAGAGAATACAGCAGGATATAGATAGGCTGGAAATTGGGCGGAGAAATGGCAGATGGAATTCAATTTAGATAAATGCAAAGTGATGCATTTCAGTAGATCTAATGTAAGGGGGAGTTATACAATAAATGGCAGAACCATCAGGAGTATAGACACACAGAGGGACCTGGGTGTACAAGTCCACAGATCCTTTAAAGTGGCAGCACAGGTGGTGAGGGTGGTGAAGAAGGCATATGGCATGCTTGTCTTTATTGGACGGGGCATAGAATATAAAAGTTGGCATATGATGTTGCAGCTGTATAGAACGATGGTTAGGCCACATTTGGAATACTGCGTCCAGTTCTGGTCGCCACACTACCAGAAGGACGTGGAGGCTTTGGAGAGAGTACAGAGAAGGTTTACCAGGATGTTGCCTGGTATGGAGGGTCTTGGCTATGAAGAGAGATTGGGTAAACTGGGGTTGTTCTCCCTGGAAAGACGGAGGATGAGGGGCGACCTAATAGAGGTGTATAAAATTATGAAGGGCATAGATAGGGTGAACAGTGGGAAGCTTTTCCCCAGGTCGGAAGTGACGAACACAAGGGGTCACGGGTTCAAGGTGAGGGGGGCAAGGTTCAACACAGATGTCAGGGGGACGTATTTTACAGAGGGTGGTGGGGGCCTGGAATGCACTGCCAAGCAAGGTGATTTAGGCGGACACGCTGGGATCGCTTAAGACTTATCTAGATAGCCACATGAACAGACTGGGAATAGAGGGATACAAATGAATGGTCTAGTTGGGCACATGAGCGGCGCAGGCTTGGAGGGCCGAAGGGCCTGTTCCTATGCTGTATTGTTCTTTGATCTTTGACCACGTTGCAGTTACACCAGGGACCTTAACGTCCATAGTTCAAACTTTGGACATGTGTCTCAGCAAGCTATTCAGGCTCATGTTTGTCCGTTTTTCACATTTCAAAATGACAATCACCAACCTGGTAGTTCACATTTTATACTTGACTTCCAAGTCAACCCTGTTTTTGCAAGGAACATTTTGAGGCTTCAAGGTTCAACCTATATGCTGTGATGTATGGTAGATAAGCATACAGGAAAGATTGGAATGGAAGATTATGCTGATGGAGTTAGATGAGGATGGATTAGAGGAGTGTTGAGAAGAGTATAAATGTTGCATGGACTGGCCTGCACATCCCAGCGATATGCTGATCAAAATAAACAGAACGTTCGTTATAGACAGAGTGCAGGCCATACTCAGCCCGCCCACGCTTACAAAACCCAAAACAAACTATCTGCTGTTAGATGTGATTGCGCGATTGGCAGCACTTGCTGAACAATCCTGAGTATATCAATAGCTACACTTAACCACCAATTTAAGATAATCAGTCAAGCTCGCAAAAGTGGTTCATTTATGCTTGTTAACAGTGACATACATTCACACGCAGCGACCCATTCTCTGCAAACAAAAATAAGATGTTCCAAGTCTTGCAGCTTTTTGAGTGACCGGGAGCTTGGGAACCTATAATTCCCTGTTGCTTTCCCCATGGCAATGCATTGGCCAAAGAGAGTTGACTTGCCAACCAATCAGCAGCCTTTTCTCCTGTAATGATAGATTGTGATAGCTTGAAATTTGACATTCTTAGGTTTGTCCTGTTGAATGCAAGATGAAAAGCTTCAGCAACATTCAAATTCCTCAACTAATAAAGTCTAGGATCTTGTATGCATTATTAACAGCCTTCTCAACATATTCTGCTACTGCCAAAGAATTGTAAAGGTGAAGCTGCCTCTAATCTCTCTGCTCCTGCACCCTTTATAAAATTGTCCCATTTAATTTAGACTGTCCACCCTCCACAGCACATTGGTGTATTCCCTTCAATCCTTGACAATCTGGGACCCTTTTATCCCAGGTCCAGGATGTCCAGGTACAGCTAATTTGGTTACAAATTCGGGCTGCCCAATTCACAGAGGTCCAGTTGCCCTATACATCAAGGTGTGCTCTAGCTAGCTGTGCACACTGCTGGCATTGCTGTCCTGGAAGCTGGTTTATTCTTGTTCCATTTTGGATTCATTTTGACCACAGAAAAGTGTAGAATCTCTTGTCATTTTTGCTTTCCCTCCCTCATTGGCTATAGGACAACACAGATGGGTACATCAAGGTAGATAAATCCCTGGGACCTGATGAAGTGTATCCCAGGACATTGCGGGAGGCTAGGGAGGAAATTGTGAGTCTCCTAGCAGAGATATTTGAATCATCGATAGTCACAGGTGATGTGCCTGAAGATTGGAGGGTGGCAAATGTTGTGCCTTTGTTTAAAAAGGGCTGCAGGGAAAAGCCTGGGAACTACAGGCCAGTGAGCCACACATCTGTGGTGGATAAGTTGTTGGAAGGTATTTTGAGAGACAGGATCTACAGGCATTTAGAGACGCAAGGACTGATTAGGGACAGTCAACATGGCTGTGAGTGAAAAATCATGTCTCACAAATTTGATTGAGCTTTTTGAAGGGGTAACCAAGAAGGTAGATGAGGGCAGTGCAGTTGGTGTTGTCTACATGGACTTTAGCAAGGCTTTTGACAGGGTACCGCATGGTAGGTTGTTGCATAAGGTTAAATCTCATGGGATCCAGAGTGAAATAGCTAAATGGATACAAAATTGGCTTGACGACAGAAGCCAGGGGTGGTTGCAGAGGGTTGTTTTTCAAACTGAAGGCCTGTGACCAGTGGTGTGCCTCAGGGATCAGTGCTGGATCCACTGTTATTGTCATTTATATGAATGATTTGGATGAGAAGTTTGCAGATGACACTAAGATTGGTGGCATAGTGGACAGTGAAGAAAGTTATCTCAGGCTGCAACGGGATCTTGATCAATTGGGCCAGTGGGCTGTCAAATGGCAGATGGAGTTTAATTTAGATAAATGCAAGGTGCATTTTGGTAGATTGAACCAGGGCAGGACTTACTCAGTTAATGATAGGGCATTGGGGAGAGTTACAGAGCAAAGAGATCTTGGGTTACAGGTTCATAGCTCCTTGAAAGTGGAGTCACAGGTGGACAGAGTGGTGAAGAAGGCATTCAGCATGCTTGGTTTCATTGGTCGGAACATTGAATACAGGAGTTTTTTTTTTTGAGGGACTGGTCAAAAAGAAAAGAGAGGCGTATGGTAGGTCCAGGCAGCTAAAAACGGAGGGAGCTCTGGAGGAGTACAAAGAAAGTAGGAAAGAACTCAAACGGGGAATTAGAAGAGCAAAAAGGGGTCACGAAATGTTCTTGGCAGACAGGATTAAGGAGAATCCCAAGGCATTTTATTCATACGTTAGGAACAAAAGGGTTGTCAGGGAAAAAATCGGACCTCTCAGGGACAAAAGTGGGGAATTATGCTTAGAGCCCAAAGAAGTAGGGGAGATCCTAAATGAATACTTTGCGTCGGTATTCACAAAGGAGAGGGATGTGTTGACTGGGAGTGTCTCGGAGGGGAGTGTTGAACCGTTGGAGAAAATCTCCATTACAAAGGAGGAAGTGTTAGGTTTGTTAGAGAATTTAAAGACTGACAAATCCCCAGGGCCTGATGGAATCTATCCAAGGCTGCTCAGGGAGACGAGAGATGAAATCGCTGGGCCTCTGACGCAAATCTTTGTCTCGTCACTGGACGCAGGTGAGGTCCCAGAGGATTGGAGGATAGCTAATGTGGTCCCGTTATTTAAGAAGGGTAGGAAGGATAACCCGGGTAATTATAGGCCGGTGAGCTTGACGTCCGTGGTGGGGAAGTTGTTGGAGAAGATTCTTAGAGATAGGATGTATGCACATTTACAAAGGAATAAACTCATTAACGATAGTCAGCATGGTTTTGTGAGAGGGAGGTCATGCCTCACTAACCTGGTGGAGTTTTTTGAAGAAGTGACCAGAATGGTTGACGAGGGAAGGGCCGTGGATGTCGTCTATATGGACTTTAGTAAAGCGTTTGACAAAGTCCCTCATGGTAGGCTGGTGAAAAAGGTTGGATCTCATGGGATAAAGGGGGAGGTGGCTAGATGGGTGGAAAACTGGCTTGGTCACAGAAGACAGAGGGTGGTAGTGGAAGGGTCTTTTTCCGGCTGGAGGCCTGTGACTAGTGGTGTTCCGCAGGGCTCTGTATTGGGACCTCTGCTGTTTGTGATTTATATAAATGATCTGGAAGAAGGTGTAACTGGGGTGATCAGTAAGTTTGCGGACGACACAAAATTGGCAGGACTTGCAGATAGTGAGGAGCATTGTCAGAAGCTACAGAAGGATATAGATAGGCTGGAAATTTGGGCAAAGAAATGGCAGATGGAGTTCAATCCTGATAAATGCGAAGTGATGCATTTTGGTAGAAATAATGTAGGGAGGAGCTATATGATAAATGGCAGAACCATAAAGGGTGTAGATACGCAGAGGGACCTGGGTGTGCAAGTCCACAGATCCTTGAAAGTGACGTCACAGGTGGAGAAGGTGGTGAAGAAGGCATATGGCATGCTTGCCTTTATAGGACGGGGCATAGAGTATAAAAGTTGGGGTCTGATGTTGCAGATGTATAGAACGTTGGTTCGGCCGCATCTGGAATACTGCGTCCAGTTCTGGTCGCCACACTACCAGAAGGACGTGGAGGCTTTGGAGAGAGTACAGAGGAGGTTTACCAGGATGTTACCTGGTATGGAGGGGCTTAGTTATCAGGAGAGATTGGGTAAACTGGGGTTGTTCTCCCTGGAAAGATGGAGGATGAGGGGTGACTTAATAGAGGTGTATAAAATTATGAAAGGCATAGATAGGGTGAACGGTGGGAAGCTTTTCCCCAGGTCGGTGGTGACGTTCACGAGGGGTCATAGGTTCAAGGTGAAGGGGGAAGGTTTAACACAGATATCAGGCGGACATATTTTACACAGAGGGTGGTGGGGGCCTGGAATGCGCTGCCAGGCAAGGTGGTGGAGGCGGACACACTGGGAACGTTTAAGACTTATCTAGACAGCCATATGAACGGAGTGGAAATGGAGGGATACAAAAGAATGGTCTAGTTTGGACCAGGGAGCGGCGCGGGCTTGGAGGGCCGAAGGGCCTGTTCCTGTGCTGTATTGTTCTTTGTTCTTTGTTGAGTTGGGACGTCTTGTTGAAGTTGTACAAGACATTGGTAAGGCCACACTTGGAATACTGTGTGTCACCCTATTATAGAAAGGATATTATTAAACTAGAAATAGTGCTGAAAACATTTACTAAGATGCTACTGGGACTTGGTGGTTTGAGTTATAAGGAGAGGTTGGATAGACTGGAACTTTTTTCCCCTGGAGCGTAGGAGGCTGAGGGGTGATCTTATAGAGGTCTATAAAATAATGAGGGGCATAGATAAGGTAGATAGTCAACATCTTTTCCCAAAGGTAGGGGAGTCTAAAACTAACGGACATAGGTTTAAGGTGAGAGGAGAGAGATACAAAAGTGTCCAGAGGGGCAATTCTTTCACATAGAGGGTGGTGAGTGTCTGGAACAAGCTGCCAGAGGTAGCTGTAGAGATGGGTACAATTTTGTCTTTTAAAAAGCATTTAGACAGTCACATGGCTAAGATGGGTATAGAGGGATATGGGGCAAATGTGGGCAATTGGGACTAGCTTAGGGCTTTAAGAAAAAAGAGCGGCATGGACAAGTTGGGCTGAAGGGCCTGTTTCCATGCTGGAAACCTCTATGACTTTATGATGACCACATTCAAACACTGTCGGTGTGGAATCTCAGCCACTTGGACTCCATGGCTGTATCACGCCCATGCCCAACAGCTGTAAGTGCAATTCCAAAAGTCCACACTTGCCTGAAAAGTCTCGGAACTATTGCTCCGCCTTACAGGGCAAGAGAAGATGTAACAAAGAAGTTTGAAATTACAAATGGAACACCTGGAGAAAGATGGTTTAAAGTATAATGCAGCCAAGGAGTCTGAGGGGAGGGGGAGGAGAGACTGCAATTAATGCTAGTTACTCAGAGGGTTACTGAGATTGGGTGGCTGTCTGATGTCCCTTTAATTGCATCGGTAACCTGTAGAAATATCCTTGTATTGAGACTTACAAATGGATAATTCATTATAAAATGTATTGTGTGTTTATCTTACACATAGCAGCCGGGATATTACCGGCCTGCCCGCCACAGGAATCGGAGCGGGCGAGGGGAGGAACATGGGAAAGTCCGTTGACCTCGGGAGGGATTTTACAGTTCTGGGACGAGCGAGACCGTAGAATCCTGCCCAGTAACTTTGCAAAATTAAAAGTTCGGGGGCGGGGAGAAGGTGGATGCAGAGCATGTGTAGGATGAGAACTAGGGGCCTGTGCAGAGAAAATCAGACAATTCAGCCTCATTCTTGACGGTAACATTCTACAATTCTACCATGGTTTAGTCAGTGAATTGTTACTGGACAACATTACACTGACACCAATACAAGTCACTATTGTGATACACTCCTTATTGTCCACTGTTTATTCATCACACTTATTGCTTGCTTAACTGTCGTCAGTGAAGAAAACCAGCGGGCGGGATTTTCCGGCCGTGCTCACCCTGAAACCGGAAAATCCCACCTGAGATCAACGGACCTTTCCATGGTCCACCCCTCGCCCGTGGCCTGTGGAATGGGAAAATTCGCCTCAGTATGTCCAATTCTTTTAAACTAATCCAAGTATCAGCACAGTGTTGGGAAATGACACCAAGATGATTGATTGACATATTAGCAAGAGGACATGGCAATCAAGGTGGTGAATAGTGTAATTTTACAGCAAGTGACCTTACTTTCAGACATGCAAAGGTCAGCAGTTTATACCAAGACTGGGATCTTTGGTGTCACCAATAAAGATGGAGAGGCAAAAAGGTTTGACTGTGACTGGCCAAAGTCAATGTGAAGTTAATCAACTCTGGCTTGTACTTCAAGGGCAATTCAATGTAAGTTGGCACACAATCTTAAAATTCGAGCTAGGCTGTTCAGCAGCCAAATCAGTGTTGAATGCCTTCACACAAAGGGTAGTGGAAATCTGGAACTCCCTTCTCCCAAAAGGCTGTCAGTGCTGGAGCTCAATTGAAATTTCCAAGACTTAAGAGCTGAAGTTTCTGACCCTTCCCACCGGCGGAATTTTGCGGCCCTGCCGAAGGCAACCCCCACCTCACATCCACCACAGCTTCCTCGGCGGTGCGGCTGGCGAGCAACACAAATTGCCATTGGTTTTGCCGAGTCTGAAATATCCTGCCGGCGGCCAGTGATGAGCCACCTCTCCTGCTGGAAAACCCACAGTGGGAGGTGGGGAGGAAATCATAGAATCACATAGCACCGAAGAGGCCCTTCAGCCCATCAAGGCCACATAGACACATTTAAATATCTGAACTCCCACCTATTCCCATCTGCCAGCACTTGGTCCATAGCTCTGAATGTCATAGCACGCCAAATGCTCATCCAGGTACATTTTAAAGGATGTGCGGCAACCCGCCTCTACCACCCTCCCAGGCAGCGCATTCCAGACCATCACCACCCTCTGGGTAAAAAACTTATTCCTCACATCTCCCCCAGACAACCTGCTCCTCACCTTGAACCTATGTTCCCTCATAACTGACCCTTCCAATAAGAGGAACAGCTCCTCCTTATCCGCTCTGACCATGTCCCTCATAATCTTGTACCTCGATCAGGTCGCCCCTCAGTCTTCTCTGCTCCAACGAAAACAACCTAAGCCTACCCAACCTCTCTTCATAACTTAAATGTTCCATCCCAGACAGAATCCTGGTTAATCTCCTCTGCGCCCCATCCAGTGCAATCACACCCCTCCTATAATGTGACAACCAGAGCTACGCACAGTATTCTAGCTGTGGCCTCACCAAAGTTCTATGCAACTCCAACATGACTTCCCTGCTTTTGTAATCTATGCCTTGATTGATAAAGGCAAATGTCCCATATGCCTCTTTCACCAGCCTGCTAACATGCCCTTCCACTTTCAGAGATCTGTGGACAAACACGCCAAGATTCCTTTGTTCCACAGAACCTCCTAGTGTCTTACCATTCATTGAATACTTCCTTGTCAAATTACTCCTTCCAAAATATATCACCTCACACTTTTGAGGGTTAAATTCCATCTGCCACTTATCTGCCCATTTGACCATTCCATCGATATCTTCTTGTAGCCCAAGACACTCTGCCTCACTGTTAACCACCCGGCAAATCTTTGTATCATCGTAAACTTACTAATCCTACCCCCCGCATAATCATCTATGTCATTTATATAAGTAACAAATAATAGAGGGCCCAACACATATCCCTGTGGTACGCCATTGGACACTGGCTTCCGGTCATTAAAGCAGCCTTCTGTCATCACCCTCTGTCTCCTACAACTGAGCCAATTTTGAATCCACTTTATCAAATTACCCTGTATCGTATGTGCATTTATTTTCTTTACAAGTCTCCCATGTGGGACCTTGTCAAAGGCTTTGCTAAAATCCATGTAAAGTACATCAACTGCACTACCCACGTCTACACACCTTGACACCTCCTCAAAAAATTCAATCAAATTTGTTAGGCATGACCTCCCTCTGACAAAGCCATGCTGACTATCCCTGATCAAGCTTTGCCTCGCCAAGTGGAGTTAGATACTCTCCCTCAGAAGTGTCTCCAATAGTTTCCCTACCACTGACATGAGACTCACTGAGTCTGTAGTTCCCTGGTTTATCTCTATAACCCTTCTTAAATAGCGGAACCACATTAGCTGTTCCACAGTCATCTAGCACCTCCCCATGGCCAGAGAAGAATTGAAAATTTGGGTCAGAGCCCCTGCAATCTCCTTCCTTGCCTCCCACAGCAGCGTAGGGCACAGTTCATTTGGATCTGGATATTTATCCACTTTTAAGGTTGCCACACCTCCAATACCTTGTCCTTCCCTATGTTAATTTGCTCAAAAACCTCAGAGTCTCTCCTCAAATTCTATGCCATTGTCCTCGTTCCCTTGGGTGAAGACGGATGTGAAGTATTCATTTAACACTCTGCCAATGTCCTCTGGCTCCACCCACAGATTGCCCCCTTGATCTGTTATGCCTTCCTATCATCCTAGAAGGTACATGCTGGGCTTGCAACCTCTCCATTTCCTTTTTGAATGCCCCCACTTCTCTTCTGTAGATTTCCCCATTACTAGCTGTTCCCAGTCTACCTTGGCCAGATCCTGTCTTATTTCACTAAAATCCGCTCTCTCCAATCCAAAACATTTTGAGGCTGGACAATCCTGGCCTGAGACTGATAATGGATAAGAATATTAAAGAATATGGGCTACAGGTCAGCTATATAACCTGTTTAAAAAAAACACTTGCATTTATATAGCACCTTTCAGGTCCAACCCAAAGTGATTTACAGACGTTGAAGTATATTTAAAATGATAGGTCCACTCCGGTTGCTATGCCAGTTTTCACAAGTCAGGAGTGTTATTTAGGCATCCTACAGTCAGAAGGACGTTGATATATTGGAGAATGTTTAGAGTATTGTAGAAAATGTTGGCAATAAAAGAGATGGTAGTCCCAGCCTGTCAGCCGAGCCAACAGCAGTAAAGAAGCACTGATAGGATACATGGACTGTTGGCTGGTCTGGAGAAAGCAGTTGCTTCTTTCAATTGATTCCTGCGAAATCCCACAAATATCTGGTTAGGTGCCAAGTTGTTGGCAATGATTGGGGATCAAGGGACAAAACAGGAATCATGGGGTAATGGTTAGGTTGTAGAATATTGTCTCCAGAGGGTGACAGTGGCAATCTCAAGAGGAAATGTTTGAGAATTATGTCTGATTTGATTGAGATTATCGGGAGCTTTTTTCACAAGTTGTGTTCTCAGGAGATTGAAACATTTTGAGGAAGGGGTAAGTTTGATGGGCCATATGGGCCTTGTTCTGCAGTTGTAGATATATCTTTAAATGAATGGCACCATCTTCAATTCCTTCCATTTCACCTTCCGTATTGCCCCTCCTCCTACTCCCATCATCCACCACCCCCCCACCCTCCCCACCCAGCACCAGAGGATGTCTGTCCCCGAGATGCTCATTGGAGGAAGACTCAATGGTATTTATTTCTCTGTCTCTCTCTTCTGTCTGTCTCTCCATTCTCTTCCAGGGTCAGAGGGGTGCTCTATCTCGGCTGTCAATCTGCCCAAACATGTGGATTCCATCTTAAACAAGAGACTCTCCAAGTCCTCAGCCACACTCTGGAATTCCCCCAGCAGAAGTATGGAATCTTTCATTGTCCCCTTTTCCCCTCCCCCGTTAGACTCCAAAGACACCTTCTCCAGGGCTGTTAACTTTCCGACTATTCGGATTTGGGACAGTCGTTGAAACTCCCGACTACAAAAATAATACTAACAGTAATATACAGGGTGTTGCAATTTGAAGGGGCAGTGTTGTGTGGTCTTTGGTGTTTTACAGCACCTGGCTGACCGAAGAATGTTATAAACCGACATTGCCCCCTTTAAGGAATGTTATTCTGAGTGTGTTTGCCAGGATCTCGTGCTGCTATTCAGATCCACAGCCGACTTTGATTACTGTCCTTACGTGGCAGTCTGATGAAAATTAACAGCCCTGTGTCTCCCTCTGCTTGTAGTGGCTCAGTGCTGCTCCTTTGTGTACTCGAGTCAGAAACACTTGTGGCTCACTGCTGGTTTCAAGTGTAATAGTGTTCAGCCCACAGCAGAGACTCACATTGATGGGGGGACTAGGCAGGGGGATGCAGAGGTGGCACTGTAGATGTTGTGCGTGCCTTTTTGTCACTGAACAACGGGAACTGGTGCTGGGCCCACCTTTGGATTTAAGAGCTTGTCCTGGTGATGGTAGTGCTGGGTATGGTTAGGAGCTGGTGCTGCAGCAGAGCGGTAGAGTGGTCCTATCACCAGATCAACCTTTTCCTTTTCTGCCAATGATTTAATGAGATCATAAGAAATAGGAGCAGAAGGAGGCCATTTGGTACTTCAAGCCTGCTCTGTCTTCCAATAAGGTATGGCTGATTGGAGTGTGGTCTAAACTTCACTTTCCTGTCTGCCCTGGATGACTGTTATAGATCTTTCTAACTCAGCCTTGAATATATTCAATGACCCAGTCAACTGCTTTCTGGGAAGAGAATTCCATACTTTGAGAGAAAAAGTTCCTCCTCATTGTCATCTTAAATGGAAAACTCCTTATTTTAAAAAATTTGCCCTGTTTCTAGACTCCCCAACAAGGGGAACCATCCTCCCAGCATGCACTCTGTCAAAGCCCCTCAAATTCTTATATGCTTCAGTTGTTTAAGTGATCCGTGTTGAATGTTTTGCTGTGGGTGGGGGTGGTGGTTGGGGAATGCTAGGCTGAAATGGAGCACGCTGTGTGCCAGGCAGTGCCATGTTGGGATTATGATAATATGTAATGAGAACTTGCTTTTCTTGTATGAAAGCAAAGCAGTTTATGTGGAAATGGAAGAGGACTTTTTTCAAAATGGTTCTGCATTGTTCACTTGCTGACACCCAGTCTGAACCAGCTCCACTGCTTCCTAGTGCAATCTGAATCTGCTTGGTCTCCATGCTGGGAGAAAAATATGGGCACAGCAAGATCCAAAAATCAGATCCTTTTCAGGTCATGGGGGAAACAGTGTGGACTTCAATCTCAAATGGATTGTCATAAAACCTGGGTAAATGGGAATTTCAGTACAAAGCAGTGTTGATAATTGTGATAGATCACGCTGATCGGATTACAGTGTTAGTGGTGGATTGACTGGATCCCAGTGTCAGCGATGGATCATACTGACATGTTCCCAGTGTTAGCAATAGATCTCACTGGCAAAATTCCTGTATCCTAATATTAGTGGTAGATCACACTGACAGGATCCCAGTGTTCGTGAACACTGACAGGATCTCAGTGTTAGCAATGGATTACACTGACAGGATCCTAGTGTTAGCAATGGATCACATTGACAGGATCCCAGTGTTAGCAATGGACCACACTGACATTATCTCAGTGTTAGCAATGGATCACACTGACATTATCTCAGTGTTCGCAATGGATCACACTGACAGGATCTACCAGGACTTGATGGTTTGATTTATAAGGAGAGGCTGGATAGACTGGGAATTTTTTCTCTGGAGCCTAGAAGGCTTAGGGGTGATCTTATAGAGGTCTATAAAATAATGAGGGGCACAGATCAGCCCCCTCAAGATAGAGAATATCTTTTCCCAAAGGTAGGGAACTCTACAACTAGAGGGCATAGGTTTAAGATAAAAGTGGAGAGATACAAAAGGGTCCAGAGGGGCAATTGTTTTCGCACACAGGTTCATGAGTGTCTGAAAAAAGCTGCCAGAGGTAGTAGTACCCAGAGGCGGGTACAATTTTGTCTTTTAAAAAGTGTTTAGACAGTTGCATGGGTAAGATGGCTCTTGAGGGATATGGGCCAAGAGCAGGCAATTGGGACTAGCTTAGTTGTTTAAAAAAAGGGGCGGCAAAGACAAGTTGGGCCGAAGGGCCTGTTTCCATGCTGTAAACCTCTATGACTCTGATCCCAGTGTTAGTAATGGATCACACTGACAAGATCCCAGTGTTAGCAAAAGATCCCACTGACAAGATTCCTGTATCCTAGTGTTAGTGACAGATCACACTGACAGGACCCCAGTGTTAGTAATGGATCACACTGATAGGATCCCAGTGTTAGCAATGGATCATACTGATAGGATCCCAGTGTTAGCAATGGATCACATTGATAGGATCCCAGTGTTAGCAATGGATAACACTGACAGGATCCCAGTGTTAGCAATAGATCCTGCTGAAAGGATTCCTGTATCCTAGTGTGAGGGATTGATTGAACTGATGGAATCCCAGTGTTAGTGATTGATCACACTGACAGGATCCCAGTGTTAGCAATGGATAACACTGACAGGATGTCAGTGTTAGCAATAGATCCTGCTGACAGGATTCCTATATCCTAGTGTTAGGGATTGATCACACTGACAGGATCCCAATGTTAGGATTGATCACACTGACAGGATCCCAGTGTTAGTGACTGATCACGATGACAGGATCCCAGTGTTAGTGATTAATCACACTGACAGGATCCCAGTGTTAGCAATAGATCCTGCTGACAAGATTCCTGTATCCTCGTGTTAGTGATTGATCACACTGACAGGATCCCAGTGTTAGTGATTGATCACACTGACAGGATCCCAGTATTAGTGATGTATCTCACTGACAGGATCCCAGTGTTAGTGATTGATCGCACTGACAGGATCCCAGTGTTCGTGATAGATCACACTGACAGGATCTCAGTGTTAGCAATAGATCCTGCTGACAAGATTCCTGTACCCTAGTGTTAGGGATTGATCGCACTGACAGGATCCCAATGTTAGTAATTGATCACACTGATATGAACCCAGTGGTAGTGATAGATCACACTGACAGGATCCCAGTGTTAGTGATTGATCGCACTGACAGGATCCCAGTGTTAGTGATGTATCTCACTGAAAGGATCCCAGTGTTAGTGATTGATCACACTGACAGGATTCCAGTGCTCATGATTGATCACACTGACAGGATCCCAGTGTTAGTGATGTATCACACTGACAGGATCCCAGTGTTAGTGATTGATCGCACTGACAGGATCCCAGTGTTAGTGATTGATCACACTGACAGGATCCCAGTGTTAGTGATTGCTCAAACTGACAGGATCCCAGTGTTAGTGATTGATCACACTGACAGGATCCCAGTGTTAGTGATTGATCACACTGACAGGATCCCAGTGTGAGTGATTAATCACACTGATAGGATCCCAGTGTTAGCAATTGATCCCACTGACAAGATTCCTGTATCCCAGTGTTAGTTATTGATCACACTGACAGGATCCCAGTGTTAGTGATTGATCGCACTGACAGGATCCCAGTGTTAGTGATTGATCGCACTGACAGGATCCCAGTGTTAGTGATGTATCTCACTGACAGGATCCCAGTGTTAGTGATTAATCACACTGACAGGATCCCAGTGTTAGTGATTGATCGCACTGACAGGATCCCAGTGTTAGTGATGTACCTCACTGACAGGATCCCAGTGTTAGTGATTGATCACACTGACAAGATCCCAGTGTTAGTGATAGATCCCACTGACAGGATGCCAGTGTTAGTGATAGATCACACTGACAGGATCCCAGTGTTAGTGATTGATCACACTGACAGGATCCCAGTGTTAGTGATAGATCCCACTGACAGGATCCCAGTGTTAGTGATTGATCACACTGACAGGATGCCAGTGTTAGTGATTGATCACACTGACAGGATCCCAGTGTTAGTGATTGATCACACTGACAGGATCCCAGTGTTAGTGATGTATCTCACTGACAGGATCCCAGTGTTAGTGATTGATCACACTGACGGGATCCCAGTGTTAGTGATGTATCTCACTGACAGGATCCCAGTGTTAGTGATTAATCACACTGACAGGATCCCAGTGTTAGTGATGTATCTCACTGACAGGATCCCAGTGTTAGTGATTGATCACACTGACAGGATCCCAGTGTGAGTGATTAATCACACTGATAGGATCCCAGTGTTAGCAATTGATCCCACTGACAAGATTCCTGTATCCCAGTGTTAGTTATTGATCACACTGACAGGATCCCAGTGTTAGTGATTGATCGCACTGACAGGATCCCAGTGTTAGTGATTGATCGCACTGACAGGATCCCAGTGTTAGTGATGTATCTCACTGACAGGATCCCAGTGTTAGTGATTGATCACACTGACAAGATCCCAGTGTTAGTGATAGATCCCACTGACAGGATGCCAGTGTTAGTGATAGATCACACTGACAGGATCCCAGTGTTAGTGATGTATCTCACTGACAGGATCCCAGTGTTAGTGATTGATCACACTGACAAGATCCCAGTGTTAGTGATAGATCACACTGACAGGATCCCAGTGTTAGTGATTGATCACACTGACAGGATCCCAGTGTTAGTGATTGATCACACTGACAGGATGCCAGTGTTAGTGATTGATCCCACTGACAGGATCCCAGTGTTAGTGATTGATCACACTGACAGGATGCCAGTGTTAGTGATTGATCACACTGACAGGATCCCAGTGTTAGTGATTGATCACACTGACAGGATCCCAGTGTTAGTGATGTATCTCACTGACAGGATCCCAGTGTTAGTGATTGATCACACTGACGGGATCCCAGTGTTAGTGATGTATCTCACTGACAGGATCCCAGTGTTAGTGATTAATCACACTGACAGGATCCCAGTGTTAGTGATTGATCGCACTGACAGGATCCCAGTGTTAGTGATGTATCTCACTGACAGGATCCCAGTGTTAGTGATTGATCACACTGACAAGATCCCAGTGTTAGTGATAGATCCCACTGACAGGATGCCAGTGTTAGTGATAGATCACACTGACAGGATCCCAGTGTTAGTGATTGATCACACTGACAGGATCCCAGTGTTAGTGATAGATCCCACTGACAGGATCCCAGTGTTAGTGATTGATCACACTGACAGGATGCCAGTGTTAGTGATTGATCACACTGACAGGATCCCAGTGTTAGTGATTGATCACACTGACAGGATCCCAGTGTTAGTGATGTATCTCACTGACAGGATCCCAGTGTTAGTGATTGATCACACTGACGGGATCCCAGTGTTAGTGATGTATCTCACTGACAGGATCCCAGTGTTAGTGATTAATCACACTGACAGGATCCCAGTGTTAGTGATGTATCTCACTGACAGGATCCCAGTGTTAGTGTCAACAGGCCTGACTGCATCTCCAGGGAGTGAAACAAAAATAATCTTTTGAGTCCATATGATCCTCCTGTTTTTATTTGAAACTTCCTGTACTTCTTTGCTTTTATTTTCGATCACAATGAGATGTTTTCTTTGTCAGGTGTTTGGTTACACTGCACCTCCTAGAGGGCGCAATTGCTGGGAATGATTCTGGTCTTTTTACAACATTTCATACTGTATTCAAACGTCAGTGACTTCCAAAGGTAACTGTAGATTGAGCTCACACCTGAGTTGATAATCCAGTGTAAATCACTGCTGGAAACACAGTCCTGACGGAGCTGTACATTCTGCCTTGGTCCATTGACAAAGCTGGCATTAGCCTTGGCACTGATGGTTTCTGTCACAGCTGGCCCTGGCCAGTGGAAGTACTGGCTGTCTAGCCGTGGTTCAACGGCCCTCTGACAGAACTGATCCATAATGTACCAGTGCAGTGGCAGTGTTTACCCTAACTCTGGTTCCATGACCACATGATGGTGCTGGCCTCATATATACCGCTGTGGCCATCTAAAGGATCTGGTTGTTTCCCTGGCCCTGGGGGCTCTTTGCTGGAGCTAGATGTAGCTCCGCAGCTCTCAGATGGTGCTGACTCTTGACCTCCTGGTTCTCTGATAGAACTGTCCAAGTGGCCAATCTTAATATATCACCTTGAGTGTCAGCAAACCATGGGGAACATCCCAGTTGAACCTAATCCTAATAAGCAGCAGACCTCTTTATTAATTGGCTTCTCACTGGCTCAGATCAGTTGAAGCCAATCCATATTGTTCTACCATTGCTGGGCCTAGAGAATAGCCCTTAGGCCCTGGATTGAATCCAGAAACTGTTTGCATTACTGGGTTGAGTCCTTCACACGTCACAGCATCGCACAGCTCTCAAAGACTTCTATACAAATAGGGCAAAGCTTGTATTCTCCCCACATGGTGATTTTGGTGGCGGTGGGGCAGGTGTGGAGACATTTAATCAGATGGGAAGGTTGTGGATGGGGACCCTGTCATTCCCTTGCCATTGCTGCTGAGGTTCCATCCCCTGCCTCCCAGCAGCTCCTCTCCACCTGTCTTCCAGGCTGGGATGCCATACCAGCAGCAGCCAGCACCTCCCCAGTGGCGCTGCTGTTCAATGGAGCTGCCAGCCTCTGTTTGACCGTGCTTGGCTGGAGGGAGTTGCCCACCCGGCCAGGGTCCCTGACCCCATCATGCGCAAGAGTGGATCAAGATGGAACAGAGGTGACAGCAGGGCTCTCAATGCCTCTCCAGCCAGCAGCCGAGACCCCAGTCACCCTCACAAGATTCAGCCTATAGTATTTGAATAGATTGTAGAAACTTAATCAGGGGCAGGGGGTTGAGCTGATCACTTGCAGAGTCTGGAAAAGCAGGAATTCTTTTTATATCACTGAAGATGGAGAGGAAATTTAACAGAGAAGTTGAAAGTTATAAGTGGTTTTGATCGAATAAGTAAGGAGAAACTCCTGGCAGGAGGATCATTAAGAAGTCTCACAACACCAGGTTAAAGTCCAACAGGTTTATTTGGTAGCAAAAGCCACCAGCTTTCGGAGCACTGCCCCTTCGTCAGGTAAGTGGGAGTTTGTTCACAAACAGGGCATATAAAGACACAAACTCAATTTACAAAATGCGAGTCTTTACAGGTAATCAAGTCTTAAAGGTACAGACAATGTGAGTGGAGAGAGGGCCAAGCACAGGTTAAAGAGATGTGTATTGTCTCCAGCCAGGACAGTTAGTGAGATTTTGCAAGCCCAGGCAAGTCGTGGGGGTTACAGATAGTGTGACATGAACCCAAGATCCTGGTTGAGGCAGTCCTCATGTGTGCGGAACTTGGCTATCAGTCTCTGCTCAGCGATTCTGCGTTGTCGTGTGTCGTGAAGGCCACCTTGGAGAACGCTTACCCGAAGATCAGAGGCTGAATGCCCGTGACCGCTGAAGTGTTCCCCAACAGAAAGAGAACGCTCCTGCCTGGTGATTGTCGAGCGGTGTTCATTCATCCATTGTCGTAGCGTCTGCATGGTCTCCCCAATGTACCATGCCTCGGGACATCCTTTCCTGCAGCGTATCAGGTAGACAACGTTGGCCGAGTTACAAGAGTATGTACCGTGTACCTGGTGGATGGTGTTTTCACGTGAGATGATGGTAGTTTGCTACCCAGCCTTCAGGAGAACAGTGACCACGACACCACACAATCCTGCCACAGCAACCTCTGCAAGACGTGCCGGATCATCGACACGGATGCCATCATCTCACATGAGAACACCATCCACTAGGTACAAGGTACATACTCTTGCAACTCAGCCAACGTTGTCTACCTGATACGCTGCAGGAAAGGATGTCCCGAGGCATGGTACATTGGGGAGACCATGCAGACGCTACGACAACGGATGAATGAACACCGCTCAACAATCACCAGGCAAGAGTGTTCTCTTCCTGTTGGGGAACACTTCAGCGGTCATGGGCATTCAGCCTCTGATCTTTGGGTAAGCATACTCCAAGGCGGCCTTCACGACACACGACAACGCAGAGTCGCTGAGCAGAGACCTGATAGCCAAGTTCCGCACAAATGAGGACTGCCTCAACCGGGATCTTGGGTTCATGTCTCACTATCTGTAATCCCCACGACTTGCCTGGGCTTGCAAAATCTCACTAACTGTCCTGCCTGGAGACAATACACATCTCTTTAACCTGTGCTTAATGCTGTCTCCACTCACATTGTCTGTACCTTTGAGACTTGATTACCTGTAAAGACTCGCATTCCAATCATTATTTTGTAAATTGAGTTTGTGTCTTTATATGCCCTGTTTGTGAACAGAACTCCCACTTACCTGACGAAGGAGCAGCGCTCTGAAAGCTAGTGGCTTTTGCTGCCAAATAAACCTGTTGGACTTTAACCTGGTGTTGTGAGACTTCTTACTGTGTTTACCCCAGTCCAACGCCGGCATCTCCATATCAGGAGGGTCATTAATCAGAGCGGACAGATTTATGATCAATGGTTAAAGGATCAATTGGAGGATGAGAAGAAAGTTGGAATATGGTGTCTGAAATGATGTTGGAAGCAATGTGAGTAATCATTTTTCACGGGAATTTGATTAAATGCTTGAAAAGGAAATGTTTACAAGGCTATTGCGAGTGACAGGGGAATGGGACCCATTGGATAGCTCTTTTCAAGATCTGACACAGGCGCATTGGGCCAAATGACCCCTCTCCATGCTGTAAGGTTTTAACTTAATGCCGGGGCCATGAAGCCACTGTGCTCTAAAACTCTGTGACTCGATAAATGCTGAGATTGCATTCCATCGTTTGAATCCTTCCCAGCCAATTGCAATGTTTGTCAGACATTAACTGACTTTTTTTTCCCCCACAAACATCCCAGGCTGTGCTCTGACCTGGTTCTCTGGGTTGGGTGTTGTGAGAGTGACCCACACTCCCGGACAGCATCCCCCCGTTCCCCTGGCGTGCTGTGTCTGCTGTCTGATCAGTGAAAAGGTTTTGTTTTCCTGCAGCTCGCCGTTTGCAGCTGAGTGCATGGGAGAGCAGTATTGTGGATCGATTGATGACCCCAACTCTATCCTTCCTTGCCAGGAGCAGGAGTGTTGCTGTTTTAACAAGTAACGGACGTGACGCAGGTTTGTTCTCACATTGAACCACACACTTTCTAGCTGGGAGTGAACTTGGTTAATGACTTGATTTAAAATATGAAAATAACATTGAATCTGATCTTTGTTCTCTCTCCCTTCCATTGCCAACTCATTTCCTCTCATTTTCCTCTCTTTCTCTCTGACTTTCTCATGACCTCTGCCTCACTGTTCACCTCTCTCCATCTCTCCTATCTTACTGTGTTCCTCTCTTATCTCTTGCTGTCTCCCTTTTATTTTCCCATCTGCGACACCCATTCTCAATATCTCCTCTCTCTCTCTGTCTCTATCTCTATTGTTATCTTTTATCTCTGCTGCTCATTCTTATACTCCTTTCTTTTGTGTGTGCTTATCTCTTTTATTTTGTCTCCTCCCTCCCCCGGTACCTCTCCCTCCTCATTCCCTGTTCCTCCATCTCTCCCTCTTCGTCACGTTTCTCCCTCCATGTTCCCTGTTCCTTACATCTCTCCCTGCTCGTTCCCCCTGTGTTTTAATCCCTGATTATCCCCTCTCCCTCTTCATTGTCCTTCTCTCCCTCCAACTGCCGCCCTCCCCCTTTCTGTTTCTGTGAACCTGCCAGTTGTTCCTCTCTGTCCTCGCTCAGCCTCAGCCAGCCCAGTAACCCCAAGTAATGGCAAACCGCTCCACAGATGCTCTAACCGATGGAGAGCTGCACTCAGTTCGCCTGATATCCCAGGACGGCACAAAACTGATCCCAAACTGGTGAGTAATCATGTAACCGGTAGAAAGGAGAAAGGATTTACAGCTCATTACACAAGGAGCCTGTCAACAAGATCTTCCTTAGAGAGACATGAGGAAAAGGAAACGAGGAGGGAGAGACAGAAGAACAAGGAATGAGATCTTCCTGGGTCACAATCCGCAGCCTTACTCTAACTGAACGGCCCTCACATTATTCATCTCTATGGCAGTGAATCAAACTAAATTATTCATTCTTAATCTTTTGTCTGTTGATGAGGAATTAATTATTTATTGGTCTTTTTTTCTCCTCTTGACTGTTTTCTCTGCTTCTGGAAATGTTGACTTCTTGTTGGATTGAGTTGCACAGGCAACCTTCAGAATGAGCCAAACAGTTACCCTTTGTGAGATCCTCATAGAAATCATAGAAACCCTACAGTGCAGAAGGAGGCCATTCGGCCCATCGAGTCTGCACCGACCACAATCCCACCCAGGCCCTATCCCCACATATTTACCCACTAATCCCTCTAACCTACGCATCCCAGGACTCTAAGGGGCAATTTTTAACCTGGCCAATCAACCTAACCCGCACATCTTTGGACTCCTGCACTGTAAACTTGGGCAGCCGCAATTGGCTAACCATGCACTCGGAATTGTACCCGTCCTCACTGACATCTAACAGCTTTCCACAAAGCTCACTGGGAGAAGGACCAATGAATGCTGGCTGATTTTTTCCCTCCCTAAGCCAGTAGCCGAACTGGTTCAGCTTGGTTCAAATGAGCATGGGAGGGTTGAACCTGCAACTTTCCTGGCTGTACACTGAGAGGAGTCACTGGATTGACTCAAACTCATTGGGATGACAATAAATTATTTTATAATCTCTTGAATATTGATATTGGGCTGCAGAGGTCATGTAAAGCCTAGATCTGGTTTCCAATCCATGCTGAGATAGTTGACTCCAACAGGGCTGTGATTTTGGACTGTGTTAATTGCTCTTGATGTTCCAAAGTTAGAACAGGGAATGATAGCTTCCTCCTCCTCATCGTTCTCCAGTGAGTTGAGCTGGTCCAGCCATAGGGTCTGGACAGCTTTGGACTGATGTCGAGCGAGGTACTAGGTAGCCACTGGTTGCCAGGCAACTGCCTGTAGCAAAAGGCAGGACTTGCAGAAGAGCTGGGAGAAAATAAATAACAGCACCAGTTTGGCTCATTGCTGGTATCATCCCTCTGAGTTAGAAATTTGTGGATTCACTCCATTGGCACAGTGGAGCTAATTCTCCATTGCAGCACTGAGGGAAAGCAGCAGTGTCGGGAGTGCTATCTTCTGGATGAGTTGTTAGACCGAGCTCTTGACTTCCAATTCGGGTTGTTCAAGGTGGATGGAAAAGATCCCATGGCACTAGTCTAAGAGCAGAAAAGAACTTTCCCGGTGTCCTGGCCATAACTTCCCCCTCAACCTAGTCTAAAACCAGATTAATTGATAATTTAATTCAGTGTGTGCGTGCGTGCGTGCATGCGAATGCGTATGTGTCTGCATGTGTTGGATGAGGAAATTGTTCCTTTGTATTTTTTACTCTAGTGTCTTCCCTGTTTAGACAGCTTCAGTTTGCGATCTGATGAAACTTCTCAATGTGAGAGAGGGTAGGGTAAGGTTGCCAACCTCCAGATTTGTCTTCAAGGAATTGAAAATGAATCTTCAGGATACCATTGGGAGCAACACAGGAGACAAATGGTGGGGGCATTAATAAAAAGTGTGTTTTTTTTTCCCACTATCTATACTTATTTGTTATAACATTGTTGGTTGTGGGGAAAGAAGGCTGTGGGTCTGGGCAATGCAGTGGGAGGCTGTATAACAAACCTGAAGGAATACACCCAAACAGACTTGGCAACCATGGTGGTCAGGGGTTTCCACTCAAGCAGTAACTCAATATTGGTGTGAAACTGGCTGTAGTAACTGCAAGATAGATCTGTTCAAGGAACCAGTGTTAGAATTTGCATGAGTTTGTCCATACTTTATTCACCAGCAGAGGCCCCTCCACCATGTTGTTGAAACCCTTGCGATATCCCTTGCTTTCATCTGTTCTTCATTTTGCAAATTGAACAGAAACAAACCATTCAGGCCAACTAGGGGAGATGGTGGTATTATCACTGTCCAGCGATCCAGGATAATGCTCTGGGAACCTGGGTTTGAATCTCTCACAGCTGATGGTGAAATTTGAATTCAGTAAAAATCTCAAGTTTAAAATAGTCGATTGTCATTAAAAACCCATCTGGTTCACTAATGTCCTGGTCTGGCCTACATGTGACTCCAGACCCACAACAATGTGATTGGCTCTTAAAAAAGCAGCACTCAGTTCAAGGGCAATTAGGAATGGGCAATAAATGCTGGCTCAGTCAGCGATGCCCACATCCCATGATTGAATGAGGGGATTCCGTGCTGGTGTATATCCTCCTCGCTTACCATTGGTTCTAATCTTGTGCCCACTTGGAACTCAGTTCCCTTTATCAAGAAAGAGGAAATATTTCACTTTAATGAGAGTCTGGGGGTTGAAAGAGAGGCAGTTTCAGTTTCTCATGGTCTCCTTGTTGTCCTGTCATCCCATGCAGCAGTCTTGTGAATGTGGACACTCATTTGGCAATTGGCCTTTGCCAGACTGTGTCTTTATTTTGCTATTCACTTGGCCTTCGCTGCAACAGACAATTCTAGAGTGCTGGAATAATTCATCTCCACCGCTTTACCTGTGGTTTGTCTTGGACTTTGAACCCTCTTTCCATTCTGTCACCAGAGTGAAAGCAAGAAGAAAGAGAAAAAGGAAAAAAAGGACAAGGAACGGGAGAATGCAAAGGAAAAACATGCCCTGTTGAACTCTGGGAGCGTGTCTGACAAAATGATGAGGAAGCGACAGTCCCTTCCCATTGTGAGGAGTAAAGAGTCTGTAGCAAGAGAAGCCAGGTACTCCCTAATACCCCTATACCAACCCCCACTGCACATTACAGTCTTCCAAATGATGACCCACCCTCTTAGTACTGGAAACTCCAATGTCTCCAATTGTTATATTGCAAACTGCATTTAGATCAAATCAGAGTGTCCTTTTGGCCTATGAACTGGCCTGAACCCCTCGATTGGTTTTCATCCCACAACTCCCTCTCGGGTATCTGTTACAGTATATATAAACCACCCCGAACATCTCGATTAGATTCCAGTTTGTAACTCACTCCCGGGTATCTGTTATTCGATATTTAAACCACCCCGAACCCCTCGATTAGATTCCAGTCTGTAATTCACTCCCGGGTATCTGTTATTCTAATATAAACCACCCAAACCCCTCAATTAGATTCCAGCCTGTAACTCCTTCTGCCTTTGTTTTATTCTACATTTTAATACAATTTATAACAGGTTATGTATGCAGATCCCAGTCTGGCCTGATTATCTCTCTCCCCAGTGTCCTTTTTGTAGACAAATACTGCATTGCGCTCACTGCAGAGATTCCGCAGGATGAGTTGAGATACTCAGATTAATTTTATTTACATATTTTCTGTTTAATGCGCACAGGCATTGTATTATCAGATTGGGTAATGGTTCTCTCTCTCCCACCCCCTAGAATGTTCAAACCAACTATTCTAAAAAGAACTTCTTTCATTCTTCAAATCTGGAATACAGGGCGTGAAAGAGACAAGATATTGATGGCATGGCATTCTCCCACCTCTCATGCTTGCTTTTAACAAACTATGTATTGGTGATAAAAGTAAAGTGGGTTGATACAGAATTGGGCAATGTGCCAGGTGAGCTCACTCCTTCATCTGCCCTTTTATCTCTGACTCCAGCCAGTCAGACAGTTGCAGGTTTTCAAGGATCTCCCAATGCTCAGTTGTGTTATTGAGCCTTATGGAAAAGAAGGCAGCAGATCCACCTCTGGCCTGGTGCTGAGTTAGCTGATCTCATTGGGTGTGTGGGGTCAGGGAGTGCTGGGTAATAAGAGAGTGGTGCAACTGGCCCCAGTTCTGCCACTCAGGTAATGGGTAAGTCACCAAAGATTCACCATCTACTTAAGCTGCCCGTATTTTAATTGGGATGGATTTTCCAGTCCTGGCAAAAGTCAATAGATTTTTGGCTGCCTCTCCCAAATTTTCCGTTCATGCGTGCGCTGGTGCCTGTCACGGGCAGCGTGGAAAATCCCAGCCAATTGTTATTCCAATAGTCAGTTCTAAAGTTGACGGTGGCAGAGTGTTAATCTCTTGGTGTTTTTCAGGCAGAAACCAATATTCAGGGAGTATTTTACACCTTGTTAAGTACATTTTCTTGATCATCTGTAACTTGTGCTGGGTTACTAGCTTGCCCGAACACAAGCAAGGTATTAGAAGTCTGAAATATGAACAGAAAAGGCTGGGAGTACTGCGCATGTCAGGCAGTGTCTGTGGAGAGAGAAACAACATTAACAGAGGCTTGTTTTTAGGCCCCACCCTGTCCAGGTGGGGAGGTGAGTACTAAAGATAGGCCGACAGTACTATGTGCCAGTTCCCTCATTCCATCCCACCTCCAGACCATTTCTGAGGCAGAAGGACAGGAGTTTGGCAGGGCCAGTCTCCTGCACATGACCTTGGCTAGCTGACCCAAGTAGTTCATGGACAATTAATGGCCAGCGGGGTCCCAGTTTAGCTGCCTCCCAATGGTAGACTAAGGCCAGGTGGTGGGGAGGGGTAGGGGGCAATGCTTTGGGCAGGTTCAGAGTGTCTCATGGCCTGGCTGTAAAGGCTATTTTTTAAGTGGAGATTTTTAAAAGTTGGAGAGTGCGTGCCTCCGTTAGTCTGCAACTCCTTTCAAATTGGGAGGCCTCTGGTTGGCTCACCCAGCTTCGAAAGCCCACCTGCCATCCTTAATTAGAGGGCGGGCCCACCCTCTGGTCATCGATTGGCCATTCCGGGAACTAACTGACAAGCATTTCAGCCTGACTGAGAGGCTCGGGAAGCCACAGAGATATCTCGCCCAACATTTCAAGTCGATGATTTTTCATGAGAGATGATCAGATTTGAAGCTGGTATTGTGGAAGGGAAAGGGTGCAGGGTGAGAGCACTGAATCACTAAGAAGATGTGCTGGATCTGGGGCATGCACAGTGAAAAGAGCATTTGGGGCCTGATGCACACACATATACAACCAAGTTAAAGCGGAAATCCAGGAGACAACGCATCCTGGAAAGGTCTGACTCAGCAAAAGCCCAGTGGTTGGTAAGTTGATGGAGAGGATCCTGAGAGACAGTATTTATGATCATCTAGAGAAGTTTAGTATGATCAAAAGTAGTCAGCACGGCTTTGTCAAGGGCAGGTCGTGCCTTACGAGCCTGGTTGAGTTCTTTGAAAATGTGACCAAACACATTGACGAAGGAAGAGCGGTGGATGTGGTCTATATGGACTTCAGCAAGGCGTTCGATAAGGTCCCCCATGCAAGACTTCTTGAGAAAGTGAGAGGGCATGGGATCCAAGGGGCTGTTGCCTTGTGGATCCAGAACTGGCTTGCCTGCAGAAGGCAGAGAGTGGCTGTGGAGGGGTCTTTCTCTGCATGGAGGTCAGTGACCAGTGGAGTGCCCCAGGGATCTGTTCTGGGACCCTTGCTGTTTGTCATTTTCATAAATGACCTGGATGAGGAAGTGGAGGGATGGGTTGGTAAGTTTGCTGACGATACCAAGATAGGTGGTGTTGTGGATAGTTTGGAGGGATGTCAGAAGTTGCAGCGAGACATAGATAGAATGCAAGACTGGGCGGAGAAGTGGCAGATGGACTTCAACCCGGATAAGTGTGTAGTGATCCATTTTGGCAGATCCAATGGGATGAAGCAGCAGTATAATATGAAGGGTACCACTCTTAGCAGTGTAGAGGATCAGAAGGACTTTGGGGTCCGGGTCCATAGGACTCTTAAATCGGCCTCGCAGGTGGAGGATGCGGTCAAGAAGGCGTACGGCGTACTAGCCTTCATTAATCGAGGGATTGAGTTTAGGAGTCGGGAGATAATGCTGCAGCTTTATAGGACCCTGGTTAGACCCCACTTGGAGTACTGCGCGCAGTTCTGGTCACCTCATTACAGGAAAGATGTTGAAGCCATTGAAAGGGTGCAGAGGAGATTTACAAGGATGTTGCCTGGATTGGGGGGCATGCCTTATGAGGATAGGTTGAGGGAGCTTGGTCTCTTCTCCCTGGAGAGACGAAGGATGAGAGGTGACCTGATAGAGGTTTACAAGATGTTGAGAGGTCTGGATAGGGTAGACTCTCAGAGGCTATTTCCAAGGGCTGAAATGGTTGCTACGAGAGGACACAGGTTTAAGGTGCTGGGGGGTAGGTACAGAGGAGATGTCAGGGGTAAGTTTTTCACTCAGAGGGTGGTGGGTGAGTGGAATCGGCTGACGTCGGTGGTGGTGGAGGCAAACTCGTTGGGGTCTTTTAAGAGACTTCTGGATGAGTACATGGGATTTAATGGGATTGAGGGCTATAGATAGGCCTAGAGGTAGGGATATGATCAGCGCAACTTGTGGGCCGAAGGGCCTGTTTGTGCTGTGGCTTTCTATGTTCTATTACACGACAATCCCCAAAAATCCGGATTGTTTAGTCACCTTGGCTGGAGTGACGATATGTATCCAAGTCAGGATGGTGTGCGACTTCAAGGTGAAGGTGCTCATGTGTACTTGTTGACCATGCCTTGCCAGGAGATGGAAGTCATGTGATGGCAAGCCAGTGCAAACATCAACCGTCCTTTATGGAACCCTTCCACCTCACTCCCAGTGAACTCCAAATGGTCCAGCACGGACTCCACAGAGTTTCCTGAGGTAACAGTAGAAAACTTCATTCTCAGTGCTGTCAATGTTTACACCCTGAATCAGACAGGTTAGACTTTCTAACCACTGCCTCACATTTGATGACCCTTGAAAAGAAGCATCATCTCTGATGTAACCTGAATTTAAGCAGTAAAAATGTCCCAAGTCACTATGCAGCAGCGTGATTGAATAAAATTTGATGCTGAGTCATATAAGGAGAGATTAGAACATGTGGCCAAAAGAGGTAGGTTTTAAGGTGTGTCTTAAAGGCACAGAGAGAGACGGTTAGTTTAGGGATTTGGTTGCAGAAGGCACAGCTGTCAATGAAGGACAAAGAAAGTTTGAAGGTTCAAGAGATCAAAACGGGAGGGACATTGAGGAGTTATACAACTGGAGGAGGTTACAGAGATGTCAGGGGTGAGGTCTTGGGAGGGTTTGGACATGAGGATGAAAATTTATAATTGGGAGTGTTGCCGGATCAGGAGCCCGCAAAAGTCAACGAGCACTGGGATGCACCAACCCTCTAGCCCCCTCCATTTAAAAAAAATTTGCCCTGTCATTGTTTCGGAAACAGATTGAAGAACCGGTCTTTGCCCAGCTCGCCCAGACGTAGGCCTTCTGGCACCAGTAATGGTCCGGTAGTGCCAACGGTGACAGCGGGCAGCAGCACCCCAGTTAGGAAGTCAAAAGGCAAAGGCGAGAGTCGCAAGGAGAAGGAAAATCGCCCAAAACGGAAGGTGGAAAAGGATGAAGAGCCAAAGGAAGGTTCAAGGCCTTCATCAACGAGCAGCCTAAAAAATAAGGAGATGCCAATTGAGGCTCCTGAGTCGGCACATGGTAAGGGAATTGACTCCAATTGATCGTTCCTATAGCAATCCTACCATTTCTATTGAAAAGGAATCATGATAATTGGGATTAAGAAATCTTATGTTCTTGAAATATATATTTCAAAGATTCACAATGTTTGTGAAGAAATTACTCCTCGTCTCAGGCCTAAATAATTAAGTCCCTGTTGTGAGATTGTGACCCCGGATTCTTGATTCCCCATCCAGGGGAAACAGCCTACCCTATCAAGCCCCTTCAAAATACTGTGAGCCCAATTCTCCTAAAAAAAATTCTAAGTACTGAATTCGCGGGAAAACTGGTGTAATTCACAATTGTTTTTTCAGTGGGAGATCAGACTCGAATCTTCCACATTCTGCAATGCAGAGGTCATTACCGTGAATATCATTAAAAGCTCGGTGTGTGTGTGGGGGGGAGGGGGGGGGGTACTATTCAAGCCAGAGTCTGACAGTTCCGGACCTCTGTGCATGCGCAGTGGCTCCGATCTGTCAGCCTCTCGATTGCTGGCCAGCCCGGAACTCCCGCACTGCTGCCCCTTCAACCCCAGCCTCCCCCCCACAACCATTTCCAGGCCAGCCCTGACAACCCGCCCATCAGGAGCCCCCTGATCTCCAGCAACCCCCCTGGCAGTGATGATCTCTCCCCCCCCCCCCCCCCCCAACAACGAGAGGCAGACCACCCCCCTCCGCAGCCCGCCCCAATCGCTGGCCTCCCTCCAGCCCCGACCGATCCCCATGCAGAGTGGCAGCAGGACCCCCCTCAACCCCATCAATCACCCCTAACCCCTGGCCACAACAGCCCCCGGCCCCTTGGCACTGCCCGATGCCTGGTGGGCAGTGCCCAGGACACAGGCCGGGGCTACCAGGGTGCCCATGCCCAGGGGGCCCCGATTTCAGCCCCCCGCCTCCCCACTCCCCTTACTTCAGTGGAGTCTCCTGCTAGTTCCCTGAACGTGGGGAGGTACTCTAAACTCCGCCGAAGTGGAATACTCCTGGCGGGGTGGGAGATGCAATCGGGCCCGGAGAATTCAGTCCCGGGCCCGATAATCACATTGAAATTATATTAAAAATATATTAAAATGAATTACCTGGTCTTCCCACCGGTTTCCAGCTTGGTCTCAACTGTGCCTGCTCTCCGGCAGTGGGAGACGCACGTGTGTCGGGAACGCTTGCGCGAATCCTGCAAAATGGCCCGTACGTGCATTTCCCAACTCGACGCGCCAAAAATTAGCACGTCACAATGGGAGAATCGGGCCCTGTATGTTTTAATGAGATAACCTCTCATTCTTCTAAACTCCAGAGAGTAAAGGCCCAATTTCCTCAACCTCTCATCATAGGACACCTCTCAGCCCAGGAACCAATCCAGTGAACCTTCACTGTATCACCTGCAAGGCAAGTATATCCTTCCTTGAATATGGAGGCCTAAACCAAACACACTGTTCTAGGTGTAGTCTCATCAAAGCACTATATAATTTGTAGCAGAACATCCTTATTCTTGTTCTCCACTCCCCTTTGCATGTGCCATTTGCCTTAATTGTTTGCTGTACCTCAATGCTAACTTTGTGTTCCTTGTACGAATACACCAAAATCCCTTTGAACATCAACATTTACAAGTTTCTCACCTTTGAAAAAATATTTTGCTCTAACCTTCCTACAAACAAAGTGAACATGTCTCCCATTATGCCTTGTTGCCCGCTTACTTAACTCAGTGGCCTAATTCTGCCCCTATGTCTTATGGTCTTAACCTGTCCATGTCTCTTTGCAAGCTCTTTGTGTTTTCTTCATAGTTTACATTCCTACCTGGCTTTGGATCATCAGTAAACATGATTATATTACTCCCTGTCTCTTTATTAATATAAATTGTAAATGGCACTGATCCTTCGGTACTCTACTAGTCACTACCTGGCAAATTGAAAATGCCCTATTTATCCCTATTCTCCGATTCCCGCCTGTTAACCAGTCCTCGATCATATGTCACCCCCCGCTCCATCACCTCTTATTTTCCACATTAACCTGTTGACTTTATTCAATACCTTTTGAAAATACAACATTATTACATCAACTGTGTCCCTTTTAGATCTATAGAATCCATATAGTGCAGAAGGAGGCCATTTGGCCCATTGAGTCTGCACCAACTCTCTGAAAGAGCATCTTACCCAGGCCCACCTCCCTGTTCTGTTCCCGTAACACCACGCATTTACCTGGCCAAGCCACCTAACCTGCACATCTTTGGGCTGTGGGAGGAAACCAGAGCACTCAGAGGAAACCCATGCAGACAAAGGGAGAAAGACTGATGCCAGGCTAACTAGCCTTGAATCCCGAGTTCTCTCTCCCACCTTTCCTGAATATCAGTGTTACATTTACTGACTTCTAATCCACAGGGATTGTTCTAGAATTTAGGGAATTTTGGAAAATTAACACAAAGACAGACACAGAGTATTTGTTCAATGTCTACTATTCATTCCCCGTGATCATTTCCCCATCTCTATCTCAAAGCGACTATTTGGTACTCTCTCTTCCTATAATATACTTGTAAAAACTCTCGTAGTTCTTTTTGATACCCATGCTTAGTTTGCCCTTTCCAATTTTCCCCCTTTTTAATCAACGTTTTGGTCACATTCTGCTGATTTTTGACTTGAACACATCAGCTTCTGCCTCAACAGCAAGAGTGTTACCACTGAGTCACAGCTAGTTCCTGGTACAGTCGCTAATGTTTATTTGCTTTTCCAGCAGCCAGTTTCAAGACTCCAACCTCTGCCCTGCACTAATTGGATTACATAGACGATGCCACACAAAAACAGGCCATTCAGCCCATCTAGTACATGTTGCCGTTGATGCACCACTTGAGTGTCCTCCAATTTTTCTTCATCTAAATTTATCACTCCACCCCTCTATTTCCTTCTCCATTCCTTTTGATTGCCCATTGGCTGATCTTACCCCAAGTGTAAGATAGCTGCCAAGCTTAACAATCATTGCCGAACTTCAAAGTCAGTCTTTGGCATGTGGCCTACCTTGGATGTGCTAAAGTGGAATCTGGCACGTTGCCACCTGCTGTGGCCTGGGCATAGGGATGGAATCAGATAATGGGCCAGCTCATCAGAGTGGGGTCCAGGAAGGAAAGAGAACCTTCACTCTCATGGCAGCACCACCCAGCCCCTGCCCCCCTCCACCAAACACCCCAAATACAGCCATATAAAGGAACTCACAACTTTCACAGACTACATCTCTTCTTGTTGCGAGTTCCAATTGCTGTCACAAGTGTCCTCTTTAAGAAGGCTATCTCAATTTGTAGAATACATGGAAGGCTGTTTCGGGAGGTACTCCCTGTCTCAGCACAATGGTAAAGGTATATATTGTGTTGTGGAGTAAACAACAAGAAAAATACGAACTAAGGGTATTTAAAGAGGCAACAACACCCTGAAAAATAGACTGACAAGCCATTTTCCATTGAAGCATTTGTGTATTGGGATAATGTCCCTTTGAAATGTCAACTGGAGACCAAATTTTCCTCTGTCACTAATTAGATAGCGTTTTCTGTGATGAGGGCATGTGAAGATTTTTACTTCAGCTTTGCTGGAGAAAGTATTGGTACAGTACCCTCTTATTGTCCAAACATTCTGTAATCCTGTCAGAATAACTACCTTTGGCATAAAGGCAGAATTTAATGAGTGTAACAGCGAAGAGTAAAACAGAGGCCAATTGGGGTCAGAGGTAAAAATCTTAGACCATGACGGACACCAAGGGAAGTGGTTGTGGTTGCCACAATTGCCTGCATCTCAAAAGTAACTGCAATCCAAAAGAATCAATTGGCTGTGAAACAGTTAGGGCATCCCACTGACACCCAATGCTTTTTAACATGCACATGTTTTGTATTTTAGCTTCACCTGCTAAAACAATAGCAGGCACTACAGATCCGGAGGAGGCTGTGAGAGTCCTCGCAGAGAAACGTCGGCTGGCAAGAGAGCAGAGGGAGAGGGAGGAGCAGGAGAGACAGGAACAGGAAGAGAAGATGAGGTGGGTGTTAAATTTACTGAGTTAACACACTGTTCCTTCACACTCTGGGTTTGGAATTTAATAGGTTAACACATTTCTCCTTCTCACTCTGGGTTTGACCTCAGTGGTGATACACTCTGCCTCTTCACTCTGTGTCTGAACATTTTGGAGAAACATGGCATCTTTTAATCTCTGGACCTTGGCCTAGGCTGTTGAGGTAAATGTCACCTCTGTGCTGGCTGAAGATATTCAGTAAAACTAATTTGGCCAACTGCAACCTATTTGCTATTCTGCTGCACACAGCATTCCTCAGCTTGTAAATTCCTTCAGGCAAACGCTTCCAGAATCCTGGAACCATTAGTTCATCAGGCTGGTGCGTCCTTGGATTTGATTCACGCCCCTTCCGCACTGGTACCTTTGGATAGAGGCCTGGGCTAGAATGAACTCCTTTCACCTGAAGAACCTGAACTATTCATTCTGTTTCCCGCAGGCTGATGAAAGAGGAAATGGCCCGCAGAAAGGCTGAAGAGAAAGCCCAGCGTATGGCCGAGGCTCTTCGACTGGAGGAAGAAAACCGGAAAAAGGAAGAAGAGCAGCGGCTTCAGGAAGAGGAATGTCGGTGGAGGGAGGCTGAAGCAGAGCGAGAAGAAATGGAATGCCTGCAAAAACAGGTTTGAGACAGCAGTGTGCATTTGGATTGTTGTGGTGTATCTAAAGACACTCGACTCTGAGTCTGCTGAAAGAGAATCACAGTAAGAAGTTTAACAACACCAGGTTAAAGTCCAACAGGTTTATTTGGTAGCAAAAGCCACACAAGCTTTCGGAGCTCTAAGCCCCTTCTTCAGGTGAGTGGGAATTCTGTTCACAAACAGAGCTTATAAAGACACAGACTCAATTTACATGAATAATGGTTGGAATGCGAATACTTACAACTAATCAAGTCTTTAAGAATCAAGCAGCAGTTTATTCAATACAATATATACACAAGGGAATGCACTCTCAGAATGCCCTAAGAGGCTATTCAAAAGTTTCCATCATCCATTTATAGCAACTTTGTGGTAACTCACAAAATGTTCTTTTGCATTTAGTTTGGTACATCTGCAATTACAGATCGGTTTACAAAATAGTCTCAAAATGACCTGACCCTTAACAAAAACAATGCCCACAGTTTAATGAATCACAAACTTTGTCTTGTCTGTTCTGACAATTTACGACATTGTCCAATCATCTGTATATCCTAGCCTGGCGGTGGAGGTCCTTAACTTATCATGGTCATCATCAACTTCCTTCCTGAACCAGAAGTCACATATTCCTTACTGTGTGCACTCTCGTGCTTTTCTTTTTACTGCAAACATTTTTACATCTTAAACCAACATTTCGTCAAGCCTGGATAATCCCATGGTAGACTCTCTCAGGATAAAGCACGACTGCAAATCCTTCACCTCTATCTATTTCATAATCGTCTGGCAAGAATGGAACCAAAGCCATTTGCCCATCAAACCTGCACTGCCATTCTGTTAGGTCATGGTTGATAATCTACTTCTCCGTCATTTTATCCCACTCTCCCTTTATCTGTTGATATCATTCATCTCCAGAAATCTAGCAATTTCTGTCTTGAACATACTCGCCTTATCCCAATTATCATGAGAAAGAATAGGGGTAGAGAATTCCAAAGATTCACCATCCTCTGTGTGAAGAAACTCCTCCTCATCTCAGTCTTAAATGTTCTGCTCCTGATTCTGAGACGATGTCCTCTCTTTCGAGATTCACCATCCAGAGGAAACGTCCTATCTACATATACCTTGTCGAGCCCTGAAAGAATTTTATGTGTCAATGAGATCACCTCTCATTCTTCAAAATGCAAAGGAATACAGACCTACTTTCCTCAATCCCTTCGTAAGACAATCCTACCATAAAATCAGTCTGGTAAACCTGTGTTGCACTCGCTCCATGGCAAGTATATCCTTCCTTAGATAAGAGGACTAAAACTCTCCACAAAACTCCAGGTGTGGTCTCAACAATGTTCTATACAACCTTGAGACCTCAATAAGTGATACCATCTGAAACATGACCGGGAAGATGGAGCATTGAGTGCAATGACTTCCTGATGATCCAGGTCTTTGAAGCTTAAATACATAAATAGAAGCAAATTACTGCAGATGCTGGAATCCAAAACCGAAAGAGAAAATGCTGGAAAATCTCAGCAGGTCTGGCAGTAAGGAGAGAAAAAAAGCTGATGTTTCGAGTCCAGGTGACCCTTTGTCAAAGCTGAACTCGAAACATCAGCGCTTTTCTCTTTTGGTCCCAGTTTCTCATGCCTTGGCCAGTCTGGATAGTCACATGAGCAGTCTGGGAATGGAGGGATACAAACGAATGGTCTAGTTGGACCAATGAGCGGCACAGGCTTGGAGGGCCGAAGGGCCTGTTTACTGTGCTGCACTGTTCTTTGTTCTTTGTCTTATTGACCCTGCTTCGCCCCTGAAGATACTGACTCTTGGAATACGCATTCAGCAAGCACGTTCCACAATATCTCACCAAGCAGTGTTTTCACCAGTTGGCAGATTCAGTTCTAACGGTGCCAATTGGACATTCCTATGTGAGTCCAAAAAGAAGAGTGTTGAACCTGATTAGGCAGTGGTTAGAGCTACATTCGATCTATCAGAATGATGACGATATTCACAGGGAGGGAGTGGAGGAGTGTGCTTGTGGGCTGGGGCGGAGGGTGCAGGAATGATCTGAAAATGTGGAAGTCCTCCTGTCAAGTACCATCAGGTAGCTGGCCAGATTAAAAGGCTGCTGGAGCACAAAATCCTGAGATAGAAGGCCTCAGGGCAGAATGTTGGGGAGGAGTCCTCACCAGTTAGAACAAATTGAGTTTTGGTAACAGGTGCAGGGTTGCATTAGTAAGGAAAGGGGAGGGGAGACTGGAAGAGATTGTGGGGCAAAGAGCTCTGAATCACAGGCTGGATGATATGTTGGGGGTTGATGGTGGCTGATCAGAACAGAAGATTTGTTTGTGAGACTGGGCAAAAAGTCTTGTACTTCTTTGTGATCAGAGCAGTACTGTGACACAACAATTAGCTACAGCTCAAGTTACTCCTGTCTCCATTTAACTGCCAGGATTCCCAGACTCTGGGGAAACTCAGCTGACCAGTATCAAAATCATGCCCTCAGCTGTATGTGGGAGTCTAATGATATTATTCTGAGTATCCCTCCCCTCATGCAGGATAGAGAGCAGGCCTACTACTTGCCACTATCAAAATGGCAGCAAGTGATGGCTCTGAGTTGTGCCACATAGGTTATTTTATCTTGAACCCTGACCATTAGCACCTCCTTGTTTATATTAGCCATACCTCACCAAGCAGTGTATTCGCCAGTTGGCAGATTCAGTTGGAATGGTGCTAGGGCTACTTAGATGAGAGTGTAAGACCGAGTTGAGGTGATGAGGAGGTTTGGCTGCAATTGGGAGGAATCGTCAAGAGCTTGGGTAAAATGAAGTAATGTCTCTCGATGGAAATTACATCACAGGTGATTCTACCCACAGAGAGAAGAGGCAGAGGCTCGAGCGCGAGAGGAGGCAGAAAAGCAGCGACTAGAACGAGAAAGACACTTCCAGAAGGAAGAGCAGGAGCGGTTAGAAAGAAAGAAGGTAACTCTTATGCATGAGCATTGTCACTATGGCAACTGCTCCATAACCATGTTGTTAAGGGTAATGGTAGCTTATCTCTTTCTTCTGCAACTAATTGGATATTTCAACCAATTAAAACATGTAACAAATGCCCCTTCTTAAAGCGGCAGCATTAATAAACTACAGAAGAAACTTGAAAGGAAACGTCATAAATCAGCTTAAAGTAGCTTTCCCAGAGGTGAGGATGCATTCCGGCTCTCCTGCTCACTGCCCTTCACCCCTAGTACCTGGTAATGTCCGTAAAACTGCTCAACATTTTGGAAGAACTCAGTTGGTTGACTGATGTGCCTCTGCGATGAGAGCAGCCTGACGTGGACTTTGCGTGATTGACTCATGATGCTGTTAGGACAACTAGGAATGGTCAACATGTACAACCTTGCCAGTATGACCCATGTTCCAAGAACAATGTTGTAGGTATGGATAGTTGTGAAAGATGTTCGAAAGAACATTTTATGATAACAGCGTTGCCCCTCCCTCCTCACTTTTCCTCTACTGGCTTTGCACAATGATGAACCTCTCTCATGGAGTAAGGCTGAAAGAATTTGGGACTCCCAACACCCTTAAATCTCCCCATGAAAGAGGAGGAGACCCATGAGGGGTTTGTAAAGTGGCATGTTTCTGTGAGGTAGGGCTGAAAACAGTCGAATGAAAGACTTGTTCAATAGTGGAGCTCAGTAATGCCACATTAAGCATTGGTGGTGGTGTTTGAGGGGATGCAGGAGATGCAATTGGCCAGAAGAGTATGTCTATATGTCTTCTGAACTCTTGAGGCCTACTCTTGAATGCAAACAGATTGATCGGATTCCTAATCAGTGGTGAGCGGGATATGAGATATATTCAAATTGCTTGACCCTGTCCACAGGCAGATAGAGGTATTGGCAACGTTTTGGTCAGCAGAGCAGATTGAGTGGTAATAATTTAACCTTCCTCAGTCACTTGTAATGTTTTATATCATTTCATCCTTTCCTACAGCGCCTGGAACAGATTATGAAAAGGACCAGGAGAACCGATTGTCCGGAAAAGGTATATCTCACTCGAGAATTTATTACTGAGACTTATGTACATCACTCTGTACCTTCATTAATCAATAAGATTAATGTAATGTGTGCCTTTAACTTGTTGATAAAATTATCAGCGTTAACAGAGCTGGACCAAAGTAGGAGTTTTGATTGGTTGGAAAATATCCCTTTTGGGTTAGTTCTGAGCCAATAAAATCCCTTATTTGTCTTTAGCTTGCCCCTGACTTCAAATTGGAAAGTGAAAGTTGAGGAAGAAATGAGGGTAGAAATGTCAATTACTAGGGGACATAAGTTTAAGGTAAAAGTTTGGTGGGGGGAGAGTTTAAAGGAGATGCAAGAGGCAAGTTTTTTTACACAGAGGGTGGGTGGTAAGTGCATGGAATGCATTGGCAGAGGAGGTGGTAGAAGCAGACACAAAAGCAACATTTAAGAGGCATCTTAACAGGTACATGAATAGGCAGGGAATAGAGGGATGCAGACCGCGTGGAGGCAAAAGGTCTTTAGAAAGGTGTCATGTGTCGGCGAAGGCTTGGTGGGCCGCAGGGCCTGTTCCTGTCCAGTAATGTTCTTTGAAGTGGGGTGGGGGAGAACAGAGATTGGCACAGAATGGAAATCCACCCAACTTCTCAGTTAGCATGAAGAAAAGAAGATCAGTGAGAGAAGACTCAAAACAGAGGTTGTTCAGTGTGAGGTAATTCACTTTAGACACAAAAAATACAGGAGAGGATTTTCTCAATGGTGAGAAAGCGGGAGCTGTGAATGAGTAGTGAGAGTTCGGGTCCAAACACAGAAATCGCCAAACACTAGTGGACAGGTACAAAAATAAAAAATATAAAATCCTCTCTCACAAGAGGGTTGGAAAACAAAGAGATGGAATTTTGTGCTACACACAGAGCTTTGGTTATACCCCATTCCGAGTATTGTCTTCAGTTTTGGAGACTTCACCTCAGGAAGGATATATTGGCCTTTGAGAGAGCGCAGCACCGTTCAAAAAGGGTCAAATTATGAGGACAGATCGTGTAGACAAAGCTTTTTTTCCTTCGGTTTGTCCTGTCAGCATCAGCTGTGACTTAGTTGGTACCATTCTCACCTCAAAAGTTCTGGGTTCAAGTCCCGGTCAAGGACAAAAGTTAAGGCTGACACTCCAATGCAGCACCGAGGGAGAATGTCAGAAATGCAGTCTTTCAGATGAGATGCTAAACTAAGACCTCTTCTATTGCCTCAAGTGGCATTATTCCAAAGAAGAAAAGGGAACCTAGTGCCCTGGCCAAATCCCTCATGCACCATTCCAAAAATAATTTGTCTGATCATTAGCACATTGCTGTTTGTGGGAGCTTGCTGTGCACAATTTTGGCTGTCATGCTTCCCGCATTACAACAATGACTACATTTCAAAAGTGCTTCATTGGCACTTTGGGGCATCCTGTGACAACGAGAGGTGCAATATAAATGTAAATCTTTCTTTTATCGAATATAGATGTAAAAAGTGATCAAATTGATGCTTAAACAAGGGTAGTTGAAGAAGCTTTTCTGGTGGTGGTGTTGGGCTTGTGGGGCATAGTTTAAGACAAGAGGGTAGCTAAGCTGTTTAGGAGTGATCTCAGGAAGCACTTCTTCACAGAAAGGATAGGGAAAATCTGGAAATTCTCCCTTAATAAGCTGTTGAGTCTGGGGATAAATGGAAAACAGAAACACTCAGATTGGTAGGCCAATGCATTAAGGATACAGGAACAGTAGCATGTAGTGGAGCTAAGGTAGAGAGATCAACTGCAATCAAAATGAATGGTGGAACAATGGCTTACTCCTGCTCCAGTATTCCTGGAGAAACCACCAGCAGTATCAGCGTAAAAATGAGAAACACGTTTTAGCTTCAATTTGATTTTTTATGGAGGATCACGGTCACCGTTTAATCTGGACAGTGGGTGGATTTGATTGGTTTGTGTGCAATGGTTCTAAGTGCTCTCCGTTTTGTGATTGGTTGGTGTTCCCATGCTCTATCGGATTAACTGCACGGCGTACAGAGATGGTGATTGGCGCTGGTGCCCCATTAGTGTTGCCTATTGGCTCTGTCCCAGTGCTGATGGGAACACTGTTGGAGAGCGTTCGTCTGTAGACCTCGATTTTAATGGGTATTTCTCCTGTATCTGAGTTAGGTTCCCAGACTTGTGTTGGCATAGGCTGACGGCTGCCATGGTGCTTGCTTTGACTGTCACTGAGTGGGACTACTTGCTGATGACTGACACTATGCTGTTTGTGATGGCTGATTGGTGGTGACATTTGCCACTGGCTATCACTATGGTGTTGGTGCTGGCTGATTGGTGGAGATATTTGCCGATGGCTCTGTTGGTGTTGGCTGATTGGTGGAGACATTTGCCGACGGCTCTGTTGGTGCTGACTGATTGGTGGAGACACTTGCCACTGGCTATCACTGCTCTGTTCATATTGTCTTATTGGTAGATGTATTTTCCAACGGCTATTGCTTCTCTGTTCAGGGTGACTGATTGGTGGAGACACGGCACAACAGTTTTCATTGCTTTCATGGCCGCTGATTGATGGAGTCAGTTGCCAGTGTCTGTTATCACTTTTCTTGCGGCTGATTTGTGGAGTGGATTGCCGGTCGCTCTCAATGCTCTCCGAGTGGTTGCTATTCTGTTGTGCTTTCTGATTCAACACTGACTGATGTTTTTTGTCCGTGTGTTTCTCCTACAGAAAGATGACAAAAAATCAGCTGCTGATGGGGAGCAAAATGACAAAGATGCAAAGGCAGAGTCACAGGGTAAGGTGGGAAAGAGGGACAGCGATGTGCGTTTGGGAAAAGAGTTGGGAGAATCCAATGATGCAAAGTTGGGTACGGCTGGGAGCTGAGTTGAAAATACTGAACAATTTAAAAAAACTCGAATGACAAAAAAGATGAACAGCTTGTTCAGCCACCAAAGGCCTGGAGAATAGCCAAATATCAGTTTTTGCACCCAAGTTAATCATTTTATTCTTTGTGAGAGGCATCTAGACGAATACATGAATAGGATGGGAATGGAAGGATACAGACTCCATAAGTGCATACGGTTTTTGTTTAGGCAGGCATCATGATCGACGCAGGTTTGGAGGGCCGAAGGGCCTGTTTCTGTGCTGTACCTTTTTTTGTTCCTTGTTCTATGTTATTTGTGAAGACAGATTCAAAGTATGTATTTAATTGGTCAGCTATTTCTTTGTTCCCCATTATAAATTCCCCTGTTTCTTACTGTAAGGGTAACATTTGTCTTCACCATTCTTTTTCTCTTCACATACTTATAGAAACTTTTACAGTCTTTTTTTATGTTCCCCCCAAGCTTACTCTTGAACCTTATTTTCCCATTCTTAATCAATCCTTTAGTTCTCCTTTGCTGAAATCTAGACTCCCCCAAATCCTCAGGTCTGGTTTTTCTGGCCAATTTATCTGCCTCTTCCTTGGATTTAATACTATGCCTAATTTCCCTTGTAAGCCATGGTTTGGCCACCTTTCCCGTTTTACTTTGTGCCAGACAGGAATAAACAATTGTTGCAGTTCACCCATGCACTCCTTGAATGTTTGCCATTGCCTATCCATCGTCATCCCTTTAAATAACGTTTCCCAGTCCATCATAGCCAACTCTTACCATCGTAGTTTCCTTCATTTAGATTCAGGATCCTAGTCTCAGAATCAACTCTATCACTCTCCACCTTAATGAAAAATTCTATTATATTATGATTGCTCATCCCCAAGGCGTCTCACACATCTAGATTGCCAATTATTCCTTTCTCATTACACAATACCCAGTCTAGGATGGCCTGTTCGCTAGTTGGTTCCTCAACGTATTTGTCCAGAAAACCAACCCACATATACTCCAGGATTTCCTCCTCTACAGTATTGTGACTAATTTGATTTGCTCAATCTATATGCAGATTAAAGTCAACCATAATTATCGATGTTCCTTAATAGCAGGTGTCTCTAATTTCCTGTTTAATGCCATCCCCAACATCAACGCTACAGTTTGGGCATCTCTATAAAACGGCCACGAATGTTTTTCGTCCCTTACTATTTCTCAGCTCCACCCATACAGGTTCCACATCGTCAGAGCTAATGTCTTTCCTTACATTTGCATTAATTTCCTTTTTAACTAGCAATGCAACCCTACCGCGTTTACCTTTTTTGTCTCTTTCTAAATACTGAATACCTCTGGATGTTCAGTTTACATCTCTGGTCACCCTGCAGCCATGTCTCTGAAATCCCAACTATATCATATATTTTACATCTATGCGCGATTAATTCATTCATAAAGCCTTAAGGTTGGTCTTTTTAGCATTACATGTCCCATTCCCACTATTTTTCACTATGGCCCTGTTTGATTCTGGCCTTTGATTCCCCTGCCTATCCCTTTCTTTGTTTCCCTTTCTGTCTTTTGTTCTTGTCCCCGTTTCCCCCTCTTCTGTCTCCTTGCATCGGTTCCCATCCCCCTATCATTTTAGTTTAAACTCTCCAACTACTGGAATAAATGCTTCCCGATGACATCGGTCCCGGTCCTGCCCAGGTTTGTACTGTTCCCACCTTCCCCCGAACTGGTCCCAATGTCCTCGGAATGTGAAACCCCCCTCCTCGCACCATCTTTTCAGCTAAGTATTCATCTGATATTTCCTGCTATTTCTTCTCTGACTAGTATGTGGCACTGGTAGTATTCCTGAGATCACTGCCTTTGGGTCGTATCTTTCAACTTACTTCCTAACTCCCTACATTCTGCTTTTAGAGCCTCATCCCTTTTTTAACCTATGTCATTTGTACCAATGTACCGGCGGCACGGTAGCACAGTGGTTAGCACTGCTGCTTCACAGCTCCAGGGTCCCAGGTTCGATTCCCGGCTCGGGTCACTGTCTGTGTGGAGTTTGCACATTCTCCTCGTGTCTGCGTGGGTTTTCTCCGGGTGCTCCGGTTTCCTCCCACAGTCCAAAGATGTACGGGTTAGGTTGATTGGCTAGGTTTAAAAAAATTGCCCCATAGAGTCCTGAGATGCATAGGTTAGCGGGATTAGCGGGTAAATATGTGGGGGTAGGGCCTGGGTGGGACTGTGGTCGGTGCAGACTCGATGGGCTGAATGGCCTCCTTCTGCACTGTAGGGTTTCTATGATTTCTATGTGTACCATGACCACTGGCTGTTCACCCTCCCCGGCCAGAAGACATCTTTGACCCTGGCACTGGGGAGGCAATATAGCACCCTGGAGTCTCATTTGCACAGTAAGAAGTCTCACAACACCAGGTTAAAGTCCAACAGGTTTATTTGGTAGCAAATACCATAAGCTTTCGGAGCACTGCTCCTTCGTCAGATGGAGTGGAAATGTGCTCTCAAACAGTGCAAACAGACACAAAATCAAGTTGCAGAATACTGATTAGAATGCGAATCCTACAGCCAGCCAGGTCTAGCCAGGTCTCATTTGCAGCCATAGAAACACCTGTCCATTCTCCTTACAATTGAATCCCTTATAACTGTTGCATTTCCACACTTTTTACTCTCCCCCTGTGCAGCAGAGCCAAACATGGTGTAATGAATTTGGCTGTTGCTACTTTCCCCTGAGGCCATTTCCCCCAACAGTACCCAAAGCTGTATATCCGTTTTTCAGGGGAATGGCTAAAGGATTTACCTGCATGCCTGCCTAGACCTCTTGCTCTATCTGGTATTAGCCCGTCCTGCCTGGGGAATCTTAGCCTGCAGTGCGACCACCTCTCTATATGTGCTGTCCACAATACTCTCTGCCTCACAAATCCTCCTGGTGTCCCTAACCACCAGACCAGCTCTGAAACTCGGGCTTCCAGGAGCTGCAGCTGGAGACACTTCCTGCGCACATGCTGGTCCTGGGCACTGTCAATGTTTCCACTTCCCACATGGATACCACGGCTTTGAGCTCTCATGCCATGACTTATCCCTTTAAATTAAACCTTTTGGAAGATGTTCAATATCAAATAATATCAATTAATCTCAGGCCCTTCTTCCCTGGTCCTTGTTACTATAGAATATAGCTCTTACAAATTCTCGATCACAAAAAGACCGTACAAACAATAAGCGATAAAAGTACTTACCCGACTTTACCAACTACTTACTAGTCAGCTCTCTCCCTTGTAGCTTCTGCTGCTGCAGCAGGACAACGCCATGCTGAAGGTTTAAGAAGTTAGAAGCAAAGAAAAATAGCAAAAAGCACCTCTTTCCCCTCTGCATCAAATTCTCACTGTATTCCAAATGCCCACACTCACTCTGGCTGTGTCTCACTCAGGATGAGGTCTCTCCCACTGCTCGTGCACAAAGCTTGGATTTCTAAAGGATGGGCTCGCCTGAGTAATATTTTTTGATTCCTCCAGGGACTCAAATTGTCTAGGCTGAGAAGTCCCAGAATGCTTTTGATGAAGTTCCACATCAAAGCCTTCTAATTAAATTCAAGTCCATGGGAATATAGAATAGAACATGGGACTATGTTTAAAAACTTGGGGTATAATGTAGACAGTCTGGGAGGGAGGCAGTTTGTAATTCTATTCCAGAGGAAGGAGTAACAGAACAAAACCAGGAAGAGAGAAAATGAATTTTTACCACCCCAGCCGCCACGGGAATCGGAGCAGGCGAGGGCAAACAATGGGAAGTTCCGTTGACCTGGGGCGGGATTTTACGGTTTTGGGACGAGCGAGGCCCTAAAATCCCGTCCTTTGTGTCTGTGCTGGCTGATGAAGAGGTATCCATCCTAATCCCATTTTCTAGCTCAAGCGTGTGTTGCCCCAATGATGGTCTGTACCATGTTTCAGGTTAGCTTTGATTGGAACTTTCTGAGGAAAGGTCACAGACCTCAAATGCTAACTCTGGCTGCAATTCTCCGTGTGCATTTGCTGTGCTCACAAATCCTGTTATTGCCGCTAACTCTCATGAGAGGGCCATAACAGGATTTACAGTGGCAAAAACTCAGCTTGAGATTTTTCACACCAGATAAAGATTTAAATATTACTAAACGGCTTAATGCCTATGCTTCCAGGGCATTCGATGTTCTGTGTTGGGGCGTGTTCCCCTTGTCTGCCAGGGGTCCCAATGTCCATGGAGGGCATGGTGAGGAAGAGGAACCTTTAACATTACTTTGAGACTGGGGCGCCCTTTAAAAATGAGGCCCTGATCTCTGGAGCTGGTGCTTTTGGCTCTATTCAAGCCCACCCCGTCACAATGACAGCCTGCTTTTTTTTGACAATGTGTCATAAGATCTGGAGTGAAACCCAGCTGTGCTTCTGGAGCAAAACACTCCGGTTTTCAGTCAGACACTTGCCCATTTTTTAGGAAAATTCCGCCCTCTGTCTCTCTCTCCGCAGATGCTGCCTGACTTGCTGAGTATTTCCAGCATTTTCTGATGTCAAGCATTTGTACTTCAAGGGGGCGACTCTCCCATTCCGACCCGCTAATTTTTTGGCAGGTCGGGTCGGGAGATGCTCGCGTGCGCCAATTCGCGGGATTTGCGCATGCGTTTCCGACGCATGCGCGTCTCCCACCGCCGAAAATCCGGCGCAGTCGAGACTACGCAGGAAATCAGCGGAAGACCAGATGAGTAATTTTAATCTATTTTTAATGTTATTTGAATGTCATTATCGGGCCCAAGGCTGAATTCTCTGGGCCCGAAAGCGTCTCCCACTCCACCAGTACAAATTCACTCCAGCAGGGTTTAGAGTAGCACCCCACTTTTGGGGAACTAGCCACTGGAGTGAAGGGGGGCAATCGGGGTGCCCCACCCCCCCCAAGAGAGTTTGGTGGTGGGTGTGGTGACACCTGGGCATGGGCACCCTGGCAGTGCCAGCCTGTGCCTCCTGCCACTGCCCAAGGAGCAAAGTGTTCATGCCCAGGGGGCACCTTGGCACTGCCACTGGGCATGGGACAGTGCCAAAGGGTTGCAGTTTATTGGGGGGGAGCTTAGGGGGATGATTGGTGGGAGTGGGGGGGGGGGGGGGGGCTGGAGATCGGGGCGCTCCAGAACGGTGGGGCGGGGGGGTCGGGGCTGGCCCGGGAATGCATGTGGAGGCCGCGATCGAGCTGTGGGGACCGGAGGGGCAGCACTGCAGGGTTCCCAGGCTGGCCAGTGATCGAGCTGGCCAGCAAACAGGAGACTGACAGTTCGGGGCCACTACGTATGTCAGCCTCTGGCGTGAATAGGCCCTGCCCCCAAGCTTTGAATGATATTGATGATTGTGACCTCTGCATTGCCCAGAGTGTGGTAGATTCGAGTCTGAACTCCCACTGAAGAAACAATTGTGATTTACACCAGTATTCCCGCGAATTCAACACTTAGAATGTTTTTGGGAGAATCGCCCCCCAAATCTATGTTACCAGTTTATGTTCTTCCCTGCCTTAGAAAATGGTTCCTTCCTATTCAGTCTACCTAAAACCCTCAGAATTTTATACACCTCAATTAAATCTCCATTCAACCTCCTCTGCTCCAAACAAAACAACTCCAACATTTCCTTGCAACTAATTTTCCCCATTACTAGCAACAACCTTTAAAATCATCTCTGTACCACATTAACATCCTTACTGTAATCACAAAATCATAAGAAATGGAAGTAGGCCATTTGACCCATCAAACCTCTTCAGCCCACTCAGTAAAATCATTGCTGAACTGATTGTGGTTTTAACATCACTTTCCTGCCTGTGCCCTTTAACCCTCGACTCCCTTCAAAAATGTGTCTAACTCAGCCTTGAATATATTCAATGACCCAGCATCCACTGCTCTCTCAAAGATTAACGATACTGGCATGGTGATTTTTATACTTGCAAAGGTGTTAAACCCCTTACCACCACCACCTGAAAGTTCCCCTCAAGCCACTCACCATCCGAACTTGGAAATATATCGCCGTTCCTTCACTATCCTTGGGTGAAAATCCTGAAATTCCCTTCCTAACACCACATGGAGTGCAGCGATTCCAGAAGGCAGCTCATCACCACCTTCTCGAGGGCAACTAGGGATGGGCAACAAATCCTGGCCTAGCCAGTGAGGCCCACATCTCCCAAACATATTCTAAAAAGTCCTCTCTCACTCAGTTAACCCGGTCAGTTATTTCACACTGCTCCTCCTTGACTACAATGTCCCATTGTCCTCTCTTTTGTGAAGAAAAATGCAGAACATCCATTAAGAATCACATCCTCGATTTTCATACCTTTTTGATCTCAAACCATGACAAACTAGGCGAGGAATTGTAATGTCAGACATGGAGAGAATAATTACAGTAGAATAGACACACTACAGTGCAGAAGGAGGTCATTCAGTCCATTATGTCTGCACTGACTTTCTGACAGAACAATTTATCTCCGTAACTCCACATATTTACCCCGCTAATTCCCATAATTTACCTGTGAACCTGTGAACACTAAGGGACAATTTAGTATGGCCAATCCACCTTACCTGTACATCTTTAAATTGTGGGAGGAAACTAGAGCACCAAGAGGAAACCCAAACAGACATGGGGAGAATGTGCAAACTCCACACAGACAGTGACCCAAGGCTGGAATCGAACCTGGGTCCCTCACATTGTGAGGCAGCAGTGCTAACTACTGTGCCTCCATGCCACCAAGATGGTACAGGATTTAACATTAGTTGGGGGTTGGATTTGGAAAAGTTTTGCAGAGACCGGTACATGAATCACTGTCAGTTTGTTTTCAAATCTGGCTTGGAATGCTGGACAGCTATGATATCTTTGTGAAACTAAATGTTAAAATCGAAAGATCAGAAAACCAATTGAGTGCAGTTAAATGATTTGCAAAATAGTTTGGGAAAGATATGGATCTGTGCAGTCAAGGGACAAAGTGAAATTCAATCCTGATAAATGTGCACATTATGGTGCATTAGATATAATGTATCTAGGCTATGCTTTTAGTGGGTGGAATGCAAATAGCACAGGGATTTGCAAAGGGAGTGGGAGCAACAATGGACTGTTCACTCCTCCGTATGCTGATCAATTTAAAAAGAGATTGGGATCCCAACATCACCTCAAAAGATTCAGAAGAAGGTGCAATAATAACTTGCAAAGGGGAGTTGGAGAAATGCTTGCAGAGGAGAAATTCTCAGGGTTTTGGTTAAAGAGCAGAAAGATGGAACTCACTGGATAATTCTTTCAAATTCAAAGAATGGGAACAGGCACAATAAGTTGAGTGACCTCCTCCACAGCTCGCTGGTTCTGATATATTCTCTAAAGGTGATGCTGATCTAAGCACTGCACTGGTGAGGAATACCCGCTCAGTTCTTATCATTACCTACAAATTGGGACATATATAGATGGAGATGCTGCAAATGCCCAGCCTTTTGGGATACTGGAGAGGGAAAGTTTGAATTGTGACATGTTATAAGTGTAGCATGTTTGGGAGGAAGAGGTGACAATAGACCTGTAAACCCCCAAAACTCGCCTCTCCTGGTGAATTTCCTCACTTCATGTTTGTAGCAGACTAATTTTGAGAGATTAATTGCTCTGGTGAGTCAAAAACTCCATTATTATTGTATCACTGGGACTACGAGAATAGTAATGATCTCTTATCGTTTAGTAACTTCCATGTTCCTGAATACAAATGGGTTGAGTGACAAAGGAAGGTAAGAGAAAGAAACTGTCGTCTGGAGAGACAGACCAGAGGGCACCTCACCAACACACAATATAAATAATACAGATATAGAAAATTACTTTAAATTAAACCAGGGAAGTAAGATCAAATAAAAGCAAAATACTGTGGATGCTGGAGATACATGCATACAAAGATGCATATCAGGAGTAGGGCAGTTGAGTTTTAACACTTTTCTTTGATAATAACATGTAGATATTGCGACAAACCTGATCAGGAAGTGCCAGTGTTGATCCCATTTTGTGCACTTAGCGGTTTAGTCCTGCTGGAGGGAGAAGGTGATCCAATCAGTGTTTGATTTGTGAAAGGCTCTTATGGTTTCCACAGAAGCTGGTCCTGACAGTGTTAAGACCAATGCCATGGAAGGTCAGCCGGAGGCACCAGTTGAGCAGGAAGCTGGCGAGTCGTCTGTCAATGCCAAAGACTGCCCGTCACAGGATCATCCACTCGGAAAGTCGGGGTAAGTCGTAAAACAAAGGCATCGTTTGCATTGGTACGCTTTCACAGCAAAAGACAACTGAGCTGGAAGCAGTGCACCTTCACCATGTGGGAGTATTCATTCAAAACCTGTTCATTTTTAAAATTCACCCAATTAATAGTCCATTAGGATTGGCTTCCTCTCAACACCCCCCCACCCCCTCACCTAAACCTGTGATTCTGTTTTTGACAAGATAAGAGATCATTTGGCCCTTTCTTGCCTTCTATAGATTACATTCCCCATCATAAGCAATATTTCAAAGGCACTCAGCATCTGATCGAAGGACCCGGCATCAGAAAGGGAGAGCCCAGAACTGGCTGAAAGCTTATCTTACTGAAAGCAGAAGGCTCAGGGTTCAAGTTCTTGGCAATATGACAGTGGAAATGAGGTACAATAATTGGCTGCTTCTCTCACCTTTACATATTCTCTTTGAGGCCTGAATCATCAAATCCCAATTGGATTTATTAATTTATTCAATATTTATGGTCTTAGATTTAAACTCCCCACAGCTGGAAATATCGGGGGAAATTTTATGGAGGTGACAGGTGAGCCAGCTGAAAAGCTGGTGACAGAGCCACGTTGTCTCCTTTCGGAGAGACCCACCAAATCACAAGCCACTTGAGAAGCCGCGAGTGGGCCTTCCACAGGATCAGGACCCCGGGGATTGGTGGGGGGTGAGCTGCCAGCCAAACGGCAGCAGCTCTCTTGTTCAGCGCCCATGGGGAAGTGGTGGCTGCTGCAGAAACAACACTGCTAGGGGCCCAGGATCGCAGAATGACCCAGGCCAGAGGTAAGTGATGACAGGAGAAATTTTGCAGGGTGAGGGTCAGGGGTTACTGGTCGTGGTGGGCAGCAAGGGGTGGGCTCTCTGTGGGCCCTGCCTTTCTGATGCCGAGTCTCTTGATCATGGTGCTCAGTTCCTTTTGAATGAGGGTCTCCCCCCACCAACCACAAACAAACACCCAAGGATTTTCTGTTCATAATACCCACACGGTTACAGACCTACCCACTGCTGGGTTGATAAACAGAGGGGGGATAATTGCACAGTTAAGAATCAACCACACTGCTCTGGGTCTGGAGTCACATGTAGGCCAGACCAGGTGAGGACGGCAGATTTCCTTCCCTAAAGAACATTAGCGAACCAGATGTATTTGTACAATAATTGATGATAGTTATTATTGGCCATCCTATTCCAGATTTACTAATTGAATTTAAATTACACCAGTTTACTAGTCCATTGATGTGACCACTAAGCCACCATCTGAACTCTGTTTACCCTGTTTTACTACCTAATCCCTGATACCCCTACCCAAAATTCTTATCAATCTAAGCTCTAAAATTTCCATGTGACCCATCCCTCACCCCCGTCTGTGGTGAACCATCGTTGGTTCACCACTGGGGTTGTTATTGTGTTACTGTTGGGCTAGGGTGTTGTTGTTATGGGGGTTGTACTATGTTGTTGGGATAGGGTGTTTACCTGTCCTAAGTGTTATCATGGCACACTCCAGTGGGGTCCCGCCTCCGGTGGCAGGGTATAAGACCCCCTGCTCCGGCAGGACCCCTTCAGTCTGAACGGGTGAATTTGTGTTAGTAGTTTCATTGTTAATGTATTAAAGCCTTCAGTTCTAAAGCCTTGTTTCCGGGTGCTCATTGAGGTGCATCAATTTAATACATTAACTGAGAATATGGAACAGATCCTAAAACCGGATCGTCTGACACTGGACCCACGTGCGGTCGGTGCAGCTAACACGTTCGAACATTGGTGGAAGTGCTTCGAGGACTACCTGGCAGCCTCGGTAGCTATCACTACAGACAGTGATAGACTCCAGGTCCTCCACGCAAGGGTAAGCGACACGATTTACCTAGCCATTCGTGCAGCTTCCACTTACCAGGGTGCCGTCGAGCTCCTAAAGAATAGGTACATTACGCCACCCAACGAGATTCACGCTCGTTATCTCCTCGCTACACGACGTCGGCAGTCGGGCGAGACCATAGAAGACTACGCCAATGAACTCCTGCAGCTTGCCAGGGGTTGTGACTGTAAGGATGTCTCCGCCGAGCAGTACATGCAAGACCTCGCCCGAGACGCGTTCGTAGCAGGGGTAGGGTCCTCGTACATCAGACTTAAATTATTAGAAAAGGGGAAACTCAACTTGACCCAGGCAATGGGGATGGCCGTGAGGTTGGAGGCGGCGTCGAAGAGCTTGGCGCTGTACCCCGAGGACCACGTGCAGTCAACGTGGTTGGAGCAAGCTCTGCTCCCTCCTCGCCCCGCGAACCCGCGCTCCCAGATCGATTCGACGACGGCGGCAGCTCCAGGTGGCCAGCGATGCTATTTTTGCGGTGGGGCCAAGCATCCACGGCAACAGTGTCCGGCAAGAACGGCAATCTGCAGCCAGTGCGGTAAAAAAGGCCACTACGGCAAAGTCTGCAGGTCCAAACCTAAAAACGGCAGTGCAGCTTGTAACCCTCCAGAACGGAGACCATCTCTTTCGGCGCTGCAGTACCCACGAGGTCCGACCACGTGCGATCTCAGGACGGCGCCATCGTGGCAGACAGAGGAGGAGGAAGACCACCAGGAGTCGCTGCGCTTGGAGCCCTCGGCCACATGCGATTCATGGGGGCGGCCATCATGGTCCACGACGACTAGGAGCGACCAGCAGGGGTCCTCAGCATCCACATCGGCAGCATGCAGCAGCGACCAGCAGGGGTCCTCAGCATCCACATCGGCAGCATGCAGTGACGCCCAGGGGCCAACGGTGGCGTCGATCTCTCTGGATCAGACCAGGCATTACAGACTGGAACATTCCATGATGGAGGTAAAGGTTAGTGGCAGAACTGTGAATTGTCTGTTTGACAGTGGGAGCACCGAAAGTTTCATACACCCTGAAACTGCTAAAAGGTGTGGACTCCGGGTTCTCCCTGCCAAACAGACAATTTCCATGGCATCACAGTCCCGGTCTGTACCGATCCAAGGACGATGTATGGTAACTCTTGAGGTACAGGGCACAGTTTACGAGCAATACAGGCTCCTTGTGCTACCTCACCTTTGCGCGCCAATTCTCCTCGGACTAAACTTTATGGCCCACATGAGGAGTGTGATCCTACAGTACGGTGGGCCACTCCCTTCACTGGCAGTAGGGAACCAGCCGCAGCCTCCAAATTGCCCAAAGCGCCCCGCGTGCAATCTATCCACCCTGAAGATCACGACACCATCCCTTTTTAAAAATCTGGTACCTGGCTGCAAGCCCATCGCTACTAAAAGTAGGCGTTACAGCGCTGAGGACCGGATCTTTATTAGATCTGAGGTTCAGCGGCTCCTCAAGGAAGGGATCATACAGGCCAGTGCTAGTCCGTGGAGAGCGCAGGTCGTGGTAGTCAAAAGCGGGAACAAACCTCGGATGGTCATCGACTATAGTCAGACCATTAATAGATACACGCAGCTGGATGCGTATCCTCTCCCGCGCATTTCTGATATGGTCAATCAGATTGCGCAGTACCGAGTGTTTTCTACCATAGACCTTAAGTCCGCCTACCATCAACTCCCCATCCGCACAGAGGACCGACAATATACGGCTTTTGAGGCGGATGGTCGTCTATACCAATTCCTCAGGGTTCCATTTGGTGTCACCAATGGGGTCTCGGTCTTCCAGCGTGCTATGGACCGAATGGTGGACCAGAACGGGTTGCGAGCTACCTTCCCGTACCTGGATAACGTCACCATCTGCGGCCATGACCAGCAGGACCACGACACGAATCTCCAACACTTTCTACGCACTGCATCTCGCCTGAATCTGACCTATAACAGGGAGAAGTGCATATTCCGTACGCATAGGTTAGCCATCCTCGGATACGTGGTGGAAAACGGGGTCATTGGCCCTGATCCAGACCGTATGCGCCCACTCACTGAACTTCCCTTGCCCGCTAGCACGAAAGCACTGAGGAGATGCCTCGGGTTCTTTTCGTATTATGCACAGTGGGTCCCCAACTACGCGGACAAAGCTCGTCCGCTCATTAAGTCCACGACCTTCCCACTTACGCCGGAGGCCCAATTGGCCTTCAAGGTTTTGAAAAGCGACATCTCGAAAGCCACGATGCACGCGGTGGATGAATCCATCCCTTTCCAGGTGGAGAGTGATGCATCGGACTTCGCCCTAGCTGCCACACTAAACCAGGCAGGCAGGCCCGTCGCGTTTTTTTCCCGCACCCTTCAAGGCCCAGAGATTCGGCACTCAGCGGTGGAAAAGGAGGCTCAGGCCATTGTGGAGGCAGTCAGACACTGGCGCCATTACCTGGCAGGTAAGCGGTTCACCCTGATCACGGATCAACGATCCGTGGCGTTTATGTTCAGTAAAACGCAGAGGGGCAAGATCAAGAACGATAAGATCTTGCGGTGGAGAATTGAGCTCTCCACCTATAATTACGATATTATGTATCGTCCAGGGAAGCTCAATGAGCCCTCGGATGCCCTCTCGCGCGGAACATGCGCCATCATGCAGGAGGACCACTTGAAGGCTCTCCACAATGATCTGTGTCATCCTGGAGTCACCAGACTCTACCACTTCATAAAAGCCCGCAACCTACCCTACTCGGTGGAGGAGGTCAGGTCAGTTACTAGAAGTTGTCGGATTTGCGCAGAATGCAAACCACACTTTTATCGACCAGACCGGGCACATTTGGTCAAGGCCACTCGCCCTTTTGAGAGGCTGAGTGTAGATTTTAAGGGCCCCCTTCCCTCAACGGATCGGAATGTCTATTTTCTTAACATAATAGACGAATTTTCCCGGTTTCCGTTTGTTTTCCCCTGTGCGGACACGTCGACTGCCACCGTCATCAAGGCATTCAGTGAGCTTTTTACCCTGTTCGGGTACCCCTGCTATATTCATAGCGACAGGGGCTCGTCGTTCATGAGCAACGACTTGAGGCAATTCCTGCTCTCATTCGGGATTGCCTCTAGTAGAACCACGAGCTACAACCCTAGGGGTAACGGACAGGTGGAAAGGGAGAATGCTACAGTCTGGAAGGCTGTCCTACTGGCACTGAAATCCAAGGGCCTTCCAGTCTCCCGGTGGCAGGAGGTCCTTCCAACTGCGCTCCATTCTATCCGCTCCCTCCTGTGTACGGCAACCAATGCTACTCCCCACGAGAGGATGTTCTCATTCCCTCGGAAGTCATCCTCGGGGACCTCATTGCCAGCCTGGTTGACGTACCCAGGACCCGTCCTTCTGCGGCGCCATGTGAGGGCTCGCAAGTCCGACCCCTTGGTCGAACCGGTCCAACTCCTCCACGCCAACCCTCAGTATGCCTATGTGGCATATCCTGACGGGCGAGAGGACACTGTCTCCATTAGAGACCTGGCGCCCGCAGGGGACGTAGCAACTCCTGTCGCTCCTATTCCCCCAGTCACAGATCCACTACTCCTCATTACTTCCCCAGACGTGGCGCGGTCAGCACCAGGACCAGTGCATAACACTTTTACTCCCAGGTACAGCTTGCCTGAGACTCGGAGATCGGCGCCACCATCATCACCACCACCACCACCACCAAACGTTCCAGGATCCCCTACACCATCGCCTCATCAGGGCCGGCCGGCCCGGGAGTCTTTGAGGGGACAGCCAGATGTTGTTTTGAGAGAGCCACCGCAAGCACCTGCTCCGGTTTCGCAACCGGTGTTGAGAAGATCGCAGCGTCGTTGTGGTCCTCCAGACCGTCTGGACTTGTGAATCCTGTTATTTTTTTTGTCATTGTCTGTTTTCATCCACCCCGCCACCTTTGGTTCCTAAAGGAGGGGTGAATGTGGTGAACCATCGTTGGTTCACCACTGGGGTTGTTATTGTGTTACTGTTGGGCTAGGGTGTTGTTGTTATGGGGGTTGTACTATGTTGTTGGGATAGGGTGTTTACCTGTCCTAAGTGTTATCATGGCACACTCCAGTGGGGTCCCGCCTCCGGTGGCAGGGTATAAGACCCCCTGCTCCGGCAGGACCCCTTCAGTCTGAACGGGTGAATTTGTGTTAGTAGTTTCATTGTTAATGTATTAAAGCCTTCAGTTCTAAAGCCTTGTTTCCGGGTGCTCATTGAGGTGCATCACCGTCTAACAGGTTTTTTGGGGGGGTTGGGAGGTGGGGGGGGGGGGGGGGGGGGAAGAGACAGATCCAAATTCCCTTTGTGTGAAATGTTTTTTGACATCACCCCAGCAGCCAAACTCTTCATTTTAATGTTAGCCTCTCTTATTCTGGACTCCTTCCACCAGGAAAAATAGTGGCTATATATCCTATCAAATTATTTTAATCATCCCTGAACACCTCAGTTAAATTTCCCCATAATTGTCTGTACTGAAGAGAATACAAGCTGAGTCAATCAACCTTGCCTCATCATTTACCTTTTTCAGCCCCATCTGTGCTGACTAGAGGTTGAACTGGAAGCTGTTGCACTTAGACTGAGCTTAGGATGGTGGTGGGGTTGACGGGAGTTGGGGGGCACAAATGGGGAGGCAGGATGAGAGATGAGGAAGAGGAAACTAAAAACCAGCTTCTTATACTCATTAGGGTGCCGCCAAAAGAAGATGGCTTTGAGAAACAAGCTGTCCTCACCAATGGAGTCCAGTCAAACAAACAGCAAAATGGGATTTGTCCCAAGGAGGAGGCATCACAGGACTTTGAAGAGATTGTGGAGCTCTCTAATCACACAGGCTGTTTAAAGGAGACTGTGGACAGTAACAGGGAGAAAGAATGTCTCAGCAGTCTGACAGCTGACGAGATTCCAGTCAATCCCATCATTGCGTTTGAGGAGGAAAGTTCCTTCATTAAGAAAACAACAGGAATTCAATCCCAGCATGTGGCAGGTATGGAAAAGAGAGAGAGGCTGTGTATGGACTTGTGTGATAGAGCGAGAGAAAGAGACTAAGGGGGTGGGGGCAGTGTGTGTGTGTGTGTTTGTGTGGACTTGTGTGAGAGAGAGAAAAATAGACGGGGGTGGTATGCGTGCATGTGTAAGAGACGGAGCTGTATGAATATGGGAATGGGCTTATGTGAGAGAGACTAGGGGTGTGTTTGTGTGTGTGTTTGTGTGAGAGCAAGGGGATGTGGGTGTGTGTGAGAGGAGTTTTTATATTGCTCACTGAAATTTCAGCATCTGACAATTGAGTGTCAGTCATGAGGAAAACAAAACTGCTTTCCTAACCAATGGAATCGATGCAAATTGTTTAATTTATTTATAGGCTGCACAGGAGAGGTATGTATTTCAATGAAATATAAAAATTGGTAACCCCTGTCTATGCTGTGGGGGGTAGTGAGAAACATTGAACATGGCCTGAATTTTACTCTGGTGGCATCTGAAGTCGGCATGGATGGGAGTGGATATGAAACCCACTCCAGACCCAGATAACGTTGTCAACGTGCTATTGCACTGGGTGGACAGGTAACAATGATCCAGTATGAAACTCGCTCTGTGAAAGACTGAATGCTGCCAGGGAGAGCGGGCACTGAGAAACAGAGGGTGTGGGCTGGCATTTCCAGTGCGCTCCCTCAGGGGGACAGCCACTGTGGAGCTGTCCCAGAGAGCTACTGACATGTAAAAAAAAAATCAATGGAAAAACTCTCCTGTGAGTGAGTGTCTAGTTAGCACATCCAAACACAAACCTCAGTCATAGAATCATAGAATCCCTACAGTGTAAAAGGAGGTAATTCAGCCCATCGAGTCTGCACCGACTATAATCCCACCCAGCCTCTATCCCCATAACCCCATGCATTTACGCTGCTAATCCCCCTGATACTAAGGAGCAATTTAACATGGCCAATCCACCTAACCCGCACATCTTTGGACAGTCCCCAGACACATTTGTGCATTTTATTTCAGCCCTGACTTTCATATGAGCCTGACATCAGTGGTGGGGAAGCTTTTGGAGAAGATACTGAGGGACAGGATATATGCACATTTGGAAGAAAATGGACTAGTTAGTGACAGGCAGCATGGTTTCGTATGAGGAAGGCAAGTCTCACCAACTTGACTGAATTTTTTGAAGAAGTGACAAAGATAACTGATGAGAGAAGAGCTGTGGATGTAGTTTATATGGACTTTAGTAAGGCATGTGACAAGGTCCCACATGGCAGACTGGTACAAAAACTAAAATCACATGGGATTCGGGGTGGGCTGGCTAGATGGATACAGAACTGGCTTGGTTATAGAAGACAGAGAGTAGCAGTGGAAGGATGTTTTTCAGAATAGTGATCTGTAGTAAGTGCAAGCATGGGGCCTTTGTTGTTTATAGTATATATGAATGATCTGGAGGAAAATATAGAAGGTCTGATTAGTAAGTTTACAAATGATACGAAGATTGGTGGAGTTGCTGATAGTGCCAGGGATTGTCAGGAGAAATAACAGGATATAGATAGATTGGAGACTTGGGCACAGAAAAAGCAGATGGAATTTAATCCGGACAAATGTGAGGTGATGCATTTTGGAGGATCAAATTTAGGTATGAATTATACTGTAAATGGCAGAACCCTTAGGAACATTAACGTACAGAGGGATCTGGGCGTGCAGGTCCACTATTCCCTAAAAGTGGCAGCATAGGTGGCCAAGATGATTAAGAAAGCATTTGGCATGCTTGCTTTCATCAGCCGGGGAATTGAGTTGGGAAATCATGTTGCAGCTATATAAAACCTTGGTTAGGCTGCATTTGGAGTATTGCGGCAGTTCTGGTCGCCACACTACCGGAAAGACGTGGAAGCTTCGGAGAGAGTGCAAAGAAGGTTCACCAGGATGTTGCCTGGTCTCGAGGGTGTTGGCTATGAGGAGAGGTTGAATAAAGACAGAGGCTGAGGGGAAACCTGATAGATGTCTACGAAATGATGAGAGGCATGGACAGGGTGGATAGTCGGAGGCTTTTTCCCAGGGTGGAAGTGTCAATTACAAGGGGCACAGGTTCAAGGTGAGAGGGGAGATGTACGGAGAGAAGTTTTTCATGCAGAGAGTGGTGGGTGCCTGGAACGCGCTGCCATGGGAGGTTGGTGGAAGCAGGCACATTAGCAAGATTTAAGAGGCATCTGGATGGGTAGATGAATAGGGAGGGGATAGAGGGATACGGGCCGAGTAAGGACAGAAGATTTTTTTTAGTTTAGTTAGGGGATCATGATTGGCACAGGCTTCGAGGGCCGAAGGGCCTGTTCCTGTACTGTACTTAAATTTACTCTTTGTTCTTTCTAAACCAGGTTGTTACAAAGATCTGTGCCCCATGCTAACTGCAGTATAACTCCCATCCCTTTTGGGCAGAGTATAATCACAGTGCCCTTGTCTGTATCTCTGGTGGTAATGACTTTCTGTTTTATTTCAGAAATCCTCTGAAGGCCCGAGAGAAGAAACCTCCTCTCCCCTCCGCTCCCCCCTCCCCTCCGCTCCCCCCTCCCCTCCGCTCCCCCCTCCCCTCCGCTCCCCCCTCCCCTCTCCTCCCCCTCCCCTCTCTCCTCCCCTCCCCCCTCTCCTCCCCTCCCCCCTCTCCTCCCCTCCCCCCTCTCCTCCCCTCCCCCCTCTCCTCCCCTCCCCCCTCTCCTCCCCTCCCCTCCGCTCCGCTCTCCCCTCCCCAGGCCATCACGCACGGCTTGCTACTCGGTGTTGGATCTGGAAGTGATCGCAGGAGCTCACCACACTAAAGGGGAAGAGACACGAACAAGGTGTTATTATTATGCACCTTCCAAAGGACTGCAAAATCCTCACGTCTCCAAGCGACACTTCCTTTTACTTTGTTGTGTTGTTTTTATTTTAAGTGTTTTTAAAAAGTGTTTACGGAAAAGTAACTTCCACATGAACAGATGGTGGGGTTAAACAAAAACCCGGAAGATTATAGAGTGACCTTGTGGAAGATGCAGCCATTCCCACAGCCTTCCTTCACTCGTACTATACACAGCGTGCTGACACGATGCTGTCCCTAATGTGCACCTTATTAAAACTGACACTAATTCAATATAGTCGGTGAAGAGGAAAAGGCACTCGGACGGACGAGAGTGTGGCAGAGCGATGGTTATTGTATCACTGGTGATCACGTTCTTATTTAACTTGAAATTATAATAAACTGCTGGGTACAATGTATGTGAATAATGTAAATAAACCCCTCAGTGTTACGGCAGGAAGCCGCATGACTGCATCGTCTGATTGGCCCTATTCTTGCTTTCAGCCCCATCCTCCATCCTTGTAAATCCTCCCCAAATTTCCAAACTGCTAATTCAGCAGGTGTGAGAAGTTATGGTTGGAGGAACAGTATTTAGTGTGCCACACTGATGGAGAGAAGGGAATTAGTAACACACTGGACTTAGTGAAGAGGATCCTGATAGGGCAGGATTTTACGGCTTTGCTCATCCTGAAACTGTAAACTCCTGCCCGAAGTCAATGGACCTCCCCATTGTCCGCCCCTCGCCCGCTCTGATTCCAGTGGCGGGTGGGGCGTTAAACTTCCAGCCATAGTGTCTGTCTTCCTACCTCTGAAAACAGAGTTCAAAACCTTTCCAAAGAGGAGCCTTATGATTCCGTGTCTCTCTCTCATCATTCTTGCACATCCAGTGTGTTTATTTCTTGCACCGTGTACTTTTAAAAGCTCACTCTGTCTTTCACTCACTCACACGCTAATCCTCTTGCTCATACTCACTCTAACTCTCTTGCACTCATCTTGGAAGGAAAAGTCTGAGTGAGTGAGAGAGAGGAGACACAAAAGATTGATTGTGTCTGAAATATGGAAATGGGATGGGTAACTTTTTTAGCTCCCTCATTCTTTCACTCACTCCCCCACGCACATGTTCTCTTGCTCAGACACTTGTTCCCTCACTCATATGCTGATTCATACTGGGGTAGCCTTAATGCCTCCCTGATGGCAGTACCTGAGATCTAAATCATTGTTGTCCACTCGCTATCTAGGCACAAGAGTGGTGGTAGTGACGCAGTTTAGTCACTTGCACCAATGAGCCTTGGGAAGTTCCAGCAGTGCATCTTGTAGTTCGTACTCACTGCTGCCACTGTGTATCAGTAATGGAGGGAGTGGATGTTTGTGGATGGGGTCGCAATCAAGCAGGCTGCTTTGTCCTGGATGGTGTCAAGTTTCTTTAGTGTTGTTGGAGCTACACTTATCCAGGGAAGTGGAGAGTATTCAATTGCACTCCTGACTTGTGCCTTGTAGATGGTGGACAGGCTTTGGGAGAGTCAGGAGATGAGTTAGTCAGTGCAGGATTCCTAACCTTTGACCTTCTCTTGTAGCCACAGTATAGGGCTATTCCAGTTCAGTTTCTGCTTAATGGTAACCCCCCCAGGATGTTGATACTGGGGCATTCAGCAATGGTAATGCCATTGAATGTCAAGGGGTGATGGTTAGATCATCTCTTGTTGGAGATGGTCATTGCCTGGCACTTGTGTGGCACAAATGTTACTTGCCACTTCTCAGCTCAAGCCTGGATATTGTCCAGTTCTTGCTGCATTTGAAAACAGATTGCTATGGTATCTGAGGAATCGCGAATGATACTAAACATTCAGTCATCAGTAAACATACCAATTTCTGACCTTATGATAGAAGGAAGGTCATGATGAAGCTGCTGAAGATGGTTGAGCCAAGGAAACTACCCTGAGGAACCCCTGCAGTGATGTGCTGGAGCTGAGATGATTGACCTCCAGTCATCATGACCATCTATCTTTGTACCAGATATCAACATCATTGAATCCCTACTGTACAGAAGGAGGCGAGTCAGCACTGACTCAGCATCTTAACCAGACCCCCACACGCCACTCCTACCTGATCTCCCCGTAATCCCCTACTCCACCTTACCTACACATCTTTGCACACTAAGGGGAAATTTACTAAGCCCAATCATCTAACCTGCAGCTCTTTGGATTGTGGGAGGGAACTGGAGCACCCAAAGGAAACCCACGCAGACACAGGAAGAATGCAAACTCCACACAGACAGTTACCCAAGTCCCTGGTGCTGTGAGGCAGCAGTGTTAACTAGTGTGCCACCATGCCACTCTATGACTCCGACCAACTGAGAGTTTTCCCCGATTCCCATTGACTCCAATTTTGCTAGGATTCCTTGATGCCACACTTAGTCAAATGTTGCTTTGATGTCAGTCAGTCACTCTCTCTTCAGCTCAGGAGATCAACACTTTTATTCATGTTTGAACCAAAGGCTGTAATAAGTTCAGGAGCTGAGTGACCCTGGCGGAATCCAAACTGAGCATTCACGAGTAGGTTATTGCTGAGTAAGTGCCACTTAGTAGCACTGTTGATGATCCTTCCCATCTCTTTACTGATGTGGCACAGTGGTTAGCGCTACTGCCTCACAGTACCAGGCATCTGGGTTTGATTCTGACCTTGGGTGACTGTGTGGCGTTTGCACATTCTCCCTGTGTCTGTGTGGGTTTCATCCACAATCCAAAAATGTGTGGGTTAGGTTGATTGGCCATGATCAATTGACCCTTAGTGACAGATGGATTAGCAGGGTAAATATGTGGGGTTACGGGAATAGATCCTGGGTGGATTGTTGTTGGTGCAGACTCGATAAGCCAAATGGCCTCCTTCTGCACTGTAGGGATTCTATGATTGAGAGTAGACTGATGGGATGGTAATTGGCTAGGAAGGATTTGTCCTGTTTCTTGTGTACAGGACATACCTGGGCAATTTTCCACATTGCTGGGCAGATGCCAGCGTTGTAACTGTACAGGAACAGTTTGGTTAGGGATATGGCAAATTCTGGAGCACAAGTCTTCAGTACTATTGCCAGAATATTGTCAGGGCCCATACACTTTGCAGTATCCGGTGCCTTCAGCCATTTCTTGATATCACATGGAATGAATTGAATTGGCTGAAGACTGACATTTGTGATTCTGAGGACCTCCGGAGGAGGCCAAGATGGATCATCCAGATTTTTTATTGATTACCATTGACTACCATGTTGGGATTCAAAAACTGATCCCGAGAACATTAACTTAGGTTTCTGAATTACTAGTCCAGTGACAATAACACTACGTAACCACTTCCCCCGGACACACATTCTATCCAGATAATAAAATAAAATTTTTCAATGTTACATATGAACTCGTGAACATATAAACTAGGAGTAGGCCATTCAACCCTTCATGGCTGATCCGATTGTAACCTTTGGCCTACCTTGATATCCTTTCACTCCCTTGTTTATCAAGAATCTATCTAGCTCCGCCTTAAATATTCAAAGATTCTGTTTCCACTGCCTTTTGAGGAAGAGATTCAAGAGACACTCTCCCCTCAGAGAACAAAAATTCTCATCTCCATCTTTAAATGAGCGACCCCTTATTTTTAACTAGTGAACCCTAGTTCCAGATTCTCTGACCAAAAGGAATCACCCTTTCCACATTCACCATGCAATACCGCTTAGCATATTAATGGTTTCCATTAAGTCGCTTCTTACTCTTATAAACTTCTAACCTCTTCAACCTTTCCTTATAAGGCAACCCACCCATTCTTGGTATTATTTTGATAAATCTTCTCTGATCTGCTTCTAAACACATATACATCTTTCCTTTAATATGGAGACCAGTACTGTATACAATATGATACCTAGATAACAAAGACACCTATGTCAGACTCTTAATTATTGATGACAGCTCAGCCTTCAATGCCTTTATTCCTACCAAACTCTTCTCCAACCTCAGTGGCTTGGGGGTCAGCTCCTGCCTCTGCAACTGGATCCTAGACTTCCTAACTCCCAGACCACAATCAGTAAGGATAGGCAACAACACCTCCTCCACAATCATCCTCAACACTGGTACCCCACAATGCTGTGTCCTCAGCCCCTTAGTATACTCCTTATACACCTATGACTATTTGGCCAAATTACCCTCCAACTCGATTTTCAAGTTTGCCGATGACACCACCGTAGTGGATTCGATCTCAAACAATGACGAGACGGAATACAGGAAAGAGAGAATCTGTTGAACTGGTGCAATGACAATAACCTCTCCCTCAATGTCAACGTAAGACCATAAGACATCAGAGCAGAATTAGGCCACTCGGCCCATCGTGTCTGCTCCGCCATTCAATCATGGCTGATATTTTTCTCATCCCCATTCTCCTGCCTTTTCCCCATAAACCCTGATCCTCTTATTAATCAAGAACCTATTTATCTCTATCTTAAAGACATTCAAATGACCTGGCCTCCACAGCCTCCTGCGGCAAAGACGGTGGACTCACTGTCGAAAGGAGTGAGAATTATATGCTTTTCCTTTAAGGTTAATAATATCTGTTAACATTTTTAATTAACGTTGGATGATGGGTCCTCCCCTTGGAATATTTCTTTCTCATTGGAATGTATCCATGCTGTGTATTCTGAAATATCCGCTTCAATGTCTGTCACTGCATCGCTATTGACCTATCCATTAACCTCATTTGCCAGTTCACTTTAGCTAGCTCTGCTGTCATTTCCACCTAATTACACTTATTGAAGATTTAAATTTAAGTTCGAGTGCTTATGTTCCCTGAGGATGCAGTGCGAAAACCATGGCAAAATATAATATCCCTGAACTGTCAAACTTATTCAATGTAGTGGGAATACCAAACTGAGAGTAAGGTTGAGACAGAGAAAGCTTTATTCTGTATCTATACAGAATTATACTCAGGTTTGATATGAGTGTAGAGGAAGCTTTATTCTATATTTAACCCATGCCATACCTGTCCGGAGAGTGGTTGATGGGAACAGTGTAGAGCAAACTTGTCCAAAATGAGGGGCGGGGGCACAATCCATATTTTTCTCACTCAAGGAGCCGATGAGCAAAATTCAGAAAGGTAAGGTTTGGCACAACATTACACATGAATTTCAAAATAGTCACTCTCACACAGGTACATTGACGCACGCTCTATTCCATACACACTCTAGCATACATACATATACATGTACACACGCTTTTTCTCACTCCTTTGGACAGTGAGTCTCTTCAGTTCCCCACTCCCATGCCACCACATCCAGCATCTTTCCCACCCAGAGCTGGCAGTGTCTCCTTCCCGAGCCCCGCAACCTCTAACCTCCCTGGCCCCCCACCCCCCAACCTCTAACCCCCTGGACCCCACAACATCTGACCCCCTCCTTAGGACCTGCAACCTCTAAGTGGTCAAGGACAGCAGGGTGTGACTGCAAGTGAGGCAGGTAGTGGGATCCTGAATTCAGGAACGGAGGAGCCTCAGCTATTGACCTTGTCCAACAGGTATGGATGAGGAAAAGGGCTGTAGGGAGGATGAACTAACTGATCACTGTACAGTGGGTTCAGGAGGCCATTCAAGAGGGGGGAGCGAAAAGACAAGTGGTAGTGGTAAAGTATTTTATAATTAGGGGGATTGATAGCACCCTTTGTAAGCAGGATCGAGAGTTCCGCATGATATGTTGCCTGCCCAGTGCTAGGGTGAGGGACATCTCTGATTAGCTTGAAAAGATATTGGAGTGGGAGAATGAGGACTCAGTTGGGACCATCTTCACCTGAACCGATCTGGGACCATTGCTCTAGTGAAAGGATAAATAGGGTGGTCACAAGGACTTTAAACTAGCAAGTGGGGGGTAAGGGAAGGGTAAAACTAGGGGAAGTAAAATGGTAAATGGGAAGCAAAGCAGCAGATTAACATGTGGGGAGGAGGATTCAACTACATGGAAAATTCTGAAAAAAGTTAAAAGGAAAGAGAACTCAGGAGACGTTATTAATGGTAGTGTTAGGATTCAAAAAGAAGGTATAAAAGCATAAGGGCACCTTACCTAAATGCTCTTAGCATTCAAAACAAGGTAGATGAGTTGACGGCACAAATCATCGTGAATGAGTATGGTTTAGTGGCTATTACAGATATATAGTTTCAGGATGGTCACAACTGGGAGTTAAATATCCAGGGGTATCAGACTATTTGGAAGGGCAGGCAGGAAGGTAAGAGAGATGGTGTAGCTCTGATATTCAAGGATGACATTGGGGCGGTAGAGATGATTTAGGTTCTATGAAGAAAAATGTTGAATCCATTTGGGTGGAAATTAGAAATAGTAAGGAGAAAAAGTCACTGATAGGCGTAGTCTATAGGCCACCAAATAATAACATCACGGTGGGGCAGGCAATAAACAAAGAAATAACTGATGCATGTAAAAATGGAACAGCAATTATCATGGGGGATTTTAATCTACATGTTAATTGGTCAAACCAGGTCGGTCAAGGCAGCCTTGAGGAGGAGTTCATAGAACGTATCCGCAATAGTTTCCTTGAACAATATGTAATGGAACCTACGAGGGAGCAAGCTTTCCTCGATCTGGTCCTGTGTAATGAGACAGGAATAATTAATGATCTCATAGTTAAGGATCCTCTCAGAAGGAGCAATCACAGTATGGTTGAATTTAAAATACAGGTGGAGAGTGAGAAGGTAAAATCTAATACCAGAGTCTTGCCCTGCATACTAAGGAAATAAAGGAAGGTATCAAATTGAAAGAAAATGCATATAAAGTGGCAAAGATTAGTAGGAATCTAGAGGATTGGGAAATCTTTAAAGGTCAACAGAAAGCCACAAAAAAAGCTATAAAGAAAAGTAAGATGGATTATGAGAGTAAATGAGCTCAGAATTTAAAAACAGATAGCAAAAGTTTCTACAAATATATAAAATGAAAAAGAGTGGCTAAAATAAACATTGGTCCTTTAGAGGATGAGAAGGGGGATGTAATAACTGGAAATGAGGAAATGGCTGAGGCATTGAACGGGTATTTTATGTCGGTCTTCACAGTGGAAGACACAAATAACATGTCAAAAATTGATGACAAAGAGGCTATGGCAGGTAAGGACCTAGAAACGGTCATTATCACTAAAGAGGTAGTGCAAGCTAATGGACAAGTCTCCTGGCCCTGATGGAATGCATCTCAGGATACTAAAAGAGATGGCGGGGGAAGTAGTAAATGCACCAGTGGTTCCCGCAGATTGGAAAACAGCAAACGTGACACCGCTGTTTAAAAAGAGAGGTAGACAAAAGGCAGGTAACTATAGATCAGTTAGTTTAACTTCTGTAGTGGGGAAAATGCTTGAATCTATCATCAAGGAAGAAATAGAGAGACATCTGTATAGAAATTGTACCATTGGGCAGCATGGGTTCATGAAAGGCAGGTCATGTTTAATTAATTTACTGGAATTCTTTGAGGATATTATGAGTGTGGTGGACAATGTGGTGTATCTGGATTCCCTGAAGGCATTTGACAAGGTGCCGCACTCAAAAGGCTGCTGCATAAGATAAAGCTGCATGGCGTTACAGGTAATGCATTAGCATGGATAAAGGATTGATTAACTAACAGAAAGCAAAGAGTGACGATAAATGAGTGTTTTTTCTGGTTGGGGATCAGTGTCTAGTGGTGTGCCTCAGGGATCAGTTGAGACCACAATTGTTTACAATTTACAGAGATGATTTGGAGTCGGGAACCAAGTGTAGTGTGTCAAAGTTCGCAGATGACACTAATATGAGTTGTAGAGCAAAGTGTGCAGAGGACACTGAAAGTCTGTAGTGGGATATAGATAGTCTAAGTGAGTGGGCGAGGGTCTGGCAGATGGAGTACAATGTCGGTAAATGTGAAGTCATTCATTTTGGTAGGAATAACAGCAAAATGGACTATTATTTAAATGGTAAAAAATTGCAGCATGCTGCTGTGCAGGGGGACCTGGGTGTCCTTGTGCAGGAATCTCAAAAAGTTGGTTTGTAGGTGCAGCAGGTAATTAAGAAGGCAAATGGAATTTTGTCCTTCATTGCTAGAGGGATGGAGTTTAAAAACAGCGAGGTTATGTTGCAGCTGTATAAGGAGCTGGTGAGGCCACACCTGGAGTACTGTGTACAGTTTTGTTCTCCTTACTTGAGAAAGGATATACTGGCACTGGAGGGGGTGCAGAGGAGATTCACTAGGTTGATTTCGGAGATGAGAGGGTTGGCTTATGAGGGGAGACTGAGTAGACTGGGGCCATACTCATTGGAATTCAGAAGAATGAGGGAGTATCGTATAGAGACATACAAAATTACTATAAGATAGAAGCAGGGAAGTTGTTTCCACTGGCAGGTGAAACTAGAACTAGGGAGCATGGCCTCAAAATAAGGGGAAGCAGATTTAGGACTGAGGAACTTCTTCACACAGAAGGTTGTGAATCTGGAATTCCCTGCCCAGTGAAGCAGTTGAGGCTACCTCATTGAATGTTTTTAAGGCAAGGATAGATACATTTTTGAACAGTAAAGGAATTAAGGATTATGGTGAGCGGGCAGGTAAATGGAGCTGAGTCCACGAAAATATCAGCCATGATCTTATTGAATGGCGGAGCAGGCTCGAGGAGCCAGATGGCCTACTCCTGCTTCTAGTTCTTATGTTTTTTTTCTTATCTGAACCCCCCTGGGCACCAGAGCCTTTAACCCTCTGGGCGCCACAACTTCTAACCCCCCTCCCCCGGGCCTCGCAACCTCTAACCTCCCCCCCCCCCCCCCCCCCCACCGCACGCCCCCCGCCCCCCCCACCCACCCCCCGGGCCCTGCCACCTCTAACTCCCCCCCGGGCCCCACAACCTCTAACCTCCCCCCCCTCCCCCTCCCCCCCCCAACCCCACACCAGGCCCTGCAACCTCTAACTCCACCCCCCCCGGGCCCTGCAACCTCTAACTCCCCCCCCCCCCCCCCCCCCCCCGGGCCCCGCAACCTCTAACCACCCTCCCTTGATCCCGCAACCTCTAACCCACCCGGGCCCTGCAACATCTGACCCCCCCGGACCCCACAACCTTTAGCCCCCGTGGACTGCACAACCTCTCACCCCCTGGACCCCACAACCTTTAACCCCCCCCACCCCCACCCCCCCACCACCGGGGCCCGCAACCTCTAACTCCCCCCGTGGGCCCCGCAACCTCTAACCTCCCCTAGGTCCCGCAATCTCTGACCCCACTAGACCGCACAACCTTTAACCCCCTGATGCGCGTTATCACACACGAGGCTTGAGATGCTCAAGGAAATAAAGGCTTTTATTTACTATTACAACGAAGCTACCATGTATAGTACACGATCCCAGACTGAGGGGTCCCAGACAGAGCAGTGACCTTTATACCTCCCCCAGGAGGCGGAGCCCGACTGGGATGTACCATAATAACTATAATACAGGTGTAACAGCCCAACCCTAACCCCAACAGCAACAAGTAGAACAACCCATCCCTAACCCCAACAGCAACATATATACATACTCGTAGTACTGGCCAGACCCTGGCTCAGTCCTACCTAGTGGGAACCAACGATGGTTCACCCCCCCCCCCCCCCCCCCCCCCCAGGCCCCGCAACCTCCAACTCCCCTGGACCGCACAACCTTTAACTCCCTCCCAGGTCCCGCAACCTCTACCTAGACCACACAACCTTTAACCACCTCCCCTGGGTCCCGCAACCTCTAACATCTCCCCGCCCCGCAACCTCTAACCCCGCACCGGCCCCACAACCTCTGACCTCTGGGCCCCACAACCTCTGACCTCTCACACTGGGAAGCTTGGAGGAACAGAGGGATCTTGGGCTGCTTGTCCAAGATCCCTGAAGCGCAGGACAAGTTAATAGGGTAGTTAAGAAGGCATACGGGGCACTTGCCTTTAACAGTTATGGCATAGATTAAAAGAGCAGGGAAGTTATGTTGGAGCTGTATGAAATGTTGGTTAGGCCACAGCTGGACTACTGTGTGCAGTTCAGGTCACCTCACTTCAGGTTTGTGAATGTGGCCCAATCCATCACCCAAACCAGCCTCCCATTCATTGACTCTGTCTATATTTCCCGCTGCTTCAGAAAAGCAGCCAGCATAATCAAGGACCCCACACACCCCGGACATGCTCTCTTCCACCTTCTTCCATTGGGAAAAAGGCCACCTACCAACCGACTCAAGAACAGCTTCTTCCCTGCTGCCATCAGACTTTTGAATGGACCTACCTTGCATTAAGTTGATCTTTCTCTACACCCTAGCTACGACTGTAACATTACATTTTGCACTCTCTCCTTTCCTTCTCTATGAACGGTATGCTTTGTCTGTATAGTGCAAGTAACAATACTTTTCATTGTATACTAATACATGTGACAATAAGTCAAGTTACTGTAGTGGCGTACTCGTTCAGGCTGGTCACAGAGTTTTTAAATACTGACCAGTCGACTGATCCTAAGCAGACCCGTAGAAGATCATCCGATTCCTCAGACCAATATTGCACCACTTTCTTTGACGGATTCTCCCATTTCAGTTTTAGCTTGTAAGCTGGGAGTAGGAGCACAGCCTTGTGATCTGATTGGCGATCGAGGTGCATAAGATTATGAGGGGTATAGACAGGGCGAATAGGAAGCAGTTTTTCCTCTTTTTTGAAGGGGCAATATCGAGGAGGCATAGTTTTAAGGTGAGAGGCAGAAGGTTTCGAGAGAATCTGATTCAAACCTTTTTCACTCGGATGGTGGTGGGAGTCTGGAATGAGAGGGTAGTAGAGGTGGGAAACCTCACAACCTTTAAAAAGTGCCTGGATGAGCACTTGAAATGTCATAACATTCAAAGATATGGGCCAAGTGCTGGAAAGTGGGATTAATGTAGATTTAATGTAGCACAGACTCGATGGGCTGAAGGGCCTCTTCTGTACTGTATGACCCTATGACTCCTGTGCACAATGGCCTCTACCTCACCCAGCCTGGCAGCATCTTCTCCCCCTGGCATGGGCAGCATCTCTCTCTTTCTCTCTCTCGGTCTCTCCCTGAACTCCTCTCTCTTTCCCCCATAAACACTCTGGCACAGTGTTTGCTGCTCCTCCAATCACAGACTGGATCTCTCCCACATTTGTGCTGAGTGAACCAATCAGCAGCAAACTTGGAATTGGAACAGCCTGTGATTGGAGGAGCAGTTCCTTGCCGAATCTTTGACTGCAGTTTTCCGCCTTGCTGGCATTTTGAACAGTCGCTCTGGAGGCCACATACAGTCGGGGGGCTGTGGATTAGACAAGCCCAGTGGGGGGAGCATTACCCTATATCTAACCCCGTGCTGTACCTGTCCTGGGAGTGTTTGATGGGGACAGTGTAGAGGGAGCATTACCCTGTATCTAACCCCGTGCTGTACCTGTCCTGGGAGTGTTTGACGGGGACAGTGTAGAGGGAGCTTTACCCTGTATCTAACCCCATGCTGCACCTGTCCTGGGAGTGTTTGATGGGGATAGTGTAGAGGGAGCTTTACCCTGTATCTAACCCCATGCTGTACCTGTCCTGGGAGTGTTTGATGGGGACAGTGTAGAGGGAGCTTTACTTTGTTTAAGAAATCATGGGTATATGAGGGAGCGGTGGCACAGATAGTGAGAGAGTTTCAGACCTTCATGAGTACGAACTCCTCAAACGGCCTGGCTGAGCAGGTGCTCCAGATGTTAAAAGTGGCATGAAGAAAGAAACCACAGTTTCTCTAGAAACAAAGCTCACACATTCCCTGTTTAACTATAGGACTATGCTGCATATGATGATGGCGGAGCTATTGATGGGCCAACACCTTCGGAATAGACTTAGCCTGACATTCCCAAATCAGGTCGGCAACGTCAAGTTAAAACAAGTAGCCAAGAAAGGGGGCCATGATGGTCAGAGGCCAGCTAGAAACTTCAAACGGGAGATATGGTCCACATGAGGAACTTAGGCTTTCCATAGATTCCAGGAGGTATTCTCGAGAAAACAGGTAAAAACCAGGGAGAAGATCTTAAAGAAGAACATAGGTCACCTCCAGCACAGGGAACCTTCCACAGAGACAACTGTTTCCATGGACCCGCCATCGCCAGCATTCTTCACACGTGTTTCCACTGGAAACGCGTCCTCTAAAAACTCAAGAGCCAGTCATCTGGACGATGGAAATTCTGGCTCAGACATGGAGAAAGAGACAGCAGACACCTAGTCAGAGGTCGGCACTGGGGACAAGCCCCGTGTAGTGGCTCTTTGGAGCTCTGCGCGAAAGAGGCATTAACCCAGCTGTTACACACCCCTCAGCCAGGCCCTTCAAGCGATGGAGATGAGGCCATGGGCAAAGTGACGGAGAAGGCCCCATCATCTTGGGAGCAAGGAGGAAACCTTGGACTTTGGGGCGAAGGGGAGCATGAGAAGATGTGTTAACCCCCACAATGTCCATGGGGAAATCACTGATTGATTTCCTTGTGGGGCTCGTTGAGTATGAGCTCCCTAGTAACAGGCAGTGGCCTGCCCGACTGGAACACTTTACCTGAGCCTTTTATAAGGCAGGCCCAGGACCGGGCCTGCTGAACTGTAGTCCCAGCCAGAGACTAGTGTGTGTACACCACGGTAGTGGTTTTACTTTGCATTCTGGAATAAACTATGTTCCTTTCCAGTCAGGCTTCCTGAGCCATTCCACTTTTCTTCCTTCCCCTCTGCCACTGAATAGGATTTGCCTTCTTCTACACGGTCACATCAGCAAGAATGGAAACGATACCCTCTATTGGCAACTTAGTGAGTACAGTAAGAAGTCTCACAACACCAGGTTAAAGTCCAACAGGTTTATCTGGCAGCACAAGCTTTCGGAGTCTCGCTTCTTCTTCAGGTGAGTGAGGACTTGTGTTCACAAACAGGGCATATCCAGACACAAACTCAATTTACAAGATAATGGTTCAAATGCGAGTCTTTACAGGTAATCAAGTCTTAAAGGTACAGACAATGTGAGTGGAGAGAGGGCCAAGCACAGGTTAAAGAGCTGTGTATTGTCTCCAGCCAGGACAGTTAGTGAGATTTTGCAAGCCCAGGCAAGTCGTGGGGGTTACAGATAGTGCGACATGAACCCAAGATCCCGGTTGAGGCCGTCCTCATGTGTGCGGAACTTGGCTATCGGTTTCTGCTCAGCGATTCTGCATTGTCGTGTGTCGTGAAGGCCGCCTTGGAGAACGCTTACCCGAAGATCAGAGGCCGAATGCCCGTGACCGCTGAAGTGTTCCCCGACTGGAAGGGAACACTCCTGCCTGGTGATTGTCGAGCGGTGTTCATTCATCTGTTGTTGTAGCGTCTGCATGGTCTCCCCAATGTACCATGCCTTGGGACATCCTTTCCTGCAGCGTATCAGGTAGACAACGTTGGTCTAGTCGCAAGAGTTAGTGAGTTGTAGAAGTCATAATTGGACGTCCACCATTCCTCCCTCCCCTACCACCAACCTCACCCCCACCACATACAGAGGAGGGAATCAATGAAGTTGCTTTTCACACCCTGCCCAGCGTAACAGGGCATAATTCCCCCTAAACAGAGTTGGAAGCCTTGCCACCCTCTCAAAACCCACATTGCGGGTATTTCCATTTTGAAAGGGGCCTCTCGTCAGCCTCCACTTTCCACATTTCAGTGCAGAGATCATGATGCAAAGAGGAGCCGATTGCTATTTTCTGGCACCTTAAACACTCCGCCCGACACCACAAACAATGAAAGAGAAGAGGCGTGACAGAAGGATTGCCACCATAATGATCTCAGCTGCTGCAACTCACAGACCCCCAACCCCCCCGCCCCCCACCTGCTGCAAACAAAATGCACACACTCAGCATCCCTCAAAACTCTCTCTTCATGTCCCTAACCAGGTGTTGTTAACCAGGGACCTCCATGCCAATCTTGCCCTGGAGGCGTGAATCATCCAGTTTGCAAGAGTCTTTAAAACAATTGCTCTTTGTTCCACCTCTATCTCTTTTACCATCATGTGGAGATGCCGGCGTTGGACTGGGGTGGGCACAGTATGAAGTCTCACAACACCAGGTTAAAGTCCAACAGGTTTAATTGGAATCACGAGCTTCCGGAGCACTGTTCCTTCATCAGATGACTCACTTTTACATTGATCTTTCCCATCAACAGTCAGACTTTCTAAATCATTACTTCTTATTGTGTGCCCAAGAAATTCCAACTGCCTCTTCCTGACCCTGATCAGCAGAGTTCTTTTGGTCATGCCTCTTCATCGGTAAGTGTGACTTGTCCAAGATAATCTTCATTCTTCACTCAAAGACCACAATTCTACAACTTCGATTCCTCTCTGCATTGCTTCATTGATCATCTAACACTCTCGATGGCACAGTGGTGAGCACTGCTGCCTTACAGTGCCAGGGACCTGGGTTCGATTCCTAGCTTGGGTCACTGTCTGTGCATTGTCTGCACATTCTCCCCGTGTCTGCATGGGTTTCCTCCGGGTGCTCTGGTTTCCTCCCGCAGTCCGAAAGACGTGCTGGTTAGGTGCGTTGGCCATGCTAAATTCTCCCTCAGTGTACCTGAACAGGCGCCGGAGTGTGGCGACTAGAGGATTTTCACAGTAACTTCATTGCAGTATGAATGTAAGCCTACTTGCGACAATAATAAATAAACTTAAACTTTAAACACTCGCTTCCGTATGTCAGTATTTGAATGACGGAGCATTCCAAGATTCTCAGTTTTGTATTAATGGCTAACTTTGAGTCTTTTACATCTCAAAATAGACACAAGAAAAACCAAGATTGAGCCAGGAAGGGTTTGGCTAGTATGGCTGAACAAATGCTGGGTTTTAGAGATAGACTTTGGGAAAGTTTTTAATGGAAGTGAGAGAGAGAAAGATGGGAAATGGAGGCAGTGAAATACACAGAGGAAGACCAGGCTGGCTAAAGAGTCATTGGAGAGAGAATGGGGAAAGGAGAGATTGTACGTGAAGGCGATGGCCTCACATACCGAGCAGTAAATGGGCGGCACGGTAGCACAGTGGTTAGCACTGCTGCTTCACAGCTCCAGGGACCTGGGTTCGATTCCCAGCTTGGGTCACTGTCTGTGTGGAGTTTGCACATTCTCCTCGTGTCTGCGTGGGTTTCCTCCGGGTGCTCTGGTTTCCTCCCACAGTCCAAAGATGTGCGGGTTAGGTTGATTGGCCATGCTAAAATTGCCCTTAGTGTCCTGAGATGCGTAGGTTAGAGGGATTAGTGGGTAAATATGTAGGAATATGGGGGTAGGGCCTGGGTGGGATTGTGGTCGGTGCAGACTCGATGGGCCGAATGGCTTCTTTCTGTACTGTAGAGTTTCTATGATTCTATGATTCAGTCAGCCTGCACCAGCCCTGCACACCACAACTCAATTTAATGTTCATCCTGGGTTCCACAATCCCCCCCCGCCCACCCAAATCTCCAAGGCAGATGTCTAGAGCTGCAACCAATCAGGGATCAGCAGCTCTTCAGTCTCAGCAGTGCCACCCAGTGTGGTGGCCACTGTTGGTACTGCAGCAGTCCCCAGACCAGTGAGCTTAGGGTGCAGGTAAGTGGGGTCGAGTCACTGGACCAATCAAGTAGGTCCCACCTAGGATGGCGGGGGAGTTGCTTGTGAGGGTAGTGGAAGCAGCGCTTCCAGCAGCAGCAGAACTTACTGTTGTGGGTTCCTCTGTGGGTATCAGATACCTGATCTGGAGGGGTTCCCTCCCCCAGACCCAAAGGGAGACCACAGGGTTGTGCTGGGCAAGTTCCCCAGAGGTTCCCCCACTGGTATAATAGCAGAAACAGTGGGAAGAGACCCTTAAACGGCTGAGGACAGGTGGTCCACCAGCCACCTACCCCATCAGCTGGTAAAATACCAATGGGAAAGGAAGGTAACAGGTCCAACATCCCTGACACCCCACCTGCCTTTACGGCACAATGGGTGTACCTCAGTGTGGACAGTGTGGACATAGATGATGGAACTCATTGAGCAACAGGAGATGTGGCCTATTTGTCACAAATTGGAGTACATACACTGCAAAATGGGAGACCAGCAATGCAATCAGGAGAGACTGTGTGATATTGTCACTGGACTAGTAATTCCACAGGGCACTGCTTTGCAGCTTTGGGGTTCAAATCCCATTCCCGGCAGATGGGGAAATTTGAATTCAATATAGATCTGGAATTAAAAGTCCAGTTGTGACCATTATCATAAAAACCCATCTGGCTCACTAATGCCCTTTGGGGAAGGAAATCTGCCACCCTGATTTGGTCTGGCCTACATGTGACTCCAGATCCACAGCAATGTGCCTGCTTCTGAAATGGCTTTGCAAGCCATGTAATTGTACCAGGCTGCTTAAAAAGTCTAAAAGGAATTAAACCAGATGGACCATCTGCCATTGACCTAGGAATTGGAAATGACAACAGTAAACCCAGCCCCATCGACCCTGCAAAGTCCTCCTTACTAACACATTGGGTTTGTGCCAAAGTTGGGAGAGCTGTCTCCCAGACCAGTCAAGCAACAGCCTGACGTAATCATATCCCCGGTATCATATCTTACTGATATTGTCCCAGACAAAACCATGTCCTGTGTCACCGGCAGGACAGACCCAACAGAGCTGGTGGCACAGCGGGTATGCAGTCAGGAAGGAGTTGCCCTGGGAATCCTCAATGTTGACTCTTGACCCCATGAAGTCTCATGGCACCTGGCCAAACATTGGCAAGAAAATCTCCTGCTGATTATCACCTACCTCCCACCCAGCCCACCTCAGAACAGCTGATGAATCAGTAACCTCCATGTTGAACAGCACTTGGAGGAAGCACTGAGGGTGGCAAGGGCACAGAATGGACTCGAGGTGGGGTCTTCAATTTCCAGCACCAAGAGTGGTCTGGTAAACCAAGCTCGCCGGGTCGTAAAGTACATTGCTGCTAGTCTGGGATGCGGCAGGTGGTGAGGGAACCAACAAGGGGGAAAAACATATCTGACCTCATCCTCACCAATCTGCCTGCCGCAGATGCATCTGTCCATGACAGTATCAGTAGGAGTGATCATTGCACAGGCCTTGTGGAAACAAACTCCTGTCTTCACATTGACGATAGCCTCCATCATGTTGGTTGGCACCACCACTGTGCTAAATGGGATAGACTTTGAACAGACCTAGCAGCTCAAAACTGGGCATCCATGAGGCCCTGTGGGCCATCTGCAGCAGCAGAATTGTACTCAACCGCAATCTATAACCTCGTGGCCCGGCGTATCCCCCACTCTATCATTACCACCAAGCCAGGGGGTCAACCTTGACAGAGCTAAGCAATCCCATAACCAATGGATCAAATCTAAGCTCTGCAGTCCTGCCACATCCAGCCGTGAATGGTGGTGAACAATTAAACAACTCACTGGAGGAGCAGGCTCCACAAAAACCTCCATCTCAGTGCAAAAGGTAAGTCTGAAACCATCCAGCCTGCTTGATTGGCACCCAATTCACCACCTCCTACACCCATTCCCTCCAGCATCGCCGCGCAGTGGCAGCAGTGTGTGCCATCTACAAGATACACTGCAGGAATTCACCAAGTCTCCTTCACCAACACCTTCCAACATGCAGCCTCTACCGCCTAGAAGGACAAGGGCAATAGACGCTTTGGAACACCACTACCTGTAAGTTCTTCTCCCAAGTCACACACCATCCTTGTTCATTCTCATCATTATATCAAAAGCCTGGAACTCCCTCCCAAACAGCAGTGTAGATGTACCAACACCCACCTGAACTTAAAGAAAGCACACCCCCTCCATTTCCACAAAGACAGCATTTATTGCCTATCTTTAATTGCCCTTGAGAAGGAGGTGGGAGATTCAGGAATTTGACCCAGGAATGATAAAATAATAATCATAACTTTCCAACTCAAGTTGGAGTGTGACTTGGAGGAGCACTTGGAGTTGGTGGTGTTCCCATCCACCTCATAGAGTCATAGAATCATAGAAACCCTACAGTGCAGAAGGAGGCCATTCGGCCCATCGAGTCTGCACCGACCACAATCCCACCCAGGCCCTACCCCCACATATGTACCCGCTAATCCCTCTAACCTACGCATCCCAGGACTCTAAGGGGCAATTTTTAACCTGGCCAATCAACCTAACCCGCACATCTTTGGACTGTGGGAGGAAACCGGAGCACCCGGAGTAAACCCACGCAGACACGAGGAGAATGTGCAAACTCCACACAGACAGTGACCCGAGCCGGGAATCGAACCCAGGACCCTGGAGCTGTGAAGCAGCAGTGCTAACCACTGTGCTACCGTGCCGCCCCTGTTGCCCTTGTCGTTCCAAATGCTGGAGTCTGCAGGTTTGTAAGGTGCTGCTGAAGGAACCTTCGCAAGTTGCTGCGGTGTCTCTTGTAGGTGGTACACACTGTTGCCGCTGTGCGTTGGTGGAGGAGGGAGTTAATGTTTAAGGTGTTGGATGGGGTGCCGATCGAGTAGGCTGCCTTGTCCTGGATGGTGGCAGGTTTCTTCAATATTATTGGACTGTATTCATCAGGCAAGTGGAAAAGATGAGACAGCACGGTGGCACAGTGGTTAGCACTGCTGCCTCACAGCACCAGGGACCCGGGTTCAATTCCGGCCTTGGGTGACTGTCTGTGTGGAGTTTGCACATTTGCCCCATGTCTGTGTGGGTTTCCTCCGGGTGCTCCGGTTTCCTTCCACAGATGTGCAGGTTAGGTGGGTTGGCCATGCTAAATTGACCCTCAGTGTCAGGGGGATTAGCAGGGTAAATATGTGGGGTTACAAGGATAAGGTCTGGGTGGTATTGTTGTCAGTGCAGACTGGATGGGCCAAATGGTCTTCTCCTGCACTGTAGGGATTCTATGATTACATTCTCCACAGAATTCTCAGCATCTGACCTGCTGTTGTAGCCACAATATTTATATGCTGGCCTAGCTAAATTCTGGGTCAATGGGAACTCCTAGGTGGTTGATGGTCAGGGATTCAATGATGCTAATGTCATTGAATGTCATAAAGGGGGTGGTTAGACTCTCCCTTGTTGGAGATGGTCACTGCCAGGCTCTTGTATAGAGTCATAGAGGTTTACAGCATGGAAACAGGCCCTTCAGCCCAACTTGTCCATGCCGCCCTTTTTTTTAAAACCCCTAAACTAATCCCAATTGCCCGCATTTGGCCCATATCCCTCTATACCCATCGTACCCATGTAACTATCTAAATGCTTTTTAAAGGACTAAATTGTACCCGCATGAATGTTACTTACACACAGGCCCGAGCCTGAAAGTTGTCCAATCTTGTCACATGCGTCCACAGACTGCTTCAGTACCTGAGGGGTTGCAAATGGAACTAAACATGATTCAATCAGTCGCAAACATCACCAATTCTGACCTCGTCACGGAGGGACAGTCACTGATAAAGCACCAAAGGTGGTTAGGCCGAGGACACTACCTGAGGCAATATCCTGGGGAACTCCTGCAGTGCTGTCCTGGGTTTGAGATGATTTGTGCTCGATATGACTCAAACCAGTAGAGAGTTTGTCCCGATTCCCATAAATTTTACTGGAAATCCTGAGTGCCTCACTGGGTCAGGTACTGCCTTTATGTCCTCATGTCTTGAATTGAACTTTCTGACTATATCTGGACCAAGGTTGTAATGAGTTGTGGAGCAATGTGGTCAAACTGGGGTTTGGTGAGCTTGTTATTGGTGAATAAGTGCCACTTGATTACACTGCCAATGGCCCAATCCAACACTTTGCTGCGGATTGGGAGTAGATCGATGGAGCGGTAATTGGCTGGATTTAGATTTGTGTTGGTTTCTGGAGACAGGCCAAAGCTGGGGGCAATTTTCTGTCTGTCCAGTAGATGTCAGTATTGTCGTTGTGTTGGAACAGTTTTGATTCGGAGCGGAGCTGCTTCTGGGACAGGAGGCTTCAGTCCGAAAGCTGAAATGTTGTCGGGGCCACAGCCTTTGATGTATCCAGCGACCCAGTTATCTTCTCATACCACACGGAGTGAATCAGATTACCTGCAGACTGGTCTGTGAAGCTGGGGACCTCAGGATGGGGCTGAGATGGATCATCCACTCAGAAGTTATAAATAATTGAAAATACTTGTCTTTTGCACTGACCTGCTGGACTCCCCCATCACTGAGGATTGGGATGTTTCCCGAGACTTCCCTCCAATTCACTGGTTAATTGTCCATCGTAAGAAGTCTAACGACACCAGGTTAAAGTCCAACAGGTTTATTTGGTAGCAAAAGCCACTAGCTTTCGGGTTCCGAAAGCTAGTGGCTTTTGCTACCAAATAAACCTGTTGGACTTTAACCTGGTGTTGTTAGACTTCTTACTGTGTTTATCCCAGTCCAACGCCAGCATCTCCACATCACAATTGTCCATCACCATTCTTGACTGGATGTGGCAGGAGACCATTGTCCGCAGCAAACTACCCAGCCTTCAGGAGAACAGTGACCAAGACACCACACAACCCTGCCACAGCAACCTCTGCAAGACGTGCCGGATCATCGACACAGATGCCATCATCTCACGTGAGAACACCATCCACCAGGTACACGGTACATACTCTTGCAACTCGGCCAACGTTGTCTACCTGATACGCTGCAAGAAAGGATGTCCCGAGGCATGGTACATTGGGGAAACTATGCAGACGCTGCGACAACGGATGAATGAACACCGCTCGACAATCACCAGGCAAGACTGTTCTCTTCCTGTTGGGGAGCACTTCAGCGGTCACGGGCATTCGGCCTCTGATATTCGGGTAAGCGTTCTCCAAGGCGGCCTTCGCGACACACGACAGCGCAGAGTCGCGGAGCAGAAACTGATAGCCAGGTTCCGCACACACAAGGACGGCCTCAACCGGGATATTGGGTTTATGTCACACTATTTCACATAAATATTTCTGCTTTTTTCCTCCTGAGTCTTTATCATGCGATCCTAGAATCAGAATTTATGTCACACTATTTGTAACTCCCACAGTTGCGTGGACCTGCAGAGTTTCACTGGCTGTCTTGTCTGGAGACAATACACATCTTTTTAGCCTGTCTTGATGCTCTCTCCACTCCCATTGTTTTGTTTCTTAAAGACTGGATTAGTTGTAAGTATTCGCATTCCAACCATTATTCATGTAAATTGAGTCTGTGTCTTATAAGTTCTGTTTGTGAACAGAATTCCCACTCACCTGAAGAAGGGGCTCAGAGCCTCGAAAGCTTGTGTGGCTTTTGCTACCAAATAAACCTGTTGGACTTTAACCTGGTGTTGTTAAACTTCTTACTGTGTTTACCCCAGTCCAACGCCGGCATCTCCACATCGTGGCAGGAGTGCCAAGCTTTGATCTGATCATTTGGTGATCTTCGGGTAAGCGTTCTCCAAGGCAGCCTTCAAGACACACGACAGTGCAGAATCACCGAGCAGAAACTGATAGCGAAGTTCCGCACACATGAGGACGGCCTCAACTGGGATCTTGGGTTCATGTCACACTATCTGTAATCCCTACCATTTAGCCTCACTAACTGTCCTGGCTTGAGACAATTCACATCTCTTTAACCTGTGATTATCCCTCTCTCCACTCACACTGTCTGTACCTGTAAAGACTTGATTACCTGAAAAGACTTGCATTCCAACCATTATCTTGCAATTGAGTTTTTGTCTATAAATTTTTTTAAATTCCAATTCAATCAAATCAAGTCCAATTCAGAGTCTCAACAAGCATAGCAGTACTGTCAATCCCCAAGCTGACAAGACAGAGCCTCCACTCCTGTCTTGGGCCTGATCTACATGAGCCAAGCTGATTGGAGTAGGTGCAAGTCCTCCTCCGCCAAGGCTTGATCTCATTTGCATTTTAGCCAAAAGGCCGAGATGCCGCTTTTAAAAATTGCTTCAAATGAAGCTTAAATGTAACCTAATGACCTCAACCAAGCGCAGCATCCTATCCATACTACACTTGATCTTAGCCAAAAGGCCGAGAGAAATGCCGTGTTTGTGAAACCTACCTCTCCACTCACCTGATGAAGGAGCAGCGCTCTGAAAGCTCGTGATTCCAAATAAACCTGTTGCACTTTAACCTGGTGTTGTGAGGCTTCTTACTGATCATTTGGGATTGCTTAGCTGGGTAAATAGTATGCTGCTTTCAATGTTATGCAGCTAGAGAAAGAAACAGAGGAGCAGATAGGCAAGAAAATGATTGCAGTGCTGCATGAACAACAGAGGAGTAATAATGGGATCCTTTAATTACCCCGGTCTTAAATCGGCCATGATCATGTGTTAAGGACAGACAGTTCAGGAGAACTTTATTGATCAGTATATCACTGTGATCTAGTGGTGGTGGCATAGCAGTACTGTCACTGCCCTAGTAATCCAGAGGCCTAGGTTAATGCTCTGGGGGCATGGGTTCAAATCCCACCATAGTAGCAGTGCAATTTAAATTCAATTAATAAATCTTGAATTAATTTTTAAAAAGCAAGTCTCAGTAAAGGTGACCATTGTTGTAGAAACCCATCTGGTTCAGCATATCTCTTTAGGGAAGGAAATCTACTGTAATTAACTGGCCTGGCCTACATGTGACTCCAAATCCATGGCAATATGGTTGACTCTTAAATGTGCTCTGAAACGGTCCAGCAAGTCACTCAGTTTAAGGGCAATTAGGGATGGGCAACAAATGCTGGCCCGGCCAGTGACGCCCACATCCCATGAAAGAATAAAGGGAATAAAATGTTCCCGATCAAACATTGCTGGATCTAGCCCTGGGGAATGAAATCAGTTAAGTGGAGAATTGTTCAACGAGGGAGCATCTTGAGAATAGTGATCTTAATATCGTAACGTTTAGATTAGTATGGGACAAGCTTTGACAGAAATACTGTATTTACCGAGAGGAATGGTAATTTCAGTGATTTGAGGAGAGACTTGGCTTGGCTAAATTGGTGTCAAAGATATGCAGTTAAAAATGTCACCGGGGCAATGGGCAATCTTACAGAGGAATTAATTTGGGTGCAGCTTCAGTACATTCAGACAAGGGGGATCGGCAGGGCAGTCAAAATCAGAGCTCCCTCGACAATGGAAGAGTCAGTGAGAAAAGGGAAGCAGTGAGCATCATGATAGTACAAGGGAAAATAGGGCTGAATATATAAAGCTCAGAAGAGAAGTGAGCAAGGAATTAAGGTGGGAGCTGTGTAAAGAGAGTGCAGGAGTAGATTGGCAGCTACGTCAGTTGGAATCTAAAGGTCTCCAATAGGTTTAATCCCAGTCTGAGGGTTGCCAGAGGAAAGATAGGACCAATTCAGGATCAAAATGGAGATCTATTGTTGGAGGCAGAATACATAGCTGAGGGGCTAAATTGTGCTTTGCATTGGTTTTTAGCAAGGGAAAGAATGCTGCCACCCCGATGGTGAATGAGGAGGTTGCTGCATTACTGGATAAGGTAAAAATAGAGAAGGTGAAGGTGCCAGACTGGCTGGAAGTACTTATAGTGGAGAGGGAAGTAAACTGGGGAAATGCTGGCCACAGTCTTATGTTTATTTATTCATGTCACAAGTAGGCTTACATTAACACTGCAATGAAGTTACTGTGAAAATCCCCTAGTCGCCACACTCTGGCACCCTGTTCAGATACACTGAGGGAGAATTCAGCATGGCCAATGCGCCTAACCAGCATGTCTTTCGTTCTTTGGGAGGAAACCGGAGCACCCGGAGGAAATCCACGCAGACATGGGGAGAACGTGCAAACTCTGCACAGACAGTGACCCAAGGCAGGAACCGAACTGAAAGGGTCAAGAGCTTCAAGCTTTTAGGTGTCCAGATCACCAACAACCTGTCCTGGCCCCCCCCATGCTGACATCATTGTTAAGAAAGCTCACCAATGCCGCTACTTTCTCAGAAGACTAAGGAAATTTGGCATGTCAGCTACGACTCTCACCAACTTTTACAGATGCACCATAGAAAGCATTCTCTCTGGTTGTATCACAGCTTGGTATGGCTCCTGCTCTGCCTAAGACCGCAAGGAACTACAGAAGGTTGTGAATGGAGCCCAATCCATCACGCAAACCAGCCTCCCATCCATTGACTCTGTCTACACTTCCTGCATCCTCGACAAAACAGCCAGCATAATTAAGGACCCCACTCACCCTGGACAGTCTCTCTTCCACCTTCTGGCAGGAGGGCATTTATAATCAGGTCAATGCCCAACATTCCCACCCACCCCCGAGCTCACCCCCACAATATGACAGGTGGGTGGGTGCAGAAATCAGCCTCCCCCGCTCCACATTTAAAAAATAATTAAAGGCTAATTGAATTATTAACAAGTCATTCGCTCCCCCATGAAATGCAGGCTAAAGTTAACATTTCAGACTTGATTTACTCACTTCAGATGCTCCAGACCAACTTAGTATTTCCAGAATGTTATGTTTTTTCTTTCAGATTTCCAACATCTGCTCTGAATGTTTGGCTAACCTGACTGAATGGTTTGATGAGGTGACAGAGAGTGATTGAGGACAGTGCGGTTAATCTGTGGAATTCTCCAGCCCCGCTGGTCTAAAATTCCCGTCCGACTGTCAATGGGGATTCACAGCGCCAGGGACCCGGGTTCGATTCCCGGCTTGGGTCACTGTCTGTGCGGAGTCTGCACGTTCTCCCCGTGTCTGCGTGGGTTTCCTCCAGGTGTTCTGGTTTCCTCCCACACTCCGAAGACGTGCCGGTTAGGTGCATTGGCCATACTAAATTCTCCCTCAGTGTACCGAAAACAGGCACCGGAGTGTGGCGACTAGGGGATTTTCACAGTAACTTCATTGCAGTGTTAATGTAAGCCTACTTGTGACACTAATAAATGAACTTTTCTTTTAAAAATGCCAGTAGCGAGTGGGATGGGAGAGTTCCAGCCAATGTGTTTATGGATTTTCAAAAGACACTTTGTAAAGTACCACAAACTAGGCTTGTGAGCAAAGTTGATGTTTACGGGATAAAAAGAGCAATAGCCGCTTGGATACAAAATTAGCGAAGGGTCAGAAATGGAGCGAGGGGGAATGAGGGGGGGGGGGCGTTTCAGACTGGGGGAGATACACAGCGACTGATCAGCAAAATGCTACCAATGCTGGAAAGCTGAAATAAAAACAGAAAGTGCTGGAAATACTCAGGCAGTCTGGCAGCTTCAGTCAGAGAGAGTTAACAGCCCAGGCCAATGAGCCTTTATCAAAACCGAGAGAAGTTAGAAATGTCAAAAGGGGTTTAGGTGAGAGGAAGCGATGGGGGAGGGAGGTTCCGGGGGCAGGTGTGGATACCAGAGTGGAGGATCTGTGATGGGGGAAACCAGTGGGCGGTGGGGGGTGCGGGGAGGTGGGGAGGGGGTTAAACGACAAAGAGCGGAATCTTACCACTGTTCACACCGGTGGGATTTTCCCATCCCGCTGCAGTGAACGGAGATTTGGCTGGCTGCCAAATTCTCCGACCTCACTGCAGCGGGAGTGAGGTGTGAACAGCTGGTAAGATCGCATCCGTAAGAAGTCTCACAACACTAGGTTAAAGTCCAACAGGTTTATTTGGTAGCAAATACCATAAGCTTTCGGAGCAATGCCCCTTCGTCAGATGGAGTGGTCTCTGTTCTCAAACAGGGCACAGACACAGAAATCAAATTACAGAATACTGATTAGAATGCAAATCTCTACAGCTAGCCAGGTCTTAAATGCACAGACAATGTGGGTCTGTGGGAACACATGTTGGGTCTGGAAAGCCACTCAGAAGACTGTTTGACAAGCCGCAGTGTGGCACGATGGTTAGCACTGCTGCCCCACAGCACCAGGGACCCGGGTTCAATTCCCATTTTGGGTGACTGTGTAGAGTTTGCACATTCTCCTCGTGTCTGTGTGGGTTTCCTCCGGGATGTTCCGGTTTCCTCCCACAGTCTAAAGGTGTGTGGGTTAGGTGGATTGGCCATGCTAAATTGCCCCCTAGTGTCCCAAGATGTGCAGGTTAGAGGGATAAAAGCAAATTGCTGAGGATTCTGGAATCAAAAACAGGAAATGCTGGAAAATCCTGTTTTGAGTCTGGATGTTGGTGATTTTGATGCTGGCCATTCGCTCCGTTCTCTCTCCACACGTGTTGTCAGACCTGGTGAGATTTCCCAGCATTTCCTGTTTTTGTTGCAGGTTAAGTGGTTTGGCCATGGTAAAGTTCCCCTTAGTGTCTAGGGTTGTGAAGGTTAGGTGGGTTAGCCAAATAAATGCATGGGGTTACAGGGATAGGGTGGCTGGGTCTCGGTAGAGTGCTCTTCGGAGGGTCAGTGCAAGCTCAATGGGCCTCCTTCTGCACTGTACGTTTTCTATAGATTGAAGCTTGTATTAAGCTGCATCAGTACCTGCCAGAACAGAGATTTTCAGAACAGCGATGTCCTCCAGGGTTCAGAGTTATAATCCTCTCTGTTTTGGATATGCACAAATGACTCAGACTTTGGGGTTGAGAATTTTCCAAGTTGCAGAAGTTGCTAAGTTCCAGTTACACAAACTGGTTCGATTCCCGGCTTGGGTCGCTGTCTGTGTGGAGTTTGCACATTCTCCTCGTGTCTGCGTGGGTTTCCTCCCACTGTCCAAAGATGTGCAGGTTAGGTTAATTGGCCATGCTAAAATTGCCCCTTAGTGTCCTGAGATGCGTAGGTTAGAGGGATTAGTGGGTAAATATATAGGGATATGGGGATAGGGCCTGGGTGGGATTGTGGTCGGTGCAGACTCGATGGGCCAAGTGGCCTCTTTCTGCACTGTAGGATTTCTATGATTCTAAGATTCTATGGTAAATGGAGAAGAAGGTAAATATTTCAAGGAGCTCAGACAGGCTGGTGGAACGGGATAAGGCACGTAGACATCATTCAAGCAGAAAGGTGTGAAAGGGCATATCTTGGCTGGAAGAATGAGTGCAATTTTAAAGGGTGTGAGAATAGAGAGAGCTCGAATGGTCACATGCAAAATCTTTGAAGGAGAGAGGACAAACTAACAAAGGCAGGTGGGAACGTGGACTTTATAAATATAAAGACCTGCAGTCAGGCTAAACCAATGGAAAATAATCATTTTGAACTCAGCATTGTGTCCAGTTTTTGGGCTTTGGCGATTAGACTGAAGAGATTCACTCAAATAGTTGGATGAATGAGGGATTACAGTTTGTGGATAAACTGGGGAAGATGTGTTTGTTTTTCACAGAGAGGAGAGAAGGCCGAGAGGGGATTTGATGGAGGTGTTTAAAATGAAGGGTTTTTGAGGAAACTCTTTCCAATGCCTGAAGGGTCAATAGCCAGATGTCACTGATTGAAGGCGATTCGCAAAGAAACCATAAGGAAGAAGGTGTCTATACATCCAGCAGAGAAGGTTTGGAATAAACGGTCTGGTGGACACTGACTCAAAAAGGAATTGGAGATATATTTGAAGGAGATAAAAATATCGGGGTGTGCAGAAAGGGCAAGGGAATGGAGATAATTGGCTTGTTCTTCAAAGGAATTAGCATAAATACAATGGGCTGAATAGCCTCATTCTATGTTGTACCCTTCTATAACTGCCTGATGCATGTGTTGCAGCTTTACCAGTTTAATATCTCATTCCCCATGCTAACGTGGCTCTGCTCATCATTCTCTGCACTCCTGCTCCAATGATCACGGGCACATCCCGTGAGGCTGAGGGCTACTGGACAAGAATCTTCTGGAGGTGCTCCCCCTGCACCTTCAGGATGTGCAGGCAGAGAGGGAATGGGTACTTGCGGGGGTGCTCGAGAGGGGATTGAGAGGTCATGCTGGAGTTTCCTGAGTGCGTCTCAGTCCCCAACCAGTTCTGAATGCCAGTGAGAGTGATGTTTTCCCTGGAGAGTGCAGCCAGAGCCAAGTGCATGGGTGGGGGTTGGGGGGGGGGGGTGGGGGGGGTGGGAGAGAGGTGGGGGGTGGGGGGGCGGTGTGGTGTGGGGGGTGGGGATGGGGGAGATGTACAGGGGGGAAAGAAGATTGAAAAAGCAATAGGAATGGAGGTGTGATAGTCGGGGAACAGAGAAGTATTTCTGTAGTTGCAGCTATAAATTCAGGCTGGTATGTTGTCTCCCTGTTGCCAGGGATACCAACATCAAACCTGAGTATAATTCTGTATAGATACAGAATAAAGCTTTCTTTGTCTCAACCTTACTCTCAGTTTGGTATTCCCGCTACATTGAATAAGTTTGACAGTTCAGGGATATTATATTTTGCCATGGTTTTCGCACTGCATCCTCAGAATATAAGCACTAGAACTTAAATTTAAATCTTCAATAAGTGTAATTAAGTGGGAATGACAGCAGAGCTAAAGTGAACTGGCAAATGAGGTTAATGGATAGGTCAATAGCGGGGCGGCATGGTGGCACAGTGGTTAGTGTTGCTGCCTCACGGCAAGGAGTCTCATGACACCAGGTCAAAGTCCAACAGGTTTATTTGGTAGCAAAAGCCACTAGCTTTCGGAAGGCTGTCCCTTTATCAGATAAATGGGAGTTCTGTTCACAAACAGGGCATATAAAGACACAAGCTCAATTTACAAAATAATGGCTGGAATGCGAGTCTTTACAGGTAATCAAGTCTTAAAGGTACAGACAATGTGAGTGGAGAGAGCGTTAAGCACAGGTTAAAGAGATGTGTATTGTATCCAGACAGGACAGTGAGTGAGATTTTGCAAGCCCAGGCAAGTCGTGGGAGTTACAGATAGTGTGACATGAACCCAAGATCCCGGTTGAGGCCGTCCTCATGTGTGCGGAACTTGGCTATCAGTCTGTGCTCAGCGACTCTGCGCTGTCGTGTGTTGTGAAGGCCGCCTTGGAGAACGCTTACCCGAAGATCAGAGGCTGAATGCCCGTGACTGCTGACTGCTGGCCTCACAGCACCAGGGACCCGGGTTCAATTCCTGGCGAGGGTCATTGTCTGTGTGGAGTTTGCACGTCCTCCCCGTGTCTACATGGCTTTCCTCCGGGTGCTCCGGTTTCCCCCCACAGTCTGAAAAATGTGCTGGTTAGTTACATTGGCCATGTTAAATTCTCCCTCAGTGTTCCCGAACAGGCGCCAGAGTGTGGCGACTAGGGGATTTTCACAGTAACTTCATTACAGTGTAATGAAGTAAGCCTACTTGTGACACTAATAAACAAACTTAAACTTAGAGATAAAGTGAATGTTGGTTCTATAGAAAGTGAGTCTGGGGAATTAATAATGGAAAATAAAGAGATAGCAGATGAATTGAACAGATATTTTGCATTGGCCTTCACTGTGGAGGATACAAATAACATTCTCAAAATAGCTGTATATCAGGAAATGGGAGGGAGGAACTCAGGAAATTTACAATCACCAGGGAAGAGATACTGAGCCAATTGTTGGAGCTGTGGGCTGACAATTCCCTGCGTCTTCATCCTCAGTTTTTGAAATCAGTGGCTAGTGAGACAGTTGTTGCGTTTTAATTTTCCAAAATTCCCTGGAAATGCAGAAGATGCCATTAGATTGGAAAATCATAGAATCCCTGTGGTGTTGTTGGAAGCCCCTGCTCTATTCTCAGAAACCAACACATTATCCCATTAATCCCCCCAATTTACAGTTCTTGGAACGCTAAGGGACAATTTAGCACGGCCAATCCACCTAAACTGCACATCTTTGGACCTGTGGGAGGAAACCGGAGCACCCGGGGGAAACCCACGCAGACACGGGGAGAAAATGCAAACTCCACACAGTCAGTCGTCCAAGGCCAGAATTAAACCCAAGTCTTTGGCGCTGTGAGGCAGCAGTGCTAATCACTGTTCTGCCGTAGCAAATGTAACTTCTTTATTTAAAAATAGAGGGAGACAAAAAGCAGGAAACTATAGGCCAATCAGCTCAATGGCTGTCACAGAAAAAATGTTAGATGCCATTATTAAAAATGTTATAGCAGGGCACTTAGATAACTTCAAGGCAACCTGGCAGAGTCAATAGGAATTCGTGAAAGGGAAATCACATTTAATCAATTTATTGGAGTTCTTTGAAGGAGTCACATGTGTTGTGGATAAACGGGAACTGGAGGATTTGATAAGATGCCACATCAAAGGTTATTGCATAACATCAAAACTCACGGTGCAGGGATAACATTTTGGCATGAGTAGAATATTGGCTAGCTAACAGAAACAGAGTTGGCATAAAGAGATCTTTTTCTGGTTGGCAGGATGTGATGAGTGGGGCGCCACAGGGATCAGTGCTGGAGCCTCAACCATTCGCAATTTATATCAATGGTTTGGATGAAGGAACTGAAGGTAAATTGCTAAATCTGCTGATGACATAAAGATCGGTCGGAAAGTAAATTGTGAAGAGGATGTAAGGAGGCTACAAAGAGACATAGTGTAAGTGAGTGGGCAGAAACCTGGCAAATGGAGTTAAATGTGAAATTGTCCATTTTGTCCAAAAGAATAGAAAGCTTATTATGAGAGATTGCAGAGCTCTGAGATGCAGAGGGATCTGGGTGTCCTAGTGCCTGGATCACAAAAGGCGAGTATGGAGGCACAGCCAGTAATTAGAAAAGCTAATAAATGTTTTTGTTTCTTAGGAGGGGAATTGATTACAAAAGTAGGGAGATTACACTGCATTTATCAGGGCATTAGTGAGACCACATTGAGAGTGCTATGTTCAGTATTGGCTATCTCATTGAAGGGAAGGGAAGACGTAAATACTCTGGAAGCAGTTCAGAGAAGGTTTACTAGACTAATTCCAGGAATGGGCAGGTTGTCTTATGAGGAAAGGTTGGAGGGGTTAGGTTTGTAACCGCTCGAGTTTAGAAGAGTAAGAGGCAACTTGATCAAAACCATTAATATCCTAAGGGGTACTGACAGGGTGGATGTGGAGAGAATGTTTCCTCTTGTTAGAGAATCTGGAATGAGGGTTCACTGTTTAAAAAAAAGGGGTCACTCATTTAAGACAGAGACGAGAAGAAATATTTTATCTCAGAGGGTTGAGAGTCTCTGGAACTATTCAGCCACCGCAGAACCTACCTCCCCAGAGTGAAAGCAAATCATCCCTTACCCCGAAGGACTGCCAAAGAAGAGGAAGATAGCTTCTTGATTAACAAGGGGCTGCGGGTACAATCTGATCAACCATGATCTTATGGAATGGCGGAGCAGCCTCGAGGGGGCGAATGGCCACCTCCTGCTCCTAATTGGTAAGTTTGTATGTCTGTCTGTATGATTCTAAGATTCTATGCTGTTGAATCTTAAGTCTTTTTTCTGTTAGAAAATCACAGCAAACATCTGAAGCTGCTCCATATTGCAGTTACTAAAGTAAATATCTGTCCCGTTCCCATGACAATGTTTTCCTTGTGGGTTTGTGGGCTGTCGCTGAGTTGAGGTGAGTGAGGTACCAGGCGGTTAGTATCGATGCTGTGTTCCCTAAACACTGTACGTGTATAACACAGAGCAAACATGGGGCAATAGCTCAGCCTGGCCTCACTGCGCTTGTCCCGGAACCGGAAAATCCCATCCGAGGTCAACAGACCTTTCCATGGTCTGCCCCTCGCCCGCTCCGATTCCCATGGTGGGCGGAATGAGAAGATTCGCCCCGATGTCTCAGAAACACTCCCAATCATTGCGAAGGAGAAAAAGTATTCCTTGTAATCTCTCGAAATAATGAATAAAATTGTCGTGGTGTACAACTGATGTTAAAACCTGTCTCTCCTTGGCCACTATCCCTTTAGTAGCTGAGATCTCAAATGCTGGAATTCCCTCCCTAAACCTCTCTCCCTCTCTCTCTCTCTGAGATGCTCTGCCACATTTACATCTTTGACCAAGTCATCGTGCATAATATTTCCCTCAGTGGCTCAGTGTCAGATTTTGGTAAGGATGCAATACGAACGCAAGTTGTTGTCTCCACAATGTGGTGAGTAACCAGTTGGAGCCTGTAACAACTCTGTGATTCTGGGCTTCTAGCACTTGTGACCATTGACATTTGAAGCTTGGCAGCCGGCAGACCACTTGTAGTATTGTAGCACTCCTGCGGGGGGCAGCAATAGCCTGAGGGTGATTTTAACGTGATGTGGCCTTACAGCTTCGATAGAAATTAGAGAGCAAAGCACTGATGCTGTTCAGCACAGCCAGGCAGCGTCTGTCGTTGGGAATGCAGGACGATGTTTAAACTCCTCCACAAGTTCTGAGCTAACAGCTACACTCAGCTTACTAACTCTGATTGGATACATTCCTGGAGGGTTCAACACATGGCCTTCCGCCACCGTCACTGGTCTCCCGACAGCCAATCATTGTGGCTCTCTGTCTTCAGACGGAAGCTTGGTTTGACGGTCGGATGATTCTTGACTGAGGGCCAAATGGCCTTTTGTGCAATCGTCTGTTTCTTTTTAGGACGTACGAACAAAAGTGTTTCAGGAAAATGAATATAAATCACCATGATCCTTTTACTGCCCTGTGATTTTTATCCAGGATTGCGTTCAGCTTTCTCCAGGATAATCCTGGGAAGCTGGTGACTCGAATTCATCACCAAAACGTTAACTCTTGTTCTCTGTCTGCAGAAACAGTCTGACCAGCTGGTCATTTCCAGCCTTTTCCCTGTTCCCGTGTTTTAGTTCAATGCGTTAAACATCAGGCGGCATATGTGCGTTATATAAAACACAAAAGACAAGGAAAGCTTGGCTGTGAGCAGTGGCACGATGGTTAGTGCTGCTGCCTCACAGCGCCAGGGACTCCAGGTTCGACTCCCGGCTTGGGTCACTGTCTGTGCGGAGTCTGCACGTTCTCCCTGTGTCTGTGTGGGATTCCTCCGGGTGCTCCGGTTTCCTCCCACAGTCCAAAGATATGCAGGTTAGGTGAATTGGCCATGCTAAATTGTCCCTTAGCGACAGGGGGATTAGCAGGGTAAATACATGGGGTTCTGGGATAGGGCCTGGGTGGGACTGTTGTTGGTACAGACTCAATGGGCCAAATGGTCTCCTTCTGCAATGTAGGATTCTATGATTCTGTGATATACACCCAGGGCACAAGTGATATACACCCAGGGCACACTGGACATAATATTGCAGCTGCAATGCTGTTTCATACAAATAGCTAGAACAATGACAATTTCCATTTATACAATGATGGTAACACAGTGAAACCCCCAAAGTTATCTCACAGCAAATCTGGCACCAATTAACAGCAAGCCATGGAAGGAGATGTACACTATAGTTAAGAAAGCCCACCAACGCCTCCACTTTCTCAGGAGACGAAGGAAATTTAACATGTCAGCTACAACTCTCACCAACTTTTACAGATGCACCATAGAAAGCATTCTTTCTGGTTGTATCACAGCTTGGTATGGCTCCTGCTCTGCCCAAGACCGCAAGGAACTACAAAAGGTCGTGAATGTAGCCCAATCCATCACGCAAACCAGCCTCCCATCCATTGACTCTGTCTACACTTCCCGCTGCCTTGGCAAAGCAGCCAGCATAATTAAGGACATTCTCTCTTCCACCTTCTTCAATCGGGAAAAAGATACAAAAGTCTGAGGTCACATACCAACCGACTCACGAACAGCTTCTTCCTGCTGCCATCAGACTTTTGAATGGACCTACCTTGCATTAAGTTGATCTTTCTCTACACTCTAGCTATGACTGTAACACTATATTCTGCACTCTCTCGTTTCCTTCTCTATGAAGGAAACTATGAAGTTTTATCTGTATAGCGCGCAAGAAACAATACTTTTCACTTTATATTTATACATGGGACAATAATAAATCAAATTAAATCAAAATGTTAGGACAAATGTCTAAAAGCTTAGGTTAAAATGGAAGGTTAATGGTGGAGAGAGCGGTGGAGAAACACTGGCTATACGAACGTGATGTTTTTTGGCTGGTGAATGTTGTCAGTAATCACACACTCCATTTGCAAAGATCAGAAACTATGTTTAATTTTCCATGCTGTCTGTATTAAAGGTGAAACCGGATTGAACTGCCACTGTACACATCACCTCAAGCTGTGGAACTGCTGTGAAATGTGGCCCCTGGAACACTTACACATTACGCCTTAGTTCCTAACTACATCGGTTCTACCCATTTATCGATATTTACAGATAAGACAACAATGTAAATCCAACACTCAGACGGCAGGCACTGAGGATATGGCCGCCAATGATGAAACAAGGGGACTTGAGGATTCAAAAACAATCTGGAGATTGTGGAGTGTAGGCAGCTCAGAGCTGTGGTATTGTGACCCGCTGCTGCGGAGGTGGGGTGAACTTGGGACATGTATATTTAAACTTGAACCATTCAATACTAGTCTTTAACTATTCACAATTCCAAGGTATGGTCCACATGTAGATGTTCCAGGCAGGGAGCTGCTTTCTTATAGAGTGCTGCTCCATACTGCTCCCCCAGCATCTCTTACAATGTGACTCTGTACATCATACCATGGTAAGAAGTCTCACAACACCAGGTTAAAGTCCAACAGGTTTATTTGGTAGCAAATACCATTAGCTTTCGGAGCGCTGCTCCTTCGTCAGATGGAGTAGAAATGTGCTCTCAAACAGGGCACAGACACAAAATCAAGTTGCAGAATACTGATTAGAATGCAAATCCCTAAAGCCAGCCAGGTCTTAAAGGTACAGACAATGTGGGTGGAGGGAGCATTAAACACAGGTTAAAGAGATGTGTATTGTCTCCAGACAGAACAGCTAGTGAGATTCTGCAAGCCCAGGGGGAAAGCTGTGGGGGTTACTGATAATGTGACATAAATCCAAGATTCCGGTTAAGGCCGTCCACATGTGTGCGGAACTTGGCTATCAGTTTCTGCTCAGCGACTCTGCGCCGTCGTGTGTCGTGAAGGCCGCCTTGGAGAACGCTTACCTGAAGATCCAAGGCTGAATGCCCGTGACTGCTGAAGTGCTCCCCCACTTCTCACTGTGTTCACCCCAGTCCAACGCCGGCATCTCCACATCATCATATCATGGGCAGCCCAATGGGATTCCCCAATCCCATGTTAACACTCGCTCTGGCAAACACCTTTACATTACAATGGCATGCAAGCACATTACACAACACTCGGAGGATTGTAGGGCTGGAGGAGGTTACTAAGATAGGGAGACATGATGCGCATATACAGTACACATATATTACTGTACACACTGTGTATACATGTTGTACAATTCTTTGTCTCCATATTGTACCTTATAAACAATACCTTTATGTAACATATCCAATACTGTGTGTAGAGTTTTTGCTTTAATTATGTAGAACTCACCATCTAAAGTAAGCAAACATTCTGTGAGGGCTGGAGTCACACAATACCATAAAGAACAAAGAACAGTACAGCACAGGAAACAGGCCCTTCGGCCCTCCAAGCCTGTGCCGCTCCTTGGTCCAACTAGACCAATCGTTTGTATCCCTCCATTCCCAGGCTGCTCATGTGACTATCCAGGTAAGTCTTAAACGATGTCAGCGTGCCTGCCTCCACCACCCTACTTGGCAGCGCATTCCAGGCCCCCACCACCCTCTGTGTAAAATACGTCCCTCTAATATCTGAGTTATACTTCGCCCCTCTCACCTTGAGCCCGTGACCCCTCGTGATCGTCACTTCTGATCTGGGAAAAAGCTTCCCACCGTTCACCCTATCTATCCCCTTCATAATCTTGTACACCATCATGGTGACTTCTGTCAAAAAAAAGTGATGTTCAGTGATTTTCAAAATATCAACAATATTCATTAATCTCCATAAATTATAAATACGAATGAGGAGAATCCTGGATTCAGGGCCTGATTGGTGCTCAGTTAGCTGGTTTTAACTGGAATGTTAGTAAATTTTACAAAGCACCTTTCAGAATTTCAGCATATTCCAAAGTCCTTTACAGCCAATGCAGTACTTTGGGAAGTGTAGAAGGATTGGATCTTTATGTCCCAAAGCTCCCAGGTACAATGTACCATTCCTTCAAGCTTCAGTTAAACCCAGTGACAATTGGTTGTCGTATTTACTGAAACATCGACTGACAACATGGGTGGGATTTTCCAGCTTTGCTCACCCCGAAACCGTAAAATCCTGCCCAAGGTCAACGGACCTTTCCATGGTCCGCCCCTCACCCACTCCGATTCCTGTGGCGGGCGGGACATTCCGGCCCATATAATTAAAGTTGCTTTATACCTCTCAGACAACAAAGAACAAAGTGACGGCTCCCAGCCTCCCTTCTGTTAGTATCATTTGAGTACAAAGATCTAGGCTGGCACTCGGGTGTAATACCGAGAGTGTGCTGCACTGTTGGAGATGCTGTTTTTCAGATGAGACGAACTGAGGCCCCATCTATTCTCCTAGGTGGGCGTGAGAGATCCAGAGGCCGTATTTCGAAGAAGACCAGGTGAAGTGTCCCCGATGTCTTGGCCAGTATTTATCCCTCAGTCAACATCACAAAAACATATTTGGCCATTGTCACGCTGTTGTTTGTGGGAGCTTGCTGTGCACATATTGTCTGCCGTGTTTCCTACAGTACAGCAGTGGCCGGGATTTTCTGGGACCCACCACGGGAGATACGGCGGATCATAGAAATCATAGAAAGAAATCATAGAAATCATAGAAATCATAGAAAGAAATCATAGAAATCATAGAAACCCTACAGTGCAGAAGGAGGCCATTCGGCCCATCGAGTCTGCACCAACCACAATCCCACCCAGGCTCTACCCCCACATATTTTACCTGCTAATCCCTCTAACCTACACATCCCAGGATTCTAAGGGGCAATTTTTTTTTTTACCTGGCCAATCAACCTAACCGCACATCTTTGGACTGTGGGAGGAAACCGGAGCACCCGGAGGAAACCCACACAGACACGAGGAGAATGTGCAAACTCCACACAGACAGTGACCCGAGCCGGGAATCGAACCCGGGACCCTGGAGCTGTGAAGCAGCAGTGCTAACCACTGTGCTACCGTGCCGCCAAAATTCACCCAAAATTCCATTGGATTCCGGTGGGGCCAGACAAATCCCGGTGACAGGAGGGATTGGAAAATTCTGCCTGGTGACTACACTTCAAAAATTCTTCATTCACACTAAAATACTTTGGGGCATCTCGTGGTTAGGAAAAAATGTGATATAAATGAAAATCTTTTTCTTCTCTTTTGCGTATCACTGCAGTAGACTGTGAGAGCACAGCATCCCATTCCAACTGGACATACTTCAGAAAATTGCATCATTTGACCTTTTGCCTGCGCCACCCCACCCAGTCGAACAGCCCATTTTCCTGTTTCAAATATTGTTAAAATTAATAAACAAATATGTTCCCAAAAATAAGAGAAAAAAGCATCACATTTTTTGAAGACTGCAATGATTTCATAGAAGAAATCATAGAAACCCTACAGTACAGAAAGAGGCCATTCGGCCCATCGAGTCTGCACCGACCACAATCCCACCCAAGCCCCACCCCCATAATCCCTACACATCTTACCCACTAATCCTTCCAATCTACGCATCCCAGGACACTAAGGGGCAATTTAACATGGCCAATCAACCTAACCCGCATATCTTTGGACTGTGGGAGGAAACCGGAGCACCCGGAGGAAACCCACGCAGACACGAGGAGAATGTGCAAACTCCACACAGACAGTGACCCGAGCCGGGAATCGAACCCAGGTCCCTGGAGCTGTGAAGCAGCAGTGCTAACCACTGTGCTACCTGTGGGAGGTTCCTAACCATCTGTTGCAGACGGCCCCGTGATATTGATCCGAACTGAGATTTCACAGGAATGAACGGAGAGGATTCGGCATTTCACTGGGCACTGAGCATGCTGGGATTTGTTGTCATCAACTCCAGCCAATGACAACTCAGCGATTTGTGTGTGGCTGTCTCTCCCCTGTTCTGATTGGATCACACATCTCCTGGGATTCCCTATTGGTGCACAGCCTGGTGGCTGCTCTGAACCCTTGACGTTTCACTGTCTTGCTTCCATTACTTTCCCAGGTCATAAGACCATGAGACCATAAGACATAGGAGCAGAATTAGGCCACTCGGCCCATCAAGTCTGCTCCGCCATTCAATTATGGCTGATATTTTTCTCATCCCCCTTCTCCTGCCTTTTCCCCATAACCCCTGACCCCCTTATTAATCAAGAACCTATCTATCTCTGTCTTAAAGACACTCAATGATCTGGCCTCCATAGCCTTCTGCGGCAAAGAGTTCCACAGATTCACCACTCTCTGGCAGAAGAAATTCCTCTTCATCTCTGTTTTAAAGGATCATCTCTTTAGCCTGAGGTTGTGCCCTCTGGTTCTAGTTTTTCCTACTAGTGGAAACATCCTTTCCACGTCTACTCTTTCCAGGCCTTGCAGTATCCTGTAAGTTTCAATAAGATCCCCCCTCATCCTTCTAAACTCCAACAAGTGATGACCCAGAGTCCTCAACTGTTCCTCATACCGACAAGCTCTTCATTCCAGGGATCATTCTTGTGAACCTCCTCTAGACCCTTTCCAAGGCCAGCACATCCTTCCTTAGATATGGGGCCCAAAATTGCTCACAATACTCCAAATGGGGTCTGACCAGGTCCTTATGCAGCCTCAGAAGTAAATCCCTGCTCTTGTATTCTAGTCCTCTTGATATGAATGCTAACATTGCATTTGCCTTCCTAACTGACGACTGAACCTGAACGTTAATCTTAAGAGAATCTTGAACAATGACACCCAAGTCCTTTTGAGTCTCTGATTTCCTATGCATTTCCCCATTTAGAAAATAGTCTATGCCTCCATTCCTCCTTCCAAAGCACATAACCTCACACTAGTTGAACAGAACTCCCACTTACCTGATGAAGGAGCAGCGCTCCGAAAGCTAGTGGCTTGTGCTACCAAATAAACATGTTGGACTTTAACCTGGTGTTGTGAGACTTCTTACTGTGTTTACCCCAGTCCAACGTCAGCATCTTCACATCATGGGATCCTAAGACCTGCAGAGGTAACAGAGATAGGGACAGACCAGTAGTCTAAAGAAATAGTGGGAAACTTGCAACACAAGGGCCACATGCGGCCCCTCTGGGTTCTGAGACATTTTGTTGACTGTTGCCCATGCACAGGGTTGCCACATTCTGCTGATTTCTGTGTCCGTGTAGTTTTTTTCACACTGGCATGACTGAAGTGATAATGCACCTAAAGCAAGGGCACATAAAGTGAAGTACGTGCTGATTGCTCACGACATTGACTGTGGGAGCTGTGCACTCCCTCTGTGTCCAAAATGTAAATATTTCATAGAATCATAGAATCCCTGCAGCGCAGAAGGAGACCATTCGGCCCATCGAGTCAGCACCAACCACAACCCCACCCAGGCCCAATTCCCGTAACCCCACAAATTAGAAACATAGAAACATAGAAAAACTACAGCACAAACAGGCCCTTCGGCCCACAAGTTGTGCCGAACACAGCCCTACCTTCTAGGCCTACCTATAACCCTCCATCCTATTACGCTCCATGTACTCATCCAGGAGTCTCTTAAAAAACCCTATTGAGTTCGCCTCCACCACCACTGACGGCAGCCGATTCCACTCGCCCACCACCCTCTGTGTGAAAAACTTACCCCTAACATCTCCCCTGTACCTACCCCCCAGCACCCTAAACCTGTGTCCTCTCGTAGCAGCCATTTCCACCCTAGGAAAAAGCCTCTGAGAGTCCACCCGATCTATACCTCTCAACATCTTATACACCTCTATTAGGTCTCCTCTCATCCTTCGTCTCTCCAAGGAGAAAAGACCGAGCTCCCTCAGCTTATCCTCATAAGGCATGCCACTCAATCCAGGCAACATCCTTGTAAATCTCCTCTGCACCCTTTCAATCTTTTCCACATCCTTCCTACAGTGAGGCGACCAGAACTGAGCACAGTACTCCAAGTGGGGTCTGACGAAGGTCTTATATAGCTGCATCATTATCCCCGGACTCCTAAACTCAATCCCTCGATTGATAAAGGCCAGCACACCATACGCCTTCTTAACCACCTCCTCCACCTGCGGGGCCAATTTTAGAGTCCTATGGACCCGGACCCCAAGGTCCTTCTGATCCTCTACAGTCTAAGAGTCTTTCCCTTTATATTGTACTCCTTCATCCCATTTGACCTACCAAAATGGACCACGCGCATTTATCTGGGTTGAAGTCCATCTGCCACTTCTCCGCCCAGTCTTGCATCCTATCTATGTCCCTCTGTAACTTCTGACATCCCTCCAGACTATCCACAACCCCACCAACCTTCGTGTCGTCGGCAAACTTACCATCCCTCCACTTCCTCATCCAGGTCATTGACGAAAATGACAAACAGCAAGGGTCACAGAACAGATCCCTGGGGCACACCACTGGTGACCGACCTCCATCTAGAGAAAGACCCATCTATACCCACTCTCTGCCTCCTTTGGGCGAGCCAGTTCTGGATCCACCGGGCAGCAGCCCCTTGGATCCCATGCCCTCTCACTTTTTCTAGCAGCCTTGCATGGGGGACCTTATCGAACACCTTGCTAAAATCCATATAAACCACATCTACCGCCTTCCCTTCGTCAATGTGTTTAGTCACATTTTTGAAGAACTCCACCAGGCTCGTAAGGCATGATCTGCCCTTGACAAAGCCCTGCTAATCCCCTGTTTTTCCCAATTGAAGTTGTTGATAGTTCTATTAATGTATAAATGATGAAGCATTTTCTATAACTCGTTATGAAATATTCAGTGTGTATTAAATATATTTAATCTTATTCATGGAGTCACGGTTAGTGAACAAGCCCGATTTCAATCTTGCGGCCACTGAGATGAAGGAGAGTCACTCAGACGGCCCACTCACTAGCCTAGGTTCATTGAATCCCTACAGTGCAGAAGGATTTTTGATTTTGATTTGATTTGATTTATTATTGTCACATGTATTAACATACAGTGAAAAGTATTGTTTCTTGCGCGCTATACAGACAAAACATACCGTTCATAGAGAAGGCAATGAGAGAGTGCAGAATGTAGTGTTACAGTCATAGCTAGGGTGTAGAGAAAGATCAACTTAATGCAAGGTAAGTCCATTCAAAAGCCTGACAGCAGCAGGGAAGAAGCTGCTCTTGAGTCGGTTGGTACGTGACCTCAGACTTTTGTATCTTTTTCCCGACGGAAGAAGGTGGAAGAGGAATGCCTGGGGTGCGTGGGGTCCTTAATTATGCTGGCTGCTTTCTCGAGGCAGCGGGAAGTGTAGACAGAGTCAATGGATGGGAGGCTCGTTTAGCAAATTACTGCGGATGCTGGAAGCTGAAAAAAAAAGAGAAAATGCTGGAAAATCTCAGCAGGTCTGGCAGCATCTGGAAGGAGAGAAAAGAGCTGACATTTCGAGTCCAGATGACTCGAAACATTTTGGTTTCAGATTCCAGCATCCGCAGTAATTTGCTTTTTTCCAGTGTTTAACTCACTGCCACTTCTCTTCCAGGTATGCCTACCCTGAAGAAGTACTGCCCTTCTCTCCGCTATGCCTTTTAGCTTTGACAAAGGGTCATCTGGACTCGGAACGTCAGCTCTTTTCTCTCCTTACAGATGCTGCCAGACCTGCTGAGCTTTTCCAGCATTTTCTCTTTTGGTTTCAGATTCCAGCATCCGCAGCAATTTGCTTTTATTTACCCTGGAAGTCCCCCTGACATTAATGGGCATTTTAGCAATGCCAATCAACGCTAACCTGAACATCTTTTATTGCCCGTCACTGATCTACAACTTTTGTACTAATAATGTTCTTTGCCCAACTCAAAGAGATTTTGGTTCTTATTTTATAGTCCATGTGGCATGAGATCTGTATTGCGTAAAATAGAAACAGGACTTTGCCGTTTAGTGGAAAGGTTATGATGTTTCTGTCATCTGTCAATCTTTCCCATCCAGAACTTCTTCGTTCTCCTGTCCGTCAACAGGGAAGTTACACTGTGCTGAAAGGAATCTCTGCTTTAAGAGCAAGCCAAACATTCCATCTCTCTGACCTTTCCAGAGTCCTGACTATTATGTGTAAGAGCCAAGAACTCGCTCAGTCCGGAGCTTTGATGAGATGTCCATCATATTTAATTTGAGAAATGCCGATTGGGATTCCTGTCATTATTATTTGTTTACGTTCTCTAGACAGGAACTCCGAGGGAGTTGGAGTTTAGGGAGGATCGCAGGAATTTTCGAATGAATGGGCTTCCTTTTGGAAAAACATTGCAGCCTCTGTGCCACATCTTGACTGACCTTTCTGATACCAATCACCACGAGTTACTGGCATCTGAGGGGCTGGGGGCGGTTGGGAGTGGGTGGGGTAGTTGTGGGGGGGGGCAGAGGGGGGTTGCGGGAGGGGGTGGGTCAAGGCTCCTGTCAACGGGAGAGGTGTGGTGTCGTGGTAATGTCACTCAACTAATAGCACAGAGCTCCAGCTTATTGCTCTGAGGGATACAGGTTCAAATCCCACCACGGCAGCTGGTGGAATTGAAATTCAAATGGTGGCAAACATGAAACTTCCATCCATTGTTCACTAATGTCCTTTAGGGAAGGAAATCTGCCATCCTTACCAGGTCTGGCCTACATGTAACTCCGGATCCACAGTGGTTGACTCTTAACTGCCCTCTGAAATTGCCCAGCAAGCCACTCAGTTCACGGGCAATTCGGGGTGGGCAATAAATACTGGTCTTGTCAATGACATCCCATAAAAGAGAAAAACATTCCGTGAGCTGGAATGTGATGGTTCGAGTGGTTTCTCCCACTCGACTGGGCGGCACGGTGGCACAATGTTAGCACTGCTGCCTCACAGCACCAGGGACCCAGGTTCAATTCTGGCCTCGGGTCACTGTCTGTGTGGAGTTTGCATGTTCTCCCCATGTCTGCGTGGGTTTCCTCCGGGTGCTCCAGTTTCCTCCCACAGTCCAAAGATGTGCAGGTTAGGTTGATTGGCCATGCTAAATTACCCCTTAGTTTCAGAGGAACCAGCAGGGTAAATGTGTGGGGTTATGGGAATAGGGCCTGGGTGGGATTGTGGTAGGTGCAGACTCGATGGGCTGAATGGCCTCCTCTGCATTGTAGGGATTCTACGATGATTCTATGATTTGTCTCTTGCATTCCAGATGATCAGACACTGACCGGGTTTCTTCGGGAGAGATGTTAGTGTTGGGAATGGGGATATGGAAAACTCCCATTTCAGATACTTTGGTGTCAGTGCCAAGCGCTCCCAGATCAGTGACACGACACTCAGATTCAGAGTAAAGCTCACTTTACTTTGTCTCTGTCACTCACCCAGACCTCAGCGGAGCCAAGCCCTGCTATTCGACAAGTGGGGTTTCCCATTCCCCAAAACTGTTTATGTGGCCCCTCCCCTGCCCCGCACCCTCCCCCTCCCCCCGCCCCCCATCCCCGCCTGAGGGAGGTGCAAACTCTCTGAAAAATGGAGATCACACTTGCTAGGATGAACCTCACCAACTTTCATCCTGAATGGAAAGTGCTGGGAAAGTGGGAGATGAAACTTTCATCCCATCAATCTGGGTTGGAGTTTAACCCAATCGCTTAAAGCAAGAAGAGAGAGTTCAAATTTCATCCTCCACAATGCAGGAAATCCAGGAGTAAAATTACCAGGAGTGTCTTCAGGAAACATTCTTTGAATTGTTTTAGCTGGATTTTAGTTGTTTTAATGGCGTCTTAGGAACAATGTAGGCCATTCAGCCTTTTGACCCTGTTCTGCCTCCAATCAACTGAACGATAGCTGGTCTGTACCTCAATTCCAGGTGGGAATGGGCAGTAAGCCAAGGGTTAGGATACAAGGGCTGGGAGCTCATGATGGAGCTGTACAAACACTGGTTAGGCCACAACTGGAGTATTGTGTGCAGTTCAGGTCACCACACTAGGATGTGATTGCACTAGAGAGGGTGCAGAGGAGATTTACCAGGATGTTGAATGGGCTGTAGAGAAGCTGGTTGACTGGGGTTGCTTTCCTTAGAGCAGGGAAGGCTGAGCGGGGACCTGATAGATGTGGATAAGATTATAGAGGGCATGGGTTGGGTGGATAGGAAGGCATTTTTCCATTAGTAGAGGGGGCAATAACCTGGGGGCAGAGATTTAAGGTAAGAGGTAGAAGGTTAAGAGGCGAGTTGAGGAGAAATGTTTTCACCCAGAGGGTGCTGGGAGTCTGGAACTCACTGCCTGAAAGGGTTTGAGTTAGAAACTCTAGTAACATTTAGGAAGCATTTAGATATTCATTTGCGTTGCCGTAACCACGAGGGCTATGGGCCAAGCGCTGAAAAATATGATTAGTGTGGTCAAATCTTTGTTGCCCAGCTTGGACACATTGGGCCGAATGGCCTCCTTCTAAATCTACGAATCAGCCTCCACTAGATTCTGCCTCATTTTCTCCTGCCATCCCACTCAATTTCTGATGACGCAGCAGAGGCCCAGGCCTAAAATGCAGCTCAGTGACACAGGCCACCCTCTTCCCAACTCCAAATTAGCTCAAGAAAGGTCAGGAAGAGGCTAATCGTAGGGAGTCACCCACATCTTATTCACTGCACTGATGTTTCTTTAATTGCCGCCTGGCTGAATAAGCGGATCTTCTCTGGGCTTCGCACAGAGCAGCCTGTCTGAGAGCAAGGGTGACTTACAGATACAAACCAGCAGGCCAGAATGAAAGGGGCATCTTCTGATCCTGTGGGACAAGTCCCGTGTGCCTTTTACTGATTGCAATTTAATGAGTGCATTCAATTCAGTTCACAATGCAGGGTATGAGATGGTGAGGATCACACATTCACATTCCAGAGAGACACTGCTGTTGTGGAAAAAACTCCAGGCACCATCTCAGATTCCAACTGCTTCCAAACAGCCCACGGCAGTTTCTGTGCACTAAGTGCAGAGCAGGTAAAAGAGAATGATTAATACTGGTCAACTCGTGTCTCACTGTCAGCTCCATGAACCGCACAGACGGGGATAAAGGAATGATTCGCTTGGTCTCCCACTTGGTCTCCCACTTTCTATGCCTTTTAGCTTTGACAAAGGATCACCTGGACTCGAAACGTCAGCTCTTTTCTCTCCTTACAGATGCTGCCAGACCTGCTGAGATTTTCCAGCGTTTTCTCTTTTGGTTTCAGATTCCAGCATCCGCAGTAATTTGCTTTTATTTAACAATTCACTTGTGTCTGGTACTGGATGACCTGTGTATGTTTTGCTGTCAACCTCTCCAGACTTTCAGAAGTGTGGCTCCGTCAATCTTTGATGAAATACAGCTTTCTTTACCGATACTTTACCTGGCAATCAAAATGGTCCAAACTATACATTATTCTGCCATTGAAAGCACAGATATAAAAGTCATCGTGACTGAGCTCTGATGGATGTCCTCATGTACATCCAAGCTGTATTTGTCTTGGAGAGTGTGTGTGTGCTCACAATGGAATTAGCAGACAGTATGCACTGAATCAATATTGAGTCTTTGTGCTGGTTTTCAGTGTGGCGTCAAAGCCACAAAAACTCTGACCAGTTTCGTGCATGTCTTTGATTAAATGGCCCAACATGTAAGTGTAGAATATCTCACTGACTGACACGTAGAGAGGCCTGGTTCTCACAACCAAAGAACAAAGGTCTCCCCAGTGTGTGGAACACAACAGCACCAGTCTGTCTCCGTAAAACTAGCTGGTTCTGTCATTGTTCTCAGGGTGTGTGTGTGATGCCAGCAAGGCTCTGTGTTTCCTGTCAGGAGAATCCATTCCAATTCTTTTCCTGCACCTAGTGGTGCGCTAAGGCAGACTTTTTGTCTGCTTCCATAGCTAGTTATTACTGGAACAGGTCACTAGTCTGTTGCCAGGGGCTTATAGCTTGAGGGACGCCACTCCACATCAAGTGTAGCTGACCAGGAGTCTGTACCGCTCTTACCGCCAGCTACTGGCGTGTTGGAAGGATTCGCAGGTTTGATAATCATTCTGTTTGGTTATGTTATGAACCCACTTTCTTTGGCCATCAAATCCTGAGGTGGGACTCGAACCCGGAACTTCTGGCTCTGAGGCAGGGATGCTACCCACTGCGCCACAACACCTATCAGTAGAATAGGTCAGCACAAAAGGAGGCCGTTCAGCCCCTTTAGACCTTTGCTGGCTCTATTGAAGGGCTATCCAGTTCATCCCACTCAGCAACCCCTACACCATATCTCCTTTCTCTTCTGCAGTTATTTATCGAATTCCCTTTTAGATTTTACTGCCTAATCTGCTTCCACCACTCTTTCAGGCAGCGCATTCAGATAACGAGCTGCTGTGTGAAATTGTTTCCCTCATTCTGCCTCGCGTTCTTTTACCAATCTCTTTGAATCTGTGTCCTCTGGATCGCGATCCCCCAGCCATTGGGAACAGCTCTTTATTCACTCCATATAAACCCTTCATGAGTTTGGACACACTCATCAGTGGAGAACAATCCCACCTTCTCCAGTCAATCCATATTGCAGCAAAGCCTTATTCCTGGAACCTTCCTGGCAACAGGTAAAGTCACCATAGTCCCAGGTGACCGTAGGCTGCTCTGTCCCTCCCCTTTGAGGGGGAGAGCTGACTGGTGGTGTTGGAACCTGAGGATCACCACATCTCAGGCGAGGGGCAAGGTTGAGAAGGCGGGGCCTTCATAAATAACCTCAGCCGGTATGGGAGTTGAGCTTGAGCTGCTGGCTGAGGGAACCATCCCAGTAACTCTCTTCCAGCAAACTTTCCAATCTGAGAGGGTGATCAAAAATACATTCCAGGCGGTAACAATGGGCAGGGGAAATATTGTCCAATTTCCTATCTGCCCGTTGTGTTCAGCGATATCAGCCTCCTCTAGAAAGGTATCCATCTCCCCTCTGAACATCTATTGAAAACCCCACACCACAGCAACAACAACCCTGACCCTTGTTTGGCTGCATGTTTGGGGTCCAGATGGGGGTCTTTGGGGTTTGTTTATTTTCCTTAAGTAAGTTGCTGAAGATGATAACCTGTTAAAACCATTATTATCTATTTCCAGTTCAGTATCTCAGTAGGTGGCATGGTGGCACAGTGGTTAGCACTGCTGCCTCACAGTGCCAGGGACCCGGGTTCAGTTCCTGCCTCGGGTCACTGTATGTGTGGGGCTTGCACGTTCTCCCCATGTCTGCGTGGGTTTTCTCCGGGTGCTCTGGTTTCCTCACACAGTCCAAAGCTGTACAGGTTAGGTGGATTGGCCATGCTACATTACCCCTTAGTGTCAGGGGATTGGCTGGGGTAAATATGAGGTGTTGCGGGGATAGGCCCTGGGTGGGATTGTTGTCAGTGCAGACTCGATGGGCCGAATGGCCTCCTTCTGCACTGTAGGGATTCTATGATTCTAACTCTGCACGAGGGTGGAATTCTTCGCCCCACCTGATCTCTGCTACTCACACAATTATCATGTGTTTCTGATGTTAACCCTTTACTTTACATCCGCTCCCAAGTTTATTTGGAAATATTTTTATTCAATTTTTTTTCCTTTTTTTAAGAAGCAAAACAATACGCCCTTAAAACCTGGTACAGCTCAGCACAATCATTTCACTGGATCGAAAAAGACCCAACACGACTGGTTCATTGAACCTCGCGCTTCAACATAAAAAAAACACAATAAAAGGATGGAGCGAACAAGGACAAAATACAAAGAGCAGGAGAAGGGGCACACACCCTCTGTATATTAGGGCCATTACTGCGTGTTTTATGGAAAGCCTTGTAGAGGTAAATCTGTGGCAGCTGTAAATTTGAGAGAGGGGCCCCATATTTCTTGGAATGAGTCTGACTTAGTTTGAAGAATACAAGTTAGAAATTCCGTTGGGATACACTCCAGAATAATTTTGTGCCAATTTTGTACAGAAGATGACTGGTCGTTGATCCAAGAACATTAAATATTTTCCTGTGCTGCTAATGTTAGAATATTATAAACCTTTTCTCATTGACATCAATCATTGGTTTATCTGGAACCCCCAGAACCGAAACAACATGCTCCCTCTCCAAGCGCGTATCAAATATTGTTTCCAGCTCTTTAACTAAATCTGGCCAGTTGTTTTTTTATAATTTGATACAAGACCAGACACAATGATCCCGGTTTTACCATCGCGTTGCGCCCGTTTTCTAGCGCGAAAACTTGGTAAAGTCGGGCGTGAGGCGAGTAGCGTGATCCGCGCCCGCCTCCGCGCCGGTTCCCCCTTTACCAAGCCCCGAAAATGGCCGCGATCAGGATCGCGCCCGAAACGGGCGCGACGGCCATTTAAATGCATTTGCATGCATTTAAATTGACTTAATGGTCTGCGCGCCCAACCTTACCAGCACTTCCCCCTTTACCACCGCGTTCGCCAATCCAGAATCGGCGTGAAACAGACATGCTCCACAAAAATCTGATTCTGGTGCTCCAGTTAGTGAGGAGATAAGTGCCGAGCATCCGACGGCTCTCTGCTTGAGATCGGTGGAGGAGGAAGAGGTTGGGGGGGGAAGGTGGGGTCCACTGCCACTCTGCCTGTGATCAGTGAGGGGGAAGGGGGGTCCGTTGCCACTCTGCCTGTGATCAGTGAGGGGGAAGGGGGGGTCCGCTGCCACTCTGCCCAAGATCAGTGAGGGGGAAGGGGGGTCCGCTGCCACTCTGCCTGGGATCAGTGAGGGGGAAGGGGGGTCCGCTGCCACTTTGCCTGAGATCAGTGAGGGGGAAGGGGGGGTTCGCTGCCACTCTGCCTGAGATCAGTGAGGGGGAAGGGGGGGTCCGCTGCCACTCTGCCTGAGATCAGTGACGGGGAAGGGGGGGTCCGCTGCCACTCTGCCTGAGATCAGTGAGGGGGAAGGGGGGGGTCCGCTGCCACTCTGCCCGAGATCAGTGAGGGGGAAGGGGGGGTCCGCTGCCACTCTGCCCGAGATCAGTGAGGGGGAAGGGGGGGTCCGCTGCCACTCTGCCTGAGATCAGTGAGGGGGAAGGGGGGGTCCGCTGCCACTCTGCCTGAGATCAGTGAGGGGGAAGGGGGGGTCTACTGCCACTCTGCCTGAGATCAGTGAGGTGGAAGGAGGGGGTCCGCTGCCATTCTGCCTGAGTTCAGTGAGGGGGAATGGGGAGTCCGCTGCCATTCTGCCTGTGATCATTGAGGGGGATGGGGGGAATAAGTCTGGGTGGCGGGGGGTGGGGGGATAAGGAGGTCAGTAATGTCTGTGGGTGCCTGGGGGAGGCATTATCTGGCCCGGGAGGGATGTGGTAGGGGATCAGGATTTTTTTTCTCTGCGCAGGCGCCGATCGGAGCTGCAGAGTTTCGGGCGCGTTAAGCCCCACCCACAGGCTTGTGCAGCGCGATTTGGAATCGCTGATATTTTTTCAGGAAGAGTGCGTATGGGGGCGCCTTAGAACGAGTCTAAACGTTGGATCTGAAACACTCCCAGTTTCAAATCCGCCCAGCACTTAGAATCAAAATGGTAAAATAGGGCCCAGAGAGTATAGTGCCCTATTGCAAATGTACATTTCTGGCACAATGGAGATATGGTGGGGTCCATCCTATTGTAATATGCAAATGATATAGAATATTCACCCTCACTCTATTAAAGACAGACATTTCATTTGCATTCTCCCAGATAGCCACCCCTTCCCCATCTTTTCATTAATATTCACCACGAGAATATTTGGGGCAGCATGGTGGCACAGTGGTTAACACTGCTGCCTCACAGCGCCAGGGACCCGGGTTCATTTCCTGGCTTGGGTCACTGTCTGTGCGAAGTCTGCACATTCTCCCCGTGTCTGCCTGGGTTTCCTCCCTGTGCTCCGGTTTCCTCTCAAACTCCAAAGATGTGCGAGTTAGGTTGATTGGCCATGCTAAATTGACCCTAGTGTCAGGGGGATTAGCAGGATAAATAAGTGGAGTTATGGGGATAGGGCCTGGGTGGGATTGTGGCTGGGGCAGACTCGATGGGCCGAATGGCCTCCTCTATATTGTAGGGATTCTATGAGATCCCTTTCCCAAATCCTCTTGTATGTTTGTATTGAGTCTAGAACATAACCTGTCATAAAAGTTACTAATTAATCGCTTTGGTTCTGTGAACAGTGGTGAGTTTTCTATCGGGGTGGCAGTGGCATTAAGATGAAAAGTTGTTTTATTCAGAATAAAGTATCTAAATTGTAAGTATTTATAAAAAGAGTGTCTGGGGATATCACACTGCTGACACAGTTGCTCAAAAGATAATAAGGAAGCTCCTCCATACAGATCCACCAATCTTGTGAGCCTCCAGTCACTCCAAATGTCAAAACCATGCTTCAAGAGAAAAGTTTCATGTGTGAGAGCAGAGGTTAACATAGAGCCTGCCCCTGCTGGATTTTTTAATATTTGTTTATGGGATGTGGGCATCGCTGTCTGGGCCAACATTGATTGCCCATCCCTGAGGGCAATTTAAGTGTCAACCACACTGCTGTGGCTCTGGAGTCACATGTAGGCCAGACCAGGTAAGGACGGCAGATTTCCTTCCCAAAAGTACATGAGTGAACCAGATGGGTTTTTCCGATAATCGGCAATGGTTTCATGGTCACTTTTAATTCCAGATTTTTATTGAATTTAAATTTCACCATCTGCTGTGGTGGGATTCGAACCCAGGCCCCCAGAGTGTTGGGTTTCTGGATTACTAGCCCAGTGACAATAGGACTATGCCACACCTTTCAGGATAAGGATGTCGGATAAGCAGCAACAGTGGAGGGGTGGAGAGAGGTGGTGGTGACATGGGTGTCATCTGTGCCCACAAAGCCCCATCCTGAGCAGGTCAATTGGTTTCAAGGTTCTGAAGAGTGATTTGAGCTGCTGTATGTACAGGATTGAGAGGTGGGGGGAGGGAGTTTGGCCTGCTACTCACAACACCATGTGACCCTGTCCCAAACCCCAGGCTTCTGTGTGGGATCATATCCAATCAAGGAGTTCTATTGAGTAGCATTGGCTTCTTGCTTGCTGAGACTCTGAATGAGGCTTCCACTTGATCTAAGCAGAAACAGGTCCCATTGGGTCCATCAGGGCATCTTGTGGCATTAGATATATTTTATAACCTGTATTATCCTTAAAATCTGTGAATGTTTGTGAAGCGATAGCTGAGGTGAAGGAGTATTGCGTTATAGTCAAACTTTTCACATTTGGTAAATGTTTATTTTTGTTGTTAAGAGCTAATTGGCCACCCAGTGACACGTTCAGCCAGGTTTTCTAGAAAACATTAAGTTACGGCCTTTTGAGCCAGGGTTCCTGTGGTGAACCATCGTTGGTTCCCACTGGATAGTACTGAGCCAGGGTCTGGCCAGTACTACAAGGATGTACATATGTTACTGTTGGGTTGTGCTACTTGTTGCTGTTGGGGTTAGGGTGGGGTTGTTACACCTTTGTACTGTAGTGTTGTGGTACATCCCAGTCGGGCTCCGCCTCCTGGGAGAGGTATAAAAGTCCCTACTCTGGCTGGGACACCTTCAATCTGGGATCGTGTATATAATTATTGGCTGCTTCATTACAGTAAATAAAAGCCTTTTATTTCCCGAGCATCTAGCCTCGTGTTTGATAACGCGCTTCAATTTTATTTACTGTTGTTAAACTCTCGTCGAAGAAAAAAAAAGAGAGTATGGAGCAGATCCTGAAGCTGGAACGCCTTACACTAGATCCACGTGCGGTGGGCGCCTCTAACACCTTCGACCACTGGCTGAAGTGCTTCGAAGACTACCTGGCAGCCTCCGCAGCGGTCACCACAGATGATGACAGACTCCGGGTCCTCCATGCGAGGGTAAGCGACACTGTCTACCTCGCGATTCGTGCGGCCACCGATTATACTAAGGCCCTCGAGCTTCTGAAGAAGCGTTATATCAAACCGCCCAACGAAATACACGCTCGTTACCTCTTAGCCACTCGACGATGGCAGTCTGGCGAAACGATGGAGGAATATGCGAACGAGCTCCTACAGCTAGCCAGGGGCTGTAACTGCAAAGCTGTGTCGGCTGAGCAGAGCATGAATGACCTCGCCCGAGATGCGTTTGTGGCGGCAGTCGGATCGTCGTACATTTGACTTAAACTGTTGGAGAAGGGTAACCTTGATCTTACCCAGGCAATCGAGCGAGCGGAGATGCTCAAGACGGCCCCCAAAAGCTTAGTATTGTATCCGGAGGACCATGTGGAGACAACGTGGCAGGAGCAGTCGCCAATCCTTCCTTGTCCCTCGGGTTCGAAATGCTGCGTGATGGCGTGCTCACACTCGGGCCAGACGACGGCAGCAGCTCCGGGCGGCCCGCGGTGCTACTTCTGTGGAGGAGCGAAGCATACTCGGCAATGGTGTCCCGCTAAGGCTGTGTTGTGCACCGCATGCGGTAAGAAAGGGCACTATTCGAAAGTGTGCCGATCTAAACCTAGGAACGGCAGTGCGGCCTGCGATTCTTCAGAGCTCGGGTCTTCGTCATCGAAATCATCGAGGGGTTCGTCCACATGCGAGGCCAGGACGACGCCATTACGGTCGACAGAGTCGGAGGTGTGTGACCACCAGGGGTCGCTGAGTTTGGCGCCATCACCCACGTGCGACTTATGGGAGCGGCCATGTTGGTCGGCACCGACCGCGAACGACCAGCAGGGGTCCTCCTCGTCGATTTCAGCTGCCTGCAGTGGCGCTCATGAACCAACGGTGGCGTCGATCATCCTGGACCAGGCCAAGCCTCATAGACTTGACAAATCTATGATGAATATCCAGGTAAATGACCACGTGATTTATTGTCTGTTTGACAGCGGGAGCACTGAGAGCTTTATCCACCCAGACACTGTGAAGCGGTGTGGACTCCAGATTCAACCTGCTAAACAGACAATCTCTATGGCATCGAGGTCCCGGTCTGTCACCGTGCTAGGGAGTTGCGTGGTAACTTTGAAGGTGCAAGGCACAGTTTACGAGCGTTTCAAGCTCCTAGTGTTGCCGTACCTTTGCGCGCCAATACTTCTCGGACTAAACTTCATGGTCCACTTGAGGAGTCTAACCCTACAGTACGGTGGGCCACTCCCTTCACTGGCAGTGGGAAAACAGCAGCAGCCTCCAAATTGCCCAACGCGCCCCGCCTGTAGCCTCTCGACGCTGAAGATCAGCACACCCTCCCTGTTCCAGAATCTTGTGCCAGGCTGCAAGCCCATCGCGACTAAAAGTAGGCGTTACAGCGCTGAGGATCGGATCTTCATTAGATCGGAGGGTCAGCGGCTCCTCAAAGAAAGGATCATACAACCTAGCGCTAGTCCGTGGAGAGCGCAGGTCGTGGTGGTCAAGAGCGGGAACAAACCCCGGATGGTCATTGACTATAGTCAGACCATTAATCGATATACGCAGCTGGATGCGTATCCTCTCCCGCGCATATCTGAAATGGTCAATCAGATTGCGCAGTACCGGGTGTTCTCCACCATAGACCTCAAGTCTGCCTACCACCAGCTCCCCATTCGCCCAGAGGACCGACAATACACGGCTTTTGAGGCGGATGGTCGCTTGTATCACTTTCTCAGGGTTCCCTTTGGTGTCACCAATGGGGTCTCGGTCTTCCAGCGTGCTATGGACCGAATGGTGGACCAGAACGGGCTGCGGGCTACCTTCCCGTACCTGGATAATGTCACCATCTGCGGCCATGACCAGCAGGACCACGACACGAATCTCCTGAATTTCCTACGCACTGCATCTCGCCTGAACCTGACCTACAACAGGGAGAAGTGTGTGTTTCGTACGCGCCGTTTAGCCATCCGAGTATACGTGGTGGAAAACGGGATCATTGGCCCTGATCCAGACCGTATGTGCCCCCTTTCTGAACTTCCCTTGCCTGCTAGTGCAAAAGCACTGAGAAGATGCTTAGGCTTCTTCTCTTATTATGCGCAGTGGGTCCCAATTACGCGGACAAAGCCCGTCCGCTCATTAAGTCCACGACTTTTCCCCTGACGCCAGAGGCCCGATTGGCCTTCGATAAATTGAAAGCCGACATCGCGAAAGCTACGATGCACGCTGTTGATGAGTCCATCCCCTTTCAGGTGGAGAGCGATGCATCTGATTTCGCCCTGGCCGCCACACTTAACCATTTTTTTCCCGCACCCTCCAAGGCCCCGAAATTCGGCACTCAGCGGTGGAAAAGGAGGCCCAGGCCATTGTGGAGGCCGTCAGGCACTGGCGCCATTACTTGGCGGGAAAACGGTTCACCCTGATCATGGACCAGCGGTCCGTGGCGTTCATGTTTAACAACACGCAGAGGGGCAAGATCAAGAATGACAAGATCTTGCGGTGGAGAATTGAGCTCTCCACCTATAACTACGACATCATGTACCGTCCAGGGAAACTCAATGAGCCCTCGGATGCCCTCTCGCGTGGAACATGCACCAGTATACAGGAGGACCGTTTGCAGGCTCTCCATAATGACCTATGCCATCCTGGGGTCACTCGGCTCTACCACTTTATAAAAGCCCGCAACCTGCCCTACTCGGTGGAGGACGTCAGGTCCGTAACAAGAAGCTGTCGGGTTTGCGCGGAAAGCAAACCGCACTTTTACCGACCTGACCGGGCACATTTAGTCAAGGCCACTCGTCCCTTCGAGAGATTGAGTGTCGATTTTAAGGGCCCCCTTCCCTCAACAGATCGGAATGTGTACTTCCTCAATATCATTGACGAGTACTCTAGGTTCCCTTTTGTTGTTCCCTGCTCTGATACATCCACTGCCACGGTTATCAAGGCATTCCGTGATCTCTTTACCCTGTTCGGGTACCCCGGCTACATCCATAGCGACAGGGGCTCGTCGTTCATGAGCGATGACTTGAGGCAATTCCTGCTCTCATACGGGATTGCCTCTAGTAGGACCACGAGCTACAACCCTAGGGGTAACGGACAGGTGGAACGTGAGAATGCTACAGTCTGGAAGGCTGTCTTACTGGCGTTGAAGTCAAAAAGTCTTCCAGTCTCCCGTTGGCAAGAGGTGCTCCCTGATGCGCTCCATTCTATTCGCTCCCTCCTGTGTACGGCAACCAATGCTACTCCCCATGAGAGGATGTTTTAATTCCCTCGGAAGTCTTCCTCGGGGACCTCATTACCGTCTTGGTTGACGTACTCAGGACCCGTCCTCCTGCGGCGACATGTAAGGGCCCGCAAGTCCGACCCGTTGGTCGAACAGGTCCATCTCCTCCACGCCAACCCTCAGTATGCCCATGTGGCATACCCTGACGGGCGAGAGGACACGGTCTCGATCCGAGACCTGGCGCCAGCAGGGGACGTAGCAACCCCTGTTGCTCCCATACCCCCTGTTACAAACCCCTTAACTCTTGTTTCTCCCCCGGACACGGCGCGGGCAGCATCGGGACCATTGCTTAACCCTTTTACTCCCGTGTACAGCTTGCCTGAGCCCAGAAGATGGTCGCCACTGCAGGGCGTGTCAGGACCCCATGGACTACCGTCACCTCAGGGTCAACCAGCCTGTGAGTCCGTGGAAGAACAGCTGGACGCCGCCTTGGGGAGAACGCCACCGCAAGTGCCTACTCCGGTGTCACCGCCGGTATTGAGGAGGTCACAACGACGGTGCGGTCCCCCTGACCGTCTGAACTTATAGACTGATGACACTTTATTCTGTTTTTGTACCCCGCCGGCCTTTGTTCTCAAAGGTGGGGTGAATGTGGTGAACCATCGTTGGTTCCCACTGGATAGTACTGAGCCAGGGGCTGGCCAGTACTACAAGGATGTACATATGTTACTGTTGGGTTGTGCTACTTGTTGCTGTTGGGGTTAGGGTGGGGTTGTTACACCTTTGTACTGTAGTGTTGTGGTACATCCCAGTCGGGCTCCGCCTCCTGGGAGAGGTATAAAAGTCCCTGCTCTGGCTGGGACCCCTTTAGTCTGGGATCGTGTATATAATTATTGGCTGCTTCATTACAGTAAATAAAAGCCTTTTATTTCCCGAGCATCTAGCCTCGTGTTTGATAACGCGCATCAGTTCCATTCTGAGATCTTTCTGTCCAGTGGTTACATCGACCGGGATGATAATACTGATATTTACAATTTCTCGGGCAAAATGTTGATAAACCAGCTTTCAAATTAATTAAATTTCATCTCCTGGAATGGAACTGTCCCTCAAATCAAAGGAGTAGTTTGGTACTTACCCTCCTTTCTCTGTCTACCATAGAACCATAGAATCCCTACAGTGCAGAAGGAGACCCTTCAGCCCATCAATTCTGTACCAACACTCCGAAAGTGCATCTTACCCAGCATCCACCCCCCCTCCCTTCCACCCACCTTATTCTCGTGACCCAGCGCATTTCCCACCGTCAATCCACATAACCTACACATCTTTGGGACTCTAAGGGAGAATTTAGCATGGCCAATGCACCTAGCCAGCACCTCTTTGGACTGTGGGAGGAAACCAGAGCACCCGGAAAAAACCCACGCAGACATGGGGAGAATGTAACTCCACACAAACAGTCAGTCAAGGTTGGAATTGAACCCGGGTCCCTGGCACTGTGAGGCAGCAATGCTAACCTCTTTGCTTCTGTGCCATACCTGGGAACTAGATTTCATACCACCCGTGTAGCTCTATGTTCTGGGCAATGTGTGGGAGATCAGCACACAATGAGTTATACCATTTTTCTGTTGAGCAGGGATGTCTTGTGTAAAGCAGGCCTAAGGCTAAAGGATCTTCTCAGATAAAGGAGCTGATGGAATATGTGAGGGGTTCCTCTGCCATGGCATTCATGGGCTGGAAGATGTTAAACTGGTCACTTGTGTTTACAGTAATAAAATGATCCAAAGAATTTGTGAAGGCAGCAGAAGCATGATAATAGAAGCACAACAACAAACTGATTACAGCAGATTGAGCAGAGGGTCCAGTTTGTTATTCTGATGTCACTTTTAGTGCTTTAATAGATGGAATGCAGAGATCAAAGGTAGGTTTAGTTTCAGAGTCACGAGTGACACAATGGCTGGAATTTTGCCGGCACGCCCGCCCGAGGCTCGTAAGATCGCGCCTGAGGCCAATGGAGAATGTTGTTCCGCGAGCCTCGGAGTGGCCGTGCCGGTAAAACCAGGGCCAATGCTGTACTTAGACTAAATTGTGAATGGTGACGTCTCATTTCACACCTGATGTTGTTTGATACAATTGCATCTGTACTCTGATCTTTAACCGAGCAGGATGAATTCGAATAAATGATACACATGCGTGTTCCTGTACTCGTCACATGTTCTGTCCTGTGCCCTGCTCTGTCCTGCACGCATGTTCTGCCCTGTACACATGTTTCTGCCCTGTACACATGTTTCTGCCCTGTACACATGTTCTGCCCTGTACACATGTTCTGCCCTGTACATGGATCATTAACCATCAGATAAGTAGGTAGCCAATCCCAAATATCTTAGAAATATCAAACTCTTGTTTTCTCACAAGGCAGCCACACTGGGAGAGTGGAACTAACTGCTGGTGGTTGCCTGCATCGTTTGGCCTGAGACACTGCTAGCTGCTTGGGCCCAGTACTTTTCCCCACCTTGTACATCTCCCAGTGATGAACAACTCACCTGAGGAGGGAGTCTAACCTCTGGAAAAGGAGTCAAGATGGCTTCATTTTGGATCAGTGGGATGCAGTTTGGGTTTGGGTCCTTTTACCAAAACAGAGCTTGCGGGAGGGCTGTTTACATTCCTGCGCCTCTGGAGATGTGGGGAACGATTCTCCGACCTCGCCATGCCTTGTGTGGATCGTGCCGATCCCGGAGAATAGCCTAAAAATCAGTTCTGTGCCCGACGCCAAACAGTTTGTGATTCTCCCGGCCACTTTCTAATGGCATGAACCAGAAAGGGTGCAAGGCAGATTAGCCTATTTAAAGTAGCATTTAAATATGCACAACCCGTTCGAATCCCAGCGCACGGAATTCTCCGATGTTCGGGCGCAGCGAGATAATGGCGAGAATCAGTCCTGGTCTCCACTCTCGGAGACCTGGCGCAATAGCCACGCCAGGGGGGCTGGGAGGCCATTGAAGCCCCCGGGTGGTCGGGAACATGGCCGCCTGGTTCCCATTGGGCAGTGGGCACCTGGAACACTGGTGAAGCCGACCGGACACCCTGGCAGTGGCAGTTGGGCAATGCCAATGTGCCAGGGTGGGGCCTGAGTGGGGGCTATGATGGAGGGGCTGTGCAGGGGGGGCTGCGCAGGTGTGGATCATGTCAGGGGTCTTGATGGCGGGGGCATGTCGGAGGTTGGGCAGGGGGACCCATCAGGAAGACCCCGATGGGCCATGTGAGCCATGTGGGGGAGGGGGTATAAGGGAGCATGTGGCCGATGGGGGAGGGGTCCCAATGTCTGTGGGGAGAGGTGGTCTCTCAATGCACTGTAAGATTGGAGCGCCCGAGCACTCAGAAATTGGGCTCACCAGCGTGCTTAGGCCCCACCCCACAATACTGGCACAGAATTTCCAACTCTCCAAAAAAGTGGGAGGATTGCAGTGTGGAGCATGGCGGAGAGAGAGACGCAGATCACTGCATTATTCTCACCGTTAAGACACATGGGTTTTTTTTGGGAGAATCCCACCTGTGAAATGTGTTTGTCTGGAGAGGGCAGGAACTGAGGTCTGAAAGCAAACACCTCCTTCGAGGACAGTTCAACTCCCTTCTCTCACTGTGCTGGTCTGTGATTGATGGCGGGTGAGAGTGAATCATTGAGGCCCTGGCAGCGGGTGAGGCTCCAGCCATTGGTAGGCTGGGGCGTGGTTGGTGTCTCTTGGCTACACGCTAGATGGACGGGGTGTGGAGAGGCTGACGGGTATCTGAAACATTGCCCAGCCTGGTGCTGGGATTTTGGGTGATTATCTAAAACCTGTGAAGGTGACTAGGTCTACTGGGCATTGGCAGCTGGGTGGGCCGTGGAGGCATTGGACATCCAAATACAAGAATGTTATTATCTGAAATTAATCAGAGAATCAAACCCACACAGATTGAAAAGCTAACTCTAATGTGAGATTGCTTCCTTCATCTTTTGCCTCACATTTCATATCAAGATTCATTCAGTTAAGTCTACGTGTTTAAACTCATTGAGAACAGCAATTGGGGAACCTTCCCTCCACATTGCCTTTTGTCCCTCCTCTATCTCATTTTTCTTTTACCTCCTTACATCAGCCGTGCCCTCTGCTGGTAGCCAGTGTTTTCACCGTACCACACCCTTCCTGTGCTGTAGTCTGTAAGAACACAAAGCAGCAATGAATCATTGGTACATCACAGTGCAGTGGCACTAACTAGTGCCAGACCTGTGACTGCTACATGTGGAAACTCAGCTCAAGCTGAACATCAGTGTTCAGGTTCTGTTTGATGAAGCAACTGAAGATGGTTGGGGCTCAGACATCTGCTTCATTAATGACCTTCCCTCCATCATAATTTCAGAAGTGGGGATGTTCGCTGATGACTGCACAATGCTCAGCACCATTCGCGACTCCTCAGATACTAAAACAGTCCATGTCCAAATGCAACAAGATCTGGACAATATCCGGGCTTAGGTTGACAAGTGGCAACTAACATTCACGTCACACAAGTGCCAGGCAATGCCCATCTCCAATGAGTGACACACCAGCTGACTTTGTGGGGAATGCATCCCATTTCCCTAGGTTGGGGCACATTGGCTGTGGCTCAGTGGCAGCATTCACATCTCTGGCTCAAGCAACATCGCAGAGCACAAAATCCAGGCTGACACAGTGCACTCACTGCATTGTAAGTGGTGGCACCTCTCAGATGAGACATTAAACCCAAATCCCAAATGTCCTCTGAAGTGAGTGGAAAAGATTCCACGGTAGTTTTCTGGAGGAGAGTCAAGGAGTTAGAACCATAGAACCATAGAAAATTACAGCTCAGAAACAGGCCTTTTGGCCCTTCTTGTCTGTGCCGAACCATTTTATGCCTAGTCCCACTGACCTGCACTTGGACCATATCCCTCCACACCCCTCTCATCCATGAACCCGTCCAAGTTTTTCTTAAATGTTAAAAGTGACCCCGCATTTACCACTTTATCCGGCAGCTCATTCCACACTCCCACCACTCTCTGCGTGAAGAAGCCCCCCCTAATATTCCCTTTAAACTTTTCTCCTTTCACCCTTAACCCATGCCCTCTGGTTTTTTTCTCCCCTAGCCTCAGCGGAAAAAGCCTGCTTGCATTCACTCTATCTATACCCATCAAAATCTTATACACCTCTATCAAATCTCCCCTCAATCTTCTACGCTCCAGGGAATAAAGTCCCAACCTATTCAATCTCTCTCTGTAACTCAGCTTCTCAAGTCCCGGCAACATCCCTTGTGAATTCTCCCAGGTGTCCTAGCCAATATTGACCCTCAACCAATATTACCAGAACCATCTGGCCATTGCTGTTACAGGAATTATCACACTTCATAAAGTATGAGTGCTTTGGTTCATAATGAGCTTGGGCAAAACATTATACAAATGCAAGTCCTTTCTTTCATCTAAGAGCTAGGGTTCAGATTGGGTTCAGCATAGAGGGCACTGCTAGCTGACCTTCCCATGGCTGCTTCAGAGCTCTATATTGTGACGGTATTGACTGATAAAGCTGTCGGCAGATATTATATATTCTCATACCCAAAGGTTCAAAACAATCAGGCTGTTCGACTCAATCGCCGGAACTCTTACCGCCTTGCCCGCAACTGAATCGGAGCGGGCGAGAGGCCGACAACGGAAATGTTCATTGACTTCGGGCGGGAATTTCCGATCTCTCTCTCTCTCAAGTGAGGCCATAAAATCCCACCCAAAATGTTGGAGCTCCATCGAGTATATTTCTTACAGTTCAGGTGGGCCTGGGTAAGATGCTGTTTTAGAGAGTCGGTACAGACTCAATGGGCTGAATGGCCTCTTTCTGCACTGTAGGAATTCTATGGTACAGCATGTGGACTGCAGTAGTTCAAGACGGTTCACCACCACCTTCTGAGGGGCAAATAGGGACGGGCAGTAAATGCATTCAGTGAATGAAAAACAAAATCTGCCTAAAGCTAAATGACCCAGTGATTGGTCTAATCCTTCAACCAATCAGAAGCAGACTGACTGGCCAATCATCCCCTGTGGGCCCGACTGGCTCAGCTTATCTAACCAATCACAGAGAATTTCCCATTGCCAGGTAGGTCACCTTGGGGTCGCCTCAAACACTGGAGACATTCTGCTCACCTCGCCTGCGGAGTGGGTGATGTAGATTGGACAGATATGGTAAAGTCGGCACCAAACACTGTCCCCACGTTAAAGATCGTCACAGAGTGACAATCCCCCTCCCCCTGCAGCTATAACAATTGTGAATCAAGGGAATGTGGATTTGCACTGAGGGCCCACGTCGAGGGGAAAAGGGAGATTGGGAATGAGCTCTTTTCACAAAGGGGCTATTACAACTTGAACATGGTCGAGTCTTTCAACTCATCACTCTGGGCTGCTTTGGAACTCTGGAAGGGTCACTGCATCAACAGAACATAGGGCCAAGAACAATTTTTAGCCACATTGGAATGTGTACGTGGATTATTGTTGTATCAAATTAGAAATGATTCAGTATTTATGTAAGAAATGAAGAGCTGATTAGTGCTTTGAAAGATTGCAGATATGCAATGAGGAAGATACAACTGAATTATGAGGCTCAGATGCAATCTCTCTCTCTCTTTGTGTTCACTGCTTGTCAGAATGACAAAGTGTGCTGATGGGCTTTATATTTTATTATAATTTTTAGGTTGGGTTTATAAGTTTCTGAGGCAATTCATGGGGAGCAGGTCTGGGTGATTATTATCTATTTAATTCAGTCCTTTAGCAAGATATGAGGACTTTGAGATCGTGGTACAGCTTCGCAACATTTAATGCAGCCAAACACAGATTGTTGTAACGTAGGCAGAAAAGCAAAACTACTTACTGTGAATCCCGGGGGAGGTAAATGGCTGGTGCACTGAGATCAGGCCACAGGAAGGACAATCGGACAATAGGGCTGCCTTTATGATGTAAAGGACTACAATCAGGCAGCATCAAGTGACACAAAGAGCAATCAGATGGGAACTCTCCTCTTCTCCAGTGTTGAAGGAATGCATTTCTTTGTTTTAAGTTTTTAGGTGTTTAATTTTAAATTTCCTCCGTGTTTCCCTGCTCCTCTCTCCAGTTTACATCAATGATCCGTCACTTTTCCTGGCATGATTCTCTGGAGCCATTCCACAAGCCAGCCAATTCAGCTGCTCGGGAACACCAGGCCTGTGTCACTTCTGACCTGGCTCAAGTACCAGAGAGCCCGAGAGGTAGAGTACTCTCTGATGTTCCTTTTCCAGTAGGGAACTGCCTGGCCCTGCCATCTCCTAGACACAGCACAGGTCAGAACATGATTGTTTTACAGACCAGAGGATGGTAGACGATGGTGTTCCCCATGGGTCAGCCCTTTTTCGCTATAAACAAATGACTTAGTATTGAAATACAGAGCAGAAATCCAAAATTTACCAATGGGATCAAATTTGGAGGAGTGGTAGACAATGAGGATGATACTAATCGACTACAATGGGATATATATAAACTACATGAGGGGATTAAGACCTTACACTATACATTTTTATTTTATATATTTGGATATCCTCACAGCTATTTCTAAAATTTAAAAAAAACTGGACAAGATTGTTTCAAATGTCTGAATCAATATCCATCTGTGACCCTGAACAAAAAGAATTATCTGTCAATATTGAAGAAACGTGTACCCCGTTATCCCTGAAGAGACACTAATGAGCCCTTGTGGGTTGCACAGGCAAAATTCAGAGGTAACTATACAAATTCCATCTGCATTTGATAACCCAAGTTAGGCAACCAAAGTCTACTCATCTGCTAGGACAAAGGGCCCCAAAACCTTCCTTTCAATTATTAGTAGTTGTGACAGCTAAATAACTTGTGAAAGCAGATGAGGAATACTCATCCCTTGCCAAAGACAATGTGGAGAGATGGGAGTCATGTGACATGGACCTCTAGCTGGTGGATCTAATTATATTGTCTTGCTGAGCTACAACTCAGTCTGTCATTTTATCACCTACCTTTTGTACCGCGGAGATGGAGTTCTGTCTAGGTTGAATAACTGGCTCTATCTAGATTGTTTCTACTGGAACTTCGGTACCCTGGCTTACAAGACTGATTCATCTCTGCACGCCTTTCTCATCATGTGAAGTCAACCCCACTGGAAAAGTGAATTATCAAGCATCGGTTTTCAACCCACTGAGATCCAAGAAGGACTGGCTCATTGGACTTCGATTTTGGAATCAATATTTCTCTTCCCATGGTCTCTGCGCTGTAAATCTTTCTTTTCTCTGTCCTCCTTTTACCGTGTGAGTGGAAAGGAGACAACATTGCTACCCTCCACTCGCATTTGAGTTTGCGCAAATAATCTCACCCTTCGAGTTCATCCTATTTCAAGTTTGCTGTGGGGTTATTAATAGAAAATTGTCTCACACCAAACCAAGGAAGTTGGGAAATATGCCACCTCATATAAAGGGGGAAACAAATAAAGAAACGCTTTTTGGTTAATAATGGATAAGAGGAGAAATTGAAGCAGTTTAAATTAGCCCTCCTCCTATTGATAACAGCGAGAAGAATGGGAGAAGAGAGCCAGGTAGAATTTAATGCAGAGAAGTGTATTGACAGAAGGGATACAGAAGGGCATAGACAGTCAATGATGCATCACGCAAACCAGCCTCCCATCCACTGACGCTGTCTACACTTCCTGCTGCCTCAGAAAAGCAGCCAGCATAATTAAGGACCCCACGCACCCTGGACATACTCTCTTCCACCTTCTTCCATCAGGTAAAGGATACAAAAGTCTGAGATCACGTACCAATTGACTGAAGAACAGCTTCCTCCCTGCTGCCATCAGACTTTTGAATGGAACTATCTCGTGTTAAGTTGATCTTTCTCCACACCCTGGGTATGACTGTAACACTACTTTCTGCACCATCTTCTTTCCTTCTCTATGAATGGTATGCTTTTCTTATGGCATGCAAGAAACAATTCTTTTCACTGTATACTAATACTTGTGACAATAATAAATCAAATCAAATCAAATTCTAAAGAATGTGCAGAGACAGAGTGGGCCTGATATGCATAGATCTTCATAAAGATAGCTGGATATATTGAGAACATGGTCAGCAATCATGTAGGACCTTGGGTTTCATAATTCGAGGTATTGATTACAAAAGCAGCAAAGTTATCCTGAACCAAAAAACAGAAAATGCTGTAAAATCTCAGCAGGTCTGACAGCATCTGTGGAGAGAGAATAGAGCCAACGTTTCGAGTCTGGATGGTTATGTTGGCTCTCTACTCTCTCCACAGATGCTGTCAGACCTGCTGAGATTTTCCAGCATTTTTTGTTTTTGCTTCAGATTCCAGCATCCATAGTATTTTGCCTTTATCTTGGAAGTTATCCTGAAACTTCATTACGCCCAAAACTGGAGTATTGCTCCCATTGCCAGTCACGGCACTTGAAGAAGGATGTGAGGCTCATTGCGCGGTTACAGTGGAATGGTTCCGGAGATGGAGGATTTCAGCTGCAATGTTAGTTTGGAGAAGGAGGGCTGTTCTCCTCAGAGTGAGGGAGGCTGAGAGGACCCGAGATTATGATGGGTTTGGATAATGCAGACAAAGAAATGCTGTTTCATTTGCTGATTGGATGGGGGCTGGGGAATATAGATAGATAGATAGAGGAAGAACCTTTTTTTTACCCAGCGAGTGGGAATTAAGTGGAACTCGCTGCCCATGAGGATGGTGGGAGCAGAGACGATCAATGACTTGAAAAGGAAATTGGATTGGCACTGGAGGGAAATCATCTTGCATTTGGGCATCACGGTGGCACAGTGGTTAGCACTGCTGCCTCCAGCAGCAGGGATTCAGGTTCAATTCCAGCCTCAGGTCACTGTCTGTGTGAAGTCTGCATGTTCTCCCTGTATCCGCGTGGGTTTCCTCCAGGTGCTCCTGTTTTCTCCCACAGTCCAAAGATGCACAGGTTAGGTTGATTGGCCATGCTAAACTGCCCCTTAATGTCAGGGGATTAGCAATGTAAATATGTGGGGTTAGGGGGAAAGGGCCTGGGTGGGATTGTTGTCAGTGCAGGCTCGAATGGTCACCCTCTGCAGTGTAGGGATTCTATGATTCTATGACTCTATGGTTACGAAGGTGAGGCAAATGGGACTGAGTGGATTGCTCTATAGAGAGCAGCACTGATGGGCCGAATGGCCTCCTGCTGTGCTACAAGTGAGCTGACTCCAGGAGAATTTCAATCCAGCTGCCCGCCTGGGTTGCTATCCTTACAGGAATGTCCTGGAGTCTCCAGCAATGAAAAGTTAATCTCCTGCATGATGGTGCCAAGGACTCTGGAGAAATTCCATCGAGTCGTTAAGAAATAATTGTGGGTTTTTAAAAAGTTCTTATTGCACTGTTTTGTTCGTCATGAAAATATTGGAGAGGGGAATAAAGTGGCTATTAGACTAACAGAAAGGAATCGTTCAGTCAGAGAGCAGAAAGCATTGACCTTTCATGTAGAGGAACATGGATTTCCATGACGACAGACATGTTTTGCGACTGATGATCGTGTGTGGTGGAGGGGGGGAGGGCAAGGCGGGTGGAAGCAGGAGGTCATGTGACAGAACCTCTCCAAACACATCCAACAGACTCCACAACGCCCCCCGCCCCCGCACCCCCCCCCCATCACCACCCTGTTGCCCTGTGTCACGGGATTGCGCGCATTCCAAGCGATGGCGATATGAGTTACAGCAGAGAGTATTCTTTACACTGAGCCGAGGAAACCATGGCGAACAATCAGGCAGGGAATCTCGATATCATTCTTTATATGGTGTAACTGTGTCAGCTGATGGAGCATCCGATCTTCACTCCCACCGTGGGGGGCCCGCTACAGATTCCCAAAAGCACTTTACCAGCTAACTGAATACTGACTTGTTACATTAAAAAACACAGGCAGAGCGAAAAAAAAGTTCAAACTGGTAATATAATCTCGGTGACATTTAGGAATCACTTGGGATTCATTTTTAGATCTAATGGTGATATTTGAACCCCCAGGCCTGTTTCTGTCCATTCCTGCTGTTCCAATACACATTACCCAGAATTTTCAATTCGTGCTGCAAAAATCTGATCGCTTTCAGAAAGTGCTTCTTGTTTCTCGCTGCATTATTCTTGAGGGTTAAGATTCTGTTTAGAATGGCCCATAACGCGAGCGGCACAGTGGTTAGCACTGCTGCCTCACAGCGCCAGGGAGCCGGGTTTGATTCCCAGTTTGGGTCACTGTCTGTGTGGAGTTTGCACATTCTCCCCGTGTCTGCGTGGGTTTCCTCCAATTTCCTCCCACAGTTCAAAAGATGTGCAGGTTAAGTGGATTGGCCATGGTAAATTGTCCCTTAGTGTCCCAAGATGTGTAGGTTAAATGGATTAAATACCTGGGGTTACAGGGATAGGGTCTGAGTGTGGTGCTTAGTCGGAGAGTCTGTGCAGACTTGATGGGCCAAATAGCCTCCTTCTGCACTGTAGGAATTCTAGGATTCTATGATTTTAACCCAGTTCACCAGCGGTAGCGTATTGTTTGGCTGGGGAGGGGGTAGTGAGGTGGGGAGGGGGGGTAACATTTCCACAGGAATAGTACAACACCCCATCCAATATTGACTCCAACGGGGAGTAAGATTGGGGCAGGGAGTCGAGTTAGTATTGCAACCACTTAGCTTCCTGATGAGTAGGGATAAAACAGCAAACAAGGAGGTTACTTGGCCCATCAGGCCGGTGCTGGCTCTGTGAGAGTGCTACTCAATCAAGAAATAAGAGGAGCTTGCAACAAAGGCAATGCAATAACCCTGGGGGACTTTAATCTTGATATAGACTGCACTAATCAAATTGGCAGAAGTTCATGGAACACATTTGAAACAGTTTCCTAGAAGAATACATCATAGAATCGGGAAGAGGCTATTTTAGCCCTGGGCTTTGATAACGAGACAGAGTTAGCAATCTCATAGCAAAGGATTCTCTGGAGAAGAGTGATCATATGTGAAAATCCCACATCGAGTTCACGAGTGACCTAATGCTGCAGCATTAAACCTAAAAAAGCCAAGGTCATGAACACTGAGCTTTACAAGACAATTATGTTTTAAAAGATAACCTTTAACTCAAGGTAAAACAGGCAATTCCAGACAAACACTTAATCTCGGAGGCATGCCCATGTGATCTTGTTGCTATGGGGTGAAAAACTCACACAGAATTCTGATAACCTTTGAGCCAGTATCTGTAAGGAAAGCTTGTAATTACAATGGAGCCCCGATTTAACGTGCCCCGATTTAGCGCGAATTTGCATATAACGCGATTGGACCCTTTTTTTCCCGCTAATAAGTGGCAAATTTAGCGCGACCCCGATTTAGCGTGACCCCGCTTTTTTCACGACCTCACTTTTATGGACCCCAACCATCGTGTTATAACGGGGCTCCACTGTACTTTAAAGTATTTGCAGGATCTGTTGTTTTCCAACACGTTTGGATCGGACTTTTGAGAGTTTGGGATGAATTTTCCCATTCCACCTGCCACGGGAATCAGAGCAGGTGAGGGATGGACCATGGAAAGGTCTGTTGACCTCGGGTGGAATTTTCTGCTTTTGGGGCGAGCTTGGCCGAAACATTCCACCTTTGTGTCACTTGTAAAGGGATCGAATATATTTTTGGGATAACTAGATATATTGGTCCATGTGACTTGGTGACCCTTGATTTGGAAGCAGTCCCAACAGAAAGGGTGTTGAAATATGGAGGCTATGTGACAGACAAAGAGAAAGCAGACAACGACAGAAAGAAGGAAGGATAGAAATGTGACATTCACGGAAGAGTGTGAGGGATGGATGGGATATTGCATTAAGCTGAGGACAGTGGTGGATTCACATGGAGCTACTGCCCAAGCAAAAGCAGCTAAGTCCTGGAATGAAAGGGACTGGAATTCTGTTTGGAAGAACGATGTAGCTTCCAGGTGGAATTGTCTGCCTACTAAATCAGTGAGACAGTCTCTGTTGTATCTGCTATTCCATGTGTAATTTGCAGCTTGTACTGACGACACTTTGCCTGTTAATTTATGTTGACTTGGACTCACATTTAAGTAAAAGTTAGAACAAGTGGAATCCTGTAGATGATGATTTCATTTGGAGGGTTGTCAGTAAATTTGGTTATTTTCATTTACGGATTCCCACCTAAATAATAACATCAATGTCGTAGTGTGAGGGGCAAATTGGCTCAGGTAGGGTGGAATTCTCCCATCCCGCCCGCAGCAGGTTTGGTAGTGGGCGGGTGTGGAAAATCTAGCGACACCTATAAAGTTGGAAACCTATCGGCGTTAAATCACAATGAAATTTTCCCAACAGCAGGTTAATGGTGAGTCGATCATCCCACTGGTGTCTTTTCATCTTGCTTGGGACCATATTGGAATTGGAAAGCTTCTCACCACAGATCAAACACATAGGCCGAGGTACGTTTTCATCTCCAGTCCATGCGAAACCGAGACTCAGATAGCTATCCACATATTGTCGACAAACTTTCTTTTTTGGAGGTTTGCTTGGGCCTGCTACTGGTGTAGAATTAAACGACTCTTCTTCAGCACTCTGTTCGAACGGCGATACTGGATGGTGGTGTGAACGCCATTTCCATTCATTTGCATCTCATGAATGCTCATTAAACAGCTGCCTGCCGGAATCCCATCAGGTCTTTCGATCTTGCATCATGGGAAATTTGTCAGTCTTAAACCTGATTGCGAAAGAGTGATGTTCACAAGGCGGTCCTCAGTTCATCAGAGACTTTGAGGTGAGGGTAACACTGCCACAGTGCTGCGCTGCTCCTGATGCGCTGTTCACCACTCTGCCCGGGGCAGACCGGTCCCTGCCTCCATCTCCATGCTGAGCTGGGCTTCATGGACAGCACCGTGCTGCTGGACCCATGGACCCTCCTGTGTCACCGAGTCAGATCAGTACAGAGCCTGGAGTTGGGGAGTACAGGGGTCTCCTTCCCCCCAGCCCCGATTCTACACACCAGTGTCTATCTGGACAGCACTGTGCTGTGGGACTCATGCAGCCGCTGCAACAAAGGTCCAAAGTTCAACCGGGGGTGGAGTGTGAGGTGAGGCGGGGGACGCGGGGGTTGCTGGAGACCTGATTTTAATATTGTTTCTGGTTCTTGGCCAGCCAGCTTAAGCGGGTCTGATGGCAACACGCATGAGTTAATTTCAACTCCAGCGTTTTAATGATGCAAACATGAAATTTGATAGACTTTGGAGTTGGAAGCAGAACAGAATGAAGTGACAGAATGGAGTGCACACATAGAATACTCCTCATTTTAATGACACCTCCCTGGACCTGGCTGCTGGGGGTGGGAAGGGCCGAAAGGAGGCTACTCTAATAATGAAGGAAGTGGCCCGCCAAGAAACAAAGTAGGCTGACGATGGAGAAAGGTTCAGCGGTGAAGAATCTTCCGGACGCTCCAAGTTCTGTTCAGCTAGATCAGTGGTTCCCAAAGAGTGCGGTGCACCACACTGGTGCGGTGAGAGAGGATGGCAAGTGTGGCGGGAAGATTCAAGGACAATCAAAGAAACATTTAAACATGGATAGATATTTTTCCAAAGTGAGAGCAAGAGCATCAAGTGATGCTGAGGACGATCCGAGTCCACGTTGTGATCCAGAATCGCCGTTCGAACAGAGTGCTGAAGAAGAGTCGTTTAATTCTACACTAGTAGCAGGCCCAAGCAAACCTCCAAAAAAGAAAGTTTGTCGACAATATATGGATAGCTATCTGAGTCTCGGTTTCACATGGACTGGAGATGAAAACGTACCTCGGCCTATGTGTTTGATCTGTGGTGAGAAGCTTTCCAATTCCAATATGGTCCCAAGCAAGATGAAAAGACATCTGTTGTCAAAACATGGAAATCTGGCAAACAAGGATGTTCAATATTTTGAAAGGCTTTTAGAACAGCAGAAATGCCAACGATCATATTTCGAAAAACGAATGACAGTCTCAGATAAGATGCAGATTGTATCTTACCAAGTGGCTGAATTGATTGCTCAACAGACAAAACCACATACAATAGCTGAAAAATTGATTCAGCCTGCCTGCAGCTTGATTGTGAAAACTTTGTTTGGTGATGATGCTGAGCGAGAAGTTATGGAAATTCCTTTGTCTGATAATACAATTCGCAGAAGAATAATTGATATGTCAGCTAATATTGAGAAGCGTGTTTCCGAAAGTATGAAGAATTCTAAATTTGCCATTCAAGTTGATGAATCGACTGACATTAGTGGAAAAGCACAGTTGCTATATCAGATTCATTCACAATGACGAAATAATCACACAGTTTCTATTTTGCAAGGAACTTGAAAAACATACCAGAGGACAAGATATTTTCCAAACCTTGTCTGAGTATTTGGAAAAAGTTGAGATTTCATGGGATTCTTGTATTGGAATTTGTACGGATGGAGCGCCATGTATGATAGGGAATGTGAGAGGCTTGGCGGCACTCATTGATGTGCGATTAAATCACTCGGGAGGCTAGATTGTACCCGGGAAATAAAGGCTTTTATTACTGACAAGAATGGAGCACACTATATACAATACAATCCCAGACTAAAGGGTCTCCAAGCAGTGCAGTGACCTTTATACTTCCCCTGGTAGGCGGAGCCAACTGGAGTGTACCACAGAACAATATCAACAGGGAGAACAGCCCAACCCTAACACCAACAGTAATTATAGTAACATATCTACAAACCCCATAGTGCTGACCATCCATGGCTCAGCACTCATAGTGGTAACCAACTATGGTTCACCACATTCACCCCTCCTTTAAAGACAAAGGCCGGTGGGGCAAAAAAAACCAGAACAACTGTTCATATATTCACAAGTTCAGTCGTATTGGAGGACCGCACCGTCTCTGCGACCTCCTCAACACTGGCGGTAACGCCGGTTCTGGTGACCGTGGTGACCTTCTCTCCAAGGCGGTGTCCAGTGACTCCCCCAGTTCCTCACGGACAGGTGGACCACGAGGTGGTGACAATCTGCTGGACTCGAGCACGCCTCGAGGTGGTGACAATCTCCTGGACTCAGGCAAGCTGTACACGGGAGTAAGAGGATTAAGTGGTGGTCCCGATACTGCCCGCGCCGTGTCAGGAGGGGAGATAAGGGTCGGGGGGTCCCTAACTAGGGGTGTGGGAGCGACTGGGGTGTCCAAGTCCCCTGCTGGCGCCAGATCTCTAATAGAGACCGTGTCCTCTTGCCCGTCAGAGTATGCCACATAGGCATATTGAGGGTTGGCGTGGAGGAGATGGACCTGTTCAACCAAAGGGCCGGACTTGCGGGTCCTAACATGCCGCCGCAGGAGGACAGGTCCTGACTGCGTCAACCAAGACGGTAATGAGGTTCCAGAGGAAGACTTCCTAGGGAAGGAAAACATCCTCTCATGTGGAGTAGCGTTGGTTGCCGTACACAGGAGTGAGCGGATAAAATGGAGCGCATCAGAGAGTACCTCTTGCCAATGGGAGACTGGAAGACCTTTAGACCTCAACGCCAGTAAGACAGCCTTCCAGACTGTAGCATTTTCTCGTTCAACCTGTCCGTTACCCCTAGGGTTGTAACTCGTAGTTCTACTTGAGGCAATCCCTTTTGAGAGCAGGTATTGCCTCAAGTCGTCACTCATGAATGACGAGCCCCTATCACTGTGGATATAGCTGGGGTAACCGAACAGGGTGAAAAGATCCCGTAATGCTTTAATGACCGTGGCAGTGGTCGTATCAGAACAGGGAATGACAAAAGGGAATCGTGAGTACTCGTCAATCACATTGAGGAAGTACACATTCCGATCTGGCAAGGGAAGGGGGCCCTTGAAGTTCACACTCAGTCTTTCAAAAGGACGAGTGGCTTTAATGAGGTGTGCCCTGTCAGGTCGGTAGAAGTGCGGTTTGCATTCAGCACATACCTGGCAGCTTCGGGTTATGGACCTGACATCCTCCACTGAGTAGGGTAGATTCCGGGCCTTGACGAAATGGAAGAGCCAAGTGACCCCCGGATGGCAGAGGTCATTGTGGAGGGCCTGTAATCGATTCTCCTGCACACTTGCACATGTTCCATGCGACAGGGCGTCTGAGGGCTCATTGAGCTTCCCTGGACGGTACATGATATCATAATTATAGGTGGAGAGTTCGATTCTCCACCTCAAGATTTTATCATTTTTGATCTTACCCCGTAACGTGTTGTTGAACATGAACGCCACGGACCGCTGGTCCGTGAGCAGGGTGAATCGTTTTCCCGCCAAGTAATGGCGCCAATGCCGAACGGCCTCCACAATGGCCTGGGCCTCCTTTTCCACCGCAGAGTGTCGAATTTCGGGGCCTTGGAGGGTGCGAGAGAAAAAGGCGACGGGCCTGCCCGCCTGGTTAAGTGTGGCGGCCAGGGTGAAATCCGATGCATCACTCTCCACCTGAAAGGGGATGGACTCATCAACAGCGTGCATCGTGGCTTTCGCGATGTCGACTTTTATCCCTTCAAAGGCGAAGCGAGCCTCTGGTGCTAGGGGAAAGGAGGTAGACTTGATGAGCGGACGGGCTTTGTCTGCATAATTGGGAACCCACTGTGCATAGTATGAGAAGAAGCCTAAGCATCTTCTCAGTGCTTTGATGCTAGTGGGCAGGGGAAGTTCCAGGAGGGGACGCATACGGTCTGGATCAGGGCCAAGGACCCCGTTTTCCACCACGTATCCGAGAATTGCTAAACGGCGCTTGCGAAATGCGCACTTCTCCCTGTTGTAGGTCAGATTCAGGCGAGACGCAGTGCGTAAGAATCTAAGGAGGTTGGCATCGTGGTCCTGCTGGTCATGGCCACAGATAGTGACGTTATCCAGGTACGGGAAGGTAGCCCGCAGCCCGTTTTGGTCCACCATTCGGTCCATAGCACGCTGGAAGACCGAGACCCCATTCGTGACGCCAAAGGGAACCCTTAAAAAGTGATAACGACGACCATCTGCCTCAAAGGCCGTGTATTTTCGGTCCTCTGGGCGAATGGGGAGCTGGTGGTAAGCTGACTTCAAGTCAATGGTGGAGAACACCCGGTACGGCGCAATCTGGTTGACCATGTCAGATATGCGCGGGAGAGGATACGCATCCAGCTGCGTGTATCTATTAATGGTCTGACTATAGACTATGACCATCCGGGGTTTGTATCCAGTTTTAACCACCACTACTTGCGCTCTCCATGGACTCGAGCTAGGTTGGATGATCCCTTCCCTGAGGAGCCGCTGAACTTCAGATCGAATAAAGATCCGATCCTCAGCGCTGTAACGCCTGCTCTTGGTTGCGATGGGCTTGCAGCCTGGCACTAGATTCTCGAATAAGGATGGTGGGGTGATTCTGAGTGTCGAAAGGCTACACGTGGAGCGCGCTGGGCAATTTGGAGGCTGCTGTGCTCCCACTGAAAGTGGAGGGAGTGGCCCATCATACTGCAGGGTTACACTCCTCAGGTGGACCATAAAGTCTAGTCCCAGGAACATCGGAGCGCAAAGGTGCGGTAACACAAGGAGCCGGAAGTTCTCGTAAACTGTGCCCCGCACCGTCAGGTTGACCACGCAGCTCCCTAGCACGGTAACAGACCGGGACCTCGACGCCATCGAAATTGTCTGTCTGACAGTCCGTACTCGGAGACCGCACCGTTTCACGGTGTCAGGGTGAATGAAGCTCTCCGTGCTCCCGCTGTCAAACAAACAATGAATTTGGCGTCCGTTTACCTCTATGTCCATCATGGACTTGTTGACTCTGTGAGGCTTGGCCTGGTCCAGGATGATTGACGCCACCGTTGGGTCTTGGATGCCGCTGCAGGCAGCTGAGATGGTTGATGATGATGACCCCTGCTGGTCGTCTGTGGTCGGTGCCGACTAAAATGGCTGCGCCCATGGATCGCACGTGGTCGGTGGCACTAAAAGTGGCGGCCCCTGCAGGTCGCACATGTCTTGCATCTCCGTCATCAGGAATGGCGGCGCTCTGGAATCCCACATGGTGGAAGACCTTGAAGATGCTGGAGACAAGGAGACAGGCTCAGGAGAATCACACGCCGCACTGCTAGGTTTGGAGGGTGGTTTGGTCCTGCAGACTTTGGCATAATGCCCTTTCTTTCCGCGCGCGGAGCACAATACCGTTCTGGCTGGACATCGTTGCCGAGGGTGTTTCGCCAATCCACAGAAGTAACACCGCGGGCCTCCTGGAGCTGCCGTCGTCGTCAGGTCCGAGGTTGGGAACACAATCGCGCAGTTTTTCGGAGCCGCTGAATAAAGTAGTCGGTGGCTGTACTTGCCACGATGTTCCCACGTGGTCGGTGGGGTACGTTTCTAGGCTTCTGGAGGCCGTCTCCATAGCGTCAGCCAATTCTACTGTCTTAGCGAGGTCCAGATTACCTTGCTCTAACAGCCGGAGGCGAATGTACGACGAGCCGATTCCCGCCACGAACGCATCGCGGATCAAGTCGCTCGTATACTGGGCCGTCGACACTGACTTGCAGTTGCAGGCTCTGGCTAGCTGCTGGAGTTCACCCAGGTACTGTTCTGTCATTTCGCCGGGCTGCCGCCGTCGAGTGGCTAGAAGGTGTCGAGCATGGATCTCGTTTGGTGGTTTGTTGTACCGCTTCTTTAGTAGTTCGATGGCCCCTTTGTAGTCTTGGGCATCGCGGATTGCTAAGTATACGGTGTCGCTTACCCTTGCGTGGAGGACCCGCAGTCTATCGTCGTCGTTTTGAATGGCTGTTGAGGCATCGATGTAGTCTTGAAAACACTTTAACCAATGGTCGAAAGTGTTCGACGCTCCTGCCGCACGTGGATCTAAAGTAAGCCGATCGGGTTTCAACATTTGCTCCATGGTTTTCAAAATTTTGTCAGTAATAAAATTGATGCGCGATTAAATCACTCGGGAGGCTAGATTGTACCCGGGAAATAAAGGCTTTTATTACTGACAAGAATGGAGCACACTATATACAATACAATCCCAGACTAAAGGGTCTCCAGGCAGTGCAGTGACCTTTATGCTTCCCCTGGTAGGCAGAGCCAACTGGAGTGTACCACAGAACAATATCAACAGGTAGAACAGCCCAACCCTAACACCAACAGTAATTACAGTAACATATCTACAAACCCCATAGTGCTGACCATCCATGGCTCAGCACTCGTAGTGGTAACCAACTATGGTTCACCACACTCATCAAACAGAAAAATCCAGATGCAATATCAACTCACTGTTTTTTACACAGAGAGGCATTAATCACCAAGACCCTTGTAGCTGATTTGAAGTTGGTTCTAGATCAGCCTGTGCGTATTGTGAACTTCATCAAAGCAAAACCACTAAAGGCGCGGTTATTTGCTCAACTCCGCAAAGACGTGGAATCAAAACATCAATGCCTAATTCTGCACTCGGAGGTTCGCTGGATGTCCCGCGGAAAAGTTTTAAATCGGGTGTTGGAACTGAAGAACGAATTAAGAGAATTTTTGGAACAAGAAGGGAACCCATTGTACCACCAACTGGATGACAATGACCGGTGTGCAAAGCTGGCATATTTAGCCGATATATTTTCCCGGTTGAATGTGCTCAATGCCAGTATGCAAGGCCGCGATGACAATATCCTCACAACTACAGACAAACTAACTGCATTCAAAAAAAAGCTTCAGCTCCAGCTCGGAAGAGCGATGCAACATAACCTTGAAAAGTTCCCACTGTAAAATGTTTTAAAACGAGCAATGAATTGTACGGCCTCATACAGGAACATCTTGCAACACTGATAGAAAAGATTGATCATTACTTCCCATCGTTGTCTACAGAAAAATTCGACTGGGTTAGAGACCCCTTTGCGAATTCCAGCTGTTCAGGTCTGACATTGGATGAGTAGGAGGGAATGGCCTGCATTTCGAGTGATCGCACCTTGAAAATGAAACACGGGAGTATGCCACTGGACTCTTTTTGGATATACAACCAGAAACAGTATCCACACATCTCTTCAAGAGCATTAGCTATTCTTCTACAGTTCTCCATGACATATTGTTGTGAACAGGGATTTTCACCTCTGACAAATATCAGAGACCAGAAAAGAGAAAGGCTTCTTTGTGTTGATGAGGAGATGAGAGTTTGTTTGACTCAAATTAGACCTAATATGAATGAGATTACCCGACAAAAACAAGCTCACACCTCTCATTGAGTTTGTATACTTACTTAAGGTTACATATGTACGAGGCTCGTCTATAAGTATATTTTGGGAATGAATCATGTTTTTATGTAGCTGCATTGTTTTATACTTTCTGGATGTCCCATGGTCATATTATAAAGTAGTTGTGTTCTATGTTATGAATCAAGCACTGCTAGGAGTTGTTTTTTTTTGTTTTTGAATGCATTTCTTATCAATAAAAAATTCGGTGTGGCGCGAGCAAATTTTTATTCCGAAAGTGCGGCCCAGTGAAAAAGGTTTGGGAACCACTGATCTAGATGCAGATTGGTGGGGGAGGGGGGCTGCGGGGTAACACATGGGGCAGTAGCACCATACATTTGGCCCAAAGTGGGAACGGCATGTTGGCACAGTGGTTAGCACTGCTGCCTCACAGCGCCAGGTACCCGGGTTCAATCCGATCTCAGGTCACTGTCTGTGTGGAGGTTGCACGTTGTCCCCGTGTCTTTGTCGATATCCTCCGGATGCTCTAGTTTCCTCCCACAGTCCAAAGATGTGCGGGTTAGGTAGACTGACCTTGCTGAATTGCCCCTTAGTGTCCAAAGATGTGTAGGTTAGGGGGGATTAGTGGGGTAAATATGTGGGGTTACTGGGATAGTGCAGGGTAGGCCTGGGTATGACTCCCTGTCGGAGAGTCGGTGTAGACTTGATGGGCTGAATGGCCTCCTTGTGCACTGTAGGGATTCTATGATGATGATTCTACGTACTGTACAATATTCCAGTCGTACTTTGCACTATTGCAGAGAGATTGGAAAAGCTCATCTCAAACATGAATAACATCATGTTGCAGGTTTTTGCCATGATCCCCTCCAAGTCACTCACCATCCTGACGTGGAAATATATTGCCATTCCTTCATTGTTGCTGGGTCAAAACCCTTCCTAACAGCACTGTGTATGTACCTACACATGATGTGGAGATGCCGGCGTTGGACTGGGGTGAACACAGTAAGAAGTCTCACAACACCAGGTTAAAGTCCAACAGGTTTATTTGGTAGCAAATACCATAAGCTTTCGAAATGTGCACATTTCCACTCCATCTGACGAAGGAGCAGCGCTCCGAAAGCTTATGGTATTTGCTACCAAATAAACCTGTTGGACTTTAACCTGGTGTTGTGAGACTTCTTACTGTGTACCTACACCCCAGGGACTGCAGTGGTTCAAGAAGGCAGCTCACCCCCACCTTCTGAATAGCAATTAGGGATGGGCAATAAATGCTGATCTGAATTTTAAAAATATCTTGCACTTACTTGAAAGATTTCCACACATATTTCTTCCACCACTTTCCTTCTGCTTTTAGGGCTTTTGTAGAATACTCCTGTTAGCTAAATCAATCCTTTCTTATCCTTTATTTCAATCCCTATGGATCTGATTCTATCTCAGTGTTAGTTATGTCCCTTTTTTTGATTGTTCTTACATTATATCTAATTAGCACAGTGCCCCTACTTTTTCTGCGTCCTTTCTTATATCTGCAAGATTATGCTACACTCTCTGTGTCTTACCAGTTTAAAGTCATGTCTTCAGCCCTGTTTATCCTTACTATGTGGTCTCTGGGCACCATCGCATTGATCATAGAAGATCATAGAAACACTACAGTGCAGAAAGAGGCCATTTGGCCCATCGAGTCTGCACCGACCACAATCTCACCCAGGCCCTACCCCGTTATCCCTACATATTTACCAGCTAATCCCTCTAACCTACGCATCTCAGGACACTAAGGGGCAATTTTAGCACAGCCAATCAACCTAACCCGCACATCTTTGGACTGTGGGAGGAAACCGGAGCACCCGGAGGAAACCCACACAGACATGAGGAGAATGTGCAAACTCCACTCAGACAGTGACCGACAGTGACCCAAGTCGGGAATTGAACCCAGGTCCCTGGAGCTGTGAAGCAGCAGTGCTAACCACTGTGCTACCGTGCCGCATTGAGAAGGAAGATGGTGCAGCAGCACTGCTTTCTCTTGTATGGAGGGAATGGAATTCCTCCTTCCCACACCACTCCAGCAGACACCTTGCTGCTCTGTCCAGCTGTATGTCAGTTATCAGGTGGCTTGGGTAGTAATCGCAGGATTGCCGCCCACGAGCTCCTGTTTTTTTAATGTAGATCCTATTTCCTGAAATCCCTGAGTGAGGCTTCCTCCCTTGTTTATTTTTGTCATTGGTGCCGAGACCATCCACGGCACTGACCCCTCCTCTCTGTTCAACACATTCAGTCTCCTTGGCCACAGTTCCACAGCTTTTTAGAATCCCTACAGTGCAGAAGGAGGCCATTTGGGCCATCGAGTCTGCACAACCACAATTCCACCCAAGCCCTATTCCTGCAACCCTCAGTTACCCTGCTAATCCCCCTGACTCTGAGGGGCAATTGAGCATGGCCAATCAACCTAACCCGCACATCTTTGGACAACTTTTTCTAGGTAGATTTTGGTATCTGCCTACAACTTCTTTTATATAATTATGCTGTTTATGGCACAGTCCAAATGGTCCTTTAACATTTCTCCTAAAGCGGGGCTGAATTTGCAATGCTCTGCTAACGCTGTCAAATTGACCAACAAGTTTGAAAGACTGTCTCCCAAGTTCACAGACGGCTGAGTAAAATTTGTACTTCAACGTAACGATTGAGTGTCGGGGGTCAAAATGATTTTTAACGAGCTCAACTTTCTGGTCAAAAGATTTTGGGGGGAATTTTTCCGTCCTGCCCAACATGGGAATCGTAGCAGCTGGGGAAGGGGATGGGGTGGGGTGGGGGGGGGGGGGGGGCTGGGGGTGGACCATGGAAAGGTCCATTGACCTCTGGTGGAACTTTCCAGATTTGGGGCGTGCGCAGCTGGAAAATCCCACCCTTGGCGTCTGGAACATCAGGAGATGTTAAGCTTTTGGTGAAGCTGTAAGTCTGTGGGCCACAAACTGTGAGCAGAATAACCTTTCACTTTACTTCAATTGTTACCTCATTTGCCACAAAGATGTAACACAGTCTTTCAATAAACTGCCCCCAGTTTTCTACTTCGGGGTTGAAGTGTTATAATTTCCCAATCAAAGGCATTTTAACATGTACCTGTACCTTGCTCTTCCTTATCTTTGATGCTCCAGTCTCTTTCCCCTCTGGCCATGTACTGCGAACCCCACGGAACTTGGAAAGTTGTTCCTCGTTGACAATGGAATGAATCGAGGGGGACCCGATGGGGTTTCAGTACACAAAGGCTTTATTGCTAAAGCAACGAATAATGATGGCGGGAATTCCCCGGCCATCGTTTACGCCGGTGGGATTCTCCGGTCCCGCTGGCAGTGCACACCCGCCCATGGGTTTCCTGCCGGCGTGGGGTGACATCAGTGGGAATTCCCATTGACAGCAGTGGAACCAGAGAATCCCGCCACCAACAAACACCGTGCCAGTTCCTGCCAGCGGAAAACATGCGGCTGGGTGACCGGAGAATTCGGCCCAATGTCTACAAACAGGATCAGACTGAATAACGATACAACTGTACATTACTCTTCACTCGTTCCAACTGCCAATCTTTCCCAACCCGGTTTATGTGACCTCGAACTCGATTGGCTCAGCTTCCATAGGGTCACACAAAATGACAAATGGTCCAGTCTGACCACGTGGCCCTTAGGGAACACCCCCTTAAAGGGACATTGCCAACATTGGGTAAGGGGGATAAGGAAGTGGAGTTTCTACAATATGTACAGGACTCCTTTCCAACTCAATATGTAAAATCTCATTGAGGGAACATTCAGTTTTCAATCCAGTGATGGGGAATGCACTAGAGCAGAGAAGAGAAGTAAAAGTAGGGGGAAAGTTAGGCAATAGTGACCATAATATAATACTTTAGAATCATGATAAACAAATATGATGAAAACCAAGATAACAGATAGGAGAATAATTGATTTTGAGGGGCTGAGAATAGAACTTGGGAAAGTCAAATGGCAAATATATTGGCATCGAAACACTTAAAACCCTGTTCACAGAGAGCAAGAAAATATATTCCAGTAAATGGAAAGAACAATGAAACATTAGTGGATTCCTTGGATGAAGAAAGAGATTAGGGAACAGCTGAGGGGTTAGAAAATAAAAATCCAATAAGCAAATAAACATGATAAGAGAGAATATGAAGAAACTGAAAATAAATGAGAAAAAAATGGCTAGAAAGGTAGAGAACAGTCAGGTAGTTAAATTATCAACAAACATTAAATAAAATAGTGAAATGTTTTTGACACATCAATAAAAAAGAAAGCTGTGATGGGAGTAGAAGTGTCAAAAGATCAATAGCATAATACCACACCATAGGTGAGGCGGTGGCCTAGTGGTATTATCGCTAGACTATTAATCCAGTAACTCAGCTAATGTTCTGGGGACCCGGTTTCAAATCCCGTAGGCCAGACCAGATCCTTATCTGGTCTGGCCTACATGTGACTCCAGAGCTACAGCAATGTGTTTGACTCTCAACTGCCCTTGGGCAACTAGGGATGGGCAATAAATGCTGGCCAGCCAATGACGCTCATGTCCCATGAATGAATTAAACAATGACAGAAATATTAAATAATCACTTTTCTTCAGTACCTATCAGGGAGCTAGAACAGATAGATATAACACAGAGTGATGAGATGAGCAATGAGGTAACTGTGTTTAAAATAAAGAAGGGAATGTATTAAACATCTAGCCTTTGGGCTAGATGAATTGCATCCAGGTAATTTAAAATAATCTAGGGAAGAGATAGCAGAAACTTTACCACTCACATTGAATAATTTGTTATTAAAAAATGCAGTGCCAGAGGTGGCTACCCAATGTTATGCCTATATTTAATGAGGGAGGGATCGGGGGGGGGGGGGGGGGGGGGGGGGGTAGAACATATCTAAGGAATTATAAACCAGACAGCTTAATGTCAGTAAAGGAAAAATAATGAATTCTTCTTAAATGAGAGAATTGAAGGACATCTAGAAATGAGAACTATAATAATGAAAGGGAAGGACTTGCTTGTCTGACCTTTCTGGTTTGCTGAGGAGGTAACAGAGAGACTAGACAATGGGAATATCGTAGATGTAATTTATCTGGATTTTCCGAAAGCCTTTGATAAGATTCCCCAAAATAGGCCAGTGAATCAGGTCACAGAATGTGGAGTCAGGGGACAAGTTGCAGAATGGATTGCTGGTTGGCTTCAGGACAGAAAGAGACTGGGAGTAAGGAGTAATTATTCCAATTGGCAGAGGAGGGGAACGATGGTGAAGGGAACGGTGCTCGGAGCCTGATGTTCACAATTAACATTAACAATTTGGACTTTGGAATCAAAAAGATCATCTATAAATTTGCAGGTGGTGCAAAATTTTGGGGATGATCATTATTAAAAGGCACTGCAACAAATGACAGGAGGATACTAATTAACTTCCAGAATGGACAAATGATGTTCAACTCAGATACATTTTGCTAGGAAGATTAGAGAGGTTATTTATTACTTGGCGGGTGCGAGTCTAGGTGGGCTAGCAGAACAAAGGGATCTCAGAGTACAAATAGGCCCATCCCCAGAATATCAGCCCCAGAGTGGAAAGGCCATTAAAACAAAGCAAACCAAGCACCAGATTTTATTTATAGGGGGATGGAATTGTAAAGTGGATGCAAAATCTAGGTTAGATCACATTTAAAGCATCGTGTGCAATTCTGGTCACCGTATTATAAAAAGGACATTGAGGTACTAGAGAAGATGTGGAGGAGATTTAAAAGGATGATGCCAGAAGGGCGGCACAGTGGCACAGTGGTTAGCACTGCTGCCTTACAGTGCCATGGACCCGGGTTTGATTCCCAGCTTGGATCACTGGCTATGCGGAGTTTGCACCTTCTCCCCATGTCTGTGTGGGTTTACTCCGGGTGCTCCGGTTTCCTCCCACAGCCCAAAAGACGTGCTGGTTAGGTGTATTGGCCATGCTAAATTCTCCCTCAGTGTACCCAACAGGTGTCAGAATGTGGCAACTAGGGGAATTTCACAGTAACTTCATTGCAGTGTTAATGTAAGCCTATTTGTGACTAATAAATAAACTTTGCTTTAAAGAAATGTGAGGGTATACATATCAGGTAAGGACCAACAGGCTGGATCTCTTTTTATCTCTGGGGATCAGTTAACTCAGTTGGCTGGATGGCTGGTTAGTGATGCAGAGAGAGAGACCAACAGCATGGGTTCAATTCCCATACTAGCTGAGGTTATTCATGAGGGCCTGTCTTCTTAGCCCTATCCCTTGCCTGAGATGTGGTGGTTCTCAGGCTTAATCGCCACCAGTTTCTGAGAGGGAGAGTAGCCCATGGTTATCTGAGATTATGGCACCTTTAACTCTTTTCTCTTGAAAAACGAAGGCTGAGGGGTGATCATTAAAAGGCTGAGGGTGGTCTTTAAAATGATGATGTGGAGATGCCGGGTTGGACTGGGGTAAACACAGTAAGAAGTCTCACAACACCAGGTTAAAGTCCAACAGGTTTATTTGGTTGCACAAGCCGCTAGCTTTCGGAGCGCTGCTCCTTCATCAGGTGAGTGGGAGTTCTGTTCACAAACAGGGCATATAAAGACACAAACTCAATTTACAAAATAATGGTTGGAATGCGAGTCTTTACAGGTAATCAAGTCTTAAAGGTACAGACAGTGTGAGTGGAGAGAGGGTTAAGCACAGGTTAAAGAGAAGTGTATTGTCTCCAGACCGGACAGTTAGAGAGATTTTGCAAGCCCAGGCAAGTCGTGGGGGTTACAGATAGTGATAGATGGGAGTGGGGGTGCGGTCAGGAGTGGGGGTGGGGATGGCAGTGGGAGTGGGTGGGGGGGATGGTTGTTGTGGGGATAGGTTGGTAGTAGGGGTTGGGGTGGGGGTGGGGGTGGGGATGGTGATGTGGATGGGAGTTGGGGTGGGGTTGGGGGTGGGGGTGAGAGTGCGACAGGGATAGGGGTGGGGATGGCGGTGGGAGTGGGGGTTGGGGTGGGGATGGGGTGGGGGTGGGGATGGGGGTGGGGGTGATGAGTGGGGGTGAAGGTGGGGGTGGCGCTGAGGTGGGTGTGGGGTGGGGGTGGGGAAGGGGGTGGGAGTGGGGGTGTGTGTGGGGGTGGGGTTGGTGGTGGGGGTAGGTATGGGGTGGGTGTGGGGAAGGGGTGGGGGGTGGGGAAGGGGTGAGTGTGGGGGTGGGGGTCAGATTGTGGTGGGAGTGGGGGTGGAGGGACGTTTGGGGGATGGAGGGGTGGGGGGTAGTGGTGGGTGGCAGTTGGGGAACCTGCCATCCTCCAAGCTCTACCTCAATGAGGTGTGTGCTCTAAAGGGTCGCGGGTACCCTCACATCCTGCCGCCAACTAAAATCCTTCAGGGGCAACCTCTTCCACTGTGGGCAGCATGGTGGCACAGTGGTTAGCACTGCTGCCTCCCAGCAGCAGGGACCAGGGTTCAATTCCGACCTTGGGTGACTGTGTGGATTGAGGGTTAAATCCTCAGTTTGAATATTTCAATTACTTACCCAGCAGCTTGACAGAGATTCACTTGCAAACCCGTCTGGGTTAAAGCTGGAAGTGGGAGGGTTCACGCCGGGTTCCTGATTCAATGTCACTTTTTGGTGCGTTAGTCCCTTGGTTGAACTCAAGCCCACCTCCCCTGGCAGCTCACATTCTACACAATGGCTGCCAGTTTAATCCCGTGCAGTTATGTTCATGAGTAGGGTTGGGTGGGTAAGGGGTGGATGGGGAGTGGCAGGGGGCTAATGTCAGGCTGCATTCACTCGCACTCACACCAGCCTCCATCTTAACTATCCTTGTTGAAAGCAGCCCACAACAGGCAAATTATTTCCATTCACATCCAAGACCATTTGTTCCATCAGATAGAACCTGTCTTGTTGCATTGGTCAGTGGATAACTAAATGTTGGAGATTGATACAATGGTCAGAATTCAAGCAGTCTGACCAACTTCTCATTAGATGCTTCCCTCCTCGCCTCTTCCACCGTGGGCAGCATGGTGGCACAGTCGTTAGCACTGCTGTCCTTCAGCGCCAGGGACCCGGGTTCGATTCCAGCCTTGGGTGACTGTGTGGAGTTTGCACATTCTCCCTTGTACTGCCTGGGTTTCCTCCGGGTGCTCTGGTTTCCTCCCACATCCAAAGATGTGCAGGTTAGGTGGCTTGGCCATGGTAAATTCCTCCTTAGTGTCTAAAGATGTGTAAGATGCATTATGTGGAGATGCCGGCGTTGGACTGGGGTGAACACAGTAAAAGTTTTAACAACACCAGGTTAAAGTCCAACAGGTTTATTTGGTAGCAAACACCATTAGCTTTCGGAGCGCTGCTCCTTCATCAGATGGAGTGGAAATGTCACATTTCCACTCCATCTGACGAAGGAGCAGTGCTCCGAAAGCTAATGGTGTTTGCTACCAAATGAACCTGTTGGATTTTAACCTGGTGTTAAAACTCTTACCGAGATGCATTAGCCATGGAAAATGTGTGGGGTTTTGGGGATAGGGCGGGGTAAGACTCTCTGTCAGAGAGTCGGTGCAGGCTTGATGGGTTGAATGGCCTCTTCCGCACTGTAGAGATTCTATGATTTCAGCACCTAAACTGCAGTAAGAAAGACAAGTTAGTGATAGCAGCAGAGTCCCAAGACTCCTTTCTGCTTGTCGTCCTGTGGTTTATTGAGACAGTCTGACATACCAGATCGTCTAGTGAGCTGCAGCCTTAACGGTTTTATCTCAATTCGGCTCCAGACTATAATTAAAAACATCTGGTCGCACCATATATACGAATCTTTTATTTGTCCTCTTTCTTATTTCTCTAACTCTTTATTCAATTTTCCTTGAATTCCCCTGTTAACCCTTTTGGAATTCTCAGAATTCAAGCATTGTTCATTGGAATTTTTTGGCCAATTCTACCAAAGCTTTAAGGAGATTTTTTTAATTTTAAGGAGATTTTTTAAAGTACTCAGCAAAAATATATTCCGGTGATAAAGAAGGACTGTAAGAAAAAGGATAACCGGACGTGGATAACGAAGGAAATAAAGGAAAGTATTAAAATAAAATCAGATGCGTACAGAGTGGCCAAAAATAGTGGAGAATTAGTGGATTGGGAAAGCTTTAAAGAAAAACAAAGAATGACTAAGAAAGCGATTAAGAAAGGAAAGATAGATTATGAAACTAAACTAGCTCAAAATATAAAAAATGATAATAAAAGTTTTTACAAGTATATAAAAAGGAATAGAGTGGCTAGAGTGAATGTTGGACCCTTGGAAGATGAGAGGGGGGATTTAATAGTGGAAAACGAGGAAATGGCTGAGACTTTAAATAAGTTCTTTGTGTCGGTCTTCACGGTGGAAGACACAAATAGTTTGCCGAATATTAGAGATCGAGAGTTGGTGGGAGGGGAGGTCCTTAATACAATGACTGTTACTAAGGAGGTGGTGCTTGGTAGACTAATAGGACTGAAGGTAGACAAGTCCCTGGGCCTGGATGGAATGCATCCCAGGGTACTGAAAGAAATGGCTGAGGTAATAGCAGATGCGTTAGTAGTAATTTATCAAAATTCGCTGGACTCTGGGGTAGTGCCGGCTGACTGGAAAACAGCTACTGTTACGCCACTGTTTAAAAAAGGAAGTAGACAAAAGGCGGGTAACTACAGGCCGGTTAGCTTAACGTCCGTAGTTGGGAAGATGCTAGAGTCCATTATTAAAGAAGAAATAACAGAGCACCTGAATAAGAATGGTTCGATCAAGCAGACGCAGCATGGATTCATGAAGGGAAAGTCGTGTTTGACGAATCTACTGGACTTTTATGAAGATGTCACTCGTGCGGTTGACAGAGGGGAACCGGTGGATGTGGTGTTTTTAGATTTCCAGAAGGCGTTCGATAAGGTGCCTCACAAAAGGTTGCTGCAGAAGATTGGGGTACACGGAGTTAGGGGTAAGGTGTTGGCGTGGATTGGGGATTGGCTATCTAACAGGAAGCAGAGAGTTGGGATAAATGGGTGCTTTTCTGGTTGGCAGTTGGTGACCAGTGGCGTGCCGCAGGGATCGGTGCTGGGGTCTCAATTGTTTACCATTTACATAGATGATCTGGAGGAGGGGACTGAATGTAGGGTATTCAAGTTTGCTGATGACACGAAGGTGAGTGGGAAAGCGAATTGCGTGGAGGACGCGGAAAGTCTGCAGAGAGATTTGGATAGGCTGAGCGAGTGGGCGAGGATCAGGCAGATGGAATATAACGTTAGCAAATGTGAGGTTATCCACTTTGGAAGAAATAATAGTAAATTGGAATATTATTTAAATGGAGAAAAATTACATCGTGCGACTGTGCAGAGGGACCTGGGGGTCCTTGTGCACGAATCGCAAAAACTCAGTCTGCAGGTGCAGCAGGTGATCAAGAAGGCGAATGGAATGTTGGCCTTTATCGCGAGGGGGATAGAATATAAAAGCAGGGAGGTCTTGCTGCAACTGTACAAGGCACTGGTGAGGCCGCAACTGAAGTACTGTGTGCAGTTTTGGTCCCCTTATTTGCGAAAGGATATATTGGCCTTGGAGGGAGTGCAGAGAAGGTTCACCAGGTTGATACCGGAGATGAGGGGTGTAGCTTATGAGGAGAGATTAAACAGATTGGGTCTGTATTCGTTGGAGTTTAGAAGGATGAGGGGTGATCTTATAGAGACATATAAGATAATGAAGGGGCTGGATAGGGTAGAGGTGGAGAGATTCTTTCCACTTAGAAGGGAAACCAGAACTAGAGGACACAGCCTCAAAATAAGGGGGGGCCGGTTCAGAACAGAGTTGAGGGGGAACTTCTTCTCTCAGAGGGTAGTGAATCTCTGGAATTCTCTGCCCATTGAAGTGGTGGAGGCTTCCTCGTTGAATATGTTTAAATCACGGGTAGATAGTTTTCTGATCGATAAGGGAATTAGGGGATATGGGGAGCAGGCGGGTAAGTGGAACTGATTCGCTTCAGATCAGCCATGATCTTGTTGAATGGCGGGGCAGGCTCGAAGGGCCAGATGGCCTACTCCTGCTCCTATTTCTTATGTTCTTATGTTCTTATATACACAAGATTACTAATATTACTCTCAGTTTGACCGCACAAATCAACAATAAATTACCCCTGTGCATCTCCACCTCCCTCTCTCCATCCTGTCTTCATGCAAGCAGAGTGCCTCTCCAAATAAATCTTTCTTCAGTTCAGTGTTGAGTTTTACCTCTGTGAAACTGCTTGGGATTTTTTCAACATTAAAGGCACTATAAATATGCACGTTATTCTTGCTGTTGCTGTGGTTAATGTAGTTGCTGCTATTGTTAATGTTGTTGTTGTAGATATTGTATTGGTTTTAGTTGTTGTTAATGTTGTTGTTGCAAATATTGTAGTTGTTGTAGTTGTTGTTAATGTTGTTGTTGTAGATATTGTAGTTGTTGTAATTGTAGTTGTAGATATTGTAGCTGTTTAATTAATGCAGTTGTTGCAGTTAATGTTGTTGTTGCTGTTGTTAATGTTGTTATTGTATGTAGTTATTGTTGTAGATAATGTTATTGGTGCTGTAGTTGTTGTTAATGCCATTGTTGTAATTTGTGTAGTTGTTGTTGTAGTTGAAGTTAATGGCGTTGTAGTTAATGTCATTGCTGCTGTTGTTGTAGTTGTTGTTACACTCATTGTAGTTAATGTCATTATTGTTGTAGTTGTGTTGCTGTTGTTGCAGTAGTTAATGTAGATGTAATTATAGAAACATAGAAAAACTACAGCACAATACAGGCCCTTCAGCCCACAAAGTTGTGCCGAACATGTCCCTATCTTAGCGATTACTAGGCTTACCTCTAACCCTCTATCTGACTAAGTTCCATGTACTTGTCTAAAAGTCTCTTAAAAGACCCTATCGAATCCGCCTCCTCCACCGTTGCTGGCAGCCCATTCCACGCACCCACCACCCTCTGAGTGAAAAACTTACCCCTGACATCTCCTCTGTACCTACTCCCCAGCACCTTAAACCTGTGTCCTCTTGTGGCAACCATTTCAGCCCTAGGAAAAAGCCTCTGACTGTCCACTCGATCAATACTTCTCAACATCTTATACACCTCTATCAGGTCACCCCATATCCTTCATCTCTCCAAAGAGAAAAGGCCGAGCTCCCTCAGCCTATCCTCATGAGGCATGCTCCCCAACCCAGGCAACATTCTTGTAAATCTCCTCTGCACCCTTTCTATGGCTTCCACATCCTTCCTGTAATGAGGCGACCAGAACTGAGCACAGTACTCCAAGTGGGGTCTGACCAGGGCCCTATATAGCTGCAACATTATCTCACGACTCCTAAGCTCAATTCCTCGATTGATGAAGGCCAATACATCATACGCCTTCTTAACCACAGCCTCAACCTGCACAGCTGCTTTGAGCGTCCTATGAACTCGGACCCCAAGATCCTTCTGATCTTCCACACTGCCAAGAGTCCTACCATTAATATTATATTCCGCCATCCTATTTGACCTGCCAAAATGAACCACCTCACACTTATCTGGGTTAAACTCCATCTGCCACTTCTCCGCCCAGTCTTGCATCCTATCAATGTCTCGCTGCAACTTCTGACATCCCTCTACACTATCCACAACACCTCCAACCTTTGTGTCATCAACAAACTTGCCAACCCATCCCTCCACTTCCTCATCCAGGTCATCTATAAAAATCACAAAGAGTAAGGGTCCCAGAACAGATCCGTGGGGCACTCCACTGGTGACCGACCTCCATTCAGAATATGACCCATCGATAACATAAGAACATAAGAAATAGGAGCAGGAGTAGGCCATCTAGCCCCTCGAGCATGCCCCACCATTCAATAAGATCATGGCTGATCTGATAGTGGTTTAGTTCCACTTACCCACCCGCTCCCCATAACCCTTAATTCCCTTATTGATCAGAAATCTATCTACCTGTGACTTAAACATATTTAACGAGGTAGCCTCCACTGCTTCAATGGGCAGAGAATTCCAGAGATTCACTACCCTCTGAGAGAAGCAGTTCCTCCTCAACTCTGTCCTAAACTGACTGCCCCTTATTTTGAGGCTGTGTCCTCGAGTTCTTGTTTCCTTTCTAAGTGGAAAGAATTTCTCTGCCTCTACCCTGTCTAGCCCCTTCATTATCTTATATGTCTCTATAAGATCTCCCCTCAGCCTTCTAAACTCCAACGAGTACAGGCCCAATCTACTCAATCTCTCCTCATAAGCTAACCCCCTCATCTCCGGTATCAACCTGGTGAACCTGCTCTGTACTCCCTCCAAGGCCAATACATCCTTCTGCAAATAAGGGGACCAAAATTGCACACAGTACTCCAGTTGCGGCCTCACCAGTACCTTGTACAATTGCAGCAAGACCTCCCTGCTTTTATACTCCATCCCTTTCGCGATAAAGGCCAACATTCCATTTGCCTTCTTGATTACCTGCTGCACCTGCAAACTGAGTTTTTGCGATTCATGCACAAGGACCCCCAGGTCCCTCTGCACAGTAGCATGTTGTAATTTTTCACCATTTAAATAATAGTCCATTTTACTATTATTCCTTCCAAAGTGGATAACCTCACACTTGTCAATGTTATACTCCATCTGCCAGATCCTCGCCCATTCACTTAGCCTATCCAAATCTCTCTGCAGACTTTCCGCATCCTCCACGCAATTCACTTCCCCACTCATCTTTGTATCATCCGCAAACTTTGTTACCCTACACTCGGTCCCCTCCTCCAGATCGTCTATCTATATGGTAAACAGTTGAGGCCCCAGCACCGATCCCTGCGGCACAGCACTAGTCACCAGCTGCCAACCAGAAAAGCACCCATTTGTTCCCACTCTCTGCTTCCTGTTAGATAGCCGATCCTCAATCCACGCTAACACCCTACCCCCAACTCCGTGTACCCTAATCTTCTGCAGCAACCTTTTGTGAGGCACCTTATCGAACGCCTTCTGGAAATCTAAAAACACCACATCCACCGGTTCCCCTCTGTCAACCGCACTCGTTACAACTTCATAAAAATCCAGTAAATTCGTCAAACACGACTTTCCCTTCATGAATCATGCTGCATCTGCTTGATCAAACCATTTTTTTCCAGGTGTCCTGCTATTTCTTCTTTAATGATAGATTCCAGCAATTTCCCAACTACGGACGTTAAGCTAACCGGCCTGTAGTTACCCGCCTTTTGTCTCCCTCCTTTTTTAAACAGTGGCGTCACATTAGCTGTTTTCCAATCAGCCGGCACTTCCCCAGAGTCCAGCGAATTTTGATAAATTACAACCAACGCATCCGCTATTACTTCTGCCATTTCTTTCTGAACCCTGAGATGCATTCCATCCGGGCCCGGGGACTTGTCTACCTTTAGTCCCATTAGCCTACCAAGCACTACCTCTTTAGTAATAGTAATCGTTTTAAGGACCTCACCCCCTACAGTCCCACGACCGTCAATTTTCGGTAAGCTATTTGTGTCCTCGACCGTGAAGACCGACACAAAAAACTTGTTTAAGGCCTCGGCCATTTCCTCGTTTCCCATTATTAAATCCCCCTTCTCGTCTTCTAAGGGTCCAACATTTACTTTAGCTACTCTTTTCCTTTTTATATATTTGTAAAAACTTTTACTATCAGTTTTTATATTTTGTACTAGTTTGGTTTCATAATCTATCTTTCCTTTCTTTATCGCTTTCTTAGTAGTTCTTTGTTGTTTTTAAAGCTTTCCCAATCTTCTAATTCCCCACTAGTTTTGGCCACTCTGTACGCATTGGTTTTTAATTTAATACTCTCCTTTATTTTCTTAGTCATCCACGGCTGGTTATCCCTTTTCTTACATTCCTTTTTGATCACAGGAATATATTTTTGCTGAGTACTGAGAAAAATCTACTTAAAAATCCGCCACTGTTGCTCAGCTGTCCTACCAACTAGTCTGCGCTCCCAGTCTACATTAGCCAATTCTGCCCTCATCCTATTGTACTCCCCTCTGTTCAAGCAGAGGACACTGGTTTGGGACCCTACTTTCTCTCCCTCCATTTGTATTAGAAATTCAACCATATTGTGATCACTCATTCCAAGAGGATCCCTCACAAGAAGATCATTAATTTTACCTGTCTCATTACACAGGACCAGATTCAAGATAGCTTGCTCCCTCGTAGGTTCTGTAACATACTGTTCGAGGAAACTATCCCGACAGCATTCTAAGAACTCTTCCTCAAGTCCACCGCGTCCGACTTGAGTCAACCAATCAATATGCAGGTTAAAATCCCCCATGATTATTGCTGTTCCGTTTTTGCACGCATCCATTATTTGCTTGTTTATAGCCCGACCCACCTCATAGTTATTATTTGGGGGCCTTTAGACCACGCCCACCAGTGACTTTCTCCCCTTACTGTTCCTTATCTCCACCCACAACGATTCCACATTCTGCTCCTTAGAGCCTATATCGTCTCTCACTACCGCCCTGATGTTATCTTTAATTAACAGAGCTACCCCACCTTCTTTTCCTTCCTGTCTATCCTTCCGAAATGTCTGATACCCCTGGATATTCAGTTCCCAGTCCTGGTCACCCTGCAACCACGTTTCTGTAATGGCCACTAGATCATACCCATTTGTACTGATTTGTGCCATCAACTCATTCACTTTGTTTCGAATGCTACGTGCATTCAGGTAAAGTGTCTCTATGCGAGCCTTTATATGGACCCGATTTGTTAGTGCATTCTTTTGATTGCACGCTCTGTCCCTACCTGTCGCAAACTGGTTATCCTTCCCCAGACCATCTCCTTGCACTGCGTTGACCACCTCCCTTCTTGTGTTTGTCACCTTTTTTACTCTGCCTGAGCCCTTGGCTTCTTTAACTAGATGAATGTCCTCATCATTAACCCTCACTCGTACCCTCTCCTTTACCTTTGAGTTTGTAATTCCCCATACCCCTGAACCCTCCCCCCCACTATTTAGTTTAAAGCCCTATTTACAGCCCTAGTTATACGATTCGCCAGGACTCTGGTCCCAGCACGATTCAGACGAAGACCATCCCATCGGAACAGATCCCATCTTCCCCAATACTGGTTCCAATGCCCCATGAACTCAAACCCATTCCTCCCACACCAATCTTTGAGCCACGTATTTACCTCCTTAATCCTATTGACTCTGTGCCAATTCGCTTGTGGCTCAACTAGTAATCCAGAGATTATCACCTTCTTGGTTCTGCTTTTTAATTTGGCTCCTAGCTTTTCATACTCCCTCTGCAGAACCTCTGTTCCTGCTCTGCCTATATCGTTGGCACCTACGTGGACCACTACAACTGGATTCTTACCCTCCCGCTCCAAGTTCCTCTGCAGCCCAGATGAGATATCCTGGACCCGAGCACCAGGCAGGCAACACAACCTTCGGGATTCTCGATCCTGGTCACAAAGAACAGTGTCAATGCCCCTAACTACACTGTCCCCAATTACCACTACATTTCTTTTTTCTTCCTCCCCCTGAACGGCTCCCTGTACCACGGTGCCGTGGGCAGTTTGCTCGTCCTCCTTGCAGTCCCCATTCCCGTCCACCCTGGGAGCAAGAATTTCAAACCTGTTGTACAGATTCAGGGACTGAGGCTCTTGCAACTCTACCTTCTGGATCCCAATTCCTGCCTCACTCGCAGCCACACCCTCTTGTCCCTGACCCCCGGCTGAATTAGTTAGTCTAAGGGGTGTGACTGCCTCCTGAAACACAACGTCCAAGTAGCTCTCCCCCTCCCTGATATGTCGCAGTGTCAGAAACTCAGACTCCAGCTCATCAACCCTGAGCCGGAGTTCTTCAAGCAACCAACACTTACTGCAGACATGCTCACTGGGAACCACAGTGGGGTCCACCAGCTCCCACATCATGCAGAAACAGCACATCACATGACCCTCCATCACATGACCCTCCATCACAATTACCTAGTAATAACCAATCTTTGCCTTCTGTGGGCAAGCCAGTTCTGGATCCACAAAGCAATGGACCCCTTGGATCCCATGCCCCCTCACTTTCTCAATAAGCCTTGCATGGGGCACCTTATCAAATGCCTTGCTGAAGTACATATATAGTACATTTACTGCTCTTCCTTCATCAATGTGTTTAGTCTCATCCTCAAAAAATTCAACCAGGCTCGTAAGGCATGATCTGCCTTTGACAAAGCCATGCTGACTATTCTTAATCATATTATACCTCTCCAAATGTTCATAAATCCTGCCTCTCAGGATCTTCTCCATCAACTTACCAACCACTACTGGGGTTAGACTCACTGGTCTATAATTTCCAGGGCTATCTCTACTCCCTTTCTTGAATAAAGGAACAACATCCGCAATCCTCCAATCCTCCGGAACCTCTCCCATCTCCATTGATGATGCAGAGATCATCGCCAGAGGCTCAGCAATCTCCTCCCTCACCTCCCACAGTAGTCTGGGGTACAACTCAACCGGTCCCGGAGACTTATCTAACTTGATGCTTTTCAAAAGCTCCAACACATCCTCTTTCTTAATATCTACATGCTCAAGCTTTTCAGTCCGCTGCAAGTCTGCACTACAACCACCAAGATCCTTTTCCATAGTGAATACTGAAGTAAAGTATTCATTAAGTTCCTCTGCTATTTCTTCCAGTTCCATTCAAACTTTCCCACTGTCACACTTGATAGGTCCTATTCTTTCACGTCTTATCCTCTTGCTCTTCACATACTTGTAGAATGCCTTGGGGTTTTCCTTAATCCTGCCTGCCAAGGCCTTCTCATGACCCCTTCTGGCTCTCCTAATTTCCTTCTCAGTATTTTATCAGTACTTCTTTAATCATCACCCCTCTTTTCTTCGTTTGCGACATCCTCAATGACATTCAGTCTTTCGGAGACAAATGTAACTTTTTTGAAAGGACTAAATCGTGCAGGACAACTTGGAACTTGAAGGATCTCTAACATTACCAAGCTGCTTGAACCTTTTGTAAGCTTTTCTTTTCTTCTTGACTAGATTCATTACAGCCTTTGTATACTATGGTTCCCGTAACCTACCATAACTTCCCTGTCTCATTGGAACGTTGCTATGCAGAACTCCAGACAAATATTCCCTGAAAATTTGCCACATTTCTTCCGTATATTTCCCTGAGAAAACCTCTTTCCAATCTAAGCCTCCAATTTCCTGTCTGATAGCCTCATAATTCCCCTTACTCCAATTAAACACTTTTCTAACTTGTCTGATCCTATCTCTCTCCAATGCTATTGTAAAGGAGATAGAATTATGATCATAGAACATAGAACAGTACAGCACAGTACAGGCCCTTCGGCCCTCGATGTTGTGCCGAGCTTTGTCCGAAACCAAGATCAAGCTATCCCACTCCCTATCATTCTGGTGTGCTCCATGTGCCTATCCAATAACCGCTTGAAAGTTCCTAAAGTGTCCGACTCCACTATCACAGCAGGCAGTCCATTCCACACCTCAACCACTCTCTGAGTAAAGAACCTACCTCGGACTTCTCCTATATCTCCCACCATGAACCTAATAGTTATGCCCCTTATCACTATCTCCAAAATGCTCTCCCAGTGAGAGATCTGACACCTGACCAGGTTCATTTCCCAGTACCAAATCAAGTACAGCCTCTCCTCTTGTAGGCTTATCTACATGCTGTGTCAAGAAACCCTCCTGAACACACCTAACAAACTCTTCCCCATCTACACCCTTTACTCTAGTGAGATTCCAATCAATATTTGGGAAATTAAAATCTCCCATCACGACAACTGTTATTATTACACCTTTCCAGGATCTGTTTCCCTATCTGCTCCTCAACATCCCTGTTACTATTGGGCGGCCTATAGAAAACACCCAGTAAAGTTATTGACCCCTTCCTGTTCTTAACCTCCACCCACAGAGACTCTGTAGACAATCCCCCCATGGTGTCCATCTTTTCTGCGGCCATGACACTATCTCTGATCAACAGTGCAACTCCCCCACCTCTTTTGCCTCCCTCCCTGTACCTTCTGAAACATCTGAAACCCGGCACTTGAAGTAACCAGTCTTGTCCCTGAGTCATCCAAGTCTCTGTAATGGCCACCACATCATATTTCCAAGTAGTGATCCACGCTCTAAGCTCATCCACTTTGTTCACAACACTCCTTGCGTTAAAATAGACACATCTCAAACCCTCGGTCTGAGCTCTCCCCTTCTCTATCACCTGCCTATCCTCCCTCTCACACTGTCGGCAAGCTTTCTCTATTTGTGAGCTAACCTCCTCTCTCAGTCACTTCAATTTGATTCCCACCCCCCAACCATACTAGTTTAAACTCTCCCCAGTAGCCTTAGCAAACCTCCCCGCCAGGATATTGGTCCCCCTGGGATTCAAGTGCAACCCGTTCTTATTGTACAGGTCACACCTGCCCCAAAAGAGGTCCCAATGATCCAGAAACCTGAATCCCTGCCCCCTGCTCCAATCCCTCAGCCACGCATTTATCCTCCACCTTATTCCATTCCTACTCTCACTGTCGCGTGGCACAGGCAGCAATCCCGAGATTACTACCTTTGGGGTCCTTCTTCTCAACTCCCTTCCCAACTCCCTATATTCTCCTTTCAGGACCTCTTCCCTTTTCCTACCAGGTCACTGGTACCAGTATGTACCACGACTTCTGGCTCTTCTCCCTCCCACTTCAGGATATCCTGGACGCGATCAGAGACATCCCGGATCCTGGCACCAGGGAGGCAAACTACCATCCGAGTTTCTTGTCTGCGTCCACAGAATCGCCTGTCCGACCCCCTCACTATAGGGTCCCCTATTACTACTGCCTTCCCCCTCCTTTCCCTACCCTTCTGAGCTACAGGGCCGGACTCTGTGCTGGAGGCACGGCCACCATTGCTTCCCCCAGGTAGGCTGTCCCCCCCCCACAGCACTCAAACAGGAGCACTTATTGTTAAGGGGCACAGCCACTGGGGTACTCTCTAGTACCTGACCTTTCCCCTTCCCCTTCCTAACCGTGACCCACTTGTCTGCCTCCCGTGGCCCCGGTGTGACCACCTGCCTGTAACTCCTCTCTATCACCACCTCGTTCTCCCTGACCAGACGAAGGTCATCGAGCTGCAGCTCCAGTTCCCTAACGTGGTCCCTTAGGAGCTGCAGCTCGACGCACCTGGCGCAGATATGGACGTCCAGGAGGCTAGGAGACTCCAGGACCTCCCACATCCGACACCGAGGACAACAAACTGGCCTCACACTCATAATTCCCCTTTCTTCAAATAACACAGGAAACAACTAAGAACTAAACCTCCCCTGCCTCGCCCGTTTCCGCCTAAGCCCGTTGAGCCAAAGCCCTTCAGCCTTCACTCCGCCGCCCGCTCACAACGCTGCCCGCTGGATAGAGCGGCCGGCTTTTTAAACCTTCCGCGCGGTACTGGCTGACGTCAGGGAAAAAAAAACTTCCCAGGTCTCAGTGGGGCCTACTTCCGGTTTTACACTTCCGGCTGCCTTACAAAAACTCCAAAAAAAAAAGTAAGTTAGAAATCCCTCTTTCCTACCAGCTCTCCTCACTTGAATCACCTTTCTAGCCACTCCTTTGGAACAATGATTATGTTGTAATTGTTTTCGTAGTTAATGAATTGTTGTAATTATGCTGTTGTAATTATTGTAGTAGTTAATGTGTTGCTGCTGTAATTTTGTTGTAACTGTTGTAGTGGTTAATGTATTGTTGTTGCAATTATGTTGTTGTAATTGTTGTAGTAGTTATTGCTGTTACTGTAGATGTTGTTGTCATTAATGTTGGTGTTGTTGTTAATATTGTTGCAGTTAATGTATTTGAGTTTTTAGCATTATTTTGCTGTTCTAATTGTGTGGATTAATCCATTGTCATTTGAGTTAATCGATTAGTGTCATGGCGATGTGTCTGCAATGTTTGCAAATATGTTTGTAGTGAATATTTGTTGAAATAATTTGCACATTGCCCAGATCCTAGAAAGATTCTTTCTCTCGGAGAAGTCCACAGGATCTTGCTTCATCTTGTAGTTGCCCGAATCCTTTCTGGGAGTGGGTAATCCAATATTTCCCCATGTCCAGGCTTCGTGCACTGATAAAGCTTCCTATGACCATAAACAACCTCCTCATTTACAATTCACACCACCACATCAAATCACAGGACAACCATAAACCTGTACACATTGCATTAACTGAAATGAAAACACTTGTATTTATATTGTTTCTTTCACAGTTTGAGGATGTCCCAAAACACTTAAACAGTGATGCATTCATTCAAAGTGTTGTCACTCGTAGAAAAAAACCCTACAGTGCAGAAGGAGGCCATTCGGCCCATCAAATCTGCTCCGACAACAATCCCACCCAGGCCCTTATTCTCATATTCCCACATATTTACCCGCTAATCTCTCTAACATAGGCATCCCAGGACACTAAGGGACAATTGGCTTGGCCAACCAACTTAACCCACACATCTTTGGACAATGGGAGGAAACTGGAGCACCTGGAGAAAACCCACACAGAGACGGGGAGAACGTGCAAACTCCATCAGACAGCAACCCGAGGATTCAATGGGGACAGAACATGAATAGGTTTGAATAAGTTATTAAGAGTTCAAAAGAACTGTGTGAAGAAGAGGTGTCATAGAAAAGTTCATGAAGTGAGTTAACTTTGCTTTTGAATTCAAAAAGCTTAAGTCAAGAGGTGAAGGTTATTAAGTCTGGGAGAGTGCAGTTTAAGGAAGTTAGGTCAGATAAGGGAAAGATCAAAGGGTAGAAAAGTATTGAAGGAGATATTGAAACCTGCGCAGAGGATGGCTGATTCTCTAGATCACTGCCGATGGCACAAGTAGCTGTTTAACTCCCAGCAAACCATGTCTGTGCGTAAATCCTGTTTTGAAAAGCAAGCTGCTGCTTTATTTCAGAAGCAATCCCAAGAGATGTAACGGCATTGTGTGGTAACAGTTACTGGATTTTTATAGATCTTATAATCTGTAAGGTGTTCTGGAACAGTTTGGGGAGAGTTAGCTCTTGAAGGTATTTAAGTGTTTGGAATTGTTTAAATTGGTGATAATGCCATTGCTTTGGTAAGTGTACTGAAGTATTAACTGTCTTCATAAAGTGTGCTTCTAGTTTACATTATCGGTGTTCATTCTATTTCTTTATAAACCTTTTTTTGTTAAAATCGTCACAGAAAGTGTGGGGCATCATTCTCTGAATTTCAAACCTTTCCTCGCACGATACCAAATTGTAAAAGTACAGCTGCAGGCAGTTGTTTCAAGCTCCTCTTCTGGAATTTGAACAACTTGGCATTCACCATCATTTGTGTCCTTAACACTGCAGATTTATATATAGTTGCAAGTTGTTGATGAAAACTTGCTGTTAATGTAGAAAAGATTGCAAAGACTTCTCTAACTGTTGCTTTCTATAACCAACCCCATTACGGCAAAGTATCAGCTTTGGATCAGAAAACCCTTATTTGAATACTGAGAAACTGTGGAAAAGAAAATCTTCAACAGACTCGGAACTGAAAGAAGCTCCCAACAGGAGCTACAGATGCTGAACAATTCACCAGAAAAAGCTCCAGACAGAAGAACCCGGAAGCTAGAGGCAGGGGTTTTACTGTAGCAAAAGACTCCGTAGAATTTCTATTGGAAATCAAGCTTCAGCCAGTAGAGTGCAGAGTCTGCAACTGTGAACTAAATCTTTTTAACTTCCAGGCTGCAGCCAGTCCTGAGAAGCCCTTTTATTCATTCAGTCAGAAGCACCATTTGAAGCCCATCGCTAATCCTGATCCCTGATCTGAGTTTGGCCTGTTTTAAAAATCATTCATGGGATGTGGGGATCACCGGTTGGGCCAGCACATTGCCTGACCCTAATTGCCCTTAAACTGAGTGACTTGCTAGACCAGTTCAGAGGGTATTTAAGAATCAACCACATTGCTGTGGGTCTGGAGTCACATGTAGACCAGACCAGGTAAGGATGGCAGATTTCCTTCCCTAAAGTGAACCCGATGGGTTTTTACAACAGTCAATAATGGTTTCATGGTCATCAGTAGACCTTTAGTTCCAGATTTTTATTGAATTCAAATTCCACCATCTGCCATTGTTGGATTCGAACCTGCATCATAGAGCATTACCCTGGGTCTCTGGATTACTAGTCCAGTGACAATACCATTGTGCCACCACCACTCCACCACCTCAGCCTCCGAGTTGAAAAGAAAGAAAAATTAATAACTAAGTAACTCAGCTCTTGGGACCCTCATCACCATCCAACCATTTGAACAGTAAGCCTGTGGTTAATTTAAACGCCTTGCTACTCGCAACACTACATTACTGAATAAATTAAGTTAGCAGGTAACCAACCCATAGGGCTAGTCTTGGGGCGGCATGGTGGCACAGTGGTTATCACTGCTGCCTCACAGCACCAGGGACTCGAGTTCGATTCCCGGCTTGGGTCACTGTCTGTGCAGAGTCTGCACATTCTCCCCATGTCTGTGTGGGTTTCCTCCGGGTGCTCCGGTACATCTGGTCGACACAGCATCCACATCCACACATCATAGAATCATAGAATCATAGAAACCCTACAGTGCAGAAGGAGGCCATTCGGCCCATCGAGTCTGCACCGACCACAATCCCACCCAGGCCCTCCCCCCACATATTTACCTGCTAATCCCTCTAACCTACGCATCTCAGGACTCTAAGGGGCAATTTTTTTTAACCTGGCCAATCACCTAACCCGCACATCTTTGGACATTGCAACTTCTAACCAGCATACCTCAACCACAAAGGATGCTAGAACCTGGTAGCAGTCTCTCATCATCGACAACAAAACGCAGAGATGAGCATACCACTAAACCTTCTTCCTGCTGCAAGAACGCTCTTCCTCAGTCTCAGAGGGTTTTGAGATGGTCCACATGGAGAAAGAAGAAGAGAAAGCAGCACCAAGGTGATGAAGATCATGTTTGTCCATCCCACAAGGAACAATCGAGAGTAACAGTAACCATGGATCAACACAACATCCAAACCAACCAGTTGTGGTTCAACATTCAGCAATGGAAGTAAAGGTTGAAAACGTCCCCAAATCATCAGAGCCGACCATTCACCCGACAGAATGGTGAATAAGATGGGGAAGGTAAATAAATCTTCCAGAAGTTAGCTGGAATCTCTAACTTCAAGGAATTGAAGGTGGGAGATGAGGTAATGTCAGAAAGCAGAGCTCGTTTTAAGTGATCTAAGTTTGTTTTGTTGGATGTTAGAAATAAGGTATATACTTACCTGGATTTAATTTAGTGTTTCATAGAATCATAGAATCATAGAATCCCTACAGTGCAGAAGGAGGCCATTCGGCCCATCGAGTCTGCACCGACCACAATCCCACCCAGGCCCTACCCCCACATATTTTACCCGCTAATCCCTCTAACCTACGCATCTCAGGACTCTAAGGGGCAATTTTCTAACCTGGCCACTCAACCTAACCCGCACATCTTTGGACTGTGGGAGGAAACCGGAGCACCCGGAGGAAACCCACGCAGACACGAGGAGAATGTGCAAACTCCACACAGACAGTGACCCGAAAGGGGGAAACTCTAATTAGATTCTAATTAAACTCTAATTAGAAAGGGGGAAACTCTAATTAGATTCATGTTAAACCAAGGTTTGCATGCATGGGGAATTTGGTTTCATTTTGAAATGTGTCCCTATTGCGCTTAAAGAAAAGTAAACAAGAGCTTGAAGAAAGAATAAGCTGTTGCTTAGCAACCAGGGGCCAACTTTAGGGCAAATGCCTTGTGTTTTTGCTTTATGTGATCCCAGACAGAATGAACTTAGCAGCTAGAGAGAAAACAGCTTTCTCAGCTCTGCAAGAAACAGAACAATGAAGTAATGGGCAAGCAAGTCCCAGAGAAGGTAAAGAACCAGGGAATGGAAAGAGAAGGCCCAGGAAACAAAGGTTAAAGGAATTAAGACACTGGAAGTGGAACAGTGTAATGTTCATTGACGTTAGGGACAGAACTGAACAGTGCATACCTGGTGAAGTTGGCGAGTGAGAGGCCAGAGGTATTTACAGTGATCCCAAGATTAGTGGTATCTTTCTACAGCCTGTGAAGCAATAGTTGAAGCAATTATTAAGGAAATGGTGACTGGATTCCTGCGAGATTCTGTGAAAATTCAAAATGCTCGTGGCTATCTGGGACAAAGGAATACTGAAAGGAGTGTTGGAAATTCTGGAAGTAGATCCTTACTGTGAACAACTGAAGGAAAGCATTGTTTGAAATTAAATGCTAAGGTATGTGTTCGAAAGTGGAATTTTGGCACACTCATTTGGAAGATGGACGACAGTGAGATCAGTTGGCTCACGGTATGATAATCATCTTTACCCCAGATAATTATCGGTGGGCTGCACGGTGTCACAGTGGTTAGCACTGCTGTCTCACAGTGCCAGGGACCCGGGTTCAATTCCCGGCTTGGGTCACTGTCTGTGTGGAGTTTGCATGTTCTCCCCGTGTCTGCGTGGGTTTCCTCCGGGTACTCCAGTTTCCTTCCACAGTCTGAAAGACATGCTGGTTAGGTGCATTGACCCAAACAGGCGCCGGAGTGTGGCAACGAGGGGAATTTCACAGTAACTTCATTGCAGTGTTAATGTAAGCCTTACTTGTGACTAATCAATCAATTTTACTTTAAATTTGAGGAGAAATTCACAGAAGTTCAATTGGGTGGCATCTGCCATTTGTTTTCAGAGTGGGGTGTGTCTGACCACAGTTAACCTGTTGGGTTACAGGGACTGTGTATTTGCTGATACAGTGTAAAATACTGATTATAGCATTAAATATATTCTGTAATCTATGTATCCTCGCAATCTGTGTACATTTGTAAAGATAAGTGGGAGTGAAGGAGTATTTTATTATGGTCAAACCTTACAGGTGGGATTTTCCAACCATGCTTGCCCCAGGTAAAAAGTTCCTGCCCAAAGTCAACAGACCTTTGCATGGTCCACCCCCGCCTGCTGCGATTCTCGTGGTGGGCGGGATGGGAAAATCTCACCCTAGATGTTTAATAAATGTTTATTTTTGTTGTTAATTAGCTAATTAGCAGTCCTGGGACTCCGTTCAACCACGTTCTCTTAAGAAAATATAGAAGTTACGGTTTATTGAGCCTGGGTTCCATTCTGGAATGTTCCCATCCAGTAGCAACATCAGCTGGGATCGTGGCAGGTAGTGAGAATGTTGTTGATGCTATTACCATAAAAGCAATAATATTGGAATTACATTATGGCTCTAACAGTAAGGCAAATACCTAAGGCTTATAGGAATAGCTGGAATTTTCCAGCCACCGCATGGTTTTCCCGCAGTGGAGGTATCTCGCCAGTGGCCGCCAATGGGACCTTCTGGTCGGCATCTATGGTGTTTTGTGTGGCTCCCCCATCCCACTGCCAGGGAATTTGCAGCAGGGGTCAACTTTGGTGAGGCCGGAAGATCCCACCAGCAGGGAGGGTTGGAAAATTCTGCCCAATGGAAGATTTGAATGTGACTCTAGATTCATGGGAAGTTATGGGGAGATGTTGTATAAGGGTCTGGGTTAATGTGGGACCGGGTACAGAGCCGCCCACACAGTGATGTGAGAAGACACATGACCTTGACCTAGGGTCAGTGTGGTGTTGGCCAGAGATGTGTTAAGATCTAAATGGAGAAATAGCTCCTTGCCTGTACCCTTTACCACATAAGTATCAAGTAATGATTTACTGTTAATATACAGAGGACAATGAAGACTTTCTTAACAGACACATTCTGTAACTAACACCATTACAACAGTAGAGGTCTGTGCAGTGATCAGGTGTGAAAAACTAATCAAAGCCTATTGAAGCGATTAGGGGGAGGTGATAGCGTAGTGGTATTATCGCGAGACGATCAATCCAGAAACTCAGTTAATGTTCTGGGGACCTGGGTTCGAATCAGAATCATAGAATCCCTCCAATGCAGAAGGAGGCCATTCATCCCATCGAATCTGCACCGACCACAATCCCACCCAGGCCCTATTCCCGTAACCCCACATGTTTACCCTGCTAATCCCCTGACACTAGGGTCAATTTACCATGGCCAATCAACCTAACCCACACATTTTTGGAGTTCTTTTGAATCCCACCAAGGCAGATGGTGGAATTTGAATTCAATAAAAAATATCTGGAAATAAGAATCTACTTATTTACGTCTTGTCTTATCTATGATCGTCTTATCTACGAATGGGCGGCACGGTAGCAGAGTTTGCACATTCTCCTCGTGTCTGCGTGGGTTTCCTCTGGGTGCTCCAGTTTCCTCCCACAGTCCAAAGATGTGCGAGTTAGGTTGATTGGCCATGCTAAAAATTGCCCTTAGTGTCCTGAGATGTGTAGGTTAGAGGAATTAGTGGATAAATATATAGGCATATGGGGGTAGGGCCTGGGTGGGATTGTGGTCGGTGCAGACTCGATGGGCCGGATGGCCTCTTTCTGTACTGTAGGGTTTCTATGATTTGTCTATGATACTGATGACCATGAAACCATTGTTGGAAAACCCCATCTGGTTCACTAATGTCTTTAGGGAAGGAAATCTGCTGTCTTTACCCAGTCTGGCCTACATGTGACTCCAGACCCACAGCAATGCGGTTGACTCTTAATTGCCCTTGGGCAGCTAGGGATGGGCAATAAATGCTGGCCAGTCAGCGACATCCATGTCCCACTAATGAATAAAAAACAGAATGCTGGCCTTTCTAACTAGAGAGATAGAATATGAAATGGAGGAAGTTTTGCTACGGCCAAACATACCCTAGTCAGACTGCATGTGGAGATCTGTGTAAGATTCTGGGAAATGCATCTTAGAAAGGATATACTGGTCTTTGGAAAGAGGGTAATGTAGATTCACTGGTGTTTCAGGGATTAGATTATGAGGAGGAATTATATAAACTGCACGCGTATTCCCTGTGTTTCAAAGGTTAAGGGGTGATATGATAACGTTTTAGCATTTTGAAAGGAGATTGTAGGGTAGATAAAGGCTACCGACTGGTGAATAAGCCCAGGAAAAGGTAGCAGAACCTTAAAATCAGAATCAAGACATTGAGAAGAAAAGTCAGTAAACACTTGATAAAGTGTGGAACTCTCCCCAGAAATGCAGTAGATGTGAGCTCAATTAATAATTTTACATTGGAGATCGTAAGATCAGATGAAGCCAAGGCAGATGGATGGGGTTATTCCACAGATCAGTTATGATCTTATTGAAAGAGAAACAGGCAGAAGAAGCTCATAGTAAACTGTCGCCATATTTCTAAGCCAAAGGCTTTAGGCATCTGTCTTAGTCAGGGTGTCACCTTGCACAACAGATGGGCATGGTATATATAAATATGTGACACATCATTCGAATTAAATAGCGATTTGCCAGGGGGAATCATTAATTATGGGAATGGCAAACAGATTCATAGACTGACTGATGGACAAATGTTTTGGGAGTTGCTGAACTTCAATGTTTCTATTTTGAAACCCATTAATCACTGCTAAAGTTTCCTCAGCTGTAGTTAGAGATCTCTCGCACCTTGTATCTGTGTCACCAGAGAAACTGTTTGCACATACGCTGGAAACGCTGGCACCAATAGGCATCGGCTTGTGGAATCCTTAACTCAATCTCTGCACTAATCTCCAAGGCCAGTCCATCAAAAGTCCCAGTTGTTTATCCTAGCTGCCCAAGCCAAGTTTCTCATTTATCCAAATATAGGCAGACATGGAAAATGAGCACTCAACATAATTTAAAGCGGTTATCTGCTCATTTATCCCATTTGTGCGATCTCGCTGAAGTTAACATTTCCCAAATTACAGGAGTGATTATACTTTGGAAGCAATTAATTTGTTGTAAAGCACTTTTAAACATTAGGACGCCAGGAATGGTGTTTTATAAATCTTTCCTCCTTGCATTTTAAACGTCTTTGAAGTTTCCACTTATCGCACTCAGGTCTCCTGTACGTTCCTCTCCCTGCTCTGTACTGTTCTGCTGGCAGTAACTTTGATGTGGAGATTCTGGAGATGTTAGACTGGGGTGGGCAGAGTAAGAAGTCTCACAACATCAGGTTAAAATCCAACAGGTTTATTTGGAATCACAAGCTTTCGAAGCGCTGCTCCTTCATCAACCGAGCTCCGAAAGCTCGTGATTCCAAATAAGCCTGTTGAGCAGTAACTTTGGCCTTTGAAGTCCCACTTACGGGAATAATGGCATGGTCGCAGCGTGGCAGTGTTATTGCAGCGATAATCCAGAGACTTGGAATAATACACTGGAGACATGTTCAAATACCTTGACAAAAACAGTGGGGGAATTTAAATTCCATTCATTAATAAATCTTTGATGAAAATGCTAGGCTTGCTAATAATGGTCAAGAAACAACCAGATTGGTGTTGTCAAAACCCGTTTGGTTCATTTCACTGGATGAAATCTGCCATCCTTACCCAGTCTGGTCTAAGTGTGACTCCAGACCACAGCAATGTGGCTGATTCTGAAATGGCTGAGTCATTGGCCACTCAGTTATGTTCAACTGCTGCAGAAAGATAAAGAGCAAAACCAGCTGGACTATGCAACGTCAACCCCAGCAGTGAAAATGACAAAGGCTCACCCTGCCAAGTCAATCCTGCCAAGTCCTCTTCACTAATAACTGGGGTCTTGCGCCAAAATTGGGAGAGTTGCCCCATAGACCAGTCCACAAACAGCCTGATGTAGCCATGCTAACCTAAGAGTCAATAGGTGGGATTTTCCAACCCCTTGCATTGGTGGAAGAGGCCCACCATTGGCCAGCAATGGGATCTTCTGGCCCACCATTGGCCAGCGATGGGATCTTCTGGTCCTGCCACTGTCAACGGATTTCCCTTGTCTGCGCTCTCCACAGGGAGCCCATAATGGGAGTGCGGGTGGGGGGGCGGGGGGGGGGGGTCATAGTTAGCGGGGCCAGAAGATAGCTGGAATATCCCACCAAAGGTCCCAGACTCCTCCATCATTACACCTGGAAATGTCCTGTCCCACTGCGAGGACAGACCTTCTAGGGGCAGTGGCACAGTGGTATACAGGATGGAAGGAGCGATCCTGGGAGACCTCATTATTGGCTCTGGATACTGAATTAACATCGGAGGTGACTCATTGTGGCTTCAAGTTATAAAGGGTTTATTACCAACAATATTTTTATAAGTACAATCAAAGGTCTGAAGACCTGTAAATACACAGCTAATCTTTTCTCCTCCCTGGCTCCAGCTGAGTATCCTCCCCGACTCCAGAGTGCGTCCTTGCTCCCGATTGGCTCGGCTTCCAATGCTGCCTCACCATGGGGTCTGGCCTGATCATGTGGTCCTCAGGGATCACCCCTTTAAAGGGGCCACGCTACCACACTCCTTTCCTTCCTAACTCCTGAGTTCACCTTTGAATGAAACAAAAGGAAGATCAGTATCATAGGCATACACATCTCAGCAAGACATCAGGAACACCCCAGGAAATATTCATCACAAGTTCAGTCGGTTAGGAGAGTTTGGGACCCTGGATGAACATGTCGATTCGGTACTATGATCTTCGGTGAGTATAGAATCTGAGCAGGCAGCCGCAAACGGCAAACTCATCAATCCGGGATCCAGATCCTTCTCAGTAGCTGCTGTCTCCTCAGTTTCACAAACCGTTGGATGCCCCAGCTCCACATTTACAACAGAGATCCCTGTGTCAGCAAGTGGTGAACAGGAGTCCACTGCAGGAGACGCCTGTTAGTTCCCTGTATCAGGCCCAACACTCTTCCTCAAATGATCCACCTGTTTTTTCACACAGCCCATATTTCTACAATGTAGGAGACTGGTCCCATTCTTTCCACAGTTTGCCCAGCCACCCATGTCAATCCTGCCGCAAAGACCAGAACTAAATCATCAACTCGGAAAACTCTATCCTTTTTCCTCGAGTGATGGTGTTCTTTCTGGGAGGTTTGTTTAGTCTCCACCCTGGCTGCCAAATCTAGAAAATACTAAATCCAAATGTTTCGGTAAATGGCGTCCCATTATAATTCAGCTGGTGTGGCCCAGTGGTCGAATTTGGCGTGGGATTGTAAGACAACAAGAAACTTGCCAAATGTAAAGGTAATGGTCTGTTAGTTTATTTTTTGATGATTTGAATGTTTGTGTAGCCCATTGTGCCAAGCCATTGGAAAGCTGGGTGATAAGGTGCTGACTGAACATGGCCAATCCCGTTTGACTTTACAAATTTCCAAAATTCGTCCGCTGCAAATGCTGTGTCATTATCTGACACTAAAACCTCTGGGATACCACGGATGGGAAAATTCTGCCACAGCTTACCAATGGTGGCTGTGGCCATTGTAGACCTCATCAACTGGACAGCCAGCCATTTGGAACGCACATCAGCCAAGATGAGAAACACATGTCCCATCAACATCCCTGTAAAATCTATGGGTGGGATTCTCCCAAAATATTTGAAGTGTCAAATTTGCGTAAAAACTGGAGTAATTCCCACTGGTTTTTTCAGCAGGATTTTCAAAATGAATCTCCCACAATCTGAGTGCCTGAGCGAGATTCACGCGAAACATCAGTGGGCGGGGTCTATCCAAGATCAGCGCAGGCTCAGTAGCTCCACACGGCTGGCCTCCCGATCGCTGGCCAGCACCGTAACCTCCCATTGCTGGCCGTGAGACCACCCACCCAATTGCTGGCCCCCCAGATGTGATCGGGCTGCCCACCCCTACCCAAAGCCTGCCTTGATCTCTCCCCTCCCCCGACCCCACCCCCGGCAGTCCCAATCTCCCAACCCCACTTAAGCGAATCCCTTTTAGCATAATTTATACAGCTCCGCGCCGATTTCTGGGGAAGCCCGCTAAGTGGCCTCTGCTTGAGTCTCCCAGCCCGCTGCATTGCTTCTGGGAGAATCACCGACTATATATATTCTTGCCCACAGCCGACACATACTTGCTGTTGGCAGCAATGCCTGTTGGGCTCCACAAATTGGGCACTGGCTAACTATTCTTTCAATTTCTTTATCAATGCCCGGCCACCAAACGTAACTTCAGGCGAGTGCTTTCATCCTGCTTTGTCTAGGGTGTGCGTTGTGCAACTCCTGTAATAAAAACCATCGCCCTTGGGGTGGCACTATAACATGAGTCCCCCCTCAATAAGACGCCATCCTTACATGTTATCTCCGTCCTTTGCTGCTGGTATGGTTTAACTTGCTCTCATTTATCACATTGCCATCCTTGCATCACCTCTTCACCTTTGATAACACTGGATCCCTCTCAGTCCAAGTTTTCATGTGATTTGTCAAAACTGGCAAAGTCTCTATCAAGTGTAGGACCAACACTATTTCTCGTGGCACCACTGGTGACGGTATTGTCTGTGGCAGAGATCAGCGACTGAATGCATCCACATTCGATATTTGCATCCCTGGATGATCCTGGAATGAGTAGCTGTAAGTAGTTACCATGGAGCCCATCTCTGCACCTTCACTGAGGCGATTGGTGGCACTGGTTTATCCTCTAAGAATAAACCCAACAAAGGCCTGTGATCTGACACTGTGGTGAAACGTCTACCATATAGATATTGATGAAACTTCTTCACCATATGAAGTATCGCCCAACTTTCTTTGTCTATCTGAGAATACTTTTTCTCAGCATCTTATAACGTTCTTGACAGAAATGCAATTGGCTTCTCTACTTCATCTGACATCTTGTGGGACAAAACTGCTCCCACTCCATAGGGTGATGCATCACAGGTAACCACCAATGATTTGGTTGGATCAAAGTGCACGAGCAGTGCCGATGGCTGTAACTTCTGTGCTTCCCCCCATTTCCATCGCTGCTGCTTCATCAAAAGCCGGTGAAGTGGGGCTAAAATTGTAGACACGTTTTTTTAAGAATCTGCCATAATAATTCACCATTCCTAGGAATGAGTTTAACTCTGATACATGTTTAGGCTGTGGTACTTCCTTTATGGCTTTAACTTTATCTTCCAAAGGATGTAAGCCTTTAGCGTCTATTCGGAAACCCAAATCTGAAATTCCATCCATCGAGAGAGTGCATTTCTTTTGTTTCAAATAGACAGCGCTTTTCTAAATCTTCTAAAATCTTCCTTCTTCTTCAATGGCTCAATCTTTCCAATTAAAGGCATTTTAATAAAGCGTGTGTACTTTGCTTCATTATAGCTTCGATGCTCACACTCTCCCCCTCTATCTGCACACTGATCTCCCAACCATTAACAAAAGATTTTCCTCATTGCCAGTGTAATCAATTCAGAGGCGACTCATTTGTGCCTTCAAGTTATAAGGGGTTTATTACCAACAATATTTATGTATACAAACAAGAGTCTGACAGAACTGTCACACACGTGTCTATTCTCTTCCCCTCTCTGGCTCCAACTGAGGTTCCTCCCCAACCCAGGACACATGCCCTGGTTCCCCATTGGCTCAGCTTTCCATGCTGCCTCGCCATGGGGTCCAGCCTGATCATATGGCCCTCAGGTATCACCCTCTTAAAGGAGATCATATGGCCCTCAGGAATCCCCTTAAAGGGGACGTGCTATCACAGAAAAAAATGAAATTTCATGCCATCAGGTCAAGCATGGGCAAGGAAACATGCTGCTGATTACTCAGCTGATCAATCAGTACTCCTCCATGTTGAACACCATCTAGAAGAAGCACTGAGGGTACAGTGGCAAGGGCACAGAATGTACTCTGGGTGGGGGATTTCAATATTCCATCAGCAAGAGTGGTTCGGTAACACCAGTACTGACCGAGGTGGCCGAGCACTGAAGGATGCATTTGCCAGAATGGGACTGCGGCAGGTGGTGAGAAAACCAACAAGAGAGAGAAACAGACTTGGCTCAACCCTGGTTCAATGAAGGGTGCTGGAGGGCATGCCAGGAGCAGCACCAGGCATATATAAAAATGAGGCACCAACATGGTAACACTACAATACAAGGATACATGTACGCCAAAGAGTTCAATTAGCATATTATAAACAGTCTCAGCAATCCCACAGATCGGATCAAAGCTCTACAGTCCAATCATATTCAGCTGAGGACAGTAGTGGACAATGAAACAACCAGAGCCAAAATTATCCCCATCCTCAATGACCGGTGAACCCAGCTCATCAGTGCACAAGACATGGCTGAAGCGATTGCAACCATCTTCAGCTAGAAGTGTTGAGTGGATGATCCATCTCGGCCTCCTCCTCTGGTCCCCAGCATGTCAGATGCCAGTCTCCAGCCAATTCGATTCACTTCACGTGATATCAAGAAATGGTTGGAGGCACTGGATACTGCAAAGGCTATGGGCCCTGATAACATTCCGGCAATAGTACTGAAGACCTGTGCTCCAGGAATGGCCAACTTTCACAGTGCGGCTACAACACTGGTATCTGCCTGGCACTGTGGAAGATTGCCCAGGTGTGTCCTGTATGCAAGAAACAGGACAAATCTAACCCAGGCAATTACTGCCCCGTCAGTCTATTCACCATCATCGGTAAAGTGATGGAAGGGGTCATTGACAGCGCTATTAAGCAGCACTCACTCAGCAACCACAGGCTTGCTGATGTTCACTCTACATCCCACCACAGCCTGTCCATTCCAGATCTCAGTCCAGCCTTTGTCCAAATATGGACAACAGAGCCAAACTCTGTTAGGGTTTTAGGGAATAGAAATGACCCTGGTAATTATAGGCCGGTTAGTCTTACTTCGGTGGTCGGTAAGTTGATGGAAAAGGTCCTCAGGGATAGGATTTGCGACCATTTAGAAAGATGCAGCTTAATCCGGGATTGTCAGCACGGATTTGTGAAGGGCAAGTCTTGCCTCACAAATTTGATTGAATTTTTTGAGGAGGTAACTAAGTATGTAGATGAAGGTAGTGCAGTTGATGTCATATACATGGATTTTAGTAAGGCGTTTGATAAAGTCCCCCATGGTCGGCTTATGAAGAAAGTAAGGATGTGTGGGATAGAGGGAAGTTTGGCCGATTGGATAGGTAACTGGCTATCTAACAGAAGACAGAGGGTGGTGGTGGATGGAAAATTTTCAGACTGTAAACCGGTTACCAGCGGAGTGCCACAGGGATCAGTGCTTGGTTCTCTGCTATTTGTCATTTTTATAAATGACTTGGAGGAGGGGGCTGAAGGGTGGATCAGTAAATTTGCTGATGACACCAAGATTGGTGGAGTAGTGGATGAGGTGGAGGGCTGTTGTAGGCTGCAAAGAGATATAGATAGGATGCAGAGCTGGGCTGAAAAATGGCAAATGGAGTTTAACCCTGACAAATGCGAGGTGATTCATTTTGTTAGGACAAATTTAAATGTGGATTACAGGGTCAAAGGTAGGGTTCTGAAGAATGTGGAGGAACAGAGAGATCTTGGGGTCCATATCCAAAGATCTCTGAAGGTTGCCACTCAAGTGGATAGAGCCGTGAAGAAGGCCTATAGTGTGTTGGCGTTCATTAACAGGGGGTTTGAGTTTAAGAGCCGTGGGGTTATGCTGCAACTGTACAAGACCTTGGTGAGACCACATTTGGAATATTGTGTGCAGTTCTGGTCACCTCACTATAAGAAGGATGTGGCGACACTGGAAAGAGTGCAGAGGAGATTTACCAGGATGCTGCCTGGTTTGGAGGGTAGGTCTTATGAGGAAAGGTTGAGGGAACTTGGGCTTTTCTCTTTGGAGCGGAGGAGGTTGAGAGGAGACTTGATAGAGGTTTATAAGATGATGAGGGGGATAGATAGAGTGAACGTTCAAAGACAATTTCCTCGGGTGAATGGAGTGGTAACTAGGGGGCATAACTATAGGGTTCATGGTGGGAGATATAGGAAGGATGTCCGAGGTAGGTTTTTTACTCAGAGAGTGGTTGGGGTGTGGAATGGACTGCCTGCAGGGATAGTGGAGTCAGAAACTTTAGGAACATTTAAGAAGCTATTGGATAGGCACATGGAGTACTTCGGGATGATAGGGAGGAAATAGCTTGATCTGGGTTTCAGACAAAGCTCGGCACAACAACGTGGGCCGAAGGGCCTGTTCTGTGCTGTACTGTTCTATGTTCTATGTTCAAATTCAAGAAGTGAGGGGAGAGTGACTGCCTTTGTCTTCAAGCTGCCTTTGACTGTGTGTGGCATCAAGGAGCCCAAGCAAAATGGAAGTTATTGGGAATCAGGGGGAAAACTTTCTACTGGTTGGAGTCATACCTGACGGAAAGGAAGATGGTTGTGTTGTTTGGAGGTCAATCACCTCAGCTCCAGGACATCATTGCAGGGATTCCTCAGGGTAGTGTCCTCGGCCCAACAATCTTCAGCTGTTTCATCAATGACCTTCCTTCCATCACAAGGTCAGAGAAGGGGAAATTTGCTGATGATTGCACAATGTTCAGCACTATTCACAACTCCTTAACACCTTAGATACCACAGCAGCTTCCCATGCAGCAAGACCTGGATAACATTCAGGTTTGGGTTGATAAGTGGCAAGTCATATTCACGTCACACAAGTGCCAGACAATGACCATCTCTAATAAGAGAGTGTCTGACCACCTGCCCTTGACATTCAATGGTATAACAAAGAACAAAGAACAAAGAAAAGTGCAGCACAGGAACAGGTCCTTCGGCCCTCCAAGCCTGTGCCAATCATGATGCCTGCCTAAACTAAAACCGTATGCACTTCCATTCCCATCCTATTCATGTACTCATCTAGTTGCCCCTTAAATGCCGCTATCGTACTAATATTGTACTAACTAAACTACCAATGTTTACTCTCAATGCTCCGACTGATGAAGGCAAGCATGCTGTATGCTTTCTTGACGACCTTATCCACCTGCGTTGCCACTTTCAGTGATCGGTGGACTTGTACGCCTAGATACCATCGCTGAATCCCCCACTATCATCATCCTGGGAGTTACTACTGACAAGAAACAGAACTATACCAGCTACATAAATGCTGTGACTACAAGAACAGGTCAGACGCTAGGAATTTTATGGCAAGTGACTCAGTGTGAGTTCCCAAAACCTCTCCATCATCTACAAGGCACAAGTCAAGAATGTAATGGAATACTGTGCACCTGCCTGAATGAGTGTAGCTCCAACAACACTCAAGCTGCCTGCTTGATTGACACCCTATCCACCACATTAAAAATTCATACTGGCACAGAATAGCAGCCGTTTCATCAGCAAGATGCACTGCAGCAACTCACCAAGGCTCCTTAGGCAGCACCTTCCAAACACTCAACCTCTACCACCTATAAGGACAAGGGCAGCAAAGGAATGGGAACACCACCACCTGCAAGTTCCCCTCCAAACCACTCACCATCCTGACTTGGAAATGTATCGCCGTTCCTTCACTGTCACTGGATCAGAATCCCGGAGCTCCCTCCCTAACAGCACTATGGGTGTATCGATATCACATGGACTGCAGCAGTTCAAGAAGGCGGCTCAATGCTCTTCTCAAGGGGAGAAGGCAGGGGAATGGGGATGAGAATCATATCAGCCACGATTGAATGACGCAGCAGACTCGATGGGCCAAATAGCCTAATTCAGCTCCTATATCTTATAGTCTTATGGTCAAGGGCAATTAGGGGTGGGCAATAAATGGGATGGGCAATAAGTGCTGGCTTTGCCATCGATGCCCACATCCCCTGAAAGAATAAATAGATTCTATGCGGTGAATTATATAGCCTTGCACCAGCATAGTTGGAGGTGTAAAATGATTAGTGGCTACTCAATGCCCTCATCCACTGCTGTAATACACACAGGGGGAAAGGAGACAAAGGCGGTCTGTTTGCAGTTTGTTCACACTAAGGCAGGAAGGAAGGGAGGATTCCTTCTTTGGGGCTTCCCCTGTGCAAATTAGACACCTCCCAAGATGCCTCACTCCTGCTCCCTAAAACATGTCCCCCCCCCAAACCGCCCCCCCACCCCCACCCCGCCCCCCCCCTCCCCCCTCCCCCTTGCTAAGATCTTTAATCCCTCTCCCCGAGGCCAGAATTAGAGGAGGATTGTGGAATTTGGGAATGGCTGAAGGAGGGATGATGCCATGGTGTGGAGTTTTTTTATTCAGTTATGGGATGTGAGCATCACTGGCTGGGCTAACATTTATTGCCCATTCCTAATTGCCCTCCATTTCAGAGGGCATTTAAAAGTCAACCACATCGCTGTGATTTTTTTTTATTGAGTTTAAATTTCACCATCTACTGTGGTGGGATTTGAACTCATGTCCCACAGATCTTGCCCTGGGTCTCTGGATTACTAGTCCAGTGACAATACCACAACGCCACTGCTTCACCTGTAAGTTGGTGAATTAAGTCTATTTATTAGTCACAAGTCGACTTACGTTCACACTGCAAAGAAGTTACTGTGAAAATCCCCTAGTCGCCACACTCCGGCGCCTGTTTGGGTACACTAAGGGAGAATTTAGCATGGCCAATGCACCTAACCAGCACGTCTTTCAGACTGTGGGAGGAAACCGGAGCACCCGGAGGAAACCCACGCAGACACGAGGAGAATGTGCAGACTCCACACAGACAGTGACCCAAGCCGGGAATCGAACCCAGGTCCCTGCCGCTGTGAGGCAGCAGTGCTAACCACTGTGCCACCGTGCCGAATTGTATTGGCGATTGTTCCAGCCTTTTGATTCACTTGAGGACATTTACTACATTTTTGATAAATTTTTACCAGCAAGTCGTACTTCAATATAGCTCTGCACACAGTATACATGGTCAGGAAGATCCGACTGCATTCCTTTGTTATTGTTGCTAAGTAACAGGGACAGGAAGGAACATTGTGTTTGTCTCTATTTAAGACTCCAATGGCAACCGAGTGAATGGAAAATATTTGCTGAAATGGTCTCTGTCGCTTTCGGAAAGATTTCACAGCTTCATGCAGCAAATTTGACAAACCACTTCAGTTACACTCACTAAACATTGAAATATTATACTCTGGCCGACTCTCAGTGACGATATCCCTCCCTATCCCTCAATGACACGCAGAATTCACCACGTATAACGCAACCACTCTCAGACACTGTCGTCTCTATTGTTACTACAACAGACCAATTGTAGCCAGTATAAATGCACACTTCATTCTTTAACAATACATAAAGTCTCATCAGCTCACATTCAGCAAAGCCTCTCCCTCACGTCTGAGTGGAATAGCAAGTAGAGTCAGGGGCCAGAATATTAACAACAACAACCTCTATTTACATAGTGCCGTTGGTGCATATCACATCCTGTGGAGTTTCGCAAAGGTGCATGGATTTAAAAATAAGGACACTCAACTGAGTGAAATCTTGGTGAAAAGAATAGGTTTTCCAAAAGTGGAGGGGGAAGTGATTTAGGGAGGGCATTTCAGATATAAGGTCAAGACAAGCATATCTGTCAGTGATGACCTGAACTGTTAGCTGTGTCCTTCCCGCATGTATTACTCTGAAGGTGGTCTGAGTTAACACTCTGGGCTACAAATGTGTGTCCCAATGATTGGATGCAGGACTGTGATGCACAAGCTGCCTGTATCCATCAAATATGATATGAACACCATGTAAACGTCATATCCCCAGCTCACTTCCCTGATAGCAGCATGGTCACAGGAGTCTCCCTGTCCACCCTGGACTGCATTGCTGGCATCCTCCACCCTAGTATTCACTGCACAGCTGGCATCCTCTACCCGGGTTTCCACTGCATTGTTGGTGTCCTCTGTCTTGGACACTTCTGCACTGCTGACATCCGCTGCAGACAGCAGGGCACTGGGTGGAATTGTGAAGCAACCACTTGCTGGATGATGACATTTTTGCATCAAGGAAGAAGCAGAGGGTCACACCAAGGGCAGGGAAGGGCTGCCCACATTGTGATGCCACTCATTCTTAGAGGTGAAAACCACGAAGGGGATGATGTTTCCTCTGGGACACTGGAGGCATCAAGACCGAACCCCCATGGGGAATGGAAGTACAAGGGGAGGAGGATCAATGGCCAGAATGTAGCCTTCAGAACATGACAGCAGTGCCAGTGAATAATACAATGACCTCCCTTGGGTGGTCAAGGTCAGTGAATGCACCTTCACATCATATCTCACATCTAGCACACCAGCCACCTCTCACACTGTTCACTCCCACACCCTGACACTCAGCTGTCACTCCCAGCACCCTTATACTGCACCTCACATAACCCTACAAACAGAACGCACAGCTATTCAGCACTGGGAGGCATGTCACACAGAGTCACTGAAAGGGAAGGTCTCCTGATAACAGGCAGAGCACTCAAAGGGCCAGGACACGATCAACTAGTGTTCAGGCCCTCAGAGCCTGGAAGAGATGGTCCACAAGGTAATGGGCACCAACACCACTGAGCCAAGAGCAACTGGCACTGCCAAGGCCAACGAGAATGATGGTAAGTTTCCACCTCATTCTCCACTCATTCCTCACCTCTAATCGGAAAGGTGCCTTGAGTGGAAACTGCAGTTGGTGTGACCAAGGCCTTCCCACTATCCATTTCTCACAGCGATTCCCCTCACTGCCTCCTCCTCTACCTGGCTGGCTTGCATTGCAGCAACCGCCCCCATACCCAGACTCTGCTGTTCTGCCTCTCCGTGGTCAGCACAAAACCCCCCAAACTCCTGGTGGGAGCAAAATCAATTCAGTGCTCCCACCAACTCTACCCGAAGAGTCAATCAAAAACACCTCAGCCACAAATTGTGTCGTCTTATAAATAACTCCAGATCAGGGCCCAGTGCTTGCTGAAGGGCAGGAGTGAATAAGGAAGATATTACCCGCACATTATTCATTGATGAGTTTTGGCATTAGGCTGACTTTGCATTCGCCCCTTTTTGATGTTAACGGTGTTAATGGTCACAGGGGGTTCAGTGCTTTCTGCTGCATGCAGGACCCACTCACAGCCCGGGGATCATTCCAGTTCAGATGTACCACACAATGGTGTGGGGAGTGCTGCTTTGCACGCTGTGTAATATCTAGCAGACCTTCATAGTGGTTCCACACTGCTGAATTTCACACCTTAGGTTTTGTCAGGCTTGTTTGAAATCATTAAGCTGCCTCACTGCCCAGGGAGCTGGACACACAGTGAGTACTCAATAACGGTTCTTTATTCCATCATTAAAACTTACTGACAGGCATCAACTTCAGCGCAATAGGATGGATTTTCACTCTGCGTGATTGTCCTGGAATTTCATTGGTCAACCTCCCTCCCCTACAGCATTGTGGGTGTACCTACACCTCAATGATTGCAGCGAAGCGAGAAGGCAGCTCACCACCACCTTCTCTAAGGCAATTAGGATGGACACTAAAGGCTGGTCTAGCCAGCAATACCCATTGTGGTGAACCACTGTTACTACATGTATGTGCCTGGACACACCCATGCTGCACCTGGCCCGAGACTCCTCCCTTTCCACCTGAGACCCCTCCCTTTCCACCCAGAGTGGGGTATAAAGGTGATGGTCCCTCCTCCTCGCCTCAGTCTAGACCAGGTCAGCTACAAGGGTGTGCTCCTGTTCTCTGTGAATAAAAGCCTATTAGTTTTCCCCCACTCTCAGAAGTCTTCGCGTCATAATTGATAGTGCATCAATTTTATTCACAGAAAAAAAACAGAATGGAGCAGCTTTTAAAGCCTGACACTCTAAATTTGGATCCGCAAGTGCCGGGGGCCGCCAACAGCTTTAATCACTGGCTGAAGTGCTTCGAAGCCTTCCTCGGAGCCTCCACGGCTGTCCGGTCCGATGCAGACAAGCTACACGTGCTCAACGCCCGGGTAAGCGACACAGTTTTCGCCACCATCTGTGACGCAGAAACGTACGCTGATGCGCTGGCGCTCTTAAAGAGCCAATACAGCCAACAGACGAACGAAGTCTACGCCAGGAATCTGCTAGCTACCCGTAAACAGCAGCCGGGGGAATCAACTGCACAGTTCCTCCGCGACCTACGTGCGCTCGGCAGGGCCTGTAACTGCTAGGCTGTATCCGCTGCGCAGTATACAGAGGACTTGATCCGCAATGCCTACGTTACGGGCATCGCATCCAACTACATCCGACAGCGCCTGCTAGAACAAGGTGGGCTAGATCTTCCAAAAACTGTAGCGCTCGCTGAATCCCTCGAAGTAGCATCACATAACCTCGAGGCGTACACGCCCAATCACGCGACATCGTGGGCCTCACGGCCACTATCATCCCAGTACCTAGGGGGGCCTCTGACTTATGCCACGCAGCGCCCCACCAGTGACTCAATGGCCGCGGCAGCCCCGAAGTGTTACTTTTGCGGCCTAGCGAAACACCCCCGACAACGCTGCCCGGCCAGGGAGGCATTCTGCTCAGGGTGTGGAAAGAAAGGCCACTACGTGAAACTCTGCAGGGCAAAGTCGAAACCGAATAGCACAGCATGCGACCCGACGGAACAGAAAACCCGATCGCCATCAGCCGCGTGGGAGTCAAGGGGGCCGCCATCTTGGACACCAGTGACCACGTGTGAGCCTGGCGGGCGCCATTTTGGACACCGGCTGATGACTCTTCGGGATCTACCGTGGCAGCGATCCAGCTGGACCAGTCTCGTCCACATCAGCTCGCCAGGTCGATGATGGACATGCAGGTAAACAGCCGTGCGGGAAATTGTTTGTTTGACAGCGGGAGTACGGAGAGCTTCATCCACCCCGATACTGTGCGTCGCTATGCCCTTTCGGTACGGCCAGTCAAACAAACCATTTCCTTGGCGTCAAAGTCCCGCTCCGTGGATGTCATCGGGTACTGTGTGGTGACTCTTACGGTTCGGGGGACCGATTACGCAAAGTTTAAGCTCCTGGTGCTCCCACACCTCTGCGCTCCCGTACTCTTAGGCTTCGATTTCATGACACATCTTAAGAGTGTCACGCTACAGTACAACGGGCCCCTTTCCCCGATCTCCGTCTGCAACCCTCAGTTCCTGGACTACCCACCGCGCACCACCTGCGGCCTTTTGACCCTCCAAGTCACCCCTCCACCGCTGTTCGAACACCTCACCCCCGAGTGTAAGCCCATTGCCACTAAGAGCAGACGGTACAGTGTGGGGGACAGGACCTTCATTAGGTCCGAGGTCCAGCGGCTCCTGAAGGAAGGGATCATTGAGGCGAGCATTGGAGAGCGCAGGTGGTAGTGGTCAAAACTGGGGAGAAACACCGGATGGTCATCGATTATAGTCAGACCATCAACCGGTACACGCAGCTGGATGCGTATCCCCTTCCACGCATATCCGACATGGTCAATCGGATTGCGCAATACCGGGTGTTCTCCACGATCGACCTCAAATCGGCCTACCACCAGCTCCCCATCCGCCCGGAGGACCGCAAATATACGGCTTTCGAGGCGAATGGCCGCCTCTACTATTTTCTTAGGGTCCCCTTCGGCGTCACCAATGGGGTCTCGGTCTTCCAGCGTGAAATGGACTGAATGGTGGACCAGAACAGGCTGCGGGCTACCTTCCCGTACCTGGATAACGTCACCATCTGCGGCCATGATCAGCAGGACCACGACGCCAACCTTAACAAATTCCTCCATACGGCCGCTCTCCTAAATCTGACCTATAATAAGGAGAAGTGTGTCTTCCGCACTCACCGCCTCGCCATCCTGGGATATGTGGTGGAAAACGGGGTCATCGGCCCCGATCCTGACCGCATGCGCCCCCTTATGGAACTTCCCCTCCCGACCACGCTTAAAGCACTGAGGAGATGCCTGGGCTTCTTCTCATACTACGCCCAGTGGGTCCCTAATTAAGGCCCGTCCGCTTATCAAATCCACCCTTTTTCCCCTGTCGGGAGAGGCCCGCTCGGCCTTCAACCGCATCAAAGCGGACATCGCAAAGGCCACAATGCACGCTGTGGACGAGTCAATCCCCTTTCAGGTGGAGAGTGATGCGTCTGACTTCGCCCTGGCCGCCACCCTCAACCAGGCAGGCAGACCCGTAGCCTTCTTCTCACGAACCCTTCAGGGCTCGGAAATCCGACACTCCTCGGTCGAGAAGGAGGCTCAGGCCATTGTCGAAGCAGTGCGACACTGGCGCCACTACCTAGCTGGCCGACGGATCGCCTTGCTCACGGACCAACGTTCAGTGGCTTTCATGTTCAACAACGTGCAGAGGGGCAAGATTAAGAATGATAAGATACTGAGGTGGAGGATTGAGCTCTCCACCTACAATTATGATATCTTATACCGGCCCGGGAAGCTCAATGAGCCTCCAGATGCCCTGTATCGCGGAACATGTGCCAGCGCGCAGGTGAACCAACTACAGACTCTCCACAATGACCTCTGTCACCCGGGGGTCACCAGGCTCTACCATTTTATTAAAGCCCGTAATCTGCCCTATTCTGTTGAGGACGTCCGGTCTATAACCAGACACTGTCCGGTCTGTGCAGAATGTAAGCCGCACTTCTATCGGCCGGACCGGGCGCACCTCATAAAAGCCACCCGCCCCTTTGAACGCCTCAGCGTCAATTTCAAAGGGCCCCTTCCTTCTTCTACCCGCAACATCTATTTCCTCAACGTGATAGATGAGTACTCCCGATTCCCCTTTGCCATCCCCTGCTCGGACATGACCTCAACCACGGTCGTCAAGGCCCTGCACGGCCTCTTCACCCTGTTTGGGTACCCCAACTATATCCACAGCGACCGGGGATCCTCATTCATGAGCAATGAGCTGCGTCAGTACCTGCTCTCCAAGGGCATAGCCTCGAGTAGGACCACCAGCTACAACCCCAGGGGTAACGGACAGGTGGAGAGGGAGAACGCGACAGTCTGGAAGGCCGTTCTACTAGCGCTACGGTCTAAAGGCCTTCCAGTCTCCCGCTGGCAAGAAGTACACCCCAATCCACTACACTCAATCCGGTCCCTCCTGTGTACAGCCACCAACGCCACCCCCCACGAGTGGATGTTTGCTTTCCCGAGGAAGTCCTCCTCGGGAATCGCACTACCGTCATGGCTGGCGTACCCATGCCCAGTTCTGCTCCGGAGGCATGTACGACCCCATAAGTCGGATCCCCTAGTTGAAAAAGTCCAGCTCCTCCACGCCAACCCCCAATATGCCTATGTGGCATACCACGATGGGTGGTCTCTATCCGGGACCTGGCGCCTCCGGGTGCCCCGGAGCCCACTATGACCCCCACTCCACACCCCTAAATCCCTCTGTTCCGGTAGCACCAGGTCTGCTTACATCTTTGCCTATTGTACGCAGCTCGCCTGAGCCCCCAGAGTCACCACGCAGGACCAGACCAGAAGGGACAACGGCGGATTCGAGCGGCTCCACCCTGCCACCGGCAGCAACCCCCCAATTGATACTGCGGCGGTCACAACGACTGGTCAAGCCGCCTGACAGGCTGAACCTGTGAAGGGACGACGCCTCACCTCAGCTTGTGACTTTTCTATGTATATATGCTCCTGTACATATGGTTCCACCCACCCCGCCAGACTCTTTTTTAAAGGAGGGGTGAATGTGGTGAACCACTGTTACTACAAGTATGTACCTGGACACACCCATGCTGCACCTGGCCTGAGACTCCTCCCTTTTCACCTGGGACGCCTCCCTTTCCACCCAGAGTGGGGTATAAAGGTGATGGTCCCTCCTCCTTGCCTCAGTCCAGACCAGGTCAGCTACAAGGGTGTGCTCCTGTTCTCTGTGAATAAAAGCCTATTAGTTTTCCCTTACTCTCAGAAGACTTCGCGTCGTAATTGATAGTGCATCACCCATGTCCCAAGAAAGAATTTTAAAATAGTCTAATACCTGCAGTATCAGCTCAGTTAATCAGTAAACACTGCTCCTGCTTATCGTTATCTTCAATGGAATCTAAAATTGGAGAGGTCTTTCGCAAGTGGCTGAGTCAACATTTCACAACTTATACTATGACCCAATCAAAATCGACCTGATAACTCCTCTGCATTCCAGCCTACAGTCTGTTACAGAAATCATTTCTCACGATGCTCTCCTGACCTTTTAATCTTCTCGCTGCCTTCAAACTTTCACAGCTCTCTCCGACTTTCTCACTTTTAACATTTATTTTCCAATGTCAGCTTTTTTCAAACTGTGACAACCACAGCCAATAGCAAAAATGGCCAGATCATCTTGATATAACCTCTTTGAGCTTCACATGAAAAGTATGGGAGGCACGGTGGCACAGTGGTTAGCACTGCACAGCGGACCCGGGTTCAATTCCGGCCTCGGGTGACTGTGCACATCCTCTGTGTGGGTTTTCTGTGGGTGCTCTAGTTTCACAGAATCCTACCGTGCAGAAGGAGACCATTCGACCCATCGAGTCTGCACCGATCACAATCCCACCCAGACCCTCTCCCCATAACCCCATGCATTTACCCTAGCAAGATCCCTGACACTAAGGGGCAATTTAGCATGGCCAATCCACCTAACCCGCACATCTTCTGTGGGAGGAAACTGGAGCATCGGGAGGGAACCCACACAGACAGGGAGAGAACGTGCAAACTCCACACAGACAGTAACTCAAGCCGGGAATCAAACCTGTGTCCCTGGCGCTGTGAGGCAGCAGTGCTAACCACTGTGCCACCCCACACTACAAAAAATGTGTAGGTTAGATGGATTGACCATGGTAAATGCGCGGGGTTACAGGGATAGGATCGAGGAGAGAGCCTGGGTGGGAAGCTCTTTTGGAGAGTCGGTGCAGACTGGATGGGCCAAATGGCCTCTTTCTGCACTGTAGGGATTCTCTGATTCCCTAGTTTGGCGCTGCTGTTGCTGTGGTTTCTCTCATTGCCCTCTAGATGCTGGTTCAGCTGCCTTGTCAGAAAATGAACTTAATGACACTGCTCGCTTGTGAGTGTAAAGCCTCCAGAGCTATGTTTAATATTAGCATTCTCAGTGTAAATCACACTGAGGGCCTCTGAGTCACAGTTTGACATCTCCACGACTTTGATGCAGTTTAAAAGAAATTTTAAAAAGACTTTCATTTATGTAACACCGTTTATGACCCCCAGAATGTTCCAGAGTACTTTATAGCCCATACCAGCTGAGGCTATTTATGAAGGCACTGCCTTCTCAACCTTGCCCCTCGCCTGAGATGTGGTGATGCTCAGGTTAAATCACCACCAGTCAGCTCTCCCCCTCAAAGGGGAGAGAGAGCAGCCTACGGTCATCTGGGATTATGTGACTTTACCAACGAAGCCAATGAGGTACTAATGAAGGTAGTCACTCTTAGAATGTCAGAAACACAGTAGCAAATTTATGCACAGCAAGCTCCCACAAGCACAATGTGATGATGACAGATAATTTTTAAAAAGGTTTATTTATTATTGTCACTAGTAGGCTTACTTTAACACTGCAATGAAGTTATTGTGAAAATCCCCTAGTTGCCACATTCCGGGTACACTGAAGGAGAATTTAGTATGGCCAAAGCACCTAACCAGCACATCTTTCAGAGTGTGGGAGGTATCCAGAGCACCCAGAGGAAACCCACGCAGACACGGGGAGAATGTGCAAACTCCACACAGACAGTGACCCAAGCCAGGAATCGAACACGGATCCCTGGCCCTGTGAGGCAGCAGTGCTAAGCACTGTATCACCGCAGTGATATTGATTAAGGGGTAAATGTTAGGCCAGGGCATCAGGGAGTATTCCCCTGCTACATTCACCTCAGAGGGTTTAGTTTAACATCTAATCCAAACCCAGGTCCAAACGACTTTCAAATAATACAGACAGAATGTTGACACAGGTGTGTCATAGAAACATAAAAACATCGAAAATAGATGCAAGAGAAGGCCATTCAGCCCTTCGAGCCTGCACCATCATTCAATATAGTACAAAATTCTGGTGCGGCCGCACTTGGAGTATTGCGTACAGTTCTGGTCGCCGCATTATAGGAAGGATATGGAAGCATTGGAAAGGGTGCAGAGGAGATTTACCAGGATGTTGCCTGGTGTGGTGGGAAGGTCTTATGAGGAAAGGCTGAGGGACTTGAGGCTGTTTTCGTTGGAGAGAAGAAGGGTAAGAGGTGACTTAATAGATGCATACAAGATGATCAGAGGATTAGATAGGGTGGACAGTGAGAGCCTTTTTCCTCGGATGGTGATCGCGAGCACAAGGGGACATAGCTTTAAATTGAAGGGTGATAGATATAGGACAGATGTCAGAGTAGGTTCTTTACTCAGAGAGTAGTAAGGGTGTGGAATGCCCCGCCTGCAACAGTAGTGGACTCGCCAACATTATGGGCATTTAAATGGCCATTGGATAAACATATGGATGATATTGGAATAGTGTAGATTAGATGGGCTTTAGATTGGTTTCACAGGTCGGCGCAACATCGAGGGCCGAAGGGCCTGTACTGCGCTGTAATGTTCTATGTTCTATGTTCTATATGATCATGGCTGATCATGCACTTTCAGTATCCCACTCCCTCTTTCTCTCCATGTCCCTTGATCCTTTTAGCCACAAGGGCCACGTCCAGCTCCCTCTTGAACATATCTAATCAACTGGCTCCAACAGCTTCCTGTGGTCGAGAATTCCACAGGTTCACAACTCTCTGGGCAGGAGTTTACAGCCTCACTCGACCCGAGACCGGAAAATCCTGCCCAAGGTCAACGGACCTTCCCATTGTCCACCCCTCGCCCGCTCTGATTCCCGTGGCGGGCGTGGTGGTAGAATTTCGGTGTCTGAGTGAAGAAGTCCTGAATGGCTTCCCCTTATTCTTAGACTGTGACCCCTAGTTCTGGAATCCCCCAACATTGGGAACATTTTTCCCGCATCTAGCCTGTCCAGTCCCATCAGGAATTTATATGTTTCTATGTTTATATGTGTCACCCAGGGCATTGGGAGCAATGGCTGAGGGAAAGAAAGTCCCCCCCCATTTCCCAGTCCCTAACTCATTTCCTGCTGATACTCCCCGTGCACTCTGATAAAGAGGAGGGCAGCTTTCTCTGGCTGCTCCTGTCGGACGTCACTCCACACGCTATCAATTTGCACTGGGATGCTGACAGTTTTAGTGACAAGTAATCCTTTGTTATTTTGTTTCCTTTTGTCTTTTGGGAAGGACTGCAGCAGGAGTTTGCTGTATATAACAGTAGGAATAGACGAGATATTAGACAGTTCTTCTTTTCCCAGAGATTCGTCAGAGCCTGGAATGTGGTGCCGGCTGATGTATTGGGAGCTGACCTCCTTCAACAGAGAGCTGGATCGGTCCTGGCTAAGACAGGGATTGGTTTATATAAAAGCTAAGTGAATTTACAGTCAATATCTACAAGGGATGGAATTTTACAGCCCTCTTGCAACAGGGGTTGGGCTGGAAAATGTGGCGAGCTGTACATTGACTTTGGTAGGACTGGAAAATTCTGCCAGCGGGGCTGGGAAATCCCACCAGCGGGAATGGAAAATCCAGCCAGCAGGAGGGATGTAAAATTCCACCCAAGGTCTATCACATCAGATTATGGATCATATCGGGCAAATGGGCAGGTTAACTGTAGCTGAACTCTCCATCCTCAGAGAAAGGATCACACAGTGCCCCATGAGAGGAGTTGTTCAGGGGCCAACCTGACAATATTGATGTCCATGACGGACACACGCACCTGGTTGAGGACCCAGGTACTTCAGAATGGTTGGCACAAAGTGACTATTATGGCACAAGTCTTACGGCTGGACAGGTTGGGCTTGTATTTAGTGGAGTTTAGAAGGCTAAGAGGCAACTTAGAAACATAGAAGCATAGGCCGGAATTTTATGTTGCTCGGGTGGGCATGTGCCTGACCTAGAAGCATGTGAAACCATGGGAGAAGATGTCATGCATGTGTCCCGACAGTATTATGCACTTGGGTAATATTTCGGTTGGCGGGAGCACATGAGAGTCTGAAGTTCACCGCCAACAATCAAGCAGACAATTTAGCCCATTAAGGGCTAAACTAAATGCAATTTTCATGGCCCATCTGCTTTCATGGTTGATGGGCAGACTGATTGAGTAGGTGGCCTTTATGTTTTATCTGTGACCTTGATCCAGGGCAGGGGAAAGTATCGGAGCTGAAATACCATTTAAAAAGGTGTCTGTGAACAGCAGTTTGCGTTTGAACGTGCTGCCCAGACATTCTTTGCATAGTTTCCCCATTGCACTTTATGTTTTACAGGTCTGTAGTTCCCTGGGATAGCTCAGCAGTGGCTGGCCCCATGAGGGAGCTCATTAAGAGCACCAGCCCACACCATTCCTATTCTGGGTGCCCATGGTCTCCTCCCCCTCGTGGGTAGCTCTGAGCCTTTCCCAGCGGGTGGTTCACGTTGGCAGACCTTTAATTGGCCAGCCAGTGTGAAATTGCATTCTGGGGCTGCTTGCAGCTGGAAGTGAGCTATGCTCCCATCTCCAAACCCGCTGGGTGTGCGCGCCCAACAGGTGAAAAATTCAGGCCATAGAAAATAGGAACAGAATTAGGCCATTCGGTCCTTCGAGCTTCTTCCACCACTCAATATGATTATGGCTGACCCTCTGTCTCAACACAATACTCTTTCCCCAAACACCTTTACATCCTTAGTGTCTCGAAATCTATCTCCTTCTTAAGTACATTCAATGACTTAGCCTTCTGTGGTAGAAAATTCGACAGATCACCACCCTCTGAGTGAAGACGTTTCTTCTCATCTCATCTCTAAATGCCCGGCCCTGTAGCCTGAAACTATGACTCCTTGTTAAAGACACCCCCAGCCAGAAGAAACATCATCCCTGCATTCTGTCTGTCCAGCCCTGTCCGAATTTTATACCTTTCAATGAGATCTCCTCTGATTCTTCCAAATTCCAGTGAATACAGACCCAGTCGACCCAATCTCTCCTCAAACATCAATCCTGCTATCCCAGGAATCAGTGTGGTGAACTTTCTGTGCATTCCCTCTCTGGCAAGTATATTCTCTGTTAGGTAAGGAGACCAAAGCTGCACACAGGTGTGGTCTCACTAAGATCATGTACAGCTGCGGTAAGACATCCTTGCTCCTGTACTCAAATCCTCTTGCAATAAAGGTGTTAGTCTTCCTAACTGTTTGCTGCACCTGCATGTTTGCCTTCAGTGACTGGTGTACAAGGACAGCCATGTCCCTTTGTACGTCAACATTTCCCAATCTATTGCCATTTAAATATCACTCTGTCATTTTGATTTTCCCACCAAAGTGGGTAACTTCCCACTTATCCATGTTATACTGCATCTGCTATGTATTTGCCCACTCACTCAACTTGTCTAAATCACTTTGCAGCCTCCTCGCCACTCACATTCCCACCAAAGGGTGGGATTCTCTGACCACACTCGCTCCAAAACTGGAGAATCCTGCCCGAGGTCAATGGACCTTCGTGTGGTCCACATCTCCCACCCGCTAGGATTCCCGTGGTGGGCAGGATGGGAGCACTCCCCCCAAGATTATTAGTGTCAGGGCAAATTTGAAAATATTACATTTGCTTCCCTCATCGGAATCATTGATGTATATTGTGAGTAGCTGGCGTCCAGGCACTGATCCCTGCGGAACCCCACACGTCACTGCCTGCCACCTTGAAAGAGACCTATTTATTCCTACACTCTGTTTCCTGTTTGCTAACTAATTCTCAATCCGTGCCAATATATTCACCCCAATCCCCATGTGTTTTAATTTTGCACCCTAACCTCTTATGAGGCAATTTATCAAAAACATTCCGAAAGTCCAAATACACCACATCTACTGGTTCACCCTTATCTATTCTACTAGTTATGAGTAGATTTGTCAAACATGATTTCCCTTTCATTAATCCATGTTGACTTTACCTCATCCCGTTGATATTTTCTAAGTGTACTGTTATCACATCCTTTATAATAGGCCCTAGTATTTCCCTACTCCTGATGTTAGACAAATTAATCTGTAATTCCCTGTTTTCTCCTCCCTCTTTTTTAAAATGGTGGCGTTATATTTTCCACCCTCCAATCTGGACTATTCTACAACCTACAGAATTTTGGAAGATGATAACCAATGCATTCACTATCTCCACGGCCACCTCCTTTATTACCCTGAGATGTAGATTCTCAACCCCTGGAATTTATTGACTTTCAGTCCCATTAATTTCTCCAACACTATTTTTCTAGTAATACTAATTTTCTTCAATTCCTCCTTCTCACTAGACCCTGAATTCCTTAGCATTTCTGGGAAGTTGTGTCTCCCTCCATGAAGACAGAACTAAAGTAGTTGTTTAATTGCTCTGCCATTTCCTAGGTCTCCTGTTTCGAACTGTAATGGACCTATATTTGTCTTCACTCATCTTTTGTCTTTTAATGTACTTATTACAGAAACTTTTACCATCCAATTTAACGTTCCTTGTTTGTAAGTTTACTGTCATACTCTATTTTTCTCCTCTTAATCAATCTCTTGGTCCTCCTCTGCTGAATACTGAAGTGCTCCCAATCCACAAGTTTGCTATTTATTCGAGCAACTTCATATGGCTCCTCTTTGGATCTAACACTTTCCTTAATTTCTTTTGTTAACCACGGTTGGGCTGCTTTTCATATTGTATTTTTGAGTCAGAAAGGAATGTATAATTATTACAATCCATACATTCATCTATTAAATATTAGCCGTTGCCTATCCACTTTTTAATGAGGTTTCCCAATCTATTGTAACCAACTTACCCTACATATCTTTATAACTTCCTTTGTTTAGATTTAGGACCCTACTTCATTTTCTATCCGAATGAAGAATTCTCGAAAGGAACCCATGTAACAAGATAATTAGCTAAACCCTTCAGCACAGTGGCACAGGGTGGCACGGTGGCACAGTGGTTAGCACTGCTGCCTCACAGCGCCAGAGACCTAGACTCAATTCCCGGCTTGGGTGACTGTCTGTGCGGAGTCTGCATGTTCTCCCCGTGTCTGCATGGGTTTTCTCTGGGTGCTCTGGTTTCCTCCCACGGTCTAAAAGATGTGCTGGTTAGGTGCATTGGCCATGCTAAACTCTCCCTCAGTATACCCGAATGGGTGCCGGAGTGTGGTAACTAGGGGATTTTCACAGTAGTTTCATTGCAGTGTTAAGGTAAGCCTACTTGTGACACTAATAAATAGACTTTAAAAACTTTAAACTCATTGCACAATACCAAATCTAGGATAGCAGGTTCCCTCGTTGGTTCCTCAATGCACTGATGCAAAGGTCCATCTCGTACACGTGAGATTAATTCAAGCCTTGGATACGGATAAGGAGAGGATGTTTCCTGTTGTGGGAGAATCTAGAACTAGGGGTCACTGTTTAAAAATAAGCAGTCATTCATTTAAGACAGAGATGAGAAGAATTTTTTCTCTCGGGGGTGGGGGAGTGGAGTATCTGAAACTCTCTTCCTCAAAAGACAGAACTAGATAGATTATTGGTCAACACAGAGGTGAAAGATTATTGAGGGTAGGCAAGAAAGTGGGATTGAGGTTACAATATGATCAGCCATGATCTTATTGGATGGTCAAGCAGGCTCGAGGGGCTAATTTGCCTCCTCATGTTCCTCGTGCGTATGTTCATATATTCGTATGTTCATAACACATGACCTATGTCTCGTGGGAAGTCTTGTAATGGACCCAGACATGTGTAGAGGTAATCATGGAGCTCCTAATTTAAACCTCAACTGTATATATGTACATAGTTACAAGTAATTAATAAAACTTAATGCTAACCTATACAAGATTCAGAACCTCTTTCTGATGCCTATAAACAACACAAAATCTTACCAAAACCAGGAAGTTTCTCCTGGTGTAAACACAAGGCATAAATTCAATCACCACAGATTTATGTGGATGATGAGGTTATTGGGATGGCCCCCACCAGCAGCCTGAGATTGTAACGTTTCCAGTTTAAGATTTAAATGCTGTTTCCAATGAACTAGGTCACTAGTTGCAGACCTGAGCAGATTGGCATTCCAGTTTGGAATTTGTCCACTAAGTTGGCGAGTGCACCAAAAACAACTGTCTGTAAAACACCAGCTCCATAAAATCCACACGGGATAAATCAGTAAAAGGGTAACATGAGAAGCAATAATCCTGGATTGTCTGGCTCTGTGTATTGAGTTGCCAAAGTCCAAAAGGTCCACTTGTAGAATGAGCTGCACAGAGTCTAATTTCAAACACCAAGCTGACAACTGCCACTTGACAAGAATGTCTAACCATCCTCTCGAGGTTGCAGATTGTGAAATGAGTGCAGATATCAAACACTGGAGCCCGTGCTCTCTTGTGTAAGTCACAACACTGTTGTTTATTCAGCCCAGGTGCAGCCAGTGAGGACACCATTGTAATGAGCGCAGGGACTCTGGGCTGACGTGACCTGCCTAGGGGACATCCTTTACATCAACCTGTCTCACACCAAACCCACACCCAGGAGGCCACCTCTGCAGCCACCCACAAATATTCATCAGTGTCAGATTTCTGACAAATTAAATGTGTTCTCATTGGGGAATTGCAATTGCAACCTTAAATAAATTAAAATTAACAGGAATGACAACAGGCCTATTATGCACCATACTGTATGTGTACATATATATGTAAGATACATGCATATCATTTATATATTATTACCAGGTTACATGTGTACATTTTTAAAAATTCATTTATCGGATGTGAGCATCATTGACTAGACCAACATTTATTGCCCATTACTAATTGCCTTTCAGAAGGTGGTGGTGAGCTACCTTTTTGAACCGCTGCTGTCTCTGAGCTGTAGGTACACCCACAGTGCTGTTAGCAAGGAATTTTGACCCAGCGACAGTGAAGAAACATTGATATATTTGGAAGTGACTTGGAAAGGAATCCCCAGGTGGTGGTGTTCCCAGGTATCTCCTGTCCTTGTCCTTCTAGATGGTTGTAATCGTAGGTTTGGAAGGGGCTGTCTAAGGATCCTTGTGCATCTTGTAGATGGTACACACAGCTGCCACTGTTCGTCAGTGGTGGAGGGATTGAACGTTTGTGGAAGGGGTAGCAATCAAGTGGGCTGCTTTGTCCTGGAGGGTGTCAAACCTCTTGAGTGTCGTTGGAGATGCACTCATCCAGACAAGTAGAGAGAATTCCATTATACTCCTGACCTGTGTCTTGTAGATGCTGGACAACCTTTGTAAAGTCAGGAGGTGAATTGTTCATTGAAACCCTACAGTGCAGAAGGAGGCCATTCGGCCCTTCGAGTCTGCACCGACAACAATCCCACCCAAGCCCTATCCCCGTAACTCCACGCATTTACCCAACTAATCCCTCTAACCTATGCATCCCGGGACACTAAGGGGCAATTTAGCATGGCCAATGCACCTAACCCACACATCTTTGGACAGTAGGAGGAAACTGGAGTACCCGGAGGAAACCCATGCAGGCACGGGGAGAACGTGCAAACTCCACACAGACAGTGACCCAAGCCGAGAATCGAACCCGGGTCCCTGGTGCTGTGAAGCAGCAGTGCTAACCACAGTGCCACCCAACCCTTCGCTGCACGATTTCTAGCTTCTGACCCACTCTGGTAGCCAGAGTATTTATATGTTTATTCCAATTCAGTTTCTGGTTAATGGTAACCCCCAGGATGTTGATAGTCGGGAACTCAGTGATGGCAATGCCATTGAATGTCAAGGGGTGATGGTTAGATCCTCTTTTGTTGGAGATGGTCATTGCCTGGCACTTGCGTGGCGCAAATATTGCTTGCCACTTGTCAGCTGAAGTCTGGATATTGTCCCGGTCTTGCTGCATTTGAACACTGACTGCTTCTGCATCTGCGCAGTCACAAACAGTATTGAACATTGTGCAGTCAGCAGCGAACATGCCCATTTCTGACCTTATGATGGAAGGAGGGTCATTGATGAAGCAGCTGAAGATGTTCGGCCTAGGAACTACCCTGAGGAACTCCTGCAGTGATGTAACTCCTGGAGCTGAGATGATTGACTCCAGCCACCACAACCATTTTGCTTTGTGCCAGATATGACTCCAACCAGCAGAGGGTTTTCTCCAGATTCCCATTGACTCCAGTTTTGCTAGGGTTCCTTGATGTCATACTAGGTCGAATATTGTCTTGATGTCAAGGGAAGTCACTCTTTGATTTGATTTGTTATTGTCACATGTATTGGGATACAGTGAAAAGTATTGTTTCTTGCGCACTATACAGACAAAACATACCGTTCATAGAGTACATAGGGGAAAAGGAAAGGAGAGGCTGCAGAATGTAGTGTTGTAGTCTTAGCTAAGGTGTAAAGAAAGATCAGCTTAATATATGGTGGGTCCATTCAAAGGTCTGATGGCAGCAGGGAAGAAGTTGTTCTTGAATCGGTTGGTATGTGATCTCAGACTTTTGTATCTTTTTCTCGATGGAAGAAGGTGGAAGAGAGTATGTCCGGGTGCGTGGGGTCCTTGATTATGCTGGCTGCTTTTCCGAGGCAGCGGGGACTGTAGACAGAGTCAATGAATGGGAAGCAGGTTTGTGTGATGGACTGGGCTATGTTCACAACCCTTTGTAGTTTCTCGTGGTCTTGGTCAGAGCAGGAGCCATACCAAGCTGTGATACATCCAGAAAGAATGCTTTCTATGGTGCATCTGTAAAAATTGGTGAGAGTCATAGTGGTCATGCCAAATTTCCTTAGCCTCCAGAGAATGTAGAGACATTGTTGGGCTTTCTCAACTATAGCATCGGCATGGGGGGACCAGGATAGTTTGTTGGTGATCTGGACACCTAGAAGCCTGAAGCTCTCCACCATTTCCACTTCATCACCATTGATGTAGAGAGGGGCATGTTCCCCTCTCTCACCTAACCCCTGTAATTCAGCTCTTTTGTCCATGTTTGAACCAAGGCTGTCATGGGGTCAGAAGCTGAGTGAACCCTGGTGGATACCAACTGAGCGTCAGAGAGCAAATTATTGCTGAGTAAGTGCCACTTGATGGCGCTGTTGATGACCCCTTCCATCACTTTACTAATGAGTGAGAGTAGACTGATGGGATGGTAATTGGCTGGGTTGAATTTGTTCTGTTTCTTGTGTACAGGATATGCCTGGGCAATTTTCCACATTGCCGGGTAGCTGCCAGTGTTGTAGCTGTATTGGAACAGCTTGGCTAATTCTGGAGCACAGGTCTTGAACTTGAAGTCCTCAGGGCTATTGCCAGAATGTTGTCAGGGCCCATTGCCTTTGCAGTATCCAGTGCCGTCAGCTGTTTCTTGATATCACATGGAGTGAATCGAATTGGCTGAAGACTGGCATCTGACATGCTGGGGACGTCTGGAGGAGGCCGAAATGGATCATCCACTCGGCACTTTTGGCTGAAGATTGCTGTGAATACTTCAGCCTTATCTTTTGCACTGATGTGCTGGGCTCCTCCATCATTGAGGATGGGGATATTTGTGGAGTCTCCTCCTCCACAATATTTTAACGCCACCACCAGGACTTTGTCTCCGCAAGGACTGTGCGGTAATCACTCTTACCGACAGTGTCACGGACAGATGCATCTGCGGCAGGCAGGTTTGTGAGGATGTGGTCAAGTATGTTTTTCCTTCTTGTTGGTTCCCTCTCTACCTATCGCAGTCCCAGTCTAGCAGTTATGTACTTTAGGACTCAACAATCTTGGTCTCTGGTGGTGCCACCGAGCCTTGAAGTCCCCACCCAGAGTACATTCTGCAGCATTGCCACCCTCAGTGCTTCCTCCAACTGGTGTTCAACATGGAGAATACTGATTCATCAGCTGAGGGGGGACAGTGTCCAGAGTCAATGTTGAGGACTCTCAGGGCAACTCCCTCCCAACTGTATACCACTGTGCCACCACCTCTGCTGAGTCTGCCCTTCCGGTGACACAGGACATATCCTGAGATGGGGATGCTGGTGTCTGGGACATTATCGGTAAGGTGTGATTCTGCGAGTCTGACTTTGTCGGGCTGTTGCTTGACTATTCTGTGAGGCAGCTCTTCCAACATTGGCACAAATCCCCAGATGTTCAGTATCATTTGTGACTCCTCAGATACCGAAGCAGTCCATGCCCAAATGCAGCAAGACCTGGACAATATCCAGGCTTGGGTTGACAAGTGGACAGCAACATTCGCATCACACAAGTACTAGGCAACAACGATCTCCAAGAGAGGATCTAATCATTGCCTCTTGACATTCAATGGCATTACTATCATTGAATCTTCCACTTTCAATATCCTGGGGTTACCATTGAACAGAAACTGAAGTGGACTAGTCATACAAATACTGTGGCTACCAGAGAAGTTAAAAGGCTAGGAATCTGTGGTGAGTAACTCACCTCCTGACTCCCCAAAGCCTGTCCACCATGTACAAGGCACAAGTCAGGACTTTAATGGAATACTCCCCACATGCCTGGATAAGTGCAGCTCCAACAACACTCTAACAACACAACAAGAATGATCACATCTGTGGTGGGTAAATTGTTGGAAGGTATTTTGAGAGACAGGATCCACAGGCATTTAGAGATGCAAGGACTGATTAGGGACAATCACCATGGCTTTGTGAGTGGAAAATCATGTCTCACAAATTTAGTTGAGTTTTTTGAAGGGGTAACCAAGAAAGTAGATGAGGGCAGTGCAGTTGATGTTGTCTACATGGACTTTAGCAAGGCCTTTGACAAGGTACCGCATGGTAGGTTGTTGCATAAAGTTAAATCTCACGGGATCCAGGGTGAGGTATCTAAATGGATACAAAATTGGCTTCTTGACAGAAGCCAGAGGATGGTTGTAGAGAGTTGTTTTTCAAACTGGAGGCCTGTGACCAGCATTGTGCCTCAGGGATCAGTGCAGGGCCCACTGTTATTTGTCATTTATATCAATGATTTGGATGAGAATATAGGAGGCATGGTTAGTAAGTTTGCAGATAACACCAAGATTGGTGGCATAGTGGACAGTGAAGAAAGTTATCTCCAATTGCAACAGGATCTTGGTCAATTGGGTCAGAGGGCTTACAAATGGCAGAGGGAATTTAATTTAGACAAATGCGAGGTGATGCATTTTGGTAGATTGAACCAGGGCAGGACTTACTCAGTTAATGGTAGGGCATTGGGGAGAGATACAGAGCAAAGCGATTTAGGGGTACATGTTCATAGCTCCTTGAAAGTGGAGTCACAGGCGGACAGAGTGGTGAAGAAGGCATCCGGCATGCTTGGTTTCATCGGTCAGAACATTGAATACAGGAGGTGGGACATCTTGTTGAAGTTGTACAAGACATTGGTAAGGCCACACTTGGAATACTGTGTGCAATTCTGGTCAGCCTATTATAGAAAGGATATTATTAAACTAGAAAGAGTGCAGAAAAGATTTACTAGGATGCTACTGGGACTTGATGGATTGAGTTATAAGGAGAGGCTGAATAGACTGGGACTTTTTTCTCTGGAGTGTAGAAGGCTGACGGATGACCTTATAGAGAGTTCTATAAAATAATGAGGGGCATAGACAAGGTAGATAGTCAATATCGTTTCCCAAAGGTAGGGGAGTCTAAAACCAGAGGGCATAGGTTTAAGGTGAGAGGGGAGAGCTACAAAAGTGTCCAGAGGGGCAATTTTTTCACACAGAGGGTGGTGAGTGTCTGGAACAAGCTGCCAGAGGTCGTAGTAGAGGCGGGTACAATTTTATCTTTTAAAAAGCATTTAGATAGTTACATGGGTAAGATGGGTATAGAGGGATATGGGCCAAATGCGGGCAATTGGGACTAGCTTAGGGGTTTTTAAAAAAAAGGACGGCATGGACAAGTTGGGCTGAAGGGCCTGTTTCCATGCTGTATGACTCTATGACTCTATGATAACACTCAATAAGCTCAACACTGATTTCTAACCCTTCCACAAACAGCCACCCCCTCCATCACCAACAAACAGTGGCAGCTGTGTGTACCATCTACAGGATGAACTATAGGAACTCACCAAGATTTCTTAGACAGCACCTTCCAAACCCACGACCATCTCAAAGAAAAAGAGCAGCAGATACCTGGGAACGCCATCATCTGGAGGTGGAGGAGGTCCAGAGGAGGTTCACAAGAATGATCCCAGGAATGAAGAGCTTGTCGTATGAGGAGCGGTTGACGAGTCTGGGTCTGTACTCGTTGGGGTTTAGAAGGATGAGGGGGGATCTAATTAAAAACTTACAGAATACTGAGACGTCTAGATAGAGTGGATGTGGAGAGGATGTTTCCACCAATGGGAGAGACTAGAACCCGAGGGCACAACCTCAGAGTGAAGGGATGCTCCTTTAAAACTGAGATGAGGAGGAATTTCTTCAGCCAGAGGGTGATGAATCTGTGGAACTCATTGCCACAGAGGGCTGTGGAGGCCAGGTCATTGAGTGTCTTTAAGACAGGGAAAGATAGGTTCTTGATCAATTGGGAGATCAATGGTTACGGGGAGAAGGCAGGAGAATGGGGATGAGAATCATATCAGTCATGATTGAATGGTGGAGCAGACTCGATAGCCAAATGGCCTAAATTTGCTCCTATATTTTATGGTCTTATGGGTTTACCCTCCAAGTCACAATCCTGACTTGAAAATATATCACCATTCCTTCACTGTTATTGGTCAAAATCCTGGAATTCCCTCCCTAACTGCACTGTGCGTGTACCTACACCTCAGGAACTGCAGTGGCTCAAGATGGTGGCTCACCACCAGCTTCTCTGGGGCAACCATCGAGGGGCAATAAACGCTGGTCCAGCCAGTGACCCCCACATCTCATAAAGGAATGTTTTTAAATATTAGTGAGGACTTTGCAGGTTAGAGAGGGCTGGCTTTGTCGTTGCTGATACCCGACGTTGGTGCTGGTTGTTTCATCTGCTTTCATTCCTTTTTTATTCTTTGTAACAGTTGAATAAAACTGAGTGGCTTGTGTGGCCATTTTAGAGAGCATTTAAGAGCCAAAGATACTTCTGTCAGTCTGGAGTAACATGTAGGCCAGACCAGGTATGGACAGCAGGTTTCCTTCCCTAAAGGAGGTATATATATATATATAATATATATATATTTCGATATACATAATGATATCTATATAGCTAGCATCTTCAGCTGCTTCATCCATGACCTGCCTTCCATCATAAGGTCAGAAGTGGGGATGTTTGCTGATGATTGCACAATGTTCAACACCATTCACAACTCCTCAGATACTGAAGCAGTCCATGTCTCTATGACTCTATGTCCAAATGCAGCAAGACCTGGACAATATCCAGGCTTGGACTGACAAGTGGCAAGTAACATTTGCACCACACAAGTGCCAGGCAATGACCTCTCCAATAAGAGAGGATCTAACCATCATCCTTTGGCATTCATTGGCATTACCATCACTGAATCCCCCACTATCAGCATCTTGGGGTTTACCATTGACCAGAAACTCAACTGGACAGAATCCTATCGTGAGTAACTCATCTCCTGACTTCCCAAAGCCTGTCCATAATCCACAATCTACAAGGCACAAGTCAGGAGTGTGATGGAATACTCTCCACTTATCTGGATGAGTGCAGCTCCAATAACACTGAAGAAGCTCGACACCATCCAGGACAAAGCAATCTGCTTGATAGACACCTCACCCGCAAACATTCACTCCCTCTACCATCGCTGCACAGTGACAACAATGTGTACCATCTATAAGGTGTACTGCCAGAACTCAACACTCCTCAGGTAGCACCTTCCAAACACACGACAATTGCCATCTAGAAGGACAAGGGCAGCAGACACATGGGAACACCACCATTGCAACCAAAAGAGAAAATGCTGGACAATCTCAGCAGGTCTGGCAGCATCTGTAAGGAAAGAAAAAAGCTAATGTTTCATGTCCAGACGACCCTTCGTCAAAGCTCACCACCTGCAAGTTCCCCTCGAAGCCACTCACCATCCTGAATTAGAAATATATTGCCGTTCCTTCACTGTCACTGGATTGACATCCTGGGACCCTCTCCCTAACAGCACTGTGGGTGTATCTACACCACATGGGCTGGAATGGTTCAAGAAGGCAGCTTATCACCACCTTCAGAAGGACAATTAGGGATGGATAATGAAAGCTGACCTAGCCACTGATGCCCACATCCTGTGAATGAATATGTTAAAAAAGCCTGTCTCTGTTGGAATATTTCCTACCATCGCCTATGGGACTGAGCCAGTCTCTGTGCGCCATCTTTATCTTACTGATCCAGCACAAACTATAAAGCAAATTCTACAAACCTGCTCTTCAGCCAACTGACCTCCAGCTCCTACGTAAAGGAACTCTTCACTGGACTCTGATAATCATGTGAATTAATATTCATCTTTGTGGTTCTTGCACTATTATTATCCTTGGTTATAAAGCTTTTTTTCTACTCTCGCTTCCTGTGTACCTATGTGTAATGGAGTGGGAAGTTGCAAATATCTTTTCCCCAGGTTTTGGATGTGAATAAATTAACCTTCTGAGTTAATCGTAACGTGAGTTTGCTGCAGCTTACTAAATTGGATGGCAACAACTGAGGGTCTGGGAAAACATGCAAAAGCACATTGTTCAAAACATCTTCTGCTTTTGGACAGCATGGTCGGTGAAGGCTTGGAGGGCCGAAGAGCCTGTTCCTGTGCTGTACTGTTCTTTGTTCTTTGTTCTTATGGACAGTTGATGAGAGTAATAAATACAGTTTGCTTGTCTCTCTCCTGTCCATAACACAATTCTCCCAAAGTACGCTGCTCGAGTCTGGAGTTTCTCAAACTCATTACTCTTCATTTACAGCAGGTATTTACAAATTTTGGACCTCTATATGAGATTGACGTTTCTCCTCCTTGCAGATCTCTCTTAATTATTAGTTATGTGATCTGGCATCATTATTTCAGCAGCATCATGTCTACTGATGCTAACCCTTTAGTCAGCCATGATCTTACTGAATGGCGGAGCAGGCTCGAGGGGCGAAGTGGCTTACTCCTGCTCCTGATTCATATGTTGTCTACATGGTTCCCAAGAGTTTGAAATAGTCAAACTATTTTACATGGATTCAGGACCTGCCATTGAGTGTTTCTTTATAGATCTCACCAGGTGCTGCAGACTGATAGATTGTTACTCAGCATCTGACTGCGATGCAGGAGAGAATGTAGAATCCTGAGCATAGCGTACACACACACACCCCTCCCCAATTTTACAGGAGTGAGGATGAAACCCTGAGCACAACGTACACACTCACACCTCCCCAAATATATAAACGCTCCTCATGCGTCAAGCCTTGCATTCCCATGAACCTCCTCTGGATCCTCTCCAGAGGTGTGGAGATGCCGGCGTTGGACTGGGGTAAACAAAGTAAGAAGTTGAACAACACCAGGTTAAAGTCCAACAGGTTTATTTGGTAGCAAATGCCACTAGCTTTTGGAGCGCTGCCCCTTCATCAGATGGAGTGGATATCTGTTCTCCAACAGTGCACAGACACAGAAATCAAGTTACAGAATACTAATTAGAATGCAAATCTCTACAGCCAGCCAGGTCTTAAAGGTACCGACAATGTGGGTGGAGAGAGCATTCAACACAGGTTAAAGAGATGTGTATTGTCTCCAGACAGAACAGCTAGTGAGATTCTGCAAGATCAGGGGGAAAGCTGTGGGGGTTACTGATAATGTGACATAAATCCAACATCCCGGTTTAGGTCGTCCTCATGTGTGCCTCATGTGTGGAGACAGAAACAGAGTTAACCTTTAGAATCAGTATAACTCTTCTTCAGAACCAGTGTGAACCACACAATGCCTGTGTGGAGTCTGCACGTTCTCCTTGTGTCTGCGTGGGTTTCCTCCGGGTGCTCCGGTTTCCTCCCACAGTGCAAAGATATGCAGGTTAGGTGGATTGGCCGTGCTAAATTGCCCCTTATTGTCAGGGACACTAGCAGGGTAAGTAGATGCGGTTAAGGGGATAAGGCCTGGGTGGGATTGTGGTTGGTGCAGACTTGATGGGCCAAATGGCCTCCTTCTGCACTGTAGGATTCGATGGATTCTATGATATTAGATCAAAATCTTGATTAAATAATTAGGTCTTAAGAATTGTCTTAAGGAAGAAGTGGGGGGGGGGGGGGGGGCGGGGGAGGGGGGGGGGGAGGGAGGTGGGGTGATGGGGACGTGTTGGGAGGGAATTCCAGAGCTTAGGGCCTCGGCAACAGCAAACACGACTGCCAATGTCGGAGTGATTAAAACTCAGGATGATCAGCAGGGTAAACTTTGATCAGCACAGATATCTGGAAGGGTTGTGGGGCTGGAGGAGATTACAGTGATGGGGGAGGGGTGAGGCCATGGATGGATTGGTAAACAAGGATAGAAATCTTGCAATTGAGATGTTGCCTGACTGGGAGCCAGTATGTCATGAACACAGGGGCTGATAGAGGAGCAGGATCTGGTGTGAGTTAAATCACGGTTAGCAGAAGTTTGGATGACCTCAACTTTAACGAAGGTAAAATGTGGGAGAGTCGCCAGGAGCTTAGTCCCGCACAAGAGATTATCGTGCAAGATTACAACACATGGGATTGGAGGAAGTGTATTGAGATGGATAGAAAACTGGTTGGCAGAGAGGAAACAAAGAGTAGGAATTAATGGGTGCTTTTCAAATTGGCAGGCGGTAACTAGTGGGGTGCCACAGGGGTCGGTGCTGGGACCCCAGCTATTCACAATATATATTAATGATTTGGATGAGGGAACAAAACGTAACATCTCAAAGTTTGCAGATGATACCAAGCTGGGTGGGAGGGTGAACTGTGACGAGGATGCAGAGATCCTTCAGAATGATCTAGACGGGTTCAGTGAGTGGGCTAATCAATGGCAGATGCAGTATAATTTGGATAAGTGTGAGGTTATTCACTTTGGAAGCAAAAACAAGAAGGCAGATTACTACCTGAATGGCTGTAAATTGGGAGGGGGGAGTGTGCAGCAGGACCTGGGTATCCTTGTGCACCAGTCGCTGAAGGTAAGCATGCAGGTGCAGCAGGCGGTAAAGAAGGCAAATGGCATGTTGGCCTTCATTGCAAGAGGTTTCCAGTACAGGTGCAGGGATGTGTTGTTGCAACTGAGATGAGAGACTTTGCCGTCGCACCTCTCTCACACTCCTCAACCACCTCATACACCAGCTCTACAGCAAACGCCGCAACCTGGAAACCAAGATAGAGTGCATATTCTCAACTTGCGCTCAGGACGCAGACCAGCTGGAAACACTGCCAACGCCGGCATCTCCACATCATTGTTGCAACTATACAGGGCCTTGGTGAGGCCACACCTAGAGTATTGTGTGCAGTTTTGGTCTCCTTTTCTGAGGAAGGATGTTCTTGCTCTCGAGGGAGTGCAGCGAAGTTTTACCAGGCTGATTCCGGGAATGGCGGGACTGATGTATGAGGAGAGATCGACTAGGTTAGGATTGTTTTCGCTGGAGTTCAGATGAATGAGGGCGTTCTCATAGAGACTTATAAAATTCTAACAGATCGAGACAGGATAGCTGCAGGGAGGATGTTCCCAATGGTGGGGGTGTCCAGAACCAGGGGTCACAGTCTGAGGGTTCAGGGTAGACAATTTAGGACGGAGGTGAGGAGACATTTCTTCACCCAAAGAGTGGTGAGCCTGTGGAATTCATTACCACAGGAAGTAGTTGATGCCAAAACATTGAATGTATTCAAGAGGTGGCTGGATATAGCACTTGGGGCGAATGGGATCAAAGGTTATGGGGAGGAAGCAGGATTAGGCTATTGAGTTGGATGATGAGCTATGATCTTAATGAATGGTGGAGCACGCTCAAAGGGCCCAATGGCCTCTTCCTGCTCCTATCTTCTATGTTTCCATGTAACAAGGTTAGGGATAGGGGGATTTAAGGTTGTTAATGATTTATGTTATGATCATAGAATCCCTACAGAGCAGAAGGAGGCCAGTTGGCCCATTGAGTCTGCACCAACAACAATCCCACCCAGGTCCTATTCCCGTAATCCCACATATTTACTCTGCCAGTCGCCCTGACACTGGGATCAATTTAGCACAGCCAACCAACCTAACCCCCACATCTTTGGACTGTGGGAGGAAACCGGAGCACCCGTAGGAAACCCACACAGACACAGGGAAAACATGCAAACTCCACACAGACAGTGACCCGAGGCCGGAATTGAACCCAGGTTCCTGGCGCTGTGAGGCAGCAGTGCCACCAGGCCACCCGTTGATGGCCACAGGGAATCATCAACAGATCACACCTTGAGCCTCGTAGAATGCGAGCTCCCTGATGAGGCAAGCAGAGGCTCGCCCACCGGGAAGGAGCAGCCAGGGGTGGGCCGGGGGGGTGGGCCGGGGGGCGGGGGGGGGGGGGGGAGGGTAGGGGGGGTTTAAAGCCAGATTGCTCCACTCAGGCCGACAGTTGATTGACTCGGGGCTGACCTGCACTCTCTAACTGCTGAATGGCATTTTGAACACACTGAAAATGAAGGAGGACTGGCCTCAGTAAGATTATTACAGGGTAGTTAGGGAACGTCGTGTGGAGTGGGGACTGAAAACAATGGCTTCAGTCTTCCCAATATTTAATTGGAGGAACTCTTGGCTCATGCAGTGCTGGTAGGTGGATACGCAGCATGAAAATACAAGTAAAGTTTCTGAGGAAGGTGTAGGTGGGATGGAGCTGAGTGTTGTTAGCGTGCATGTAAAAATTAATGATGCCCTTCATTCACACACTCTGCTGAGATGCCGGATAATGATTAGGTTCACAGTGTGCCGGGTGCAATAGTGCTTTAGTTCTGTCACCAGACTAATAATTCAGAAACTGGAACTAAGAATGCATAAAATGTGACTCTGGGCCTGTTTCTCAGGATGTGGTCGAGGTGATAATTATCTTCCATCCCTAGTTGCCCAGTCAGGTTGGCGGTGAAACACTTTGAAGCGATTGCTTTTTGCAGCGGAATGAATTGGTAGCACTGCAGTTACCAATCATCCTCATAACATAGAATCATAGAAACCCTACAGTAGAGAAAGAGACCATTCGGCCCATCGGGTCTGCACCGACCACAATCCCATCCAGGCCCTACCCCCATATGCACCCACTAATCCCTCTAACCTACGCATCTCAGGACACTAAGGGCAATCTTTAGCATGGCCAATCAACCTAACCCGCACATCTTTGGACTGTGGGAGGAAACAGAGCACCCAGAGGAAACCCACGCAGACACGAGGAGAATGTGCAAACTCCACACAGACAGTGACCCGAGCCGGGAATCGAACCCAGGTCCCTGGAGCTGTGAAGCAGCAGTGCTAACCACTGTGCTACCGTGCCGCCCCTCGGAGGGCTGGAGCTGCAGGCCTGACAGACCCGGTTACAACGGAACGTTCCGTTCTCTAATGGACATTGGTGGATAACAATCTAGCAGCTTTTATGTGCTTTTTTTTATTCAGCTGGGGTTAAATGACGCAGGTTAGGGGGAGGTTTGTGTGTAAAAACACACGTCGCTCAGAATCTCTCCTTGGCCCTCACCTATATGCTGACTCTCAGCAACATCACCCACGTGTCAAGTTGCAAGTGTACACTGACCAAGACCAGCGCTAACCCACCACGACCTCTCTCAACCCCTTCACCATCTCGGCTTTATCACATCTGTTAAGACCAGGTTAACAGGGATTAACTGACCCCTGTCTTTGTCCCACTGCTGAGCTGGTTATAATAGTCTGTATTGAAAAAGGAGGTGCCATTGCCAATTTAATATATACTGAACTGTGCATAGCTCGGTGCAAGAAATATGCAATCCAGGGAGGTTCTTCCCCCTCCTCTACTCCCTCCCCAAACCGCCACCCCGACCCCCAACCCTCCACCCTCACAGGTGTATTTCCCAGTAATGGAGGTCTGCCATTGGCTGACGATGGGATTTTCCGGTCCTGCCAATATCCACGGGGTTTTGCCTGCCCCGCACCCCCTACCCCTGGGGAACTAACCCTGGGGGAAGGTGGGGCAGTGTGGGGGCGGGGGGGGAGGGGTGGGGTCACCATTGATGGAACGAGAAGATCCCCTCAGCAGAGAACCCTTAAGTTAACAAGTAAAGAATCAGTTTTATTGCTGAAACTCACTCAGGTAAAGGTGCAGAAACTATTAACAAGGGGCTGGAAATGCACAAATATGTCCACCTACCCACTAATGGGAGAACAACACACAACGCCCCCCCCCCCCCAAAAGTACAAAAAGAAGTAAACCTCTGCAGAATATGGAGGTGGGGGTGGGTGGGGCTGGTGAGGGGGTGGGTCTCAATGCTGAAATGACCAGGGTGTTGGCAAGCTGGCACCAAACCCCCAAACCTCCGCCTTCAACTGCAACATGTTAGCTGACATTTTCACGGATTTGCCATTCAGAGTGAGGACTTGTGTCCTCGAGAGTGAAGATCGATGCAAAGATGCCTGTTTAATTCATCTGCCATTGTCCCACTTTCCATCATCAATTTCCTAGATGCATTTTCTATGGGACTAACGCTCACTTTCCTTATTTAAATTTTTATTGGAACTTTTATCATCCATCTTTATATCACTAGCTATCTTTCTCTCATAGTCTAATTTTTCCCTCATCAATCTTTTTGTCATTCTTTGATGTTCTTTATATACTTTACAATATTCTGACTTGCCACTTGGCTTAGCACAAACACCTGCAGAATGGTGATGGTGAGTTGCATTCTGTGCAACATTGCACAGCAGCAGGGTTTAGACCAGGGAGGAAGCAGCCGCAGAGTAGTGAACATTGTCATGATTCAGAGAAGGAGGCAGTAAGGAATCTGATGTAGCATCAGTAGCTCACTCACATTGTTGTCTCGGGTACTCATAATCTGGCACAGTTCAGTTACATTCCACCGGTCAGTGAGTGTGACAACTGCAGTATAAGTGTCTGGCACATCTGGATGAATGTGGGATTGAGTATAGTGCCACCCAGAAGATACATGCCCCAGACCAAGGGTCAGTGTGGTGTTGAGCAGAAATGTGTATAGCCCTAAGCATGGAGGCAGTGCCTAGCTCAGTGAAAGGCAACCTAGGGTAGTGACTGGGCTGCATGAGTGATCCTCCTTCATCTCAGTGGCCACAGGATTGAAATTGGGCTTGTTCACTAACCGTGACCCCATGAATAGGATTAAATACATTTAATACACGCTGAATATTTCATAATGAATTACAGAAAATGCTTCATCATTCATATATTAATAGAACTAACATTAACTTCAAATGGTAAAAACAATGTCTGTGCTTTGATTGGATGCAGAGGGAACGCACGGCTCTCACAGTCAGTGATGCTCGCTTTGCATGCTCTTGTTTTCCATGCTTATCACTTTCATCATACCGGGGAGTAAACAAACTATGTGGATGGAAACCAGCCACTCCTGTGGATGGCAACAATCAACAAAAGATCTCGTGGGCCACACTCGGAACACTGATAGCTGCATGTGGGCCCCAGCTGCAGGTTGCCCACCACTGGCCTAGCTTGCACCCTTTACAGAACATGTGTAAATAGTTCTCGCATCTAATGAAGACTTACTGTTAACAGGAAGAAGACTATTTCTTCATGACATTCCAATCTGTAGCCAACATCATCCCCTCATAGTGGCAGCAATGGAATAAAAACCGAGAACCTCCCAAAAATGAAGAGACAAACTGGAATGCTGAAAGTCCAAGAAAAGTTCAGCAAAAGAAGTTGACAAGAAGCTGTTAGATGCACTGAAAAGAATCACCAGAAAACACTCCAGAGAAAGGCCTGGAAGCTGAAGGCAGAGATTGAAAATTCCCCACTGCAGCAGAAGACTCGATTAAATCTTCTTCTGGAGTCCAGCTTTAGAATGCAGAGTTGACAAGGGTGAGCTAAATCTTTCAAAATTCCAGGCTGCAGCAAGTTCTGAGAACTCTTTTGAGCAATTCAATGTCAGAAGTGTTGTTTGAAAGAAACCCGTCGCCAAATCTCAGTCCCTGAGTTTCAGCTGGATTTTGCAGCATCTGAGTTTATCCAAAAAAAGGACAGAATTCATTAAAAAACAAAACTGTATTAGCTCAGATTAAAACAATCATTTCAATATCTAGGATCAATTATGCTTCTGCATTCTCAGCATATGAGCTGCCTGAAGCAGACAGGTTGGCACTGTAAACCAGACTTGAATTTTAAACATATCCCTCACAAGAAACATAATACAAATATATTTCTTAAAGGCACAGTATCATCATACTTCTTAACTGTCCTCTCAACATGCCTTCAATGGCTTATGTACATATACACTGAGGTCCCTCTGTTCCTGCATCCGTTAAGGGTTTCTCCCGTTATTTTACATTGTCTCTCCATATTTTTCCTGTCAAAATGAATCACTTTCTCTGCATTGAACTTCAACTGCTACTTGTTTGCACAATCCACCAACATGTTCATGTCTTTTTGAAGATCAAGACTATCCTTGTCACAGTTAACAATACTTTCAATCTTTGTATCATCCTCACATTTTGAAATCATGCCCTGAATACCACGGTCTGGGTCATTAATATATATCAGGAAGAGCAAGAATCCCAACACTGACCCCTCGAGAACTCCACTATAAACCTTCCTCCAACCTGAAAAACAACTATCTCTCACCACTTCCTGTTTCCTGTCACTCAGCCAATTTCTTATCCACGTTCCTGCTTTCCCTTTTATTCCATAAGCTAGAATTCTGCTCGGAGTCTGTTGTGTGGCACTGTATCAAATGCCTTTTGAAAATCCACACATAACACATCGGCAGCATTGCCCTTACCAACCTTTCCCGTTACTGCCTCAAAAAAACTCCAACAAGTCAGTTAATCATGAATTTCCCTTCATGAATTCATGCTGGCTTTCCTTAATTATCCTGCAGCTGTCTAAGTGACTATTGATTTTGTTCCAAACTATAGTTTCCAGAAGTTTCCTGACCACTGGTGTCAGCCTGATTCTCCATTTCATTTTCTACCTGACATCTGTCAAATGCACACTTCTCTCTTTTAATCTTCACTTCCATCCCTCTCGTCATCCAGGGTGGTCTAGATTTCTGTTCCACCCCTTTTTGAACAAGGGCGTACCATTCACTACTCTCCAGTCCTCGATCACTACCCCCATGTCTAAGGCAGACTGGAAGACCAGTGCCCCTGAAATCTCCACTTTCACCTCTCTCAACATGCTTGGATGCATCTCATCCGGGTCCTGGCATCTTACCAATTTTAAGTAAAGAAAGCCTTTCTAACATTTCCTCCTTCTCAATTGTAAATCCCTCGAGTGTACCAGGTACCTCCTCCCTCATCTCGGCCTGGGTGGCATCTTCTTCCTTTGTAAAGATAGATGTAAAGTACTCGTTTAATACCGCCGCTATTTCTCCTGTGTCCGCATGCAAGTCTCCTTCCTCATCCTTAATTGGTCCTACATGACACTAATAAATAAACTTAAATCTTAAACTTATTGGAGGTGATTCTCCCAGCACGTTGCACTGGGGGGAGTGCAGCGGGCCAGGAGACTCAAGCAGAGACCGTGTAGCGGGCTTTCCACTGGACACCACAGCCTCCACAGCCTCCAGCACCGTCAGCTCCACGCTAGAAGTTGGCGTGGAGCTGTATGAATTATGTTAATGGGATTAGCATTTCATTAGCAGGCCCGGAACTGACGTCTCCGGACCCGCTAGCCTCCTCCTCCCCCTCCCCACCAGGGGTGTTTCACTCCAGCGGCGTTTATAATACAGTGAGGAGCTGGTGGCCCGACCCCGCTGGAGTGAAGGAGAGTCAGGGATAAGGGGGTGGGGGCCTCCATGGCATTGCTAGCTTGGCAGTGCCAGCCTGGCCCCCTGGCACTGGCCAAGGAGCAAAGTGCTCATGCCCAGGAGGCACTTTGGCACTGCCCACCGGGCATCAGGTAATGCCAAGGGGGGTGGGACCAGGACGGGTCCAATAGAGGCGGGGCCTCTGGGGGTAATCGGTGGGAGTGAGGGGTCCCGCTGCCACTCAGCGGTAACAGAGGGAAGTAGGCCAGCAATCGGGGCTGGACATCAGGGCAGGGGTGATGGTCGGATCTGCATCGTGGGGGGTGTCAGCCTGCTGGGATGGGGGCATTGGGCTGTTGGGGTGGGGGGGAGGGGCTGCCAGTGGGGAGGTGGAAATTGACACTTCAGGACTGCTGGACGGTGGTGGAAGCTCGAGGTGGGGGGTTTGTGGGGATAACATTGTGGCCCAGTGATCAGGAGGCTGGCAGTGCTCTCCGCTACGACTGATCGGCGCATGCGCACTGTCCCGCTCAGCGCTATGCTGCCTGGCCTCTTCAGCAGGAATAAGCCACCACCACCACCCCCCCCTCCCCCACCGGGTTTTTAATGAGATTCACGCCAGGGCACTTTGCAGTACACAGAGTCAAGGAGATTCATTTTGAAAATCCCCCTGAAAAGATCAGCGAGGTTTACTCCAGTTTTTACACAAATTCAACTTATGGAATTTTTTGGGGAGAATCGCAGCCCCCCCCCCCCCCGTTTCTTTTACCACTCTTTTATATTTACATGCTTATTGAAGACCTTAGGACTCCCTTTTATGTTAGCTGCAAGTCTTGTTTCCTGCTTTCTCCTTGCTTTTCTAATGAGTTTTTTCACTTCCCTCAGGTCTTTCTATATTCAGCCTGATTCTCCATTTTATTTTCGACCTGACATTTGTCATACGCACACTTCTTCTTTTTCATCTTCACCTCCATCCCTCTCATCATCCAAGGTGTTCTAGATTTGTTTGCCCTACTTTTCCTCTTCAAGGGAATATATCTCGACCTTGCCGGCAATACTCTCTCTTTCAAGGTGATCCATTGTTCAGCCACCGTCTTTCCCGTCAACATTTGATTCCAACTCACTCGACTCATGCATTCTCATCGAGGTTGGTTTTTCCCTCAATTAATTATCCCTGCTTTGGTCTGCCCCTAGTCCTTTTCCACAGCCAGCCGGCCTATGATACAAAGGTCACTGTCTCTTCAATGTCATCTGATCCACTTGGGCCAACTCATTCCCCAGAACCAAGTCCAGCTGTGCCTTGTTGGACCGGAAACATTCGGCAGCAGAAAATGATCTCGAACACACTTAAAAGAGAAATAAAAAAGCATAATATTTTTTGACTGGTGAGAGACTGGAAAAAGTTTGTAGTCAGGGGCACCTGGGAGTCTGTGTATGAATCACAGAAAGTTAACAAGCAGGTATAGCAAGCTACATGGAAGGCAAATGATGTTGAAGCTTTCTTTACAAAGGGATTGGAGATTAAAATTACAATTATACAGAACACAGGTGAGGTTATACCTAAAGTATTGTGCGCAGATTTAGTCTCTTTAACTAAGGAAAGACATAATTGCCCTAGAGGGAGTACAACAGAGGTTCACTCGACTGGTTCCGGGGATGAAGGGAGATTGAGCAGACCAGGCCTATATTCCCTCGAGGTTAGAAAAGAGATGATCTAATTGACACATTAAAAAATTCTTAAGGGTTTTGACAGGGTAGATGCTGAGAATATGTTTCCCCTGGCTGGGGAATCGAGTAAGAGTTTTAACAACACCAGGTTAAAGTCCAACAGGTTTATTTGGTAGCAAATGCCATTTGCTTTCGGAGCGCTGCCCCTTCGTCAGATGGAATGGACATCTGCTCTCAAACTGGGGAATCTAGAGCATGGGATTATGGGGGAGGCGATGCCTAGTGGTATTATCATTAGCCTATTAATCCAGACACTCACGGCAGCTGGTGGAAATTGAATTCAATAAAAAAAATCTGGAATTAAGAATCTACTGATGACCATGAAACCGTTGTCGATTGTTGGAAAAACCCATCTGATTCACTAATGTCCTTTAGGGAAGGAAATCTGTCATCCATACCTGGTCTGGCCTACATGTGACTCCAAAGCCACAGCAATGTGGTTGACTCTCGAATGCCCTCCAAGGGCAACTAGAGATGGGCAAGAAATGCTGGCCCAGCCAGCAATGCACATGTCCCACAAAGGAATAAAAGAAAGAATCTCAGAACAAAGGGTTGACCATTTAGGACTGAGATGAGGTGAAATTGTTTCACTCAAATGTTGTGAATCTTTGGCATTTGGAATTCTCGATACAGAGTGCTGTGGAGTTTCAGTTACTGAGTATACTCAAGACAGGAGTTAATAGATTTAATAGAAAGGAGGACATGCCCCTGTCTACACCAATGGGGATGAAGTAGAAAGGGTCGAGAGCTTCAAGCTGTTAGGTCTCCACATCACCAACAGCCTGTCCTGGTCCCCCCGATGCCGACACTATAGTTAAGAAAGCCCCACCAGCGCCTCTACTTTCTCAGAAGACGAAGGAAATTTGGCATGTCAGCTACGACTCTCACCAACTTTTACAAATGCACCATGGAAAGCAATCTTTCTGATTGTATCACAGCTTGGAATGGCTCCTGCTCTGCCCCAAGACCGCAAGAAACTACAAAAGATCGTGAATGTAGCCCAATCCATCACGCAAACCAGCCTCCCATCCATTGACTCTGTCTACACTTCCTGCTGCCTCGGCAAAGCAGCCAGCATAATTAAGGACCTCACGCACCCCGGACATTCTCTCTTCCACCTTCTTCCTTTGGGAAAAAGATACAAAAGTCTGAGGTCACGTACCAACCGACTCAAGAACAGCTTCTTCCCTGCTGCTGTCAGACTTTTGAATGGACTTACCTTGCATTAAGTTGATCTTTCTCTACATCCTAGCTATGACTGTAACACTACATTCTGCACTCTCTCGTTTCCTTCTCTATGAACGGTATGTTTTGTCTGTATAGCACGCAAAAAACAATACTTTTCACTGTATACTAACACATGTGACAATAATGAATCAAATCAAATCAAATCAAAATTTGGGGGTACTTTTGGGGCAATTCACCAAAGATCCTTCGCCAGCAATCTTCCAAACACATGAGCACTTCCATCTCGAAAGGCAAGGGCAGCAGATACATGGAAACACCACCACCTGCAAGTTCCCCTCCAAGCCATTCACCATCCTGACATGGAAATATATCGCCATTCCTTCACTGTCACTGGGTCAAAATCCCTAACGGCATTGTGGGTCAACCAGCGGTGGGACCAGTGGGACTGCAGCGATTCAAGAAGGCAGCTCACCACCACCTTTTCAAGGGCAACTAGGGATGGGCAATAAATGCTGGCCAGCCGGTGATGCCCATGTCCCACAAATTAAAAAAAAACTAAGGGAAATGTAAACCTTGGGATATTGCGGAAAGGTAGAGATGCGGTAGAACATTAGCCATGATCTTGTTCAATGGTGGAATAGGTTCAAAGTGCTGACTCCAGTTCCTGTGTCTTATATCCTGATGCTAGTGCCTGAGGCTGAACTTGATCATTCTCAACTCCAGAGTAAGTTCTTAGAGGATGTTGTTTCTGGAAATGGTGAGAGGATGATTAATGCAGAGGTTCTGGGCATTGCTTTCCTTAACTGACTTGAACCAGCTTTAGTGCTTGACAAGCCTGGTTACGACTGATCATGACAAATACGGATTGGATCTGCCTTTGCATATCTGACCCTGAGCAGATTTTCTGTCTCCATTGCTTATCTCAGCTCTACTGCGGAAACACTTGTTGAGAAATTCAGATATGACCATCCCGAAGCTCTCATGGCTAGTTTCCAACCCTCTGTAATGATGAGCTCATTCCAACTCACTCTGCTGCTCGCGTCCAAACTCACATAATGTCCCATTCACCCCGGGTTTGGTGACATGAATTGGCTTCCAGACTGATTGTCTGACTGATTCATATCCTTGTTTTCAAATGCCTCCTTGCTCATGCCTCTTCCTTTCTGTTAACCCCTCCAAGTGCTGCACCCCTCTGAGATCCCTGCAGTCCTTCAATTCTGAACTCCTGCTCATCTCCAAGTTTAAATCGCTCCACAATTCAAGGCTGCACCTGGGCCTTAAACTCGGGAATTCCCTTGTTAAACCCCTCTGCCTCTCTATCCCTATCTCCTCCTTTCAGTTGTTTCTTAAAACACAAGATTACACAAACCCTCCAGTGCAGAAAGAGGTCATTCAGCCCATCAAGTCTGCACTGACTCTCTGACAGATCAGTCCACCCGGGCCCTATCCCCATACCCCCATCTATTTTCCCCACTAATCCACCTAACTTACGCATATTCAGACACTCAGGGGCAATTTAGCATCGCCAAGTCACTAAACTTCCACATCTTTGGACTGTGGGAGGAAACTGGAGCACCTGGAGGAAACCCATGCAGGCACAGGGAGAACGTGCAGACCCCACACAGACAGTGACCGAGGCCAGAATTGAACCCAGGTCCCTGGCGCTGAGAGGCAGCAGTGCTAACCACTGTGCCACTGTACCGCCCATCCTACCTCTTTGATTAAGCTTTTGGTCATCTATCCTGATATCTCTTTATGTAGTGTTAGGGACCAGATCAGAAACTCCAAGGTATATTATGAAGTTAGCTGAGAGTCCAACTTTTATGATTTTTGCAATAGGGTGAGCATTAGGTGTTTTGCTCTAGGTATGATTCAAATAACCCACTATGAAGCTTTTGTTAAAACAAACTTTATTTAAGAAACTTTATTAGAATATAACAAAAAAATTAGTATAGCTTTTACCAATTAAAATATTAAATATTACAAAGTATAATTCTTAACAGCTCAGTATTGCTATAGCTCCAATGTAAGCAATATCCTCATAGACATGAATCCCTTTTTTGAATCAGCACAAAAACAGATATGCTCACATGGGTGCTATGTTTCCAGCCTTTTAACACCTCTGGATAGATACAGAAAGACACCTGTCTTCTGACTCTCATAAAGCAGAATCTCAGAGAAAGAGATTTATTTTCTGGCAGATTCCAATATCCAATTCCAAAGAGAAAAACAGCTCCAAGCAGCATCTAAGCTTGATTTTCTCTGTAAGCCTAGCTCCACCCATTCACCAGATATTACTGTCAATCAATCCAATTAAGTCCTACTCTGCAAAATTCCAGGAGAAGGCGAAAAACAACAGAACAGCATTAGTCCAGATTAAAACCAACATTCTGGCATTTAGGACCAATTATGCCCCTGCAGGAACAATAAGGGTTGCAGACCCAGTGGCACTGATATTAAAAGAAAATCTGCTAAAATAGAACCTGCACAAGAAACATGACACAGTAGTTAGCACTGCTGCCTCACAGCACCAGGGACCCGGGTTCGATTCCCGACTTGGGTCACTGTTTGTGTGGAGTTTGCACATTTTTCCCATGTCTGCATGGGTTTCCTCCGGGTGCTCTGGTCTCCTCCCACAGTCCAAAAGACATGTTGGTTAAATGCATTGGCCATGCTAAATTTTCCCTCAGTATACCCGAACAGCCGCCAGAGTAAGGTGTCTAGGGGATTCTACAGTAACTCCATTGCAGTGTTAATGTAAGCCTACTTGTGACACTAATAAATAAACTTTAAGCTTTAAACATGACAAATACATTTCTTTAAGGCACAGTATAGTCACAGTAGCCCAGTGTCACATTGTGTCTGATAATGCTCTTGTGATGCACTTCATGATGTTTTACAATGTTAAAGATGATACATATATGTAGGTAGTATTATTGCTGTTTAGTGTGATGAGACTGCGCCTTTAAGAAATATATGTATATCATGTTTCTTGTAATGGGTACGTTTCAAATTCAGGTCTGTTTTGCAGGGTGCTGATTTGTCGAGGAAAACCTTTAAATTGATAGCTGGGAGCACAGGATAAGTAATCACTTTACACCTGGAGTGTTTGTTTTAAGCGGAGCTCATGCATTTGTGTCTATTTGGATCTCCTCTGGGGGAGATCCCCCTACTCTCCCTCAGTGAAGAGTTTTGATTAGGTTGATTGACAGGGATAGTATCATGTGCTTAATGGGAGTAGTTAAAATTGCAGGGAAGAAATACTGTTTCAGTTTCATTTTTTTAAAATACAAGTAGTTGCTGCCTGGACTGCCAGAAGAAAACAGGTGTCTCTCTTTCTGTCTCTAGAGATGTTCTGAAAGATCTAGGACTGTTAACCTAAGTGACGCAAGTATACCTGTCTTTTGCTAATTAATTTTAAAGGGGACGTTAAATCTATAAGAGGAATATTGCTTGAGTTGGTCTCATAGTGATATGCTAGCAGTTAAGGATTGCATCTTGTCATGTTTAAGTATTGTTCAATTGTTAAATGTTAGGCTAAGTCATTTGTTATAGTTACGCTGTGTTGCTAAATAAAATTTGTTTTGATCAAAGCTCCCTGTCAGAAGAATTGAGTTTGGAGTACAACATCATATCCTCACATTAATGTCAAAATAGCAAATTGCTGGGGTCTGGTCTGACTTCATAATACATCTCAAGGTTTATAATCTGGTACCCCAACATGAGGAAAAGATTCTTCCCATGCTAACATTGTCTGGCCTGTATGTGACTCCAGCTGATTCTTACCTGAAGTGACCTCCCAGACTGCTCAGTGCAACAACTAAGATCAAGACCTTGGCTAGGATTTTCCGGCCCCCTCCCATGACAGGGTTTCTGGCAGTGGAGGCAGATCACCATTGGCCACTGGTGGGATCTTCCCGTCCTGTCTGAGCTTTTGGCAGGACCAGAAGACCCCGTTAGCAGGAAGAGATGGAAAATCCCGCCCCGTGACCACAGAGACGGCAATATTTCAAGAGGAAGGCTCACCACCACTTTCTCAGGAAATGACCATAAATGCTAGCCTCGCCAGCACATCACATCCCAAGAATGAATAGAAATGAATCCTCATAGAAATATGAGAAATAGGAGCGAGAGTAGACCACACGGCCTACTCCGCCATTCAATGCGATCATGGCTGATCTTGGGTTTCAACTCCATTTTCCCGTCTGTTCCTCATATCTCTTAATTCCCCAAGACACCACAAATCTGTCTATCCTAACCTTATAAATATATTCAACAATGGACCACTTAGGTGGATTGGCCATGTTAAATTGCCCCTTAGAGAGAGGGGGACTAGATTAGGTAAATACATGGGGTTATGGAGATAGGGCCTGGGTGGGATTGCAGACTCAATGGGCCGAATGGCCTCCTTCTGCATTGTAGGATTCTATGATTCTATACAGCCCTGTGGGATAGAGAATTCCAAAGACTCACAAATTTCTCCCCATTTCAGTGCTAAATGATTGGCACCTTACCCTGAGACTGTGACCCCGTGTTGTGGATTCCCCGATCCCAGTCTTGTGTCCCAATGAGGAGAGCAGTATTTCTTAAAGGGAAAAATTAATTAATATCTTTTGTTTTTCAGATTCATACAACAGTTGAGAAAATGGTTATTCTCCTCAACCAGGTAATAGTTTGAAAAGAAACAATCCCAGTTTTGGAATAAATACCATCCCCAACAGCCTGTTAGCCTCTGGTCATACAGATGCAGCTGGAGCCTTTTGATGTGTGCTGCTTCACTAATGGGACCCTCATGTCATCTAATTGTCCACAGATACAGTTTTTATTAGCAGCTGGAGTGTGGTGAAGCCAAAAACTGGTGTGTGAAACCTCCCTGAGAGAGGCCTCACTGTACTGGTATTTTTTCAGCCTGGCCGCAGTCCGGGACTGGATCAGTCCCCTCCAAATGTTAACAAATATTCGTCCCATGCGTACTGCCATATCCAATCGACGCAGACCGCGATGGGCCCAATGGCCTCCTTCTGCACGTGTAAGGATTCTGTGGTTTTCACTGGAGTTCAAATTTTTTCGCAATTTTTACAACATTGCCAATGAGTGACAACGGAAGTACAGGCCCCTCTGTCACCAACACTTGGCAGAGGATCCCGACTGAACAGCTGACAATATTCATTTGAATTCAACACAAGCTTGTAAAATATACCATAATAATGTGTGATAGCAATGTCCTGCTGCAATGTCGTACTGAGTTTCCCCTCTACCGTTACAATGTAAACCCACTGTCAAAAATCCCAGGTTAAAACTGTAATTAATCTGGATGTTGGGAAGTACTTCGACACACATCGGTCAGTGAAAATCTAATATACCCTTACCCCAAAAAGTTGCTCATGTCAATTAAAGTTTTCAGAATTGTAATTGATCGCGAGGCCAGGTTGCTAACATACAATCAGCTGTGATCTGATTGAATGGTGGAGGAGTCTCTGGCCGCTGAGTGGCCTTCTCCTGTTCCTGGCTTCTCATCCAATAAATCTGTCAGCCAAGTGTCCCTGTCAGGCACAGGCCAATAAATACAGCGCACTGGCTGATGAAACATCTCCGCAGCATTCCAGCTTTGCCCTTTTCATTTTAAGCAGTAATTTTAACCACGAGATAGATGTCTCAGCAGAATCAGTATCTTGCACCAGCCACAATAACTTGCATTTATGTCGCATCTGGAAGATAGTGAAATGTCTCAAGGTGCTTGACCTTTAGTGCGGCACGGTGGCACAGTGGTTAGCACTGCTGCCTCACAGCACCAAGGACCCGGGTTCATTTCCAGCCTTGGGTCACTATTTGTGTGGATTTTGCACTTTCTCCCTTTCTCCTGGTTTCCTCCGGGTGCTCCGGTTTCCTCCCACAGTCCAAAGGTGTGCAGGTTAGGTTGACTGGTCATGCTAAATGCATGGGCATAGGGCAGAAGGGAGGGCCTGGGTAAGATGCTCTTTCTGAGGGTCAGTGCAGACTCAATGAGCCGGATGGCCTCTTTCTGCGCTGTAGGGATTATATGGTTCTATAATCAGACAAAAAAGTTGTCTGCAAACCAGAGAAAGAGACATTAGGGGTGGAATTTACCAAGCAACACGTGTCTCGCAGCTGTGAGAAGCAATCCATCTTTATCCAGTGGTCCCAATGTTGTCAATGGGGTTTCCCGTTGAACACACCCCTCTCCGCCAGGACACTGACGGTGAGGGGTCACTGTTGGTGCGAATGGAAGATCCTGCCAGCCTGAACAGAGTTAGGTTTCAAGGAGTGTCTTAATGGAGGAGAGAGAGGTGGAAAGATTAGGGAGGGAAATCTCGAGCTAAGGGTCTAGACAGCTGAGGTTCCTATTAATCAGCCAAAGCCTAAGAGTAAAATGGGCTACAGCCACACCTCGAATCTGAACTCACTGAAACGGAGAACATGCTGGAGAGAAATAAGGTCAATTCTAATGCAGTGGCACAGCCTTGCGTGTATGTTGTACGTCTTCAAGTTGAAGGTGTGCTTTCAAACCTCCCCCTCCCCCCACCCCCCTCCCCAACCCCCCTACCCACTGGGCCATCTGTCTCTTGTCCTTACAGTTGCTACATCTTGTGGCAATCTCTCCCAGTTACAGCTTAATATCCAATACATTTCTCCCTCTTTAGTTCTAACGAAAAGTCAAATAGATTTAAAACATTAACTCTGTTTTCTCTCCTTACCAGACCTGCTGAGTTTGTCCAGCATTTTCAGATTTTGTAATGAAAGTGTACTTGTTTACTTTGCGTATATGGCCTGACTAGGGTTGCCAACTCTCAATAAATGTATTCCTGGAGGTTTCATCACATGACTCCCCAGCCATTAGTCAGCTGACACATCCAACCTTGTGATGCATGTTCTTCTTACACCCATCACAAAGCAGAAAGACTCATTACCTCACTGGCTACAGGGGAAGTCCCAGGGGATTGGAGAATAGCCAACATTGTTCCTTTGTTTAAGAAGGGTAGCAAGAATAATCCAAGTAATTACAGGCCAGTGAGTCTTACATTAGTGGTAGGGAAATTATTGGAGAGGATTTTTCGAGACAGGATTTACTCCCACTTGGAAATAAGTGGACGTATTAGCGAGAGGCAACATGGTTTTGTGAAGGGGAGGTCATGTCTCACCAACTTGATCGAGTTTTTCGAGGAAGTAACGAAGATGAATGATGAGGGTAGGGCAGTGGATGTTGTCCACATGGACCTCAGTAAGGCCTGTGTCAAGGTCCCTCATGGCAAACTGGTGCAGAAGGGGAAGTCGCACGGGATCAGAGGTGAGCTGACAAGGTGGATACAAAACTGGCTCGGTCATAGAAGACAGAGGGTAGCAGTGGAAGGGTGTGTTTCTAAATGGAGGGGTGTGTTTCTAAATGGAGGGCTGTGACAAGTGGCGTTCCTCAGGGATCAGTGCTGAGACCTTTGCTGTTCGTAATATATATAAATGATTTGGAGGAAAATGTAACTGGTTTGATTAGTAAGTTTGCGGATGACACAAAGCTTGGTGGATTTGCGGATAGCGATGAGGACCATCAGAGGATACAGCAGGAAATAGATCGGTTGGAGACTTGGGCGGAGAGATGGCAGATGGAGTTTAATCCGGGCAAATATGAGGTAATGCATTTTGGAAGGTCTAATGCTGATAGGAAATATACAGTAAATGGCAGAACCCTGAAGAGTATTGATAGGCAGAGGACCTGGGTGTACAGGTACACAGGTCATTGAAAGTGGCAATGCAGGTGGAGAAGGTAGTCAAGAAGGCATACGGCATGCTTGCCTTCATCGGCCGGGCATTGAGTTGAAAAATTGGCAAGTCATATTGCAGCTTTATAGAACCTTAGTTAGGCTGCACTTGGAATATAGTGTTCAATTCTGGTCGCCACACTACCAGAGGGATGTGGAGGCTTTGGAGAGGGTACAGAAAAGATTTACCAGGATGTTGCCTGGTATGGAGGGCATTAGCTATGAGAAAAGGTTGGAGAAACTTGGTTTGTTCTCATTGGAATGAGGGAGGTTGAGGGGTGACCTGATAGAAGTCTACAAGATTATGAGGGACATAGAGTGGATAGTCAGAAGCTTTTTCCCAGTGTGGAAGAGTCAATTACTAGGGGGCATAGGTTTAAGGTGCGAGGGGCAAGGTTTAAAGGAGATGTACGAGGCAAGTTCTTTACACAGAGGGTGGTGGGTGCCTGGAACTCGCTGCCGGGGGAGGTAGTGGAAGCAGAAAAGATAGTGACTTTTAAGGGGCGTCTGGACAAATACATGAATAGGATGGGAATAGAGGGATATGGTTCCGGAAGGGTAGGGGGTGTTCGTTCAGTCGGGCAGCATGGTCGGTGCAGGCTTGGAGGACCGAAGGGCCTGTTCCTGTCCTGTAATTTTCTTTGTTCTTTGTTCTTTGAATGATGCCTGGCTGTCAGCCAAACAGCCTTTCCCTTCCCCCCAACCCAGTTTCAATACTTTTATATCTAGTAAAAAGAAATGTTAATTGAAAATAACAGATAAACATTGTTTTAACTGTTGTGATGATTTCTCTCCAGCGTTCCACATAGCAGTGTTCAGGAGATTGAGCTTCAATGACTGGAGACTCCAGGCCAAACCTGTGCCCTCAGGTTGCAGGGGGTTATGGAAGGGTAGGATGCATGGCCAAGAACATGGCAGATGGAATAAAACATGACAAAGTGTGAAGTTGTGCACTTTGGTAAGAAAAATGGAAAAACAGAGGCTGGATCATCTGACCTCACCCGCAGCTGGGATTCTCCAGTCCCGCTGCAGTGAACGGAGATTTGGCTGAGTGCCAAATTCTCCATTCTCGCTGGCAGTGGCTACGGAGCGTACGAGACTGGAGAATTCCAGCTGGAATTCTTTGATTATTGTGAGTTTGAAAAAGGTTTCTATTCAGAGGGACCTGGGTGTCCTGGCATATGAAAGTTAACTTGCAAGTGCAGCAAGAATTGGGAAGGCAAATGATATGTTAACTTTTGTTTTATTTATTCATAGAAACACAGGAACTAGGAGCAAGAGTAGGCCATTCAGCCCTTTGAGCCTGCGACACAATCCAATATGATCATGGCTGATCTCTATCTCAATGCCATTCTCCAGCTCTCTCCCCATACCCCTTGATGGGATGTGGGCATTGCTGGCAGGGCTGGCATTTATGACCCATCCATAATTGTCCTTGAACTGAGAGGTTTGCTCGGCCATTTCCGAAGCAGTTAAGAGTCAACCTCGCTGTTGTGGATCTGGAGTCACATGTAGGCCAGAATGGGTAAGGATGACTGATTTCCTTCTCTAAAGGGCTTTAGTGAACCAGATTGTTTTTTTTTACAACAATCAATGATTGTTTCATCGTCATCATTAGACCTTTTGTTCCAAACTTTTTTTAATGAATTCAAATTACTATTTTAGTAACAATACTCTGACACCAGCTCCCCTGTCACAAACAGATTGTTGTATAAGAGTAAAGTCTTACTACAATTGTAAAAGGCATTTGTGAAAACACACAAGGAGCACTGAATGCAGTTTTGGTCTCCTTACCTAAGGAAGATTTGTACTTAGTCTAGAAAGAGTGCAACTAAGGTTCATTTGGCTGGTTCCTGGGCTGGGAAGATTTCCGTATAAGGAGAGATTCATTGGTGTCTAGAAAATGAGGGGTGATCTAATTGAATGGAAAAATAGGGAGGTTATGCTTCAGTTGTACAGAGCGCTGGTGAGACCACATCTGGAGTATTGTGTACAGTATCACTCTCCTTATTTAAGAAATGATGTAAATGTGTTGGAAGCAGTTCAGAGAAGATTTACTAGATTAATATCTGGAATGGGAGGATTGTCTGATGAGGATAGGGTGTTGGACTGTTGGACTGGGTATTGGCATCTCCACATCGAGGATAGGGTGGACAGGCTAGGCTTGTATCCACTGGAGTTTAGAAGAGTAAGAGGCAACTTGATTAAAACATATAAGATCCTGAGGGATCTTGACAGGGTGGATGTGGAGAGGATGTTTCCTTTTGTGGGAGAATCTAGAACTTGGGCCACTGTTGAAAATAAGGGGTCACTCATTTAAAATGGAGGTGAGGTGAAATATTTTCACTCAGAGGTTGTGAGTCCCTGAACTCTCTTCATGAAAACGCGGTGGAAGCAGAGTCTTTGAAAATTTTTAAGGCAGAGATGGATAGATTCTTCCTAAGCAAGCAGTGATATGTTAATCGAGGTAGGCAGGAATGCAGATTTGAGGTTCTAATTAGATCAGCCATGATCTTATTAAATGGTGGAATGTGCTCGAAGAGATGAATGACTTACTCCTGATCCTTATTTTTATGTTCGTATGGAATATATAACATTCTTAAGGGGCACGTGATAGTAGGTGCTGAGAAAATGTTTCCCTTCCTGTGGAGTTGAGAACACAAAGTCACAGTGTCAGGGTCCCACACTAGAACCTAAATTTAAATTAGGAAGACAGACTAGACCCCAACATTTTTTTCTATTTTGGCATAAATGTGAGGATAACTTTATTTAATAACAGAGTTCAAATATGACTCTAACAATGAAACAGCTTAACTATTGCCCATTGAACAATATTTAAACATGAAAAGAAACAACTCTAATTTCTAACATATCACTATTTCAGTTCCAGATAAGCAACATTCTTCTTATACCACTTTAAATACAGTTAGCAATCATAAATATACTTGCTATAATGAGTGTAAATAGTCTTGAAACTTTCAGAGAGATTTTGTGGCAAGAGCAGTTTGCAAATCTCTGTCTATAAACAACCCTCAGCCAGAACTGAAAGCTATTTTTCTCTGCTACAAACCTAGCTCCTCCCATTAATCACAGTATCACATGATCCTGTCCATCATCCTAATCAAAAACCCAGGGGAAATCTTCATCTATAAACAAAATATCATTAGTTCTCTCCTAAATAAACACTACATGGTTAAAATGAGTAATTATCCAGTTCTCCCAACGTCTGAGCTGTATTCCCTCCTCACATACTGACTCCCTGCAGAAAAAAGCTGAATTTCAAAACAGTTCCCTTAAACATAAAATATATAAACCCAAAGCAATAGCACACTATCAGCACAACAGTCTCAGAATAAGGAGTCAAGTGTTTAGAACTCAGATCAAAACATCATTCAAAGGGTTGTGAATCTTTGGAATTCTCTACCCCCAGGAGATGTGTGCTGAAAAATCTCCGTCCTCATTTGCTGTTGGGATTTTCCGATGCTGCTGGATGTAAATGGAGCTTTGGCTGGAATGCTGAATTCTCCATTCTTGCATCGGGGCGGCCAAGGACGGAGAATTTTGTCCAGGATCCAGCCTGGTCATTGATTAAGCTCAATACTGAGATCAATAGATTCTTGGGTACTCTGGGAATTAAGGGCTCGAGTGATAGCGTGCAGGGGAAAGTGCAACTGAGGCAAAAGATCAGCCATGATCTTCCTTAATGGTGGAGCAGGCCCAGGGCCAAGTGGCCTACTCCAGCTCCTATTCATTATAAGCTTATGTGATGTTTTCCCAGTTGTGTGAGACAGACAGGTGATTGCTAATCTCGGAAAGCCCACAGCAGTTTCTTATTTCCTGCTCCTATTTCTTGTGTTCTTATAATGAATGGTCGTTGTTCTGAAACGCTTTTATCTCCACAGCTGCTGCCAAAACTGCTAAGTCTTTCCAGCATTTTCTATTCCTATTTCATATCTCCCGAATCGGCGGGACTTGTGATACTGTTTGTGACAAGTTCCATTGCTGGGGCTAATAATGAGTCATGGATGGAAAACAGCAGTTGTTGAAAAATCCAAACAGTGCAAAAATGAGGCCACAACCAAAACCATCAGCAACAATAAACAACAAGAATAATATCTGAAAACTAGCAAGCCAGAACTTCTGAAGAAATATATCGCACAGCTGTAGTTGTATTATCCTGATTGTAGTCGGTGCAGAGTCGATGGGCCGAACAGTAGGATTTATGCACTGTAGGATTCTATGATTCTCACTTACTATCTTCAAGTGTGCCATCTACAAAATGGCTGCCAGTGTTGTTGAAGTCTGACAGACTTCAGCACATTACATCATGGTTGGTCTGATTGTGGCCTCAACTCTACTTTCCTGCCTGCCTCCCATAACTCTTCACTCATTGTTGATCAAAAAACTGCCTAACCCAGCTGAATACATTCAGTGATCCAACCTCCTTTGCTGGGAATGCCAAAGGTTTATGATCCTCTGTGAGAATGTAGAGGAGGCCACGCCCACAAATGCAGTGAATACTACACAATAAATTGAAACAAGTACCAGTGAATCATTGTTTCATCTAGAAAGAGTGTTTGGGGCCTTGGACAGTGAGGGGAGGAGATAAAAGACCGAGGTCGTATCTCCTGCGCTTCCCTAGAAAGGGGTCACACAAAGTGTGGGGAGTGTGCTTGCCGGAGCTAACTGAGGAGTGGACCAAGGGGAACGTGGAGGGAATTGTCCCTTAGAACGTTGCAAGGGGAAGGGGAAAAGTGCGCATGGCGGTGGCATCATGCTGCAAGTGGCAGGAATGGCACCCAACATGGAGTCTGGTGGGGTGGAAAGTGAGGAAAAGAGGTTCTTGGTTCTAGGAGGGAGGACAAAGGGTGGGAGTGAAGTGTGCTAAATGGAACAGACACAATTGAGGTGCTGGGAATTACTTAGTTGAGCAAAAATAAAATGATTTTTCCTCAGAATGTTAATTTTGTTTCTCTCTCCCCGGAAGCTGCCAGGCTTGAGTTAGAGCGAAGTATTCCTGTTTTTATTTCAGATTTCCAGAACCTGCCGTATTTTGCTTTTATTATTTATTATTATTTTATTATTTTATCATTTATATATCTTTAAAAAAAAGATTTGCAGTTCTGTTGTGCCTTTCATGACCTCAAGATGTTCCAGTAGCTGACTAAATACTTTTGAAGTATACTGACTGTCATAATGTGGAATATGGAGCAATCGATTTATGCACAGCAAGATCCCATCAACAACAATGTGATAGTGACCAGAAAATCTGTTTTAGAGATGTTGGTTGAGGGATAAATGCTGGGTGGGACACTAAGGAGAAGCTTAAATTAGTGCCACAGGATCTTTTACACTGAGCAGGGAGGGTTGGCACGGCCTTGGTTTAAGCTCTCATCCAAAATACACAGGAGCTCCAACAGGACAGCACTCCCTCAGTGCTGGAGTGTCAACCCAGAACTAGATCCTGGAGTTCACAGAATCACAGAATTGTTACAGTGCAGAAGGAGGCCATTTGGCTCATCATGTTTGCACCTGCTCTCCAAGCAAAGAACAAAGAACATAAGAACATAAGAAATAGGAGCAGGAGTAGGCCATCTCGCCCCTCGAGCCTGCCCCGCCATTCAATAAGATCATGGCTGATCTGAAGTGGATCAGTTCCACTTACCCGCCTGATCCCCATAACCCCTAATTTCCTTACCGATCAGGAATCCATCTATCCGTGATTTAAACATATTCAATGAGGTAGCCTCCACCACTTCAGTGGGCAGAGAATTCCAGAGATTCACCACCCTCTGAGAGAAGAAGTTCCTCCTCAACTCTGTCCTAAACCGACCCCCCTTTATTTTGAGGCTGTGTCCTTTAGTTCTAGTTTCCTTTCTAAGTGGAAAGAATCTCTCCACCTCTACCCTATCCAGCCCCTTCATTATCTTATAGGTCTCTATAAGATCCCCCCTCAGCCTTCTAAATTCCAACGAGTACAAACCCAATCTGCTCAGTCTTTCCTCATAATCAACACCCCTCATCTCTGGTATCAACCTGGTGAACCTTCTCTGCACTCCCTCCAAGGCCAATATATCCTTCCGCAAATAAGGGGAGCAATACTGCACACAGTATTCCAGCTGCGGCCTCACCAATGCCCTGTACAGTTGCAGCAAGACATCTCTGCTTTTATATTCTATCCCCCTTGCGATATAGGCCAACATCCCATTTGCTTTCTTGATCACCTGTTGCACCTGCAGACTGGGTTTTTGCGTCTCATGCACAAAGACCCCCAGGTCCCTCTGCACAGCAGCATGCTGTAATTTCTTTCCATTTAGATAATAATCCAATTTGCTATTATTTCTTCCAAAGTGAATAACCTCGCATTTGTTAACGTTATACTCCATCTGCCAGATCCTCGCCCACTCACTCAGCCTATCCAAATCTCTCTGCAGACCTTCTACGCCCTCCACACGATTCACTTTTCCACTTATCTTTGTGTCGTCTGCAAACTTTGTTACCCTACACTCAGTCCCCTCCTCCAGATCGTCTATATAAATGGTAAATAGTTGAGGCCCCAGCACCGATCCCTGCGGCACGCCACTAGTTACCATCCGCCAACCAGAAAAGCACCCATTTATTCCGACTTTCTGCTTCCTGTCGGATAGCCAATCCCCAATCCACGCTAACACCCTACCCCCAACTCCGGTGTGACCCAATCTTCTTCAGCAACCTTTTGTGAGGCACCTTATCAAACGCCTTTTGGAAATCCAAAAACACCGCATCCACTGGTTCCCCTCCGTCAACCGCACTAGTCACATCTTCATAAAAATCCAACAAGTTCGTCAAGCACGACTTTCCCTTCATGAATCCATGCTGCGTCTGCTTAATCGAACCATTCTTATCCAGATCGCCTGCTATTTCTTCTTTAATGATGGATTCCAGCATTTTCCCAACTACAGACATTAAGCTAACCGGCCTGTAGTTACCCGCCTTTTGTCTATTTCCTTTTTTAAACAGCGGCGTAACATTAGCCGTTTTCCAATCCACCGGCACTACCCCAGAATCCAACGAATTTTGATAAATAACCACTAATGCATCCGCTATTACCTCTGACATTTCTTTCAGTACCCTGGGATGCATTCCATCCGGGCCCGGGGACTTGTCCACCTTCAGTCCCGTTAGTCTACCAAGCACTGCCTCCCTGGTAACATTAATTGTATTGAGTACCTCTCCTCCTACCAACCTTCTATCGTTAATATTCGGTAAACTATTTGTGTCTTCCACCGTGAAGACCGGCACAAAAAACTTATTTAAAGTTTCAGCCATTTCCTCATTTCCCACTATTAAATCCCCCCTCTCGTCCTCCAAGGGTCCAACATTCACTCTTGCCACTCTATTCCTTTTTATATATTTGTAAAAGCTTTTACTATCATTTTTTATATTTAGAGCTAACCTATCTTTCCTTTCTTTATCGCTTTCTTAGTCGTTCTTTGTTGTCTCTTAAAGTTTTCCCAATCTTCCGATTCTCCACTATTTTTGGCCACTCTGTACGCATCGGTCTTTAATTTAATACTCTCCTTAATTTCCTTCGTTATCCACGGCTGGTTATCCCTTTTCTTACAGTCCTTCTTTATCACCGGAATATATTGTTGCTGAGTACTGAAAAGGATCTCCTTAAAAATCTTCCACTGTTCCTCAGCTGTCCTACCTACCAGTCTGCTCTCCCAGTCCACCTTAGCCAATTCAGCCCTCATCCTATCGTACTTCCCTCTGTTCAAACAGAGGACAGTGGTATGGGACCCTACTTTCTCCCCTTCCATTTGTATCAGAAATTCGACCATATTTGTGATCACTTGACCCAAGAGGGTCCTTCACAAGAACATTCTACCTACCTCGTTACACATTACCAGATCTAAGATAACTCGTTCCCTCGTCGGTTCTGTAACATACTGTTCAAGGTAACTATCCCGACAGCATTCTAAGAACTCTTCCTCCATCCCACCCCTTCCAACTTGAGTCAGCCAATCAATATGCAGGTTGAAGTCCCCCATGATTATTACCGTTCCATTTTTGCATGCATCCATTATTTGCTTGTTTATAGCCCTCCCCACCTCAACATTATTATTTGGGGGCCTATAGACCATGCCTACTAGTGTCTTTCTCCCCCTACTATTCCTTATCTCTACCCATAACGATTCCACGTTTTGTTCCTTAGAGCCTCTGATATTATCTTTTATTAACAGAGCTACCCCACCACCTTTTCCTTCCTGTCTATTCTTCCTAAATGCCTGATACCCCTGGATATTCATCTCCCAGTCCTGGTCTCCCTGCAGCCACGTTTCTGTAATGGCCACTAGATCATACCCATTTGTGCTGATTTGCACCATCAACTCATTAACTTTGTTCCGAATGCTTCTTGCATTCAGGCAAAGTGTCTTTATTCCAGCTTTTATCTGGACCCGATTTGATGAAACGCTATCAACCTCTCCCTCTCCCTCTACTCATTTAACTACTTGAATGCCCTCATTCACTTGCACTCGCTCCCTCTCCTCTACCATTGATTTTGTAATTCCTCTTACCTCTGCACCCTCCCCCCCACAAAGAACAGTACCGCACAGGAACAGGCCCTTCAGCCCACCAAGTCTGTGCCGACACACAGATGCCTCTCTAATCTAATATTTTCTTGCGTCTGCGTGGTCCATATCTCTCTATTCCCTGCCTATTCATGTAGCTATCCAGATGCCTCTTGAATGTTGCTATAGAATCTGCTTTCACCACCTCCTCCGGCAGCGAGCTCCAGGCATTCACCGCCCTCTGTGTGAAAAACTTGCGAGCATTTTGCCTGTGCCACTAATTCATGGAAGAGTTCTCCTCAGTGTATCCCAGCCAATATTGATCCCTCAATCAGCATCACTAACACAGTGGGGGCTGAACTACCTGCTTTAAGTACCACCACTGAGCCATACAGCACGACGGGTGTCAGGCGGAGTTACTTTTGAAATACTTACGCTATTTACTAAATATTTAAAAAGTGCAATTCTTATTGTCGGGTGAGGAAACCCAAAAGGGGATGAGTTTACCAGTCGTGCAAAATAGACTCATAGTGAGTAGTGAAGCCTCTTTTTCGCTGGTGCTGAACTGGGAATTGGGTGCAGTGTAAAAGTGGCCATTGTTCCCCATGAGCCTCGTGTCCACTAACACACACACACACAACGCCACTTCCTGAGGCTTTTAATGCCTTTTCATTTGTCTTCTGGCCTGAGGGAATTCTGGCCTTGTTGCCAGGATCTGTGGTTGTACACGGCTGTGTGCTGACGTGTAAGTAGCTGAACAAGGAGCTGCGAATGCAGATCAGGGCCTCTCTTTGACATTAATGTTCCTCGACTTCCGGGATTGTACAATGGAGAGCTTGTATTCGAGAGGACACACTGTAACCTGAGAGTGCACTGGGGCTGAGAGAGGCGCCTGTGCTCAGAGATGCAAATGGCCTCGGGCTGCATGGTCCCTGTTCAATAAACTATCTGACTGTACATTGGACTAAGTCAACCTGAAATGTCTGCTCTTATCTCCATCCCAGTAGAATTTTGTGTACTGTTCTATGAATAAACAAAAACATGAAGGGATTGGCAATATTGTATTCATGTCACCGCCTGACACATCGATATGAACAGTACAAACCACCAATTGAGCCTTCAGAGCAGTTGATTAATAAGTAACTTTGCAACTTATTTATAGCTAGTAAAATTTCTCAGAGCCACTGAAGCTCAAATAAAATAAGGCAAATAATTACAGCTGTATTTCAAATTCTGGAAAGCAAAGACTTCAGTAATAAAAAAAAACAATTAAATGCACTGAATGCCAAGGGATGTATGATCTATTATATTTCAGTTACTCCCTGAATGAACACATCAGAGATGTGGGAGAGAGATTGAAATAATTTGCCAGCCTTGGACTTTATTTGATTGATTTTCCACAGCCTCTGAGGTTTAATTTATTCCATCCCATTCCCCCTTGCTTTGTCCAATTATGTGTATGGAAACACTAAGTACATTAAAGGGATTACATGTATAACTGCTCTCAAGGGTCACTGAAAGAGGACTCCCATTGAAGTGATGTATATAGTTACTGACACTTCTCCCCGATGTTTCAGTTGCCAGCGTGGCCCAGATCAGTAGTGCCCAGGTTCACACCAGTCTTTAACCTTTTGCATGTCTGGGCCAAGATTGTGAAGTGCCAAGAGCATGTTTGACTGTGGCGGCATCACAGCACTAGCTTGTTTCCACGTTGAAATTGTAATGACTTCAATCAGGCCATTGGGGTTGGCCTATTGGAGTATGAACTCCCTGATTAAGGAGTCAATTGTTGGGCCAATCAGGGAGTCTTTTCCTTGTATTTAACCGGGAGTGTCAGTTCCTCTGGCACTCCCGAAGGTAGACTGCTGACTGAGCACTCTGTGTACTGCTGTTGGAATTGTAAACAAAGGGATTCTGGCGAAGGGACTTCTGCCTCTGAAGACTTATTTCAGAAACGTGCTCCATCCTTTCATTGTCGTGTGGGGCTGGGGTGGAAGAGGGAGTCAATCTTCACATCGGTGAAAGAGGGAGTCAATAGATTGTAACTAGAATGTCCCTGCAGCCGACTAAATCTTCCCTTAAATAAAAGCTACATTCTGCAGATGATGGGAATCTGAAGTAGAAACATAGAAACATAGAAAAACTACAGCACAAACAGGCCCTTTGGCCCACAAGTTGTGCTGAACACATCCCTACCTTCTAGACCTACCTATAACTCTCCATCCTATTAAGCTCCATGTACTCATCCAGGAGTCTCTTAAAAGACCCTATTGAGTTCGCCTCCACCAATTGGCACAATTGGCTGGAAAAACTCAGCAGGTCTGGCAGCATCTGTGGAGAGAGGAACGCCTTTAATATTTCGAGTCTGTGTCACTCTTGAGAAGTTCCGAAGAGTCATCCTGACTTGAAACGTTAATCGATTTCTCTCTTCACAGATGCTGCTCTGAGACCTGAGTTTACCCAACATACGGACTCATCATTAATTTTGCCTTTTTACCATTTTATCCTCCTTTGACGCTATTTACTGCTGTTTTTTTTAATGTTTGTACATTCTGTCCCTTCCTGCCAGACTCTGGGTCTCATTATCTAAATAGCTGCCTTGCGATGCTGCCTCATCCTTTTGCTTTAAAAGTCCATGTATCCCCTCGCTCAAAACATCATTCAAGAAATAGCACCTCCAACAATGTCACACTCCCTCAGGTGTCAGACTGAGTGGGACTTGAACTCCCCAGTCTTCATAAATAAGAGTATTAGCACAAAGGCATGGGTATACCATCAATTTATTCATTTTCTTTATTCATTTGTGGGACATGGGTGCCATTGGCTGGCCAGCATTTATTGCCCATCCCTGGTTGCCCGAGGGCAGTTGAGAGTCAACCATATTGCTGTGGATCTGGAGTCACTTGTAGGCCAGACCAGGTAAGGACGGCAGATTTCCTTCCCTAAAGGACATTATTGAACCAGTTGGGTTTTTCCGACAATTGACAATGGTTTCATGGTCATCAGTAGATTCTTATTACTAGATTTTATTTCATTGATTTCAAATTTCACCATCTGCCGTGGCGGGATTCGAACCCGGGTCCCCAGAACATTAGCTGAGTTTCTGGATTAATAGTGCAGTGATAATACCACGAGGCCATTGCCGCCCCAATTCAGATCCAATTCCTAAAGCAAACCTTTTTGGAACTACTCATATTTCTAAGTACTTTTATTACTTGGGTGATCACACTTTCTTCTCATTAAGATGAGGAAGTCACTGCTGGGAACAGAAATATCTACTTCCTTTTTGGTGCTCACAGAGTGAAATTTGTCCTTGTATCGCACTCCCAGATTGGGTATATTGCTTGTCAGATAGAGGATACAGCAAGTACACATGGCCAGGTCATTTGTTTAAGTTAACCAGGTGTCTGACAAAGACTCCAAATCAATAATTCCCCAAACATATTTCCTATTACCATCAGGAGCTAAAGGAGTCCAGGGAGATGACTTGTCAATATTATTAAAAAGCAATCACCCATCACTGGTGAGGTACCAGTATGTAGAAACAAAAGAATTAGAAGGGGGAAGCGCAAACTGTTAGGCCCCTTGACCCTGTTCTGCCATTCAATATGATCATAGCAGGACTTTTACATCAGCTCTGTGGTGAACCATCGTTGGTTCCCACTGGATAGTACTGAGCCAGGGCTGGCCAGTACTACAAGGATGTACATATGTTACTGTTGGATTGTACTACTGTTGCTGTTGGGTTAGGGTGGGGTTGTTCCACCTGTGTTTGTTACTGTTGTGGCACATCCAGTCGGGCTCCGCCTCCTGGGAGAGGTATAAGAGTCCCTGCTCTGGCCGGGACCCCTTCAGTCTGGGATAGTGTACTTAAGTTCTGATAGCTTCATTAATAGTTAATAAAAGCCTTCATTTACTGAAGCCTCGAGCCTCGTGTCTAAATTGATGTGCATCAAGCTCCACCTTCAAACTCTATCCCCATATCCTGTGAATCCCTTAGTGCCCAAAATAGCCTGAGCAATCTCAGTCTGGAATATATGCATTTACCCAGCATCTGCAACTCTCTGGGATAAAGAATTCCAAAGATTGAAGGTGGCACGGTGGCACAGTGGTTAGCACTGCTCCCTCACAGCACCAGGAACTAAGATGCAATTCCAGCCTCGGGTCACTGTCTGTATGGAGTTTGTACATTGTCCCCATGTCTGTGTGGGTTTCCTCCGGTGCTCCGATTTCCTCCCATACTCCAAAGATGTGCAGGTTAGGTTGATTGGCCATGCTAAATTGACCCTAATATCAGGAGGATTAGCAGGATAAATGAGGACTACGGGAATAGGGCCTGGGTGGGATTGTGGTTGGTGCAGACTCGATGGGCTGAATGGCCTCCTTTTGCACTGTAGGGATTCTATGATTCTATGATTCACAACCTTCTAGGTGAAGAAATTCCTCCTCATTTCAGTTCTAACTGATTGGTCGCTTAACCTGAGACAATGAGCCCTGGACTCTCTCCGTCAGGGGAAACAGTCTCTTAGCATCCCCCCCTGTGGAGACCCCTAAGAATTTTATACATTTCCACGAGATCACCTCTCTTTCCTGTAAACTTTGGAGAATTATGGGTCCATTCTGCCCATTCTGGAAACAGATTAATATGGCATCAGTATTCAAGATGGCTCAACAAATCAGATCAATTTGTCTCACTTCAATTTGCAAGATCATAGGACGATTATCAGTGTAAACTAGATTATTTGCGGTCTGCAGGAACACTGGTCCCAGCATGGTGCAGATGTAAGCTGTCCCTAGAGAAAATAAATTTTACAGACCACAAGAAAAATGAATACTAGTTCATGTGAGTTCCAGAAAAATAGAGTCCGGAGAGTCTTTCCTTCACTGTAAGGTTCTGTTCTGATGTGTTTCTGGCTGGTTAATAATCCTTGAAGTACATAATGCTGCATTTCTGTGCTTTTCTGTGCATTTCAGCTTCTCTGTGTTTGGCAGGTGTTGATTAGAAACTTCTAGAATCAAGCAGGTTTTGAGGAGTTGAGACAGTTTACTCAGCCTGGCTGCTGGAGTTCTGTCCAGTTGACTTTAAAACAGCACTGGCTGCGAAGGCCAAAGATGGATTATATTAAACTGTCCAAAAGACCTTTTATTCAATTTGTTCGTGGGATGTGGGTGTCGCTGGCTGGGGCAGCATTTATTGTCCATCCCTAGTTGCTTTTGAACTGAGTGGCTTGCTAGGCCATTTCAGAGTCAACCACATTGTTGTGGATCTGGATCACATGTAGGCCAGACCGGGTAAGGACAGGAGATTTCCTTCCCTAAAGGACATTAGTGAACCAGATGGGCTTTTACGACAATTGACAATGGTCCCAGATTTTTATTGTATTCAAATTTCAACATCTGCCATGGCAGGATTTGAACCCGGGTCCTCAGAGCACTAGGCTGGGTCTCTTGATGAAGTATACATGACAATACTATGATGCCACTGAGTCCCCTTCTCTACAAAGACTTCAGAAGGGATGTTTATCCAACATTTAGCGTTTCAGGCCTGATAAGGTTTCAGTCATTAGCTGTTGAAAGTCTATGCTGAATGTCTGGCTTTTGAGAAGCCATTGTTTCAGCAAACCTACTGACTCTGCTAGCAAGGTTGGCTTATCAAATGCAAATTATATCCCTGTGGTTCTCTTTGAAATTGGTCTGAACAGTCCCAGGTGGGATATGGGTCTGTTAGTCGATTTATAAGCATAATGAGGTGTGACGTCCCAGAAACTGAGAAAATAATTATTTTGTCCGTGAAACACCTGGGACTATTTCCCAGTAAGAAGTTTAACAACACCAGGTTAACGTCCAACAGGTTTATTTGGTAGCAAAAGCCACAAGCTTTCAGAGCCTTAAGCTCCTTCTTCAGGTGAGTGGGAACAGAATTCCCACTCACCTGAAGAAGGGGCTTAAGGCTTCGAAAGCTTGTGGCTTTTGCTACCAAATAAACCTGTTGGACTTTAACCTGGTGTTGTTAAACTTCTTACTGTGTTTACCCCAGTCCAACGCTGGCATCTCCACATCATGACTGTTTCCCAGACAGAGGGTCAACCCTGCGATCATGTGAGCCGTGACAACTATCTTAATTGCCTTTGTTCAGCAGAGAAATGCCAGATTTAAAAACAATTAGCAATAAGGATAGTTTTGAAATATATAGGGCGGGATTCACCCATAAAAATTCTGTGTATTGAATTTGCGTGAAAACTGGAGTGAATCACGCTGGTTTTTTCAGTGGGAGTTCAGGGAAGAATCTCGCACACTCTGTGCACCGCAGTGCGCCTCAGTGTTAATCACACTGAAATTCAGGTGGCATGGCCTATTCCTGCTGGAATAGTGCTGAGCAGGCCACTGCGCATGCACTGATCTGTCAGCACCGAGATCGGCGCATGTGCAGTGGCCCCTCTCTGCTGGCCTCCCGGTTGCTGGCCAACTCAATCACTGGCCAGCCCCGCGACCCCCGCAATGACAGCTCTCTAACCCCAAAGCCCAATCGCTGGCCTCCCCCATGCATGCCCGGGCCAGCCACGACCCCCCTCCCCGCAGCCCTGATCTCCCAGTCCCACCCCACCCCAGTTCCACAACCAAGCAAGCAAGTAGTAGTAATAGGGGACTCGCTAGTTAGAGGCACAGACAGGCATTTCTGTGGCCGCGATCGAGACTCCAGGGTGGTGTGTTGCCTCCCTGGTGCCAGGGTCAAGGAAGTCTCTGAGCGGTTGCAGGACATTATTAAGGGGGAAGGTGAGCAGCCAGAGGTCATTGTACATATTGGTACCAACGACATAGGTAGGAAAAGGGATGAGGTCCTGAAGTGTGAATATAGAGAGTTAGGCAGAAGGCTAAAGTGCAGGACTCGAAGGTAGTAATTTCTGGACTACTACCGGTGCCACATGCTAGTGAGAGTAGGAATAGGAAGATTAGGCAGATTAATGCGTGGCTTCAGAGCTGATGCAGGGGGCAGGGATTTAGATTTTTGGATCATTGGGATCTCTTCTGGGAACGGGGTGACCTGTTCAAGAGGGGCAGGTTACACCTGAACTGGAGGGGGTCTAACATCCTGGCGGGGAGATTTGCTAGAGCCACTCGGGAGGGTTTAAACTAGTTTGGGGGGGGGGGGGGGGGGGGGCGGGGAACCCAAAGCAATAGGGAGATAGAAGAGAAGTAGAGGACAGCACAGAAGTTAAAGGGAGCACATTAAGTAGTAAAGGCAGTGTCAGTAGTCCTAGTACCAGACAGATCAGGCAAAAGCGAGACAGAGAGCAAGGGAAGTCCAGATTAAACTGCATTTATTTCAATGCAAGAGGCCTGCCGGGCAAGGCAGATGAACTCAGGGCATGGATGGGTACATGGGACTGGGATATTATAGCAATTACTAAAACATGGCGAAGGGAGGGACAGGACTGGCAGCTCAATGTTCCAGGCGACAGATGCTATAGGAAAGATAGAACAGGAGGTAAGAGAGGAAGGGGAGTTGCACTTTTGATTCGGGAAAACATCACGGCCGTACTGAGAGGGGATATATCCGAGGGTTCAGCCACTGAGTCTATATGGGTAGAACGGAGAAATAAGAAGGGGGTTGTACTATAGGCCTCCAAATAGTCAGCGGGAAATTGAGGAGCAAATATGTAAGGAGATTACAGATAGCTCCAAGAAAAATAGGGTGATAGTAGTTGGAGATTTTAACTTTCCCAACATTGACTGGGACAGCCATAGTATTAGATGGTTGGATGGAGAGAAATTTGTTGAGTGTATTCAGGAGGAATTTCTCATTCAGTTTGTGGATGGCCCGACTAGAGAGGGGGCAAACCTTGACCTCCTCTTGGGAAATAAGGAAGGGCAGGCGACAGAAGTGTTAGTGAGGGATCACTTTGGGACCAGTGACCATAATTCTATTAGTTTTAAGATAGCTATGGAGAAATATTAGGTCTGTCCCAAAAGTTAAAATTCTAAATTGGGGCAAGGCCAATTTTGATGGTATCAGGCAGGAACTTTCAAAAGTTAATTGGGGGAGTCTGTGGGAAGGCAAAGGGACGTCTGGTAAGTGAGAGGCTTTCAAAAGTATGTTAACCAGGGTTCAGGGCTAGCACATTCCTCTTAGAGTGAAGGGCAAGTCTGGTAGAAGTAGGGAACCCTGGATGACTCAGGATATTGAGGCCCTGGTCAAGAAGAAGAAGGAGGCACATGACATGCATAGACAGCTGGGATCAAGTGAATCCCTTCAAGAGTATATGGGGTGTTATAGAGTTAAGAGAGAAATCAGGAGGGCAAAAAGGGGACACGAGATTGTTTTGACAGATAAGGCAAAGGAGAATCCAAAGAGTTTCTACAAATACATAAAGGCCAAAGAATAACTAGGGAGAGATTAGGGCCTCTTAAGGATCAACAAGGTCATCTATGTGCAGATGCACGAGAGATGGGTGAGATCCTCATAGAAGAAATCATAGATCCTAAATGAATATTTCTCATCAGTGTTTACTGTTGAGAAAAGCATTGATGGGAACTTGGGGAAATAAATAGTGATGTCTTGAGGAGTGTACATATTACAGAGAAGAAGGTGCTGGAAGTCTTAAAGCGCATCAAGGTAGATAAATCCCCAGGACCTGATGAAGTGTATCCCAGGACATTGTGGGAGGCTAGGGAGGAAATTGCGGGTCCCCTAGCAGAGATATTTGAATCATCGATAGTCACAGGCGAGGTGCCTGAAGATTGGAGGGTGGCTAATGTTGTGCCTTTGTTTAAAAAGGGCTGCAGGGAAAAGCCTGGAAACTACAGGCTAGTGAGGCTCACATCTGTGGTGGGTAAGTTGTTGGAAGGTATTTTGAGAGGCAGGATCTACAGGCATTTAGAGACGCAAGGACTGATTAGGGACAGTCAACATGGCTTTGTGAGTTGAAAATCATGTCTCACAAATTTGATTGAGTTTTTTGAAGGGGTAACCAAGAAGGTAGATGAGGGCAGTGCAGTTGATGTTGTCTACATGGACTTCAGCAAGGCCTTTGACAAGGTACCGCTTGGTAGGTTGTTGCATAAGGTTAAATCTCACGGGATCCAGGGTGAGGTAGCTAAATGGATACAAAATTGGCTTGATGACAGAAGACAGAGGGTGGTTGTAGAGGGTTGTTTTACAAACTGGAGGCCTGTGACCAGCGGTGTGCCTCAGGGATCAGTGTTGTGTCCACTGTTGTTTGTCATTTATTGTAATGATTTGGATGAGAATATAGGAGGCATGGTTAGTGAGTTTGCAGATGACACCAAGATTGGTGGCATAGTGGACAGTGAAAAAGATTATCTCGGATTGCAACGGGATCTTGATCAATTGGGCCAGTGGGCTGACGAATGACAGATGGAGTTTAATTAAATAAATGCGAGGAAATGCATTTTGGTAGATTGAACCAGGGCAGGATTTATTCAGTTAATGGTATGGCGTTGGGGAGAGTTACAGAGCAAAGAGATCTAGGGGTACAAGTTCATAGCTCCTTGAAAATGGAGTCACAGGTGGACAGAGTGTTGAAGAAGGCATTCAGCATGCTTAGTTTCATCGGTCAGAACATTGAATACAGGAGTTGGGACGTCTGGTTGAAGTTGTACAAGACATTGGTAAGGCCACACTTGGAATACTGTGTACAGTTCTGGTCACCCTATTATAGAAAGGATATTATTAAACCAGAAAGAGTGCAGAAAAGATTTACGAGGGTGCTATCAGGACTTGATGGTTTGAGTTATAAGGAGAGGCTGGATAGACTGGGACTTTTTTCTTTGGAGCGTAGAAGGCTGAGGGGTGATTTTATAGAGGTCTATAAAATAATGAGGGGCATAGATCAGCTTGATCGTCAATATCTTTTCCCAAAAGTAGGGGAGTCTAAAACTAGAGGGCATTGGGTTAAGGTGAGAGGGGAGAGATACAAAAGTGTCCAGAGGGCAATTTTTTCTCACAGAGGGTGGTGAGTGTCTGGAACAAGCTGCCAGAGGTAGTAGTAGAGGCGAGTACCATTATGTCTTTTAAAAAGCATTTAGACCATTACATGGGTAAGATGAGTACAGAGGGATATGGACCAAATGCGGGCAATTGGGACTAGCTTAGGGGTTTTAAAAAAAAGGGTGGCATGGACATGTTGGGCCGAAGGGCCTGTTTCCATGCTGTAAACCTCTATGAGTCTATGACTCTATGACCCCTCACCGGCAGTCCCGAACGCAGCCCCCCGCCCCCCCCCTCCCCCCGCAGTCCCAAACCTCTGCTGCAGTCCTGACCCCTCCCCTGCAGTCCTGACCCCACCCCCTACAGGAGGCGGCCCCCCCTCCCCCCCACCCCCTCTCGATGCACAGCCCTGATCGCTGGCCTCTCTCTCTCTGCTCGATCTCAGTGCAGAGTGGCAGTGGGAACCCCCACCCTCACCAATCACCACCAGAGGCCCACCAGGCCCCACCCCTATTAGGCCCCACCCCTTTGGCACTACCCCATGCCCAATGGGCAGTACCAAGGTGTCCCCTGGGCATTGGCACTTTGCCCCTTGGGCAGTGGCAGGGGGGCACAGGTTGCCACTGTGTGTGAACACAATTCCTCACTCACTTGAAGAAGGAGTGACACTCCAAAAGCTTGTGCTACCAACTAAACCTGTTGGACTTTAACCTGGTGTTGTGAGACTTCTTACTGTGCCTCACAGCGCCAGGGACCCAGGTTCAATTCTGGCTTTGGGTGGCTATCTGTGTGGAGTTTGCATGTTTTTCCCCATGTCTGTGTAGGTTTCCTCTGGGTGCTTCAGTTTCCTCCCACAGTCCAAAGTTGTGAAAGTTAGGTGAATTGTCCATGCTAAATTGTCCCTTAGTGTCCCAAGATGTGTAGGTTAGAAGGATTAGCCATGGTAAATGTGTGGGATCATAGGAATAGGTGGGGAAAAGGGCCTGGGTAAGTGAAAGTCAGTGCAAACTCAATGGGCTGAATGGCCTGCATCTGCACTATAGGATTCTTAGGATTCTATGATTGCCATAGAAAACCATTGGGGTCACTTAAATTGTTCAAGGCAGAAAATCTGTTGTCCTTACCCATCTCACCTACACATGACTCCAGCCTCACAGCAGTGTGGTTAATCTGGGCAATTAGGGATGGGCAAAAAATGCTGGCATTTGCCAGTGATGCCCATATCCCACAAATAAGTAAATAAAAAGAGACACATTCTCCAGCACCAGTCACTCAATACACTCAATACATGGCAAATCATGCCTTACGAGCCTGGTGGAGTTCTTTGAAAATGTGACTAAACACATTGACGAAGGAAAAGCGGTAGATGTGGTTTACATGGACTTCAGCAAGGCGTTCGATAAGGTCCCCCATGCAAGACTTCTCGAGAAAGTGAGAGGGCATGGGATCCAAGGGGCTGTTGCCTTGTGGATTCAGAACTGGCTTGCCTGCAGAAGGCAGAGGGTGGTTGTAGACGGGTCTTTTTCTGAATGGAGGTCGGTCACCAGTGGAGTGCCCCAGGGATCTGTTCTGGGACCCTTGCTGTTTGTCATTTTCATAAATGACCTGGATGAGGAAGTGGAGGGATGGGTTGGTAAGTTTGCCAACGACACAAAGGTTGGTGGTGTTGTGGATAGGTTGGTGGGATGTCAGAAGCTGCAGCGTGACATAGATAGGATGCAAGACTGGGCGGAGAAGTGGTAGATGGACTTCAACCCGGATAAATGTGTAGTGGTCCATTTTGGCAGGTCAAATGGGATGAAGGAGTATAATATCAAGGGTAAGACTCTTAGCAGTGTAGAGGATCAGAAGGACCTTGGGACCCAGGTCCATAGGACTCTTAAATCGGCCTCGCAGGTAGAGGAGGTGGTTAAGAAGGCGTATGGTGTGCTGGCCTTCATCAATCAAGGGATTGAGTTTAGGAGTCGGGAGATAATGATGCAGCTTTATAAGACCCTCGTCAGACCCCACTTGGAGTACTGTGCTCAGTTCTGGTCGCCTCATTACAAGAGGGATGTGGAAATGATTGAAAGGGTGCAGAGAAGATTTACAAGGATGTTGCCTGGATTGGTTGGCATGCCTTATGAGGATAGGCTGAGGGAGCTCGGTCTTTTCTCCTTGGAGAGACGAAGGATGAGAGGTGACCTGATAGAGATGTACAAGATGTTGAGAGGTATAGATCGGGTGGATTCTCGGAGGCTTTTTCCCAGGGCTGAAATAGCTACTACGAGAGGACACAGGTTTAAGGTGCTGGGGAGTAGGTACAGAGAAGATGTCAGGGGTAAGTTTTTCACTCAGAGGGTGGTGGGTGAGTGGAATCGGCTGCCGTCAGTGGTGGTGGAGGCAAACACAATAGAGTCTTTTAAGAGACTTCTGGATGAGTACATGGGACTTAATAGGATTGAGGGCTATAGGTAAGCCTATATGTAAGCCTAGGTAGGTAGGGACATGACTGGTGCAACTTTTGGGCTGAAGGGCCTGTTTGTGCTGTATTTTTTCTATGTTCTATGTTCTTCCAACATTGCACATTTGTAACACTCTTTCCTGTCAATTCTTCAATTAATTTTTAAGTTCTTATAAAGTACATTCATTGGTAATCAATGATGCTTGCATTGAATCTTCTTATTAAATGAAATCATAAACAATTATTTTAAAATAAGCTATTCAATTAACATAGAAACATAGAAGATAGGAACAGGGGGGAGGCCATTTGCCCCTACGAACCTGCTCCGTCATTCATCACGATCATGCCTGATAATCCAACTCAATAGCCTAATCCTGCTTTCTTCCCATAACTTTTGATCCCATTCGCCCCATGTGCTATACCTAGCTGCCTCTTGAATACATTCAATGTTTTGATATCAACTACTTCCTGTGGTAATGAATTCCACAGGTTCACCACTCTTTGGGTGGAGAAATATCTCCTCATCTCCATCCTAAATGGTCGACCCCGAATCCTCAGACTGTCCTACTCCGATTCCTACCTCTTTAATCTGCTTGGAATATGTAAACAATTGCTGCATTCCTCAGGCTCAGAACACGAGGAGATGCCTCATTCCTCGGAAGCCAGGTATGGGGGTGACAGTCTGGAGATAACATAGATTCTGCAGTAATCGCCTCTTGCTGCCACTCTCACTAGCCAAAATGTGGATGTGTTTCAAAGGCATAACTCAGGGTGCCAGGCTCCAGCAGATACTAAGGCACTGGTCAGGAGGGTCTGACCCTGATCTCTATCACACTCCTTATAGATTTCAGGAGTGAACCCTAGGGAAACAGCCTACAGACACAAAGCAGCATCTGCGGCTTGATGATAGCGTTCTTACCTTTCAGACAGAAGGTTGTGGGGTCAAGTCCCATTCCAGTCCAAATCCAAGCTGATGCTTCAGAACAGGCCTGAGGGAATGTTACACTGTTGGAGGTGCAGTGTTTTGGAGGAAGCATTAAAACAAGTCCAATTGCAGCACTATTCCAAAGTGGAACGGAGGAATTCTCCACATTTTCCTGACCATTATTTATTCCTCAACCGACACTGGAAACAAAGGGCCAGATCTTTAGACAGGAAGGCTGAGTTGGGAAACGTCCTGACCCTGGAGTCACACTTCCTTTAAAGGGTTCCTCCGACTGCCAGATTTTTTTCTTGGTGAGGGATTGCAGAAGCGAGTCAGGCTTGCTGCCTTCGAGGGGAGGCCTGAGGTGGCAATGGAGGCAGACAGATGGTCAGGATGGAAGGCCAGAACGTCCGCCTTCCTTTACTGGAACATTGGTTCAGTTTTAATGATGAATGTCAGGTCCTCAAGCACTCACCTCACATCCCCACCCACCCACCCCAAGCTCCATTGCCCTTTCCATGCCCATAATATCCTCCATGCCTCTTCATACTCGTCATGGCCCCCTCCATGCATATATATTCCCAGGCCTCTGCCATCCCCCTCATAGCCCCTATCCTGCTCACACTCCCCATGTTGCCTCCATTCTCACTATGTATCTTCCATAACCACTCAGCCAGTATCCATTGTGGGCAAACTTCAGAATGTCTTTGAAAAAGACATTAAAAACAAGTAAACTTGTAGCTATCTAATCCCATTCAAATAAACAATATTGATAAAGCTCTTCTTCAGAAAAAGCAATTTCAGAAAACTTTAATCCCCTCAAATGGCAAATCTATCGATCATCCTCAACATTGGTGCCCCACAAGGCTATGTTCTTAGCCCCCTACTATACTCCTTATACACCTATGACTGTGTGGCCAAATTCCCCTCCAACTCAATTTTCAAGTTTGCTGACGACACCACTATAGTGGGTCGGATCTCAGACAGAGTACAGGAATGGGATAGAGAATCTGGTGAACTGGTACAACGACAATAATCTCTCCCTCAATGCCAACAAAATGAAAGAGATTGTCATCAACTTCAGGAAGCGTAGAGGAGAACATGCTCCTGTCTACATCAATGGGGACGAAGTAGAAATGGTCGAAAGCTTCAAGCTTTTAGGTGTTCAGATCATCAACAACCTGTCCTGGTCCTCCCATGCCGACACTATAGTTAAGAAAGCCCACCAACGCCTCTACTTTCTCAGAAGTCTAAGGAAATTTGGCATGTCAGCTATGACACTCACCAACTTTTACAGATGCATCATTGAAAGCATTCTTTCTGGTTGTATCACAGCTTGGTATGGCTCCTGCTCTGTCCAAGACCACAAGGAACTATAAAAGGGCCGTGAACGAAGACCAGTCCATCACACAAACCAGCCTCCCATCCATTGACTCTGCCTACACTTTCTGCTGCCTCGGCAAAGCAGCCAGCGTAATTAAGGAACCCACACACCCCGGACATTCTCTCTTCCACCTTCTTCCGTCGGGAAAAAGATACAAAAGTCTGAGGTCACGTACCAACCAATTCAAGAACAGCTTCTTCCCTGCTGCCATCAGACTTTTGAATGGATCTACCTTGCATTAAGTTGATCTTCCTCGACACCCTAGCTTTGACTGTAACATTACATTCTGCACTCTCTCCTCTATGTAGAACAAAGAACAATACAGCACAGGAACAGGCCCTTCGGCCCTCCAAGCCTGCGCCGCTCATGTGCCCAACTAGACCATTCGTTTGTATCCCTCTATTCCTAGTCTGTTCATGTGGCTATCTAGATAAGTCTTAAATGATCCCAGCGTGTCCGCCTCAATCACCTTGCTTGGGAGTGCATTCCAGGCCCCCACCACCCTCTGTGTAAAATACGTCCCCCTGACATCTGTGTTGAACCTTGCCCCCCTCACCTTGAACCTGTGACCCCTTATGTTTGTCACTTCCGACCTGGGAAAATGTTTCCCACTGTTCACCCGATCTATGCCTTTCATAATTTTACACACCTCTATTAGGTCACCCCTCATCCTCCGTCTTTCCAGGGAGAACATCCCCAGTTTACCCAGTCTCTCCTCATAGCTGAGACCCTCCATACCAGGCAACATCCTGGTAAACCTTTTCTGTACTCTCTCCAAAGCCTCCATGTCCTTCTGGTAGTGTGGCGACCAGAACTGGACGCAGTATTCCAAATGTGGCCTAACCAACGTTCTATATAGCCGCAACATCATATGCCAACTTTTATATTCTATGCCCCGTACAATATAATGTACAATATAATTTGTCTGTATAGTGTGCAAGAAACAATACTTTTCACTGTATACTAATTTATGTGACAGTAATAAATCAAATCAAATCAAATTGCATACCATTTTTAAAGAGTTCCAAGGCCGTGCTGACTTAGCAAAACCTGGTCCAGGTTGTCTGGTCATTATCACATTGCTGTTTGTGGAGATCTTCTGGGCACTAAATGGCTATGATGTGGAGATGCCGGCGTTGGACTGGGGTAAGCAGAGTAAGATGTCTCACAACACCAGGTTAAAGTCCAACAGGTTTATTTGGTAGCACAAGCCACAAGCTTTCGGAGCGTTGCTCCTTCATCAGGTGAGTGGGAATCGTATTCACAAACAGAGCATATAAAGACACAAACTCAATTTACAAAATAATGGTTGGAATGCGAGTCTTTACAGGTAATTAAGTCCTAAAGGTACAGACAATGTGAATGGAGAGAGAGTTAAGCACAGGTTAAAGAGATGTGTACAAAATGGCTGCCATGATTCTGATATCACAACATTGATTCACTTCAGAAACATGCTCTATGCACCTGTAATGTGTAGTATGTTGTCCTGAGGCATGAGGGAAGATTAGCTAGTGTCCCTGATGCTGCTCCCTACAAACAGGCTCTGGGATATGGAGAGGGACACCAACCAAGCTCCTTGTCCCTGGTCCAAACCTGCTCAACTACATCTTCTGCTCCACCCATCTAATGGAGTATCTGCTGTTACAATGACATTGGTTCTAATCTGGATGATGGATCTGTACTTATCCCTGGATGACTACAGATGGAAGGATTAAAATGATCTACAAGAGGTAGGCTTATGCTCATTGTTGGACTCATAATGCAATAGACAACCAACATACGAACATACGAATTAGGAAGAGTAAGTCACTCGGCCCCCTAAAGCCTGCTCCACCATTCAATAAGCTCATGCCTGATCTGATTATAACCTCAACCCCACATTCCTACTTACCCCAATAACCTTTCACCTTCTTGTTAATCAAGAATCTATCTAGCCCAGCCTTAAAAAGATTGAAGATTCTGCTTCCACTGCCTTTTGAGGAAGAGAATTCCAGAGACTCATAACCCTTTGAGAGAAAACATTTCTCTTCATCTTTGTCTTAAATGATGACAGCTTATTTTAAACAGTGACCCCTAATTCTAGATTCTCCCCCAAGAGGAAGCATCCTCTTCACATCTACTTGTCAAGACCCCTCAGGATCTTTCAATCAAGTTGCCTCTTACTCTTCTAAACTCCAGTGGATGCAAGACTAACCTGTCTAACCTTTCCTCTTAATACAATCTGCCCATTCCTCATATTAGTCAAGTAAAACTTGTGTGAACTGCTTCTAATGCATTTACATCATTGCTTAAATAAGGAGACCAATACTGCACACAATACTCAAGATGTGGACTCACCAGTGCCCTGTACAACTGATGCATAACCTCCCTACTTTTGTATTCAATTCCCCTCACAGTAAACAATAACATTCTATTAGCTTTCCTATTTACTTGCTGTACTGAAATCCCTCTGAATTTAAGAGCTCCTCAACCTCTTACCATTTAGATGATAAGCTTCGTTTTTATTCTTCTTGCCAAAATTTGCTCACATTATATTCCACTTGCCAGATTTCTGCCCACTCACTTAACCTATCTGTATCCCTTTGTACCCTCCTTATGTCCTCTTCATAACTTACTTTCCAATCTATCTTTGTGTCATCAGCAATTTAAGCAACCATACCTTTGGTCCCTTCATCCAATCATTTATAGAAATTGTGGAGTTGAGGCCTCAGCACTGATCCCTGTGGCACACCAGTTGTTATGTACCAGTAACCAGAAAAAGACCCATTTATGGCTATCCTCTTGTTTTCTGTTAGCTAGCTAATCTTAGTCCATGCCAATATGTTACTCCCTACACCATGAACTTTTAATTTCCGCAATAACCATTGATATGGCTCCATATCAAAGTACAGTACATCAACCAAGCATGTGACTCTTGCAAAGAATCCCAATAAATTGGTTAAACATGATTTTCCCTTCACAAAACCATGTTGACTTTGCCTGATTACCTTGAATTTATCTAAGTACCCTGCTATAGCATAATTAATAACAGCTTTGAACATTTTCCCTATGAGAGATGCTGAGCTATATATAACTGGCCTATAGTTTTCTGCTTTCCTTCTCCCTCCCAACATGAATATGCAAAGCACAGAGAAGAGCTGAAAAGGAAATTAGAGGGTTTATGAGACTAGGTTCGAAACCAACATAAAAGGAAACCCAAAGTTATTTTGTCAACATATAAGTACTTAAAAGGTTGTCAAAGAAAGAGTTGGGTTGATTAAAGAACAAAAAGTTCCTAAAGTGGCAGAGGACATGACTGAGGAGAATCTTGCATCTGTCCACTGAATGATGTGGAGATGCTGGCATTGGACTGGGGTGGGCACAGTAAGAAGTCTCACAACACCAGGTTAAAGTCCAACAGGTTTATTTGGTAACATGAGCTTTCGGAGCGCTTCTCCTTCATCAGGTGAGTCAGGTGAAGTCATGTTTTCACCAAAGATTATGATGGCACGAATCTCACAGTAAAGGAGGAGAAAGGAAAGAAATTTGATCCGTTAAAGACAAAGAGAAGACACTTAAAACACTGCCAGTGTTCAAAGCAGAAAATACATCCCATCCAGGGATGTTTCCTAGGTTGCTGAGGGAGACAAAGGTACTGATAGTGGAAGCTTCAGTCACAGTTCTTCTTCTTCTCCTTCCAATCCTCTTTAGAAAGGAAGTGATGCCAGAGGACTGGAAGATTCCAAATGTTACATCCATGTTTAAAAAAGGGAGAGGGGTGAGTCCAAAAACTACAAGCCAGTCAATCAAACATCTGTAGTGTGGAACATTTTTGAGACTTTAATCTGAGACAAAGTTAATTGTCAGTTGGAAGAGTTTGGGTTGATGAACATTAGGTGACATATATTTGTAAAGGCAAATTGTGTTTTGAGTAAATAAAAACACTCTTTTTCAGAGTTGTATGGACTCAAAACATTTCTCGCCACAGTTGCTGCCAGACCTACTGAATTTATCCAGCACTTTCTGTTTATATTTTAGATTTCCAGCATCCACAGTATTTTGCATTTGAAGAAGAATACTTTGAAGAAGTATTGGAGAGGGTTGATGAATGTTGTGAAGTTAGCATTGGGCAGATGGATTTTCAAAATTTATTTGACAAATTTAAGACACTTCAGACTTGTTTGCAAAATTGAAGTTCATCGGGTTAAAAGGGCTGTTGTACCTTGGATATGATGTGGAGATGCCTGCGTTGGACTGGGGTAAACATAGTAAGAAGTCTAACAACACCAGGTTGAAGTCCAACAGGTTTATTTGGTAGCAAAAGCCACTAGCTTTCGGAACCTTCTCAATTCGGAACCTTGGATATAACATTGGCTGAGAGACAAGCGGAGAGTAATGGTGCATGAAAGCAGAATGTTTCAGGTTATGGTGACCCCTCATCAGAACTGTTGAACGTCAGGATGAATGGGCATTGCATCCTGCACTAACTCTTGATTCCCTCTCTGCAGATGCTTACTGCTGAGAATTTCCAGCATTTTCTGTTTTTATATCAGATTTTCGACATTTGCAGTATTTTACATCTTTAAAAATGGTATATAGGGGATTTTCAGACTGCAGATACAATGGTATGCTTCATGGGGCTGGTGTTGGAAGCACTGCTCTTTATGAGCTACCCAGGAATTGGGTACAAAAGCCATCATTTCATTGCTCACTGCCCATCCCCATCAACGGGAGACTCGGGAACTCTGGGAGTTGTAGTGTTGGCGCGGGCGGCGATGGGGAAAAGGAACTCCATTTCCCGACGGGCGCCGCGGCCGCGCAGGCGCGGTAGGTGGCAGCGCTAGTTCGGCGCAGGGCAAGGTGCAGTGAGCGGTGGTGGCCGGTTGGGCGCAGGCGCAGTGAGTGGAGGTGGCCGGCTGAGCGCAGGCGCAGTGGGCGGTAGCAGTGGCTGACTCGCGGCCGGGGAGTTGGAGTGAGGCGGACACGCGGAGCGGCCGGGCAGTCGGCGGACGGTAGGTGCGGGGTCCGGGCGGCGGTTAGCCCGCGAGGCGGAGGATGGGTAACTAAACCGGGCGGGAGTTTTTTTTAAATGATGAGGCGCCCATCGGGCCCTGCAGCTCCGAGTGAGGGGAGAGTGCGTGGCCGAGGCTCCCTCCCCGGGCCCAGGCCTCACTCGCCGCCCTGACGCGGCTCCTGCACTCGGGAGCCCAGATAAATCCGCACAAAGGCCGGCCGCAGTGAGCAGGGCCCGGGGCGGAGGCGGCTCTATGAGCGGGGAGGGGGAGTAGCGATTGAGGCCAGTCAGGGAGAACGGTGATTGTTAGGGATTTAGGGGGGGGGGGGGGGGGGGGGGGGCCGGGGGGGGGCCGGGGGGGGGGGCCGGGGGGGGGGCCGGGGGGGGGGAGAGTGCCGGGGACATGAGGAATTAGAGGGGGGAGAGGGTTAAGGGGACTCGAGGAAGGGGGGATGGATACGGGGTTCCGGGGCAGCAGGAGGGATAAGGTGTTCTGTAGGGGAAGGGGGGAGGGTAAGAAAAGGGGTCTGGGGGGGCGGGGGTGGTAGGAAAAGGGGTCTGGGGGGGTGGTGGTAAGAAAAGGGGTCCTGGGGTGGGGTGAAGAAAAGGTGTCTCGGGATGGGGGCGGGGGAGGGTAGGAAAGGGGCCCCGGGGTGGGAGGGGGAAAGGTAGGAAAGGGGTCCCGGGGTGGGAGGGGGAGGGTAGGAAAGGGGCCCCAAGGCAGGGAGGGAAGAAAAGGGGTCTCAGGGTAGATAAGTGGGGAGGGACACCATAAGAAGTCTCAGGTTAAAGTCCAACATGGTTTATTTGGTAGCAAAAGCCACTTGCTTTTGGAGCCCTGCCCCTTCGTCAGGTAAGTGGGAGTTCTCATGGATACATGGACCGGGGGGGGGGGGGGGTTGGGGGGAGAGAGAGGGATCAGGGGTGCCGGGGAGAGGGGGGTGGGGGAGAGATATGGAGTACTGAAGAAAGAGGTAGGGATAAGGGGTGCTGCGGATGGGGACAAGGGGTCCCGGGGTGAGAGAGGGAGAAGGGGGAGGGGGATAAGGGGACCCGGAGAAGGGGGAGAGGGATAAGGGGTCAGGGGTGGGGAGATGTTACAAGGACCTGAGAATAGGGGGGGGTGTGGAAATACAGGGACCTGGGAATGGTGGGGGGGAACCTGAGGGAGGGGTGAAGGGGAGGGGGAGACTTAAGGATTGAGATTTGGAGGGGTGACTGGAGATGGGGAAGAGGGTGAGCAAGTGACTGGGGGAGGAGTGAGAGTGAGGAAGACTGGGTAAGGGGCGGGTGGAGACAGGGACAGTGGGTGTAGATTGGCTCTGAACCTGTCATCCAGGGCCTCCTGGACAATGCTAAATTTCTTCCTTACACCCCGAGACCCATTCTGGCTGCTGGTGTTTAGAGTTCGATCCCTCCGCTTGCACCTTCAGATCTTTGTAGTGCTATTTATTCCAACTCTGGTCTCTGTGCTCCTCCTGTGATCAGCAACGAAACCCAACACTCTGTGTAACCTGCTGGTAAAATACTCAGCAGTGTTGACACTTGAACTATGAGGAGGCGGTTCAACTGAAATTTGTTCAGGATTCAGTTGAAATTCTCAGCACCATATCAGATATATCTGATCAACAGATATATCTGATCAACACATATATCTGATCAACAGATATATGCTAGGGTGAATCTGGAGAGACGGGATGGAACAAAAGTGGGTTTGAGTTTTGGAGGTGCGATTATCCACCTGGGTCTCCTGTTGACACATAATAAATGATGACTTGCTTTGGAGGTCGGCAATGGTTTTAGCAACTGCAAACTGGGATTTTGCTGCTGTGGTTTGTGACAGACTGAGATGGGATCGGGATGTGCGAGATTCAGGATTGAAGTCTTTTCCACCTCCCTGTGAAGCAGTGTGCATCACAGTGCACTCATGTGACTGTATTTGCACTAGGGTTTCCTCTTGGAGTTCCTGCGGTTCTGCAAATCAAGTTGCAACTTTGTTGACTAACTGATTTGATTTATTATTGTCACATGTATTAACATACAGTGAAAAGTATTGTTTCTTGCCCGCTATACAGACAAAACATACCGTTCATAGAGAAGGAAACAAGAGAGTGCAGAATGTAGTGTTACAGTCGTAGCTAGGGTGTAGAGAAAGATCAACTTAATGCAAGTTAGGTTCATTCAAAAGTCTGCCAACAGCAGGGAAGAAGCTGTTCTTGAGTCGGTTGGTGCGTGACCTCAGACTTTTGTACCTTTTCCCCGATGGAAGAAGGTGGAACAGAGCATGTCGGGTGCATGGGGTCCTTAATTATGCTGGCTGCTTTGCCGAGGCAGCGGGAAGTGTAGACAGTCAGTGGATGGGAGGCTGGTTGCGTGATGGATTGGGCTACATTCACAACCTTTTGTAATTCCTTGCGGTCTTGGGCAGAACAGGAGCTCTGATGCAAGCTGTGATGCAACCAGAAAGCATGCTTTCAATGGTGCATCTGTAAAAGTTGGTGAGAGTCGTAGCTGACATGCCAAATTTCCTTCGTCTTCTGAGAAAGTAGAGGCATTGGTGGGCTTTCTTAACAATAGTGTCGGCTTGGGGGACCCCATTATTTGTGCACCTGTTTGACGGCTTCATCCTGCTCCTTTCCCTGCCTGAGAAGTCGTCTTCCTGGACTGCAGGTGGAGGCTGTTTGGTTTTAATTATTAACTAGGGTGCCGGATGTTTGGCTGCGTCATTTTGTTTCACAGTTTTATCTTTTCTCTTTAGTATCTGAGGGTCTGAAAGCTGGGAGTTATGGCCAGGTTTATAGTGGTATAAGTTTAGATGGCTTTGTGAACTGTTGCTGTTCCTGAAACCTTTCTCGGCCAAATCAATACCTGACTTCGGTGTTCTGTACCTTTGCCCCACCTGACCCTTGTTCTCTTGTTGATTTAGGAACTTGGCCTGATTCCTAAAGTGTGACGTTTGGAATAGGACACAGTGCTCCAGCTGAGATTTACAATAACTTTCTTGCTTTTGTATTCTCTTCTTCTGCAATTTGTTTTTACAAAGCACCTTTGAAGTAGCAAAACATCACAGAAGTGTAATCGGGCAAAAATTGACACGACTAAAGATGATGACTTTCGGATACGTGGCCGAAAGCTTGGTCAAAGAAGTGGATTTTAAAGAGAGGCAAGGTTAAGAGAAGGAATTCCAGAACTTGGGGCTTAGATAGTTGAAGGCACCCCTGCCGACAGGGAGGCAAAGGACATGGGGCTATTCCTGATGCCAGAATTGGTGGAACACAGGCCTTGGAAGGTTGTACGAAGCCAGGAATTGTCTGTTGACTTGTCTTGCCACTGTCGGAAGATGTGTGTGTGTGAATCCTGGGTCTGTCTGTTCTTGCACCACTTTTTAAATTTAGCATTTTGTTTAAAGTGCCTCTTCTCATTAAAATGCATCATTGTTCAATTCCCTTTGCTGATCTCAGTTGATGTTCTGCTCAGCACGCTGGGAAGGAGAGAATGAGCCACAGTTTCTGCTTCTACTGGTTTTGAAGTGATGCCTGTTGTAAGTTTGAGGGGGCATCAGTTGAGGACAGAATGGAGCATTGTAGTGATGCTGCCCCATCAATCATATGTCTTGCCAACATTCAAACAGTGATGTGAGTGAAGGCAATTTGCATAAGGCATGAAAGGTTAGTCCCTTGGAGAGGTGAGAGAAGTAATGAAAGACTAGACCTTGCCGGGGCTGTGACTGACACGTGACATTTCTGTCATATGTGACGTTTGTCTCTGGTTTTTCTGTTGGGGCTGAAGGGAATTTCAGCATTTGTCAGAATGCGTGACCAAGTCTGAAATAACAGGGTGCTGGGTGTGGCTGCGTACACAGTTTCAAATGGATTACAAAGTATAAAAGGAAAGCAAAACAGTAACAGCTGAAGTTATTACTGCATTTCCCTTCCTTAAACCTATTATCTGGGGTCAAATTAAACAACATCTATTTCCTGACCAAACAGCAACTCCTTTGCTGTTTATTCGCTTCTCAGGAATGCAGGGTCAGAGATAGAAATTGTGCAACAGAAAAGAGTTATCTGTTACTTTTCTACTGTGATATTACTGTGTAATGTGCTCCTTTCCTGTGCTCTTGTTTATTCCACATAGCCTTTACATCCCAATTAGACTGCTCCTCTTGCACTGCGGGTTCCAGGGCCCTGACAATCCAGCATCTTGCAGTTGTTCAACCGCTTGGTCTCTGGCAATGGATCTTGCCCAGCACCAGTGAGCTATAAGAGTACAGCTTGCCCACCCCCAGATGCTCACTCATGGGGTTGTTTTCTACACTGCCACTGCTGGAAGATCTGCTTTAATCACCTCTCTGTTCCTGGGGCAGTGAAAGTGCAGCAGGGTGATCCCATATATTGGTGAGTTATGTGCTGCCTTTATCAAATCAATTGCAGAGGTAGGCATTGTAATACCCAATTAGGTAAATGTGGTGAAAGGCTACTCTCATTTGCTGCAGATAATCACTGTAACTAATGGAGTGAATGCCAGTTCTGATTGCCAATGCTGTGACTGTTGCTCTTGGCTTGTTGAGAACACCATGTTACCCAGGAATCCAAATTACTTACACAGCAGCTTTTGTTCATAACATTTTTGTATAAACACATCATCAAAATGCTCTTTTCCTTGTTGGGTGCTGCATGCTTGAATGATGCTGGGTTAGAGAGGGAATATTTAGCCCAAGTTCACATCCCTGATCATTTTAATTTTTTTTTGGGATGTAAGCATTGCTGGAAAGACTGGCATTAGTTACCAATGGATAGGTATCTTGAGATATTTGTGGTGACCATCTTCTTGAACCGATGTATCTGTGTGGTGTAGGTATACCCATAATGCTGGTAGGTAGAGTTCCCGGATTTTTACACAGTGACAGGACCAGCAATATATGTTGTGAGACTAGAAGGGGATCCTCAGGGATATCAGAATATGATTCAGCATGGATATTGGGCAAGGTGATGATTTGGTTTGGCCAATTTCCCCTATGGTTGAATGGCAATGTTGGCAAACTAAAGGTTACAGTTCAAGTTTGATGAAATATGTAAAATGACAGGATAGGAAGTTACACAGCTAACCATGGGCAGCTGTTTCAGAAGAGGAGGGGGGGGGGGGAGGGAGGAGGAGGGGGGGAAGGGTGTGAGAGCTGAGGTGCAAGTTGTTGCTTTAACACTGTTGCAGGTTGAGGTTGTGTTCCTGTCCAATGTTGGCATAACCTGTTCCTACCGCCATGCTGTCCAGGCGAATGTGAATTACACTGTGTGTCATTGTGTCAGTGACCTTCTGGAAAAGACCGCATTCATGTGAGAGTAAACTGACTATAGCAATGGTTTGAACATGAAATGTGGAACACGAACCTGGTTCCTCATCACCTGGTGCATTTCAAGGCCAGGTATTTTCTGGCAATGTGAGGCAGGAGGAGGATGAATGGAAACTTAGCAACAGGAGAAGGGCAGTTAGCTCCTTGACCCAGTTCCATCAAATCTATTTGCTGCGTTCCATTGATTTGGATTCTATTCTCAGAGCAAATAGTTTCATTGTGTCTGTCATGTATGATTCCTTTTATCATTTTAAACAATTAGATCAGATTATCCTTCAGCCCTCTATATGCACGGGATTTCAAGACAATGCAGTCTGCCCATATAATTTGATCCTTAAAGGATTGAAGAGACAGCTTCCATTGGTGGAGTAGGGTACAGCCTCCCCAGGGTGTGATGGTAGAAATAGTTGCGACCTTTGAGGTACTTAAAAATGGTAGCAAGGATTTTATAATCATTCTCTGGGGCACAGGAAGCCCAAGGTGTGAGAGGACACAGGCAGCTGAGTTCTGCACAGGTATTTGGTGGGCTGGAAATGGATGAGAGCTTAGATTCAGTGGGCAGAGGTTAGTGATATTCCTGAGGTGAAAGCAAGTGCTGACAGTGAAAGGTGAGCTGCGCTCAGAATGGAGCTGATGCTGAGGTTTCGTACCTATGCAGTCAGCTTGTGAAGGCAAACTGGGGAGCTTGATGTAGCCCAGACAGGAGCCAAGGAGTCTGGATTTGGTGACATTGAGCAGGATGAACTTATACCAGTTGGAATCAATAGTTTTATATTTGTTATTTTCTTCTTTGAAGCACAGGCCTACTTAGCCCATTTGGTGAAGGCTGTTGATCAGGTGCCAGAGACCATGAGTGGCATAGCAATAGGGCGCAAGATTTTGCAAATTCATCAGTAGCCTTGTAAAGTCTTTAGCTCCACTGCACTTTGTCTCATAATTCTGTTGGTGGAGTATGTAAAGAAAGATTGGACACTTAAAACGTGCCTTCCAGACTGTTAGGCATCCCAAAGTGCTTTATAATCAATTATGTACATTTCTGATCAATTATCTTAAAGCAATTTGTGCAAAGTAAGCTCTCTCTCACAGCAGTGAGAGAATGACCAGATAATCTGCTTTGGTGTTGTTGGCCGAGACATAAATATTGGCTTGCACACTAGTGAAAACTGCCCCGTTCTTCAAAATAATGATGAGGGATTTTTTTTCCATCTGTCTGTCACACCAAACATTATAATGGCTGCAATCCAGATCTGTATCTGAGTGGGTCTGGGGGAGGCTGTGGAATTTATTCAGCTCCTCAGCCAGAACAAGCCTGATCTTGAATATTCCTGGAAATGCCATTTGTCGCAGGTTTGGTGGGTCAGAAATATTATAATTTGCTTTTGAAGTATTGACAGCAGTGCTTCTTTTTGGTAGGTTTGCAGCTTGGGATTTTTGATATTGGACTGTTTTCTGGCTTTTTAGTTTGCTTTTCAGAATTATGGTGCAAAGTCAACTTTTGATCTTGGTCAGGTGGAACTCAGCTGATATTTCTTTGGGGTGTGGGGAGCTCCACATTCTTTTAAATAATCACTGCTGATTGCGGAGCTGAATAATGGAGATCACTGGTTATTCACCTGTCATAGATGGATATTAAAGGATTATTTAAAGCAGACAAGGGAGTTTTTGTATTGAATAAGAAGGACATATGTTCCCCAATTTGCCCACTCTCCACCCTCTATCCGCCTCACTGAAAAATGAACTGGTCATTTGATCTTGCCATTTTTGAGATCTTGGTGTGTATAAGAAAGCTGCTGCTTTTTAACCACATTTCAAAATAACTTACTTTCCATGGAGCGATTGTCTCAGAGATATGGAAAGGCATGTGTGTCATCATTCTTCTGTCTATCCTTAGCTGTATTATGGGAAGAATAAAATATAAGCTCCACCTCCTGTGATTAATAATGGAAACTAGGTGCAATTTTATTTTTTCCACTGCCATCAAGTTTGAGATAAACTAATCCGAACCAGGTCCTGAACCCCAGCTTTATTGGCATCCAGTGGAGTGCATAGTTTTGTAAAGCATGTTGTTTGGTGACTATTATTACAGGTAGTTATTTACTTTTCACTGGCTGCTGCTACTCAGTGAATGAGTTGAGGACATTCATCGTCTTTTTGATGCAGGTGATAACGTCGCTTTAATACCTGTTGTAGTGTATCTTGCTCTGCAGCCAGCCTCCCTGCCTCACCATGTCTGAAACACATTCACATTTCCCAACCTGACCCCACCCTATCTCTGAATGCTGTGCTTGTCTAACGTGCCAAATAAACTGAACAACCAGATTTGCCATGCAAGTTTAACATATTAATAATATCAGACGGTTGTGGTTTGAAACTAGTTTGTGTTGGTTATTTTGACACTCTTCTTGAAACCTTGTGTCTCGCACCAACCGCGCGCACAGCCCAGCTCAGTCAAGAAAACTATTTTCTGCGTCACAGAAGCAGGACATTCAGCCCATCTGGTCTTTGCCGTGTTTAGACTCCTCCGGAGTCTCTATACACTGTCCAGCAGATCTCTTCGTTCCCAGCTGCCTCATGTATGTGTTAATTAGTTGAGTCTGTGGCAAATTTATTTTTGAAAGAAAGATGTTGTTGTGTTCCCTGATACATCAATCATCCAATAGTATATAGAGTATCTGTTAACCATGGTCCCTGTTATCTTGTGATATTGCCTGTTTATGGTATAGATGTTCTGACTGCTGTTGCCGTATTGTAACTGTATCCGATGTGCTTCACTCCTAGCCCTCTCCCACCTTCCTCATCATATGAATCACTACTGCTGCAGGGAAGCCAGGAGAAGAATCCCAGCTAAACTGAAGATCACTGAATATGTACCTAGTCTTCACTGACTTATTTTTATTCCGACAGTTCCTTCGTGTTTACAATAATACTGTCGGGCAGCCGCAGCATTTTATTGTGTGCAGCATTGTGAACTAAAGCCAAAGTGCTCCAGCCTTTCATTGCAGTGATTTCAGGCTAAGTGTTGAGAGAACTCTGCTAACTAAAACATCCTAAACTCCCGTCACAGACAGTGAATAAGTTAACAGGATTTCTGTAAATTGGAACAAGACATGGGTGTAGAGCCTGGCATTAGCTAAGTATGACCTGTTTCTGATAGTGCCTAGAAGCTGATTATAGCTGCACACTGACCTTGTCCCTCCAATACTGACAAATGTACAGATCAAGCTAATAGCCAAGGGATGGCCTTATTCTTCTAATGCTGATGGATGCGTAGGTGCAGCTGATGTTATTACCTCCATTTACATGCCAAATATTGGAGCTTCATAGCTTTAACAATCAGCAGATGGGACTTCGGGGCAACTACATAAGGTGGCCCTTTGCAACAGTCCAGCAGCCATGAGGAAAATCTGCCCAAATTTTATTTAAATTGTTGCTTGCCATTCTTCAATATCCAGTGCAGAAGAGTTCTTTGATTTGATTTATTACTTTCAAATGTATTGGGATACAATGAAAAGTATTGTTTCTTGTGTTATACAGATAAAATGTTCATAGAGTACATAGGGGAAAAGGAGAGGATGCAGAATATCGTGTTACAATCGTAGCGAGGGTGCAGAAAAAGAATAGCTTAATATGTGGTAGGTCCATTCAAAAGTCTGATGGCAGCAGGGTAGAAGCTGTTCTACGTGTTTGGTATGTGATTTCAGACTTTAGTATCTTTTTCCCGAGGGAAGAAGGTGGAAGAGAGTATGTCCTGGGTGCATGAGGTCCATGATTATGCTGGCTGCTTTTCCGAGGCAGCGGGAAGTGTCGGAAAGCAGGGAAGAAAATTCTAGAGATTGAGAGAGTGAAACGGAGGAAGTTGAGTTTGCAGGGAAGCTTTTTGCATGTTTAATTTGCCTTCCGCGCTCTTCCTCAGGTCATTTTTGTTGATATTTCCGATGGGAACTCAGCTCTTTTATGCTTAACAGGTTAGACTTGATCTGTGATTTGCTTATCGTCTGGCTTCAGACCAAAGCAGAAACAATACAACAAAACAAAGGCACTTTTTACTGCACTAAAAGCAGACATGTTGCCAAACCCCCCTCAGATCAGGCCACATCTGTGGAGAGGCAGAGGTAATGTATTAGGTTGATATTTTAATGTTTGTGTTTCCATAGCTGCTGTCTGACTTGCTGAGTGTTTTCTAGCAGTCTTTTAATTTTGTATTTTCAACAGTCTGTAGTAATGTGCTTTTTCAATAATTCCTGCATGTCTTTACTGCATAGTATGGATCAGGAGACCACACGAAAAGACTACACCTGTTTCCTGTACTTATACCTGGGGGCTCAAGCCTTCTGCTTGCTTATGGTGAATAGCCAATTGGGTGATGTACTGGAGAGGTGTTGGTGAAATGGCACCCACCATGAATCGGCATCTTCAATAGCGTGAAGAGTTTTATCTGGAGGTTGAATAGAAATATCAGATCTCTTAAGGTTCCCAGAACCTGTGCTGTATGATCAGTAAAGTTTGAATGAAATCTACGTTGCAAATTTGGGTTGGTTATAATCACTCCTTTTAGGTAGTGAGATAACCTTTCGTTGGGGGTGAAAGGGGAGGGGAAGTGAACAGTTTCTTACCAGTGTCTGAACATCTCTCAGCCCTATTCTACTGTCTCTGTGATCTCAGTGAAATAGAATAAGCTGAGAGATTGCAGTATCTTTATTTGAAATGTGAAACACCCAGCTCTACAACATAATTCTAAACATAGTATATGTCTGGAGGGAGCTTTTATGAGTTCTGTTACATGCTTAAGTCCTGGTGGAGTTGGTCCATCACTGAGTGCTGACAGCAAGCTGAAGTGATTAATGAGTTGAGTATTGTGCACGATGCATAATGTGTTTGTGATATTATTTGAATGTATTTTGGTATCAATGTGAGATACTAGTCCACAGATAGCACCTGCCCTGGGTAAGGTATGGATCCATTCTGGCTCTCCTAAAACCACCTGAAATATTTACAATTTCTAAGTGGTTGGGCCACCTGAATAAGAAAGTATTTGCATTATGTAGCTCCTTTCATACCCGAGTTCCAAAGTAAATTGGAGACAAAGCTTTACTTTCTGAAGCAGTTATTGTTCCTGTACAGTTGTAGCCAGCCTTGCGCACAACAAAGTCTCTCAAATGGCAGTCAGCTAATTGATTGAGTAATCTGTAAGTTGTCCTTCACTTCCATTTCTCTGCTGTCCTCAGTCCTGTCTCCTCATCCAACCCCTCTGCAGCCTGCCTCAGGTACTACCCTCCAGGTTCTATATTTGCCTGTCGTAGCACAAGCATTCAAGAAAGAAGAACAAACTTGTATTTGAAAAGACTTTTCATGACTTTGGCACGTCCCAAAGTGCTTTACTGCCAGTGGCTGAAGTGTTATAATGTAGTGAGCAAATCAGCAAACAGTAGGGGCTATTGCATAATGGTCAGATAATCTGTTGGCCCAATGATAGATATTGCCTAGGACCGTAGGAGAACTCCCCTGATCCCCGGAACAGTACTTTGGATGTGCAGAATTGGAGGCTTGGTTTTACATTCCATGCCAATGACACTTTCAGCAGTCTAGCACTTCCTCAGTGCTATGCTGTAGTGTCAGGCGCACAATGTGCTGGAGTTGGGCTACAGACAAAGAGTAATAACTAAGCAGCTGTTTGCTGTGTGCTGCTGTTACCCCATCACACTAATTGAGAGTTTGTTCTTTTGCAGGTTGCTGTGACATACTGAGATTGAGCCCTGTTACGTGGTAACTACTTGCTGGCAGGTAAGCAGTAGTCAATCATTAATATTAGTGTTGGTGATTGCCTGCAGGGATTAGGGGGAGGAATTCATATCGGAATGCTGGAGACTTCTACCATTCAGAAACTCTGGTTTCCACAAGGAATGCTGTCTGCAGATTGTCACCAGCTGTTTGTCTGGATTATGTGTGTAAAAGGATCCTGTTGGTAATGTAAACTCAGTAGTATGTTGGGGTTCAGGGAGCTCCAGCTGGCACTCTCCAGCCCTATTTCCCCCTCTCTGTCTGTACTCTTTGAAATATTCTGATAATCCGTTCTGAATCCTTCCAGTGTTGCTGTTTATAAAAGACATAAGAGTTACTTGTGATATTCTGCTAATTTGCACATGATGAAATTTCATTTTTGATTGGGTGATTTAATTGCAGTAGTTTTAGGATCTGTTATTCACTTTGAGGTGGGGAATGGAAGGCCAAGCTAGGAATATGCTTTGCAAAGTCTGTAGTGTCATTTCCTAGAGTTTGAAACAGCTCTTGTTCATCCTGTCTCATTGCAATGACATACTATTAGCTTTAAAATGGGATGACTTCCACTTCTCCATCCAACTATCAGTATAAAACAACCCAAATGCAGGTACAACATGTAAAACACTGTATACACTATCCCAACAAACTCTCCCAGAGCAGGGAGAGTACAGATTGGAACTGCGACAGCTGGTTCTTGCCATCATGGTGATTTTACATTGCCTTAGAATCTCCTCTGTTATCGGATGTAACAGCAGCAGAGTAAGAGTAAATGGGATAGAAGCAAAATATTATGGATGCTGGAATCTGAAACAAAAACAGAAAATGCTGGAAAATCTCAGGTCTGACAGCATCTGTGGGGAGAGAGTAGAGCCAACGTTTCGAGCCTGAATGACCCTTTGTCAAAGCTGAGTAAATGGGACGTTTCCATGTGAACAGATTGTACCCAATGGGGTATCACAATGAACAGTACGTGGGCATTTTCTCTTACAAATCTACGTTACTCGGTCCCCTCATCTGCCATTAATGTATCCAAGTTTGCTGATGGTACAAAGGTGGGAAAATAAGTAGCGAGGAAGACTCTGAGGGCTAGAGGCAGGCTGGATAAGTGGTCGATGGAATGCAATGAGGTGAAGTTATCCACTTTGGTAGGAAAAATAAAAATTTTCTTTCTCCCCAAGCAATCACCCTGGAACCAGGGTTGTTGCCAGGATGGTGTTAGTCTGGGATTAGTTCAGCTTCTACAGCTTCCTCTGAACAAGACATCATTTCCTGGCCGTTCTGTTTGGTGGGAAAGTTGTTGAGGTGTTATTTACTTTGCTTGGTTTCTGAATGAACACAGCGAAAGATTGTCAAGTAGTCTGCAAACTGCACATTTCTAGTATATCTTATTTAGTGATGATCAATTAAAGACAGATTATTCGTTCGGTTTGTGGTGAAGATATCATGAGGAACTAGGGACTGGTGTCCTGTGTGACCTTTTCACAGTAGAGGACCAGAGTGCGGTTGCATGTTGTTGTGGCAAAATGAAATGGAAACTCCTAAGGATTCTGAGAAGCGCTTTTCTAATAAATGTAAAAATATCTTGAACAAAGCGTATTCGCGTCAAGGGCTATTGCACTTGCAATCAACATAGCCTCTAACTTTTTTGGACCAAATGGACGGTCTAAGTGAATGCTCCCTTAAATTATTTTTGAGGCTGTACACATGATGACTTGAAGGGGCAATTTAGAGGAAACATTTCCTGCAATGCACTCAATGGTCCAATCTTGGTCTGAATCAAGCCAAATCCTTCAAATTGTCAGTTCAAACTTCAAGCAGGTAACCTGCCAAAGAGTCTGCTATTTTCTTCCTCTTTCTCTGCCCCCTCTCTCAGGAGAGGGATTCTTGCTGGAGTATAATTACTCTCAGGAGAGGGATTCTTGCTGGAATATAATTACACTGGCAGCAAATACACTTCACCCAGTGAGTGAGAAATGACAGGGCTATCTTAATTATCAACAACAGCATAGCCAGTGCCATTTCCTGTTCTCAGGAACAGTCCCGGAACTGGGGCCATTCGTAGAATGCTAGCAGAATAGAGCAATCAATGAATTGCAGGCTTGAACTTGAAGTCAGGATCTTCTGGTTGGTGTGACCCAGCCCCATGTTTGAACAGTGCACTGACCAGTCCCCGAACAGGGAATCTTGCCAGCTGGGCCCTTGTGTTGCTGAGTTAAATCTGTCCATGTTAAAACTATTGGGAATGTCGGTCAACATTGCCAGACTCTCAAGAATTTTGTTGAAGTTGGTTGTAAAACAAGAGCTGTCTGTTGACAGTGATACTGGCAATGTGTTAAATGTATTTTCTCATTAAGCAAAGAACAAATCAAAGGCTTGCCTGTGGAATGACAAGTCATAGCTTTCCGAAATACGTGATGTCCGTTCATATATTTTTCTCTGTGCTCTTTCCTGCACCATCCCTTCCCCACCTGAGTAGCTGTAAGGGAGACCTGGCTACAGGATTTCCTATTCTTTCAATTCTGCAGGAGGGTCATATGGACTTGAAACATTAACTCTGTTTCTCTCCACAGATGCTGCCAGACCTGCTGAGTTTACCCAGTTTTTTGTTTTTATTTTATTTGGCTGCAGGTTTGTTGGAGCCAAATGGAATGAAATGGAAACTCCCAAGGATTCTGATAATTTTAATGTAATAATTCCTTGCTCCTTGTGTGGGGTTGGGGAGAAGAAAGTCTATTCCAGATGCTCAGGATTAAGCTCATTCGCTTGCGTTTGGAAGACACGGGGAATTTTCCCTAAATTGGCCTGTGGGATTTCTCAAATTTCTCAATGTGTTGTGACTTTCCCAGGATCTCCTGCGTGATTCCGATTCCAATCAATCCGGAAATCTATTGTTCAGAAACACCAATTGTCCCGAATTCTTTTGCGTAGACTCAAGTAACCCATGGCATTGTTTTTGTACAGTGTAGGCAGTCCTCGGACTTGCAACACAGGTGATTCCCAAAAACCACATTGTAAGCTGAGCTGTAATAGATTGGAACTGGTTTTCCCATAGCAGCAATGTTCTAAACGGGGGATTGGTTTCTGAACCAAGGCACATCGCTCTATTTTCACTCAACAGTGAAAAGCTTTTGAGACCCCGCTTCAGTATAATTGCTTGACAGTAGTGTATTTCCAATGATATAATAGTACCAACACTTTCAAAAGCACTTGCGAGAGGTAATTTGCCCTTCCTGAAGTTGTGAAAGGTGGGACATATGGGAACATTTGGTAAAGACCAACAGTTTGCTGGCATGGTGTTGTAAAGTTGAAACCGGTGTTGTAAAGTCGAAATGGCATCAGTTTATAAATGTAAGTGCTGTTTGTTGTAACTCGGATGTCAAAGTCCAGGACTGTCTGTACTCAGGAGTGGAAACATGGAAGATACAGTATTGGATAAGTAGAACTACTGCTTTATAATGTTCCACTCTACAGGCCCCCCCTCTATCCACAGTGCGTACTCCATCAAAGAACTCCAATAAATTCGTTAAACATTATTTCCTTTTCTCAAAGCAATGCTAACTCTTCCTGATTACTTTGAGTTTTTCTAAGTGACCAGCTGTAACCTCCAATGATGATTCTAGCAACAACCCCTTGAACTAACTAGCCTACTGTTTCCTGCCGCCCTTCTGGAGTAGAGGGGTTAAATTTGCTACTTTCCAGTCTGCTAGAACCTTTCCAGAATCTAGCAAATTTTGGAAAATTAACACACTATCCGCTACCTCATTACCACCTCTTGTTAGACTTTTAAGATAAAGTCCATCAGGACCCGGAGACTTGTTGGCCCGCAGCTCCATCAGTTTGCTCAGTATCCCACTTTCCAAGTGATTGTAATGTCACCAAGTTCCTCTCCACCTTCCACTTCCTGATTTACAGCTATTACTGGAATATTTTTTGTATCCTCTATAGCGAAGACGGAAGCAAAATATTTGTTACATTAACTCTCCATAGTCACTCTCTAGAGGACCAACACTCACTTTACTCTTTACCCTTTTAAACTCAATTTTTACATTCCTAGCTAGTTTCTTCTCCTGATTAACCTTTTAGTCATTCTCTGCTATTCTTTACATTCTGACCAACCATCTGACAGGCAACTCATCTTTGTATGGTTGTATGCTTTTTCGTTAAGTTTGATTATTTCCTTAATTTAATCTCGCCCCTTAGAATCTTTTCTTTATAGTAGGATGTACTTAGTTCTGAGTATTCTGAAATATTCCCTTAAAAGTCTACCACTGCTTCTTTATTGATCTAACCTCAGCCTCATGTTCCAGTTCACTTCAGCTGGCTCAGCTTTCATGTCCACGTAGTTGCCCTTATTTTTCAAATACTGGTCTTACACCCACTCTTCTCGCTTTCAAACTGTACGTAAGATTCAATCATATTGTGGTCGCTGTTATCGAGGGATACTTTTAACCTGAGGTCATTAATTAATCCTGTCACACTACACAATACTAAGTCTAATATGACCTGCTCGCTGGTTGGCTCCAGAACGTGCTGCTCTAAGAAATTATCTCAAAACCATTCTATGAACTCCTAATCCAGGCTATTACTGCCAATCTAATTTTTCCAGTTTTTATGTAGATTAAAATCACCCATGATTATTGCCAAATCTTTATCATTAGCGTCCAATATTTATTTTTATACATTTGGCCCTGATTGTGATTATTATTGGGCCTGTAGACCACTCCTCCTTATGACTTCTTCCTCGAACTGTTCCTTATCTCCACCGAAACCGATTCTACATCCTGACCTCTTGAACTGTCATTCTTAATTAACAGTGCTACCCCTCTATCTATAACTAGCTTCCTGTTCTTGAAAGTCATATAACCCTCAACATTCAGGACCCAATACCTGTCATTGTGCAGCCATATCTCCACAATGGCTATCAGACCATGTTTATTTACTTGAAGGAACACTCAATGTACTTTGTTATGGATGCTACACACAGTCATATTCAGAGCTTTAAGTTTTGTCTTGTTATCTTTGTAACATATAGTCTTGACTCCTTGTGTATCCTTGAGTTTTATGTTTGTCTTTTCCTGCTTTTCTATGACCCTCATTTCCCATGTTACTATTCTGCCATCCTGCCTTGAACCTATTGCTTGAGTTGCTATATTTTCTCAAGATTGTTCCCTCAACCCCCCCCCCCCGTTTAATTTGAAGCCCTCTCTAATTCCCTATGCAACACAGCCATCTGGATTCTCGCTCTTTGATGTGGAGAACAGTGTCAATCCCCCTCTCTATACTGCGCTTACTCCCACTACATTCCTCTTCGCTCCTTCCATTTGGATGGTTTCCTGTACCATGGCCAGTCTATTCATCCATCTTTCAGACCTTGCTTTCGTCCACACCATTTGCACTCACTAGAACACTTTATCCCAGCAAAGCTCAGATGTAGACCATCACAATGGTACAGCCCCCCCTTTTCCCAGTATTGATGCCAGTGATCCTGGAACTGGTACCCACTTGTCTCTCACCAGTCCTTGAGCCATGCATTCATCTATCTAATCTTATATGCCCTATGCCAATTTGCATGTGGCTCAAGTAATAATTCGGAGGTTATTGTCTTTGAGGTTACATAGAAACATAGAAACCCTACAGTGCAGAAGGAGGCCATTCGGCCCATCGAGTCTGCACCGACCACAATCCCACCCAGGCCCTCCCCCCACATATTTTACCCACTAATCCCTCTAACCTACGCATCCCAGGACTCTAAGGGACAATTTTTTTTAACCTGGCCAATCAACCTAACCCGCACATCTTTGGACTGTGGGAGGAAACCGGAGCACCCGGAGGAAACCCACGCAGACACGAGGAGAATGTGCAAACTCCACACAGACAGTGACCCGAGCCGGGAATCGAACCCGGGACCCTGGAGCTGTGAAGCAGCAGTGCTAACCACTGTGCTACCGTGCCGTACATAGAACATAGAAAGCCACAGCACAAACAGGCCCTTCGGCCCACAAGTTGCGCCGATCACATCCCCACCTCTAGGCCTATCTATAGCCCTCAATCCCATTAAATCCCATGTACTCATCCAGAAGTCTCTTAAAAGACCCCAACGAGTTTGCCTCCACCACCACCGACGTCAGCCGATTCCACTCACCCACCACCCTCTGAGTGAAAAACTTACCCCTGACATCTCCTCTGTACCTACCCCCCAGCACCTTAAACCTGTGTCCTCTCGTAGCAACCATTTCAGCCCTTGGAAAGAGCCTCTTACTTTGGTGCCTCAGTCTTCATATTGACTATGCAGAACCTCTTTCCTTGCCCTGTCTTTGTCATTGTTGCCGATATGTACCATGACAACTGGATCTTCCCTCTTCCCTGAAAGTTACTCTCCAGCCCTGATCAAATGTCCCAACCTCTGGCACAGGTTAAGCAACACAACCATCTGGATTCTCGCTCTTTGATGTGGAGAACAGTGTCAATCCCCTCTCTATACTGTGCTTACTCCCACTACCTTCCTCTTTGCTCCTTCCATTTGGATGGTTTCCTGGACCATGGTACCATGGCCAGTCTATTCATCCATCTTTCAGACCTCGCTTTCGTCCACACCAGTTGTGAGCACCTCAAACCTGTTGGACAATTGCAAAATCTGTAGCTCTTTCACTACTGCCTATTCGGTCACTCTGTCTTGCTCTTTCTTGCATTGTTTTATCCCCCAAGTTTCACTCTTTAATCTTCCACTTTCATGCGTTCCTTTGTCCAATCCTGCCTCAACCACAATTTGTATGTGTAGGAACTTCAGAAACTGTTTAATGTATTGGTAATCTAATCTTGCTGCATGCACCACGTTGCCTTCCTAGATTTCCTCTGTGCAGGTTAAATGATGTGCTTCGTGGAGAGAGAGTTAGCCTTGTTCTGTTTAAAAGGGCAAATTAGCTGCTGTAAAGCGGAGTATTAAATTAGGGCGGTGCTTCTTGTCTTAATTTGGTTTTCAGTTTTTAAATAGTTGGGCAAGAGAGGAAGAGTGGGAATTCCAAAAACTGAGCCTGTTAAGTGAATAAAAGTAGAGATCTCATGGACAGAGTCAGATTTGAATGTCCTCAGTAAGTCTGTTTCAGGTTTGCAATTGTACTAACTGCTCATGACTGGATCAGACAAGTGGGATCAGCTGTTTTTCATTTTGTGATTTCCATACAAATAGGAACATAACTGATTGTAGCCCGGAGCATGTGTGTGATCTTGTTTATTATTGCTGAATGATTACTCATCCTTTATGCCACAGGATCCTATATCTTCATGCGCATGGAATTCGAAGGGTCTCCTGTATAAAAACAACATTGAGAATTGTTGCCTTCTATATAGCAGTTACCAGATGTGCCTTCATTGCAGCTGCACTGTTCAAGACTTTCCTTATTTGGAGAGACTATGAATACAGCATAGATTATTAGAAAAAGTGAAAACTCTGATAGCAATCCTCCTCTAGCGTCTAATGGAAGCCAGGGATTTATTGTGCCTCAAGCAGGAGCATGTTTTTTGTAATGTCACTTTAGATATACGCTAACATATATCTTAAAGATGGGCTTCCGTCTGCAAAGTTTACATCCCCTCAGTTTGCTCCAAGCCTGGGCCTCAACAGCTTTTGAGCTAAAGCTAATCCAATTATTGGTGGAGGATGATAGACGGTTTATTTATAGATTTTTCTGAGAATGGCTTGAATAGTAAGCAAGTCTTCAGACTGTTTACTCCCTATATATTTTAAATAATAGAAATGGTCAAAGTCAAAGAATTGAAAAAAAGTTCAGTTTTTTTTAACGAGTTGATTTGAACATTAAAAAGTGGCATAGAAGAGAGCAGTCCTGCAGTTTTCATTTCCTGCTTCACACTGCCAATTCAACAAGGGGCCCCATGGTGTTGTTGCCCTTGTAATATGCGAGCAGTGACTCCATTAAAATTTATTGAAAAGAACCAACAAACTGTACATCGACTGTGTCTAGTGCATTTAGCTAATCGACGCTTTCTGTTGAATGAGCTTGCAAATACTTTGGCCTTTCCTCTTAAACTAATATACGGAGCTCTGCCACAGTTGAGGATAGGGATTAAAGAGTAGATGGCTACTTTTGTTGTCAGGCCCTATGTAATGGCTTAACTAGGTTGATCTTGCACCCTAAAGGTATGCCTGGTGATGATTCTGGCACATCCTTCTACACTTTTCCATTCAATCATTGTTTGCCTGGCTGATAGTGATGGAAGAGCCAGAGATGTGCTGACCATCGGGGACAGATTACGATGATATATAATTCTGCTGCTGATGGCCCAGCATGCCCTGTGAATTCCCAGTGTTGGATTTCTAGACATGTTTTCGTTTGTTCCAATTAGCCAAGTGACAGTGTCGCGATGATAGGCATTCTGACTGTGGAGATGAGACTTAAGTTTCCAATTTGATGAAAATGCCCATCATAAACTTTGAAGCACTCACTTTCTCCTTGCGTGATTACTTGATCTGGGTTGTTTCCACTATTTGTGACTCCAATTGCCAAATTGGCTCTCGGGTTCCTTTTTTAATCATGTTTTCATTTTTCTCCCTCAAGTACCTTTGACTTCTTTTCTGATTGTATGCTCCGTAATGAGACTGTACTCACGGTTTCCCAAATATCACTATTGGTTGTCTATTTTCCCAAAACTTGGTCATATTCTGGTTGCCCGTTGACTGAGGAAGCTATTTTGAGCAAATAAAATGGGGGAATAAAAACCTTCCCTATTTCACTACATGTATGTTCCCCATCATAAGGCTTTTGAAAAAAATGAGTACAGCTGCTATGAGTTTGCTGATGACTTAAAGTTTGCATTTAAAAACATTTTTCACATCCTTGGGTCTTCCCAAAGTCTTGCTAAAAGTGAACCGTTATTATCCAACCATTGCTTTTCATCCAACTACAGCTAATGAAATAAGTAAACATGGAGTGAATAGACAAGTGTAGGTGTAGATCCTTCATCTGTATTGACAGAATCTGCATCTGAAACATTAACTCTGCACAGATGCTAACTGACTCACTGTCTGTTTGGAGTTTGCACATTCTCCCCTTGCCTGCGTGGGTTTCCTCTGGGTGTTCTGGTTTCCTCCCAGAGTCAAGATGTGCGGGTTAGATCGATTGGCCATACTAAATTGACCCTAGCGTCAGGGGGACTAGCAGGGTAAATGCATGGGGTTATGGGGATGGGGCCTGGGTGGGATTGTGGTCGGTGCAGACTGGATGGGCCAAATGGCCTCCTTCTGCACTGTAGGATTCTGAGAGAGGTCATGGCTTGAGGAACTCAAGGTGCCAAGTAATATGTTTGGCACAATATGATGGGTGCATGGTTGTATTTGTGACTGAGCGTACCAGAATCGCCCCAATGCTGATTCAGGGATTGAAGTGCTTGAAAGGATACTGGAGCATTACAGGAGTAGACTAGACTGTTCATCTCTTTGAACATTTTCCACTGCTCAATTAGATTCTGGCATTCTGTATCTTTAACTCTTAATAATCTGCCATTTCTCCGCATCCCTTAAAACCCTTGCCTAGCAAAACTCACCAATTTGATTTGAACTTTTCCAGCTTTAGCAGCGTTTTTGGTGTGGAGAGTTGCAGATTTACGCTACCTTTATTTGCTGTCTGACTGACCCTGAATAGCCTTGTTCTAATTTTAAGATTATGCTCCTTCAATTCGGACATGGGAAATAATTTTCTCTCTACCCTATCAACTCCTTTAATCATAAACATCTCAATTAGATTTATTCTTTAATCTTTATACACGAGATAATACCAGCCTGGTTTATGCAACCTGTACTGATAACCATTTTAGCCCTGGTATCATTCTGATGAATCTGCACTGAACTCCAAGTCCAATATGCCTACCTTATGATGCTTAGAAATGAATGCCATAGTTTAAATGGGATCTAACCAGAGCTCTGTACAGATCTATAACTCTAATCCTTTGTATTTTAGATCTCTTGAGATGAAGACTAAAATTCTGTAGCCTTCTACATTTCGTTACACCTTTTAGCATTTTCAGCTGTATCAGAGAGCCATTTGGAAAATATTCTTAATTTTTCTAACTTGGGTTCAACGTGGGTGATCTCCATAGTTCCCCCACAATGAACTCCCATTTGCCATAGTTTTGCCGAGTCATTTAATGTATCGATGTTCCTTTGCAAATTTTTGTTCCCGTCAACATTAACTCAGTTGTCAATCTTGGCTATACGGTTCTCTCTTCCTTCTGCTAAGCCATTTAGAAATCTAGCAAAAAGCTCAGGCCCCAGTATCCACAAAAGCACTTGGTCCAAAAGAGCTCATTGGCGAGATCTCAGGAGCACCAAAGCATGGCTGATTTTGTTTTCTCTACCTTGGTTAAACCATCAAGCAGTGCACCCCCTTCACTGTGCGGCTTAATACCACCCAGTCATTTCTGACTAAAGGATCATAATTTAATAATTATGTTCGCAAGAAGATTTTATTACTTCCTTTCCAGTCTGTGTTCGGATGACTTTTAACCATCAGTCTTGCTGTTGTATTAGCATTGAAAGGAAAGTGCTGGGAAATGGCTGAATGGGTGATGAGATAATGCTGGGTACTGTGACGGGAATCTGTAGGTAGGTAAACTAGGTCATAGAACCAGTATGCTTCAGATGCCTATCTCAAATAGCATGGAATCTGTCTTTGATTCCTGTTGATGGGATCCAGTTACAGGTTATCGTGCTACAGTTCAGTTAGTTTGGATGTGAAGTTCTGATGTAGGCTGTTGGCTATTGAGTAGGCATAGGGTGTATTATGGAACAGAGATGTATGTTCAACAATTCATACTGGAAGGGACTGGGCAGTGATGTAGGTTCAAAGCCAATCTTTCATCTCTTGTACTTGTGTTCAAGCCCAGTGCAAATTGATGAGATGAAATTTACTCATCTGATAACTACCAACATAAAATCTGAACTCTTTGAAGTGGAATGGTTCAACAACACGAACCAACCAACATTCTGAGAAATTGAAAAATGTCTCACTGGAGCAGTACAGGATACTTTTGAGGTTGAGGCACATTAAAGGATAGTGTAGAGTGAGCTCAACTTTGTATCTAACCCATGCTGTACCTGCCCTGGGAAGGTTAAACAATCAAAATCAGCTTATAAATTGAGGGAGGGGTCAGAGCTGCTGTGTGGTCGGGTAACATTTTTACTGAGGAAACAATAAAAATGGTAAAGTTGCTCCATTCCTCTGGTGTTGGACAAGTTGTAGGAAAGTGTTTACAGTACCCCACAGCAGCAAGGAGACCAACCTCTGGGGCTGAGATTTGCTTCAGTGTCTTGTAGAGTGCATCTGGCTGAGTGAAGTGCAAGATTTAGTTAGGCATAAAATGAACCGGCGTCGCCTGGAACCTGTTAGTGCGTCTTCTGGTGGCCAACTACTCGTGGGTGTCAGGTCCTGAAAAGTAGGGCGCAAGATGAGAGGATTGTTTTTTTCCCTTCAATTCCACCTCTGTCTCTGTATCTTTTGTCTTTGTTTTTAACTTAAGACAAGTGAAGAGATATTAGGTGTCTTTTGATAGTTGAAGCATGAACAGGAAAGGATTGTTGTCCTGGCTGGAGTTGCTAACTCTGCCCTTTTCTGTTGGTGGAATGTTCCCATTCAGTTGAAGACTGAGGCTGGAATTTCTCTTCCAACGATAATCTGAGAGTGAGGTAGGTGATAAAAGTCAGTTTTTGTAGGATACACAAATCCCGTTCTCTGTCTGGAGTCATTTTCTCTCCATCTCAAGTTGACCATGACACAATAGATATGTCTGTTTTCTATTATTTAACATGTTCTTCAGATGTTTTAATACTATGCTGGACTCGGGCCGGAGCGTCCAGTCAAGAAATGGTCATTTAATACTTGGACTTGCTTCTAATTTAAACAACTTCATGCCGAGTTAATTTCAGTCCTGGCTGCTGGTATACGTCAGTAGATTTTCTATTTAATTTTAAAATAAATCCTATTTCACAGTCTGCAATCTGGAGTTGAAATCTAGACCATGCTTCTGAAAGTGAGAAATTGAGCAAGAGACATTTGACACTTCAATTTATTTGAGTACGTGTCTTTATACTTCTGTCTAGCTGTTTGACCTTCCTGCATATATATATATCAATATCTCTTGTGTGGCAGAGTGGTTCGCACTGTTGCCTCACAGCGTCAGGACCCGGGTTCAATTCCAACCTCTGGTCACTGTGTCTGTGTGGGATTTGCAATTTCTCCCCATTATTGCGTGGGTTTCTCCCGGGTGTTCCAGTTACCTCCTATAGTCCAAAGATGTGCATGATTAGGTGAATTGGCCGTGCTAAATTGCTCCTTAATGTAAGGGAGATTAGCAAGGTAAATAGGTGGGGTTGGGGATAGGGCCTGTTGTCGATGCAGGCTTGGTGGGCCGAATGGCTCTGCCCTCTGCCTCCGGCACCTACTTCGTGGTAAACTGTCTCTTTCTGGTGTTTGTCTGTATCTGTCACCTGTATATTGATTGAAATCTACCTCAGCCTGCATGTTGCCCAATCCAGGAAATCAGGTCAAAATGCTGATAGTGGATGACTTCCTTCCTTTATGTGCACTCTTAGCATTGTGACTAATAAATGGTCCTGTGTGTGACCCTGCCCCCTTTTGGCATTGTCCAGTTTGTGAAATAGGTTGAGAGTTTGTTGTTATAGTTCTGAAATGTTCTAAAGGTACTGAACATCAAACTAACCAGAGTTTTGTTCCTGTACCGAAAAGTAATCTTTCTTTCAAAAATTCTTATTAATTGATCCCAAACTGGATTGGGAAGCATCTGGCCTCTGTTCTGTCTCATTCATGTTGCTGCCATCAAGTAATATACTCTGGCATAGTGCCAGCTACTCGTGAGTTATGCTGGGAAATTGTTGAGTCCCAAGACTGATCTGCATCTCCTTTATGTAGCAGTGAAGCAGAACTTCTTGCTAAGTTTTTTTAAAAACTAATTTAATAGCTTATGAATGGTCACAGTGCCATGGATATGTGTACTGTGGTGCATCCCATGTAAAAGTGGTTTACGCACTTCCATTATTAATTTATTGAGTTCTTTCCCAGCTCCTTTGTGTTGACATCTGGTTTGAGTAACAAGCTTGGCACAAAGACTTGCTTGCGCTCTGTAATCAGCTCTATGAGCAACTAATTTATCAAGCCAGTGGGAGGCACAGTGGTTAGCACTGCTGCCTCACAGTGCGAGGGCCCCAGGTTTAATTGACTTTGGCCACTGTGCATAGTCTGCGCATTCTCCCCGTGTCTGCGTGGGTTTCTTCCAGGTGCTCCGGTTTCCTCCCATAATACGAAAGATGTGCTGGTTAGGTACAATGGCTACGCTACATTCTCCCTCTGTGTACCCGAACAGGTGCCGGAGTGTGGCGACTTCGGGATTTTTACAGTAACTTTGTTGCAGTGTTAATGTAAGTCTAGTTGTGATACTAATAAACTAACTTAAACTCCTGTTCTCCTGTGAGACCCTGCATCTATATCAGCTGTGACCGAGTGCCCCTCTTAATTTTACCCACTGTTCTGACATGGGGAGGAGAAGAACATATCAGCCAACGGGCAGGGTAATCTAAAACTTGGGCAAATTTCACATCTGCCCTTCTCTCTGATGCAGTGTTGCCAATCTCTACAAGTAAGTGGACATGCATGACCTCTACTCTCAGGAGTTTACCATTGCTGTTCTGTAATCGAGAGCATAAGTTGGTCATAACAAGAAAACTCTGCCCCGTTTGTGAACTGAATACTATAATCTGGTACATGCCTTACATGTGCTTCTCTCAAATATTCCAAAAGGGCTTCTGAGCAATATCATCAAATGATGCTAATTATTAATCAAGAAGATAGTTCATTTTACTTAAAATGCAGGACAGGGCAACATACAATTTTCAGCAAAATTCTCAGCTTCATTAACATAAAATGACAGAAGCATTGCCGCTGATATGGACCTAATTTCATATCCATTTCTTAAAAATTCACTCATGGGATATTAGTATTGCTAGCAAGGAGTGAATTACTCTCCACAGAATACATAACCTCTGACCTGCTCTTGAAGCTGCAGTATTTATGCGGCTTGTCCAGTTCAGTTCCAGGTCAGTCATTACTTTTGGGTTTAATTTTTTTATTAGTGTCACAAGTAGGCTTACATTAATACTGCAATGAAGTTACTGAGCAAATCCCCAGTCACCACACTCTGGTGGGTACACCTGAGGGAGAATTTAGCATGGTCAATGCACCTAACCAGCACGTCTTTTGGACTGAGAGGGGAAACCGGAGCACCTGGAGGAAACCCATGCAAACAGTGTCCCAAGCAGGAATCGAACCTGCGTGCCTGGTGCTGTGAGACGGCAGTGCTAACCACTGTGCCACCATGCAGACTGTGGGGGATTACGTTGTTAAATGCCTTAACTGTCTTGGATGGTTTGATTCTCTCTTGGTGATGGTTATTGCCTGGTACTTCTCTGACACAGATGCTGCTTGCCACTTATCAGTTTATGACTCAATATTGTTCTGGTCTTGCTGTGTGTGGGCAAGGACCTTTTCATGGAGAATCGCAAGTAGAACTGAACACTGCAATTATCAATGAACATTCCAATTTCTGACCCTATGATAAAGGGAAGGTCACTGAAGTAGCTGAAGATGATCAGATCCAGGGCACTACTTGATGTCCTGGAACTGTGACAGCTGACCTCCACCAACTTGAACATTGAGCAGGTATTAGTGTGAGTGTGCTTAATGTCGCTATCATCTAAACTCTTTATCACCTTGCTAGTTGTCAGCAGTTGATAATACTGCATTGGTTGGATTGGATTTGTCCTGCTTTTTGTGGGCAGGGCATCAACCGTCAGTTTTCCACTTTGGATAGATGACAGTATTGTAGCTGAACTGAAATAGCCTGGTTCGTGGAACAACTAGTTTTGGAGCATAGGTCTTCGGTCTTCAGTTGGAAATTTGTTGGGGCCCCTAGTCTTTGCTAAATCCAGTGTGCTCATCCATTTCTGGATATCATGTGAAGTCAACCGAATTGACTGAAAGCCAGCACTGATTGGCAGATGCATTGGTACACAGGTGATGGGTAGCTGGGACACTGGTGGGCTGGAGGGGTGTTGACTCTCTACTAAGTCAAACTCTAAGGAAAGAATGGCTGTCTAGTTTTGATTTCACAAACTGGCTTGTACCTGTGTTACTCTGATGGTGGGTGGGCAGCCTGACTTGGATCATCTATTAGCTTTTTTGGCTGAAGATGCTTGCAAACAAGACTTTTGACTGTTGCACTTCCATTCTGGGTTCTGCCATCATTGTAGTTGGAAATGTTTATCTACCTCCTCATATTAGTTTTCCATTTTCATTCACGACTGGATGTAGCAGGGCTACAGAGCTTTGATCTGATTTATTGGTTATATGCATTGTTCTCTCTAATCTGTGTGGCTACATAGCAATTGGGAATGGACTGCACATGGAACAAACAGGTCATGCAAGGCAACACTCCTTTAAGAAGCCGGCACGTTCAACTGTGCATCAGTCCTGAAGGGACTAAACAATGCAATAAGATGGCTACACTAACAGAAGGAAGGGGGAACGCTGGTTGTAGGATTTGGTTCGTATAGCATGTCACAGATTGTGTTGTTGCTTCACCAGGTTGGTACTTTATTTTTTAGTATTTCTGGTGGCAATCAGGCGCACTCTCTCTATGGTTCCCATTCAACCCGGGTTAGTCATCTGGCTTGGTGATGATGATATGGTGAGGGGTATGCGAGGCTATGATGTAACAGAGACCGGTAGAATATAATCAGCTACTGCTGATGGCCTCAGCATCTCATGCATGTTCAGTTTTGAGCAGTGAGATCTGTTGGCATTGGGCACTGTGACAGTGGCACGCAACATGATGGAGAATGTCCTCAGTATGAAGATAAGAACTGTATGGTGCTCACTTCCACCAATACTGTCATGTGCAGATGCAACTGTGACAGGCAGATGGTGAGGACAAGCTCAAGCAGTTTTTTCCCTCGTGTTGATCCTCTTAGCACCTGCAACAGGCCCAGAATGGCAACTATGTCCTTCAGGACGTGAGGTTTTTTTGAACTCTCATGATCTGTGACTATCATTGGCGAGGTCAGCATTTATTAACCACCCCTAATTGCCCTTGCAAAGGTGGTGGTGGTGAACTGCCTTCTTGAATCGCTACAGTCCCTGAGGTGTCGGTATACCCATAATGCTGTTAGGGAGGGAATTTGGGGAGATGGTGGCATAATAGTAATATCACTGAACTCGTAATTTAGAGATCCAGGATAATGCTCTGGGTTCAAATCCCACCATGGCAGAAAAGACCTAAGCAGGAAATCATTGTTGATTGTCATAAATACCCACCTGGTTCACTAATGTCCTTTTGGGTAGGAAATCTACCATCTTTACCTGGTCTGGCCTACATGTGACCCTGGACCCACAAACAATGTGGTTGACTCTTAAATGCCCTCTGAACAAGGCTAGCGATGTCTGCACTCATGAGCAAATTTTTTTTTTAATCCAGCATTTTGACCCAGCAACAGTGAAGGAATGGTGATGTATTTCCGAGTCAGGATGGTGCTGTTCCCAGGCATCTGTTGCTCTTGTCTTTCTAGATGGTAGTGGTTGTGGGTTTGGAAGGTGCTGTTGCCGGAGCCTTGGCGAGATCCTGCAGTGCATCTTGTAGATGGTACACGCAGCTGCCACGTTGGTGGTGGAGGGATTGAATGTTTGTGGAAGGGGTAGCAATCAAGTGGGCTGATTTGTTCTGGATGGTGTCGAGATTCTTGAGTGTTTTTGAAGCAGTACCCACCCAGACAAATGGAGAGTATTCCATCACACTCCTGATTTGTGCGGTATAGATGATGGACAGGCTTTGGGGAGTTGGGAGGTGAGTTACTCGCCACAGTATTCCTAGTCTTTGACCTGCTTTTGTAGCTACAGTATTTATATGGTTAGTCCAATCATGTGACTCGCATTCCAACCATTATCTTGCAATTATGTCTGTTTCTATATATGCCCTATTTGTGAACCCAACTCTTCACTCACCTGATGAAGGAGCAGCGCTCTGAAAGCTCGTGCTACCAAATAAACCTGTTGGACTTTAACCTGCTGCTACGAGATTCTTTAGACAGCATCTTTCAAGCCCACAACCACTGTCATCTAGAAGGCCAACATAGAAACACCACCACCTGGAAGTTCTCTTACAAACCATTCACCATCTGAAGGTCCAAGATATTTAAAACCTGGTCAATCCCCAGGCACCGAGTATTGGGTACTCTGACAGAGCATCTTACCCAGGCCCTGTCCTGTAACCCCACACGTGCCCTTCTAATTCCCCATACCTACACATTTGTGAACACTAAGGGGCAATTTAGCATGGCCAATCCACCTAACTTGCACATCTTTGGACCATGCTGCTTGAGGGCAGGCAAATGGCAAAACAAATTTACAAGAATTACACAAAGCGTAGAAACCGGAACACCCAGAGGAACCCTCACAGATATTGGAAGAATGTGAAAACTCCACAGTCACCCAAGGCCAAAATTGAACCCGGGTCCCTGGTGCTGAGAGGCAGCAGTGCTAACCGCTGTGCCATCGAGCCTTCCCAGCACCTTGACTGCTCCAGGCCAGCATTCAACTGCATATGTAAACATCTCATATTTTTGTACTCTGATTATTGCAGCCATTTATCATGCACCAGAGCAGTGCTGGGCTGTTGTAGGTCTGATCTTAAAATACCCTATTTTTCCCTTTGAACAATACTTCAAAGTCAGGTCATTGTGAAGCCTTCCCCTGTCACCTATACTACGCTCTTTAGGTATTCTATCTTTCTGGCATTTTGAAAATTGCTTTGTCATGTTTTCTAGTTATTGAGTTTGGTGCAGTCTCTTTAAATCCAATGGAGCTAATTTAACTCTGTTCCCATTGCAGTATAATAAAGCTACACTTTCTATGCTTTGTGTAATTCTTGTAAATTTATTTTGCCATTTGCCTGCCCTCTTGCATGAGTGATCTTTAGCTGTGTCTGCTGCTTCCTATTTTCAGTAACCCCATTTGATTGATGGGGCGTTGTAATTAGAGTAGCTGCCTTGTGTGTGAGATTTTGTGAAGAGTGAATATGCTGGTGTTGAAGACCAGCAGCTTGAGATGAAGCTGGACCATCTGCGATCGCTTCTTATCTGGAGCTCCAATAGCAGATCGGATGGTAACAGGCGTTGCAGATAGAGATTTACCGTTCTCAGAGGCTAGCTATAAATACCTTGTGGTTTATTGTGGCTACTCAAAGTTCTCCCCTACTTTCCTCTCATGGAAAAGTTTAAGTCTTGTAGAAAGTTCAGGACTTTAAATAGTCTCTCTTCATCTTTGTTCAGCTTTCTCCCTTTTTGAAGGCTTTGACTCTGTGTAATGTTTCCTCATTTTATTCTTTCTTTGGGAACCATCTGTCATGACAACATGACCAAGTAAGCTCACTGTTTGGGATTTGCACCTCTGGATCCACAAAACTTGGTACAGCTTTGTTAAATTAATGAGTTTTTGGTTTAGATCCATTGTTGTATAATCATTCACATATTTATGTACTTCCATTCCAGCCATTCATTAGAAATGTCTTAAATGTTGCAACATTGGCTACCTCCCAAGGTGAATTGCCTGTTGGCACGAGGCTTGTGTGTGAGGATTGACTATTGGAATTGAGACACTGAATGTGACCCAATGCCTGTGAAATGCTGCCTCAGTGTAAACAGGCACCTTCTGGGGAGGAGATGATTGCACAAGCAATGGAAGCCAAGCAGCACTTTTTTTTCCAAACACGCACACCTTCCACTGGTGAACTTGACCGAATTTTGACTCTAACACCAGGAACTTGTCTTAACTCCAGTCAGTCATGCCATTGTTAATCAAGGTGTGTTTCAAATGGACCAGAAGATACCATGCTTGCACACCTATTAGTAGCAGCAGGCTGATGAACAGAGACCTTAGATCTAAGATTCACACTGGAAGAAAGGGGACACCAGATTTAGTATAGAGAATAAAATGTGGAATTATGCTATTTTCTGAAGAGCTAGTGACATAAATAAATCTACTCTTCAGTTTTTATGTTGAATGATTAGAATCTTTATTTCCTACAAAATTTTAAAGGCCCTGTAGGTTTGGAAGATACCTTCCCTTGCGTAAAGATGGCTATCGGCTAGTAGTTCTCAAACAGTTTGAGGTACAATACCCAACGGTCACAATGTTGGGTTGGGTTGAATTCTATTTTGGAGCATGGTTGATGTCATTGTTATGTATTGTATTATTGTTTATCACTATCTCTGAACTCAAATTCATTATGGTTCGCTCTCTGCTTCACTGAGCATTGGTGAGAACAAAAGGATATATCTGATCGCTTCTTTCCTCTGCACTATCCATTGTTCAACACCCCTTGATTTTGGCTTTTATTTTTATCACTATTCTCGTTATGTGTCCAACAAAGATACAAGTGAAATAAGGCACCTTCCATCTTCCCCACGGAAAAAGCAAAAACACAATCCGACCTAGTCTTTTTTGTTCGACAGTGTTTTCAGTATTGACTGTTGAGTTGTTGTTTGATCCCACCCTTTCACACTTTGTTTGGGGTTAATGTAAGGCATGCGCTGGCAAGCCAGAAACAACAGTTATTGGTACAGCAAAATATATAATTGTTCAAAAGACACAAATGAATGCCTGGCTAAAGGACTGGTCCAGGAGGGAGGGCTTCATTTTCAAAGATCAATGGGAAGTTTTCAGGAGAGGATGGCACCTGTACAAGAGGGAGGGGTCACAACTAAGTTGGAAGGGCACAAATATCCTGGCTGGGAGCTTTGCTAGTGCAGTTCGGGGGGGTTTAAACTAGTATGGCAGGGGGGTGGGGATCAAAATATTAGGTCTACAAGTGTGGAGGCTGGGGACGAGCTTGGGGCTGGGACAAGGCTGGCAAAGAAGAAGAGCACTCTGGGGGAGGACGACCTCACTGGGCCTGGAGGTCTGGAGTGCTTATACTTCAATGCAAGGAGCGTAGCAGGTAAGACAGATGAACTTGGGGCCTTAATGCGCACGAGGAATTTGGATGTGGTTGCGGTGACAGAGACTTGGTTGAAAGAGGGACAGGACTGGCAGCTGAATATTCCAGGGTACAAGTGTTTTAGGCGAGACAGAGGAGGGGCCAAAAGAGGTGGGGGAGTAGCGGTATTAGTTGGAGAGCATATTACAGCGGTGCAGAGGGAGGACAATTCAGAGGGTTCGTGTAACGAGTCACTCTGGGTGGAGCTTAGAAACAGGAAAGGCGCAGTCACTATGTTGGGGGTGTACTACAGGCCCCCCAACAGCCCAAGGGAAGTGGAAGAATGGATATGTCAGGAGATACTGGATAGGTGCAGGAAAAATAGGGTTGTTGTAGTGGGAGACTTCAATTTCCCTGGTATAGACTGGAAATCGCTGAGGGCAGGGACTCTGGATGGGGAGGAATTTGTAAAATGTGTACAGGAGGGTTCGTTGGAACAATATGTAGACAGCCCGACGAGAGAGGGGGCTATACTGGACCTGGTACTGGGGAATGAGCCCGGTCAGGTCTTCAAAGTTTTGGTAGGGGAACATGTGGCAAATAGTGACCACAATTCTGTTAGCTTTAGGATAGTGATGGAAAAGGATGAGTGGTGTCCCAAGGGTAAGGTGTTGGATTGGGGGAAGGCTAACTTTAGTGGGATCAGGCAGAAATTGGCAGCTCTTGATTGGGAGAGGCTGTTTGAGGGTAAATCCACATCTGGTATGTGGCAGTCTTTTAAGGAACGGCTGTTAGGGCTACAGGACAAGCATGTGCCTGTAAAAAAGAAGGATAGGAAGGGTAGTATTAGAGAACCGTGGATAACCAGGGAAATTGAGGGACTGGTCAAAAAGAAAAGAGGCGTATGTTAGGTCCAAGCAGCTAAAAACGGAGGGAGCTCTGGAGGAGTACAAAGAAAGTAGGAAAGTACTCAAACGGGGAATTAGAAGAGCAAAAAGGGGTCACGAAATGTTCTTGGCAGACAGGATTAAGGAGAATCCCAAGGCATTTTATTCATACATTAGGAACAAAAGGGTTGTTAGGGAAAAAATCGGACCTCTCAGGGACAAAAGTGGGGACTTATGCTTGGAGCCCAAAGAAGTAGGGGAGATCCTAAATGAATACTTTGCGTCGGTATTCACAAAGGAGAGGGATGTGTTGACTGGGAGTATCTCGGAGGGGAGTGTTAGGTTTGTTAGAGAATATAAAGACTGACAAATCCCCAGGGCCTGATGGAATCTATCCAAGGCTGCTCAGGGAGACGAGAGGTGAAATCGTTGGGCCTCTGACGCAAATCTTTGTCTCGTCACTGGATGCAGGTGAGGTCCCAGAGGATTGGAGGATAGCCAATGTGGTCCCGTTATTTAAGAAGGGTAGGAAGGATAACCCGGGTAATTATAGGCCGGTGAGCTTGACGTCCGTGGTGGGGAAGTTGTTGGAGAAGATTCTTAGAGATAGGATGTATGCGCATTTAGAAAGGAATAAACTCATTAACGATAGTCAGCATGGTTTTGTGAGAGGGAGGTCATGCCTCACTAACCTGGTAGTGTTTTTTGAAGAAGTGACCAGAATGGTTGACGAAGGAAGGGCCGTGGATGTTGTCTATATGGACTTTAGTAAAGTCCCTCATGGTAGGCTAGTGAAAAAGGTTGGATTTCATGGGATAAAGGGGGAGGTGGCTAGATGGGTGGAGAACTGGCTTGGTCATAGAAGACAGAGGGTGGTAGTGGAAGGGTCTTTTTCCGGCTGGAGGCCTGTGACTAGTGGTGTTCCGCAGGGCTCTGTATTGGGACCTCTGCTGTTTGTGATTTATATAAATGATCTGGAAGAAGGAGTAACTGGGGTGATCAGTAAGTTTGCGGACGACACAAAACTGGCAGGACTTGCAGATAGTGAGGAACATTGTCAGAGGCTACAGAAGGATATAGATAGGCTGGAAATTTGGGCAAGGAAATGGCAGATGGAGTTCAATCCTGATAAATGCGAAGTGATGCATTTTGGTGGGAATAATGTAGGGAGGAGCTACACGATAAATGGAAGAACCATAAAGGGTGTAGAGACGCAGAGGGACCTGGGTGTGCAAGTCCACAGATCTTTGAAGGTGACGTCACAGGTGGAGAAGGTGGTGAAGAAGGCATATGGCATGCTTGCCTTTATAGGACGGGGCATAGAGTATAAGAGTTGGGGTCTGATGTTGCAGATGTATAGAACGTTGGTTCGGCCGCATTTGGAATACTGCGTCCAGTTCTGGTCGCCACACTACCAGAAGGACGTGGAAGCTTTGGAGAGAGTACAGAGGAGGTTTACCAGGATGTTGCCTGGTATGGAGGGGCTTGGTTATGAAGAGAGATTGGGGAAACTGGGGTTGTTCTCCTTGGAAAGATGGAGGATGAGGGGAGACTTAATAGAGGTGTATAAAATTATGAAAGGCATAGATAGGGTGAACGGTGGGAAGCTTTTCCCCGGGTCGGTGGTGACGTTCACGAGGGGTCATAGGTTCAAGGTGAAGGGGGGGAGGTTTAACACAGATATCAGAAGGACATATTTTACACAGAGGGTCGTGGGGGCCTGGAATGTGTTGCCGGGCAAGGTGGTGGAGGCGGACACACTGGGAACGTTTAAGACTTATCTAGACAGCTATATGAACGGAGTGGGAATGGAGGGATACAAAAGAGTGGTCTAGTTTGGACCAGGGAGCGGCGCGGGCTAATTGCTAATTGTTCTTTGTTTCTCGTTTCAAGGCTTCATTCTATGATCATCTTGCTGGTGCCAGTACAGAGCGAGACTGCGGAAAGTTGGGAACCTGTCTCGGGGGCAGGGAATTCAGATGGTGTTCGTAAAGCAGAAGTGGAAATGAATAGGGTTGGGAAGCATTTTCTGATCAGGGCCAGTGTGATCTCCTGGACTCGTTTCGATCGCCTCAGGGGGTCGGAGAGGAATTTCCCAGATTTTGTTTTTCCCCATATTGGCCCTGGGGTTTTCACTCTGGGTTTTCGCCTCTCCCTGGAGATCACATGGTCTGGAATGGGGGGGTGGGGGTGAGTTAATAGGTTGTGATGAACAAAGCATCGTAGCTGTGAGGGACAGCTCGGTGGATAGGATATTAGGATGTAGATAGGCTGGAAAATTGGGCGGGGATCCTGGATTCAGGATTCAATCCTGGACCGGGGAGCGGCGCGGGCTTGGAGGGCCGAAGGGCCTGTTCCTGTGCTGTATTGTTCTTTGTTCTTGTTCTTTGTTACCCAAATTGTTGCTTGATGCTTCTGAAAATAAAATTCCAGCTTCCTTGCAAGCATTTGTTGGCTCCCAACATTTCTGCTAATCACCGGAATTTTGACCATGGATCAAATTATTTTGGCGGGGAGTTACTGCCTCTGCTATTGAGCTGTGCACTCCTAAGAAAGAGCACTCTTTCCTGCCAGTTTCCTGCCCTTGACCCCACCTGCAGGAGTTACTAGGTATAATTGTACCTATACCAGCCACATTCTGGTACCTGCTTGCCCTCTCTCGAACTGTAGCAGGGATATTGTACCACCATTTGTCTATTGGACTGTTGGTCATACTACAACAAAATGGACCTGTAATGTTTAAATTGCCTTGATAGCTACATGGGATATGGATCTTGGTCATTGCAAGCTAATTTTTCTTATTGGTGCATTGATCTTGCTCTGATACCCAGATGAAGGGTATTGGTAATGGAAGTAACAGTTTGCTATGGTGACATGTGATACAGTGCTCTTGGGCTGAGGAGAGGCATTGTTGCAGAAGGGAAGCTCTACATGAACATATGAATTACAACAGGAGTAGGCCTCTCAGCCCCTCAAGTCTGGCATCTCTGCCATTCAATAATATCATGGCTGATCTGATTTTAACCACAACTCCACCTTCCTGCCTACCTCCCCCAATAACATTTCATTCTTCTAAACTGCAAGTACCCAGATCTGAGAGAATGTGAGGAAGAATATTTGGTTTCCTGCTGCCAGGCTAGATTGATCTGAAAAGGTGTCGCTCAAAACCAACACTCACTCATGAGTAAACAGGGAAACGGTTGATGCACCTGCTGTGCTGAGGTTTGATTTTCTTGTGCTGGAATGAGAAATTCTACAACTTTTCGATTGGGAATTTCACCCTTTAAAATGTTTTTCCAACCCCTACCTCCATTCTTTCCACCCCCCCCCCCCGCCCCAACCCCCAAATAAAAACCAGAATCTTGATTCTGCAACAGACACAAACCTTCCCAGTCAGGAAATCCTCCCCAAAAAAACTCTCCAACACACACACCACTTGGACATCCATCCCAGCCCCCAGAAACACGTAAACACCTACCTAGCAGCCCCCTCCTCTTAACACACACCAACTCAACAACCACCCCTCCCCAACCACCTAAAATACAACAGAAGCAAACCATCAACATGTTTTCCTTTGTTCCTCCTTCTTCTTCTCTCTCCCCCCCCTCTCTCTCTCTCTCCTGTCACACCGCGGTACCTCCCACGCAACACCCCACACAAGAAAAAACTAACACGGATAATATATAAGAAGAAAAAGGCCCAGGAGGCAAGAAGACAACAAGCCACAAGATAAAAGCAAGGCATCACAGGGAGCAACAAGGATCGGACGTGAGCCAAAAGAAAAGTGGCAGAGCACGAAGGAAAGGGTACATGTCCTCTCTCTGTCTGACCCCAAAAATCCCCATAGTCCTTTACTTACTTTTCAGATATGTTCTCCAGCAAGGTCTGTGCTTGATCAGCACTTCAACTACGTAAACCGTCGTTTTATTCCATATCCTTTCATACCCGTATCCAACAAAAATTTGTCAGCCTCCGTTCTAAAATATTTCAGTTGACCCATTTTAGGAAATATTTACACTGCTTAATGAAAAATAATGGCTTCTGAATGGCCTGGCTCTAATTTCCAGATTAAGCACCTTGTTCCAGATTTTACCACAGGAGGAAATAGTTCCTCCATCTCCATTCAAACAAAATTCCTTCGTTGTATTACACGGCACAGTTGGATTCACTCCTCACCTTTTAAACTCAGAAATACAAGCCAAGATCATGCAATCTGTCCTCATAATTTAATACTTCTGGCCTGATATCAGACTGGTGAATCTGTGCACCTTCTCCAAGTTTAGTATATCCTTCCTAAGGTGTGATGCTCAGAACTGAACACAATTTGGTATGACTAATGCTCTTTACATAACTTCCTGGCCTTTGTATTTCAGCCGTTGAGATGGAAACCAATATTCCATTGAATGCTAACTGAAATTTAATAAGGAAAATTAGGTGATACATTTCAGTACAAATAATGAGATCACATCCAGTAAATGATAACAGCTTTGAAAAGGAGTAGAGAAACTTTGGTACTGATAGATGGTTTTGAAGGTTGGGGGATAAATTGATAAATTATGTTAAAAAGAGTTGTATGTAAAAAAAGTTAATAGATTTATAAATAAAACTAAGGCATGACTCTAAACTAATCATGTCATTGGTTCGGCCACAATTAGAATACTGTGTCCAGTTTTAGATACCTTATTTTAGGAAGGCTGTCAAGGCCACAGAGATGTTATTCTGCATACTCTCCAGGATGATAGATGAGAGGCTGTGGTTAGGAGGAGGCACTGGAGAAATTAGGGCAAAGGAGATTAAAATGAACTCTGACAGGAGGTCTGATTCTGAGGGGTTTATTTCCATTGGCTTGGAGTCGATGCAATCTTTATTAAAAGATTTTGGAGAAATGTTTTAGCGCTGTAGATGACAGGACATGGAATGCTGTACCAGAAGCCAAAGTGGAATAAGAATCTGCAATAGGTTTTTATTAAAAAGAAGTGGGGCACAAAGGTTTGGAAATGAAAACACTTGAAAGGTGGCGGGGAAATGGATTGGGCTATTTAGAGAACTCGTTTAGAGGGCATTCAAATTTGACTGGCTTGATTTAGCCAGCTGTTTTGCTGTAAGCTTCTATGAACAGCCAGATCTCTGTCTGGTAATATTCTAAATAAATTAACTGCGTGGGTGAGTTTGTTGGTTCTGTAGGAATGTTCAGGATTCGGGAGCCAATCAATATCTGCCTGTGCTCTGAAATTGTATTGTGCAGTGTGTTTGGTAGCCACCTTGCATTTTATATTTAATAGTTTGATAACTTGGTAACTCAGAGAAAGTTGGCTGAGTTCACTGAGTAATTTGGATGCATTTTGTATGCAAATAAAAGCTGCTGACCATAAATCCTCACCTGCCCTGAGACCCAAAGTGTTCATTCTTGTCATGATGAGACAATAAGAGTATGAACATTGGGGAATGTAATCTTTTGGACAGTTCGTTAATCCAAGACCCCGATATTCCCCTCAGGTGAAAGTGAAAGATCCTATGATATTGTCTTGAAGATGAGCAGGGGAGTTCTCCCTAATATCCTGGCCAATATTTATCCCTCAACCCACATGTGCAAAGTAGATTATTTGGTCTATTATCTCATTGCTGTTTGTGGGAGCTTGTGGTTTGCGAACTGGTTAGTACATTACAACAGTGACAACACTTCAAAAAAGGAAGTATTTAATTTGTAATTGGCTTTGGGATCCTGAAGTTGCAAAAGGCACTACCTGGGCACACATTCTTCTCCTAATTGCTGGATGACAGAGTATTTTCTCCATTTCGGTGTCACAGAAATACTGAAGGTGAATTAAGAAAAGGTTGGCTTCCCATATCTTAAAAGATTTTTATTCCTGTTGGCATTTCTTGTGTACGCAACCCAAATTGTTGTGGTTCAAAAAGAAGTCCTATGACTTTATCAGGTAAATAAATGCCTAGCTCATGAGCACGCTCTCCCTGTACCCCCAGAGTGATAGGCAGACGCATTCTTATCCAACCCAATCTCATTGTGTACCCAAACAATGACCGGCTGCAGGTTATTCTGTCAAGGCAAACATCTCTATCAAACTTGACCAAATGATTGTTGTGGATTACTAGTTAGTGATCAGCAATTGAAATATGACTGATTATTTTCCCTTTGCTGGGAACATGTCTCCATAGCTCAGTATCACAACACTAACCATTGGCAAGTGGGCCTGAGTGAGTGGGGAGCATCTCTGTGTAGTGGCTTCGGTGGTGAAGCCTCAGGTTATAGGTTATTAAGCTGTAAGGGTTATTGTATATATTCAGCTAAAAGAATTATCTTTATTTCAGTCAAATAAATCCTGATGTGTTTATTGTTTTACTGGTTGTCCTATATTCAAGCAACTTGAAATTTCTCTTAACTTGAAATTTCACTAGAATTTACTTTGTCAACTTAGTTTCTCCTTTACAAGGGAGCATTTTCGGATTCCAGCAACCTGGTGCAGTAGAAAATCTTATCAATATTACAAATGTATTTCTATGTGTAAAATTATATGAAATATTTGACATGGAAAAAAAAGTTAGTGGTTCAATTCCAGGAATAGTTTCAATTGTATTTTTAAATCCGATCACAAAGTGGAATTGGCGCTAAAGGAGAAGTCTTTTGCTCACCAGCATCGCCCTCCTAAAGGGAAATGTCAGGGATATAAGCCACAATCTGTTGGCAGATGGACTAGATGGGGGACTAGACCCCCATCTAGTCCATCACCATCATTGTATGTTTGGAGTTCTGAAATTAGTGTCCACCACCTCTGCTGCTTCCACTCACATTACCGTGACTATTTCTTGTCAGTGGGGAGGTCTCCAACCCGCCTATCCACACCAACATGCTATCCTGTTCTTCTATCACCCCAGTTCCTCACTGACTTTCCATCACTATAGTACTTTGATGTACAAACCCATGCTAGTCTCATTTGCAGACTTCTCTAGCCTTATGACCACCTGACCTTGTCTAATGTTTTTTCTTGCCCCTTATCCTCTTCCCCTTCTGGTCCTCTAACTATATTGCCCTTGGATTCTACAGTTCCAGTCTCTTCTGTTTCCTACCTTCATGTGGCTCCAGAAAAATTTCATTGCCACTTCACCACCTGTCATATCCCTAACTTTCTGGGTCCACTGTCCACTTTGTGCAACATCTTGGGATGTATCACCAGATGGGAGATTCTGTTTAAGGGCAGACTGTTAATTAGCATTGATAATGTTTATCTAGTGTTTATTTGGGAGGGGGGGGGGGGGGGAGTATGAGAAAAAGATATGTTAGCATCTTAAAGTAGATCTTTGTTCCGCACTTCTTGATGAGAACAGCCAGTCATTGGCATGAGGTGGTGACAGCCTGATGTTTGTCTCGCATTGCACCACCTCCCACACCTTCAAAGAAGCATAGTTTTATTTCTTGCTAGTTGTGAAGATCCAGTGCAAAATGATGCTGAAAATTCTCATACCCACCTCAGTTTGACACAATGTGTGGGAAAGGTCTCCTGAGAGCAGAACACAAGGAACTTTGCCCTAAACTCAGCAAGTCTTCTACCTGATGTTTAAAATGTAGAGTCGGGACGCTTAGTAATTTGAACAACTGGCTGGGTTTGGCCTCCACTGGTGTATTATCTTTCCTGCTTATGGCTTGGACCACTTATAGAGTGTGTATATCAATGTATCAGTGACCAACTCCCTGTCAACACATTAAGTTGGAGAAGCTGGTGGTTTATGGGATCTTGGAGAATGTTAGCTATTTATTGACTGAAGTTACTGATTCGTTCTTTACGTCCCGTTCAAAGTTCCAAGTGCGCCATGGAAACTGTCCACTGTATCTAGTGGCAGAGTTTCAAGCCCATTGAAATGTGATTGCTATTCAATAAGAAGCCATGCAGCATGTTCAAGACGGGAGCTGTGGGAGAGAGATGAAACGGAGAGCTGTTTCTCTTGTATCCAGTGCTCCCCACCAACTTCCTGCTTATCGTGTTAAGCATGTCACCATGGCAAGATGTCTAACCTGTGGCATCAGGGTCAGCATCAAGAACTAACTGACAACACATGTTTGTGTGTCATGCTGCCACTTAATGTGTTGATGACAGTTGCAGAATTCTATCACACAAAAAATCTCTATGAATTATCATAGTGCGAGAGCCTGCAGGGCTTGTAATGCATGGTTCATAGAGCAGTATCTGTAGTGCATGAAAGTTCTGACTTTCGCCACCTCTTACCTCATTTTATCCTGACTAGCAACTACACTTCCACTCCCCAACCCGCCCCTCCGTTGTATGTGCATGGAACCCCTCCCCAAAGCTCCTTTAGTACCCTTTCTTCTTTGTACATACCCATGAATACCCCTCTTCCCTGTCTCCTGTTCACTCATATGTTTCCTCATGGTTGCTTTTAATAAACCTTCTTTCAGCTAAATGCATGTTTTTTTCTGCCATTCACCTTCAGTAACACGGACTCTCCAGCTCTCTCACTTCCTGTTCTAGATGACGCACAATATTAAAAATGACTGGCTAATTAGCATCTGTAAGAGAACAGAATACATTGTTTGGGACCAAGGTTTGTTTCTGTGAATGTGTGGGCATGAAGTTAGGTAGAAAGTGGTTGTTTGGTAGTACAAAACTTGAATATTGCTGTCAAAAACTTTTCACCTCTCATTCATCAGCACAGATTTGCAAAAATACTCAAGAATTGATATTCTTGCAAATGTATCCTGATGAGTGCAAGATGAAAAGCTTTGACAGCATTCTTTTTTTCAACAATACTTAAGATAAAGGAGACACTGCTTCAGACTAAAAATAAGTCTTTGTATTTATATAGCCCTTTACAAACCCTGAGGATGTCTCAAAGCACTTTACAGCCATGCAGTACTTTTGCAGTGCTATTGCTGTAACGTAGGAAATGCAGTAGCCAGTTTGAACACAGCAAGCTCCCACAAACAGCAATGTGATAATTACATAGTAATTATTTTAGTGATGTTGATTTCAGGATAAAAGTTGGCCAAGACACCAGGGAGAACTGCTCTGACTTTTCAGGACGGCGCAGTGGTTAGCACTGCTGCCTCACAGCGCCGGGGACCCGGGTTCGCTTCCCGGCTTGGGTCACTGTCTGTGTGAAGTCTGCACATTCTCCCTGTTTCTGCGTAGGTTTCCTCCGGGTGCTTTGATTACCTCCCGCAGTCCACAAGATGTGCTGATTAAGTGCATTGGTCATGCTAAATTCTCCGTGTACCCGAACAGGCGCCAGAGTGTGGCGACTAGGGAATTTTCACAACTTCATTGCACTGTTAATGTAAGCCTACTTGTGACACAAATAAATAATATAGTGCCATGGGATCTTTGGCGTCCACCTGAGTGTATAGATTGGGCCTTTGTTAAACATCTCAGCTGAAATGTATATGACAACAGGATCAGGGGCAATGGCATTAGACTGGAGAAAGGCAAATTTAGAACACATGAAGTGTTGACTTTTCATAGAGACGAATGTGATGCAGTGGGGCAAAACCTTTTGGAACTATAGAAGAAATGATTGGATTCTTTGCTGGGAAGACAGGTTCTGAAAGGATGAGCAACTTTCCTGATTTTGTTTGCACCATTCTCTCTCAGGCGGTCACTTTCACTGAATTACTCGTAACATTGCCATATACCATCTTCATGCCCAGAGAGAAACTTCCTGCCTCCATTCTTCAAGGCTGGTGAGTACCATTCAGACCCTTGTACTTTTTAATCCACTCTTGAGGCAGGGGGAGGGTAGGCGGCAGCCTGGTGGTATGTCACTGGCTCAGGGTAGTGCTGTGGGGACCCGGGTTCGAATCCCACTAGGCCAGATGGGAAAATTTGAATTCAATAAAAATCTGGAATTCAGAGTCTAATGACCATGAAACCGTAAAAACCCATCTGGTTCACTAACGTCCTTTAGGGAAGGAAATCTACCATCCTTACCTGGTCTGGCCTACATGCGACTCCAGACCCGCAATAATGTGGTTGACTCTTTAATGCCCTCAGAGATGGGCAATAATTGCTGGTCCAGCCTGCGATGCTCACATCCCATGGACGAATTTTAAAAAAGTAGCACAGAACTAACAAAGGCTCCTTCCACACTGTGTTACCATCCAGGTTAGAGAGGGTAGGGGTGGAGTAGGTTTGTAGTATCTAATCTGGTGGTGCAAATGACACAGTACGAGAAGTGTTAACTCAGGCGATGGTGTCCCTGTGACTTGAGTCCCAACAGGTTCAAGTCTCACTCCAGGTCTTGAGCCCATAATCAAGGCTCAGGCTCCAGTGCCCTACTGCGATTACGAGTTGGTGGAGGTGCAATCTCTCAGATGTTAAGCCATCACCTTGTTTTGTCAGTTCAAGTGATTGTGTGTGTGTGCGCGTGCGTGTGCATGCATTACAATATATTAAAAAAAGACACTGCACTGACATCAAAGAGGAGCGGGAACCTTTGGTATCCTGATCAATATTTCTCCCTCCACTACCAGGAACAGGTTGCCAAGTAATTTGTCTCAATCTCTTTTGTGTTGACCTCATTGTGTGCAGCTCTATTTCTTTATATAACTAACAGCCAGGTTGCTGAAGTTAATTATTGGAGGGGAAACAGGTTTTGATGTTCCGAGGACGCGAAAGGATCTATGCAAATTCCTTCATTCCTAATTATTCGGTTCCAATGTACACTTCCTAGTTCACAGCAACATTATGGAAAAAATCTCCCAGATGGTTCAGTCTAATGAGTCATACAGATGAGAATGGTCTTTGGGTTCTATCCTTGCTCTGTGCTCCATCCCTCACTTAAGGAAGGGAAATAAATCAGCCAATATTTCCTCTCATTCCTGCAGTACAACACTCGTTACACTTCATTGGCTGTACAGCGCTTGGGATTTCCTGAGGTAAAGGTGCTATAGAAATGCAAATTCTTTCTTCGAAACCTATCAAACTTTTAGTCACCCTTCCTATTGTCTCCTTTGACCAGGCAACCGTTTAATTATTCTTCTGTCAAGTACCTTGGAATGTTTTTCTATGTCAAAGGCGGTAGTTAAGGGCATATTGTTGCATACAGACCCTGGAATGCAAGTCTGTGACATAAAAAGCAAAAGAAAATAAGAGCCAATTTCACGTGTCTTCATCGCATTCTGTGCATACATTATAGATTTTTCTCGAATGTTGTGATGGGAACCAGCCATTAAGTGAAACTTGGGTGCGGTGCCTCCTTGTCGAATAGCGATTATTTACTCAACACGTGGGAAGAACAGCCCAAAGTGGTAGCTGTGATTACCTGATTGAGGGTTAGCATCTTCAGGATGTGAGAGACATGACTGAGGTGTAGTCAGTTGAACAAATCAGAAGTAGGTTGGTGGGAACTGGGCATTTGTTTTATGTTCAAATTAATTAAAGATTTAAGTGGAAGAGTCTTCATTCAATCCCCCAGAAACCCGGGAGGTGGAATCTTTGGAAAAACTGAGTTAGAAAGTTGTCCCGTTGACAGCTGCGTATTGCAACTTGTGTGTGCCATAATAATTGATTCACTGTGTGTCTGGAGTTGTGTGGGACTGCTGGAGGATGTACAGACAGTTCCCTGGAAGCTTAGGCAGTAACAGCTGGTCTGAATTGGGAATGCTGCTGCAGTTTCTAATTGTGTATGAATATCGAACCTCTTCAGAGTTCAAGTCAAATCATCTTCAGCAAGTGAAATGTGCTGAATGAACAGTCTGCACCAGTTGGGGCCCCGTGTGAATTCTTCAGTTAGCCACACTCCTCTCAAAGCAATGGTAGTGCTGTTGGGTGAACTTTACATTCAAGTACTGAGTTATGGAGTGTTCTCACTTTTAATACTTCACATATGAAACTATTCCTTTGTTATCTTCAAGTGGAGCGTTTAACCTCTGATCATCCTATCTTACGCCAAATGTAACAAGTAAGAGCTATAAGTATGCAAATGGATTAGAAAATGCTGTTTTGCCTCTGATTTAAGGCTGGATCAGCATGTGGTTAAGTGAATTCCCTCATTGGAAGTCCCTATAAGACTGATCAAGTGTTCCGTGCCCTCGTGGAGCCTGCTCAGCCAGCTGTGTGGGGCACGGTAGAAAACCAGTTATGTTACTAGATTAGTAATCTGGAGGCCTTCACTAATGACCCAGAGATATGAATTCAAATCCCACACGGCAACTGGGGAATTTAAATTCCGTTAGTTAAACACACCTGAAATAAGAAGCCAGTCTCTGTAATAGTGACATTGTAATGAGCTTTAGGAATGGAAATCTTCTGTCTGTATCTGGTCTGGCCTACATATGACTACCGATCTACAACAATGTATTTGACTCTTAACTGCCCCTACAATGTCTTAGTAAGCCACTCGCTTCCATCAAAATAGATACGGAAATGTTGAATAAAGCCAGACAGACCACCGCTTTCTCATGCACACATACGCTCACTCCTCTAATTCCTGTCCATAAGTTTCTATCCGTTGCAATTTTTTTTGTGTTCAGGACAAACTGGTGGCTCCCTTCTCTTGCTCATGTTACCAAATTGCATAGGGGCAATTGGATAGTTTCCACCAACCCACCCTTTCGGAATTGAATTGATTGTAGAACTTTCCTCACTAGATCATAGAGAATGTTGAGGAAACAGGCTGGCACATTGGCATAGATAGGGTGATGGTACTTGCCCCTCTTCTGCACTCCTGCATTTTGTGTTATTGTAGCAGTAGGGCAGATCATTGAAGAACAGCAAAACATTTAAAGAAAACTATTCTGGGGCGATGAGGAGGAAGTGCAGTGGGTTCAAATGGATAGCTCCCTTAGCTTGGTCCCACATCTTTATAGTAGGAGCTGGAAAATCAAAGGTGCAGCCTCCTTGGGTCTTCGCAAACTGTATGTAGTTGGGTTTAAATGGAGCGCTGGGGAAGATGGCATGGCAGCCTTCCTCCGATTAAGAGGTCCAGGTCATGAGGTGGCAAAGCTGGGCAGAATGAAGTCATCAAGTGATATCCATTGACCAAAACTAGTGACTTAATTCTTTCCTCCATAAAAATGTGGACAGTAACTTGAGTGAGATCCTGAGATCTACCCTGCAGGAGACCAAATGATAAAAATGACCGGGTAAATTGAAAAGTAATGGTTGGGTTTTTAAATCTGTAAATTGCATGGAGTAATGGGGATCCAGAGACTTCCAATCTAATGAATCACTGACTTTTTTCAAAACAAAAAGAACAAATTAAAAAATAAATGGTTATGGGCAAAACTGAAAAAAGTGAAATGAAAATTCACTAAATACATGGAAAACAAATGAGAAATAATGATGGGAAATACAAAAGAGGTTAGGAAAAAAGTAAAGAAAACAATCAAAGCAAATGGTCCAAACCAGGGATTGTAATGTTCTGGGGACCCGGGTTCAAATCCTGCCACGGCAGATGGTGGAAATTGAATTCAATAAAAAAAAATCTGGAATTAAAAATCTACTGATGACCATGAAACCATTGTCGATTGTCGGAAAAACCCATCTGGTTCACCAATGTCCTTTAGGGAAGGAAATTTGCCGTCCTTACTTGGTCTGGCCCACATGTGACCCCAGAGCCACAGCAATGTGGTTGACTCTAAGCTGCCCGTGGGCAACTAGGGATGGGCAATAAATGCTGGCCAGCCAGCGACGCCCATGTCCCACAAATGAATAAAAAAATATATATAGTGGTCACCAAAAGATCCGAATCACGGATTCAGAAGGAACTTCCTCAGAGTGGTGAGAATGTGGCGGTAGTTGAAACACTAGCAGAGGAGCAGTTAAGAGAAAATTAGGTAAGTGTAATAGGGACAAATGTATTAAGGGTTATGCTGATGAAATTAGTTGAAATGGGAATGGAAGAGTCTTATGTGGAGCATATTCCATTTGGGCTGAATATCCGTTTTGTGTGTTAGGTATTCTCTGTAATGATTTCAGCACAGCGAGGATTCATACTTTGGATGAAGATGATCAGTGTGCTGAGAAAAGAATAGGAAATTGCAGTGGGGCAATTAATGTAATGACATTGATAGACCGGAAAAGAGACTGAATATGAGATGGGGAGAGAGATTGAAAGCTGCAGGGGAAGATGCCATCTTTGGACTACAGGGGTGGGGCTGGAGGTAAGGGAGGGTGGTGCCACCTATCATAAATATCTTTTGTTTTTAGTTAACTGAGAATTCAATGACCAATAATTTGCTCGTTATGCTTGGGTTGTTTCTGATTGCAATAACAAAGCGAACAGATGGTGCCTGCACTTCTTGGAGTGGGGACATGTGCACAACTGTCCAGGTTCCTGTTCTCATTGGAGGACGAACGAGACCACGTTTGTACACATGTGACTTTTGTAAATGGAAGTTTTTGAGTTCTGTTTGTGTACAGTGGGGAAAAGTGAAGGAAAAGCTGTTTGGTCAGTGGTGTCCATTCTACTTGTTTCACACCCAGATGCAGAATGTGGCATCATCCACAGGATAATCTTTAATTTTGGGGGTTAAGGGTGGGATGAGAAAATTGCTTTTTTTTGAAGGCAGATGAGGCCTGTACGCATACAGTTTGTGGGGAGTTTATTGTCCACAGTCCATTGCTGTGGCCACGCCGTGCAGGCAGTAAGTGACTTCTTGCTCAAAGTTTAACATAGTTTTTTGAGCTAGTGAGTCTGAAGAGCACAAGGCACAAATGTTCAGTAATTAATGCGTTATTACGTTCAGTGCTGTGACTTCCATTGAAATATTCAACCCTGCCTCATCTGATTGCTGCTTTTCATTTGAGTTTTGTTGGGGACTGTTTCAAAGCTGTCTAATTGAAGGGGAGGGTGGGTAACATGCTGAGCTACATTCTATCATGGACCCCTGTCCCCACACATGTATTTCCTAGTCCAGGGGAAATGGCCATGGGCATCAGTTGGTAATCCAGATGCAAGAACTCTTTTATTTTCCACCCTATTTTAGGCATATCAGATTTGCCAGCACAGTACAGACGTAGATTGAAGCTGCAAGCCTCTGGTCTCTGGAGTGCAGAATAATCTTCTGGTTAGTCTAGCAGTGCATGAGAGAGCGAGAAGCGAGAGTATAGATTCAATAGAGACAAATCTGTAATAGACCATCAATATTATTGGTTAATGGAGATGTTACATCTTGGCCTGTTTAACAGTCTTTGGTTTAAAACATTTGGAGAATGTTCTTGTAATTGTTTCATTGAATCACATTATCTAGCTGCTTTTCTGTCAAGTTTTGTTTCATGCTATTTATGTGTTTACTTAATAAATATCCTTTGAATGAATTGAGTCACATAGAATTAACAGCATAGAGGCAGCTCATTGAGCCCACTAGTTTGTAATGGTATTTGTTCTGCTCAAACCACCTATTGTCCTAATTCCTCTAATCCTATCAGCATATCCTTCTTTTCTCTCTAATGCGTCCCCTTAAATTAATCTATGCTTTTCAGCTGCAATGGGAGCAAGTTAAGCATTATATGATGGTCTCCTAACTTCAGCTGAAGCATACTGTGCGGTGTTCACTATTTTTGGGATGTGCGTGTTGCTGGGCAAGGCCAGCATTCATTGCCCATCCCCGCTTTCCCTTGTGAAGTTGAGTCAAAGTTTGCATAGTCTTTGCGCAGTTCTCTGCTTGGCCTGTAGTGTGGTGCATGTTGAGTGAGGGATTTGAATGATTTATTGTTAAGCTTCCTCCCAACAATTTTACCTCGTGATCATAGCATAACACAGTTCCAAAAGAAAACCAATTGTCCCAAGAACAAAAATTTGCTCTTGACTATTTGGGCCCTAAGTAGATAGTGAGGCACAGGGCAGACCATGGGATCAACCATGGTTCAGTTGGTAGCACTTTTGTCTGGGTCAGAATGTTTGAGAGGGATGCAGTGAGAGGTGGGAGGAAATTTGCTGTCCTTACCTGGTCTGGCTTACATGTGACCCCAAAGCCACAGCAATGTGGTTGACTCTAAGCTGCCCTTGGGCAACTAGGGATGGGCAATAAATGCTGGCCAGCCAGCGACGCCCATGTCCCACAAATGAATAAAAAAATATATATAGTGGTCACCAAAAGATCCGAATCACGGATTCAGAAGGAACTTCCTCAGAGTGGTGAGAATGTGGCGGTAGTTGAAACACTAGCAGAGGTGCAGTGCAGTTAAGAGAAAATTGGGTAAGTGTAATAGGGGACAAATGTATTAAGGGTTATGCTGATGAAATTAGTTGAAATGGGAATGGAAGAGTCTTATGTGGAGCATAGGCCATTTGGGCTGAATATCCGTTTTGTGTGTTAGGTATTCTCTGTAATGATTTCAGCACAGCGAGGATTCATACTTGGGATGAAGATGATCAGTGTGCTGAGAAAAGAATAGGAAATTGCAGTGGGGCAATTAATGTAATGACATTGATAGACCGGAAAAGAGACTGAATATGAGATGGGGAGAGAGATTGAAAGCTGCAGGGGAAGATGCCATCTTTGGACTACAGGGGTGGGGCTGGAGGTAACTCACTAATTGCATATACCAAATTAAAGTTGATACATTTGTCCAGGTTTACATTCTTAACTGCTGGTTAACCCTCGCAGACAAAGCCACCATTCTGAGCTGACCTCAGCTTCTGTAGTGAAGTTGCCGATGGGTTTTGAATGTAAATTTTGAAGATCAGAATCCTAAGTTTTCTTCGGTCTGATACAATAAGCAGTCTGTTCCTGTTTACCAAACATTTAAGCACTTTGAGGTGCGCAGTACCCAATAAAACCAATGACTATCAATGTCCAGTTAGGATTTCATTTGACACAATCTTAGATTATGTCTATTTGATGGTGGGCTATTATAACTATTAGGATTTTCTATAAACCCTGTCAGATGCTACATTTTCAAAACCGCTTTCCAGGGAGAGAAGAAACACACACTGGCAGTCAACAGCAACATGAACTTGTCTATGGACAGTGAATATGGAATGTCAATCAGCCAGCCTTGCAGTAAGACCACTCAATGCGGATCAATTCTACAATGCAATTACTTTTATTAAAGTAGGGCATATAAAGTTCCTAAACTTCCTACTTAAGGCACCTTCCCATGCAAGTGCAGGTGTTGTAACACTGCCCTTTCACCTGCTCCCTTCCTATTGTCCAGTGTCCCAACCAGCCGGTGAAGGTATGTTTAGGTAATGGCTTTCTGTGTGTAGAGGTGTGTATGTGCGCGCGCGTCAATTATTTTGGCAGAAATAGATGCTTTGTGTGTCAGTTTAAATTCTGTGATGTCTAGGAAATTAATGCTTTCCATGTGTGTTGTGGCTTGAAGTTTAATGGATGGGTGATGATTATTGAAGAGATTGATGAATTTCTCCACTTGTGTTTGAGTCCAAATGCCCCATATGTCATCTAAATATCTATTTTAACACGCACAAGTCTGGGCCACTTTTAAAATACATTTTTTCCCACTCTGCCATGTATATGTTTGCATAAGCTGGGACAAATCTTTTACTCAAAACTGTGCCTTTGATTTGAAAATAAAATTGATTAGTGAATTCAAAAGTTTTTTTTTGTTAAACCTGAATGCAGTAACCAGATTATAGTTTCAACTGCTCTGTCTGGTTGGGGAAGTTATTAAAGATCTTTCAAATCAGCAGCATACCTCTATGTTTCTGTATTTAGTGTTAGTAGAGAAATTGTGTTGGGGAAATTGATGGGATTGGAGGCAATAAACCCCCAGAGCCTGATGATCTACATCTCAGAATACTTGAAGTGGCCTCAGAAATAGTGGGTGCATTGCTGGTCATCTTTCAAGATTCTGGAGGGCAGCATGTTGGCACAGTTGTTAGCACTGCTGCCTGACAGTGCCAGGGACCTGAGTTTGATTCTAGCCTTAGGTGACTGTGTGGAGTGTGCACGTTCTCCCCGTGTCTGTTTGGGTTTCCTCTGGTGCTTCAAGTTCCTCCCACAGTCCTAAAATATGTAGATTAGGTGGATTAACCATTAAATGTGTGGGGTTACGGGGATAGGGTGGAGGGGAGGGCCTGGGTGGGATGCTCTTTCGGGAAGTTGGTGCAGACTCAATGGACCGAATGGCCTCTTTCTGCATTGTAGGGATTCTGTGGAACAATTCCGACAGATTGGAAAGTAGCTAATGTAATGTAGTGAATGTGGTTTATTTGGACTTTCAGCAGCCTCTCGGTAAAAGAGATAGGCGTGCAAAATTAAAGCACGTGGGATTTGGGGCTAGTGTATTGAGATGGATAGAAAACTGGCAGATAGGAAACATAGTAGAAATAGTGGGCTACCGCAGGGATCAGTGTTAGGACCCCAGCTATATATACATACATATACATATATTATATATATATATTATATATATATATTTAATATATATATATATATAATATGTTTATATTAATTCAGATGAAGGAACTAAATGTAGTATCACCAAGTTTGCAAATGACACAAAGCTGGATGGGAGGGTGAGCTTTGAGGAGGATGCAGAGATGCTTCAGTGTGATTTGGACAAACTGAGTGGGTAAATGCAAGGTAGATGCAGTATGATGTGGATAATTGTAGCCACTTTGGTAGCAAAAACAGGGCAGCAGATTACTATCTGAGTGCAATTATAAATTAAGAAAGGGGAATGTGCAATGAAACCTTGGTTTCCTCGAACACCAGTCGCTGAAGGTAAGCATGCGGATGCAGCAGGTGGTAAAGAAGGCAGATGGCATGTTGGCCTTCACAGTGAGAGGATTTGAGTAGAGGAGCAGGGATGACTTGCTGCAATTATACAGGGCTTTGGTGAGGCCGCACCTGAAATAGTGTGCGCAGTTTTGGTCGTCTTATCTGAGGAAGGATATTCCTGCAATAGAGAGAGTGCACTGAAGGTTTACCAGACTGATTCCTGGAATGGCAGAACTGATGTATGAGGTGAGATTGAATTGGTTAGGACTATATTTGCTGAAGTTCAGAAGAATCATAGAATTCTAGAATCCCTACAGTGCAGAAGGAGGCCCATCGAGTCTGCACCGACAGCAATCCCACCCAGGCCCTATCCCCATAACCCCATCCCAGGCCCTATCCCCATAACCCCATGTATTTACCCTGCTAATCCCCCCTGACATAGAGGCAATTTAGCACGGCTAATCAACCTAACCCACCCATCTTTGGACTGTAGGAGGAAATCCACACAGACACGGGGAGAATGTGCAAACTCCACACAGTCACCTAAGGCTGGGATGGAATTGAACCTGGGTCCCTGGAGCTGTGAGGCAGCTGTGTTAACTACCCTGCCGCTCTGCTGCCCATAAATGAGGGTGACCTCATAGAAACCTATAAAATTCTAACGGGACTAGAGAAGGCAGGAGTATGAAGGATATCCTTGATAGTGGGGGGTGGGGGGGGGGGGGTGCTACTACCACAGAAAGCAGTTGAAGCCATAACATTGTATGTTTTCAAGGAGGAGTTAAATATATCTTTTGGGGCAAAGGGGATCAGAGGATATGGGGGGGGGAGGATGTGACAGCTGTTGAGTTGGATGATCAGCCATGATCGTGATGAATGGCGGAGCAGGCTCGAAGGGCCAAATGGCCGCCTCCTGCTCCTATTTTCTATGTTCCTGTGTGCCAATTGTCAGTGTCCATTGTAAATAGTATGGAATTGCAGTGTTCAATTCGTGAGTTAATCAGCTCCACACAATGATTTGTGGCTTTAACCAGGGTGCTTCTCAGCTAGGGGGTTCCAATCTGTGCCATACTGAAGCACAAATGATCATATGAGGAGGGGCATTAGCTTGGGGGGGGGGGGGGGATCACTGAAAGTGAAGTATATATGAATTAAACAGTTTGTTGCCTGATAGTTAACCTGATGCTGCAGAATTAATTTGTCAGTATTCCCCTTCTGCACAATTGGAATTTAGAAATCAGTATCCTGACACGTTTGTGATCACTCAGTTCTTCAAACAGAAGTATTGAAGGGAAAGAAAGTTAAAATGAGCAGAACAAAACAAAAGAATGATAGAGAATGTAATTATTTTTTTAAAAGGGCTTTGCAGATATGAGACTTATTCCCAATAAGTTACCTTGTGGCAAGTAGTTAGAATTTTCATTTTCGAAATGGAGTGTGGGAGATTTATTTATAATAAATTAACAAAAACCCCTTCATTCCAGGCTAAAATATATATTACACACCCGCATGTGCACTTGTGCAGGCGTGCAGAGGCAGTCCTTGGTATTTGTGCTATCATATCTATCAAAAGGAAACTCTTAAAAAAGCAACACAAATACAGATGTAAATGTGTTTACATGACTGTATCACATCATAAAGGAGTTAGTGAGAATGAAAAAGGTGCCTCTGAAAACCAAACGATAACCCTCAAGAAAATCTCCAGCATCCTTGAGAATAGTTTTGACCCCCTGATTATGAAAGGTGTTTGAAGTCTGATAGGTGTTCTGAGACTCCTCGGTGGAATGTTTGCGCAGTATTTCTGAAACAGTAGGTGCTAATGAAGTCGAGTGGAAGATTAGCAGCATGGGTTTCAGGCCATACGTCCCCTTAAATCATCTTGGGCAATCCCTTGGGATCGAGGATGATGTTCGATGGGTTCTGAGATGGCTGAAAAGTCCAGTGCACGATCTGCAGCCTCTGCAACAATGTTGGGTAGGTGGTGCTTGAAGGATTGGGTAGATAGGTTGTTTGGAGGTTTGTGTGCTCCCTCCAATGCCCTGACTTCACCTCTGCATGATCCCGACAAAGTCTCTCTATGGTAGGTGCCTTCCTGGGTTTTGGAGCACTTCTCTCAAACATTTCCGTTGTCTTCCTGAGAGTCTCCTGCTGTGATTGAATTCAGTTGCTTCGGGGAGTCTGCTGTCAGACATAAGAACGACATGTCCTGTCAGCAGAACTGCTTTTGAGTGATTAGAACCTCGATGTTGTGCACATTGACTTGGGAGCGGACGCGACTGTTGGACTGCCCTTTTTTATTGATTTGGAAGACCTTGCAAAGGCACCACTAGGTTGTCTGAGCGCCTGAATTTTAAATAATTTTTAAAAAGTAATAAAATTCAAAGACATGAATGGGTAATTTAACACTCACCACCTGTTTTACTCTGTCTCTGTTGATTTAAAATGTTAAATTTAGATCAAACACCCATCGTCATGTAATAATTGAATTAGCACTTAGAACAAAACTTTTCTTTCTTGACTAACTTGCAATTCGGAGACGTTTCTTGCATTTCGAAGACAGCTAGGGGACTGGTTTGTACTCTGTAGTGTGGTCTGAGGGATTAATCACAGTTTATGTGCATGAAAACAGGGATGTAACATCAGAGAGGTTATGTGGTTTCTGTAATCTTTGTCCAAGCCTTTGTCACCCTTGATTATTCCAGTGGTTTGGCCAGCAACCCAATTTCACCATGCTCCACACCTCTTAAATGAAGTTCATTCAGAAATCTGGTGTTCAAGTCCTAAATCAGGTTCCACTCATCATTCACTCGTGTTAGTTGACCGACATTGACCCCACTTCTCCCAAGGGCTCCAATTAAAATTCTCATCCTTCTGTTTAAATAGGGCAGCACAATGGCTCAGTGGTTAGCGCTGCTGCCTCACAACGTCAGGGACCCGGTGTGGGTCACTGTGCGGAGTCTGCACGTTCTTCCCGTTCCTGCGTGGGTTTCCTCCGGGTGCTCTGGTTTCCTCCCGCAGTCCAAAAGACGTGCTGGTTAGGTGCATTGGCCATGGTAAATTCCCCCTCAGTTTACCCAAACAGACGCTGCAGTGTGGTGACCAGAGGATTTTCACAGTAACTTCATTGCAGTGTTAATGTAAGCCCACTTGTGACAATAAATAAACTTTATAAACTTTGTATTCTAGTGTACATTTGTCTGTGGAATACATTAAACTGCATTTAGCACTTGATAATGCAGTGTCTTACATTTTATATTCTGCTGAAAAGGGTATTATTGTGAAGTCTGTGCTAGCTAAGGTGTGCTAGCTGCAGGATGCCTGGAATTGTAACTTCTAGTTTGCTGTCTGAATCAGCATCACTTGTGCATGCTCCATGTTGACTGCTTTTAATTTTCTGATGCTCGGTCAGCTGTGCAGTGATACAAGCCTCAAAGGGTGGTTAAGCTCTTTGCTTGCCCACAGTCAAAAGAAGTCATGTTATCTGTCCCTGCTAATGACATTGGTGGCCAGTGCCTTTTCTGGTTGAAGGGGTCTCCACTCTCCCTGAAAATGAGCTCTGTTTGGTCAGTACCAGAATTCTCACTGGCGATGTTTTATTTCTGGCTAATATTTCTCCAACTAACTTCCATTTACAAAAAAAGTTCCATCGGGTCATTGTCATATTGGCTGCTGCGCTTTCCTAAAATTAGGTAATCAATTGGCCGTAAAATAATTTGGAATGGCCTGAGGTTTTGAATGGTGCTGTATAAATACAAACTCTTTAACAGCACCATATAGCATTCATGCAATTCTATATTACTTCAATTTATAATCCATTTCACTGGGGGTGAAGGGAGAGATGAGTTAATGCAGAGCGTATCTTGCTTGTCCACACTGTATGCCGCACTCACTGGACCTGACATTGATGGACAGGTGTTAAAAAATAAGGGACAGCTGATCCTGTTTGGTCCATGCTTCATTGCCTGAAATGTTCCCTTCCATTCATGTCACGTTCGTGCGGTTTCCATGGCATCAGAAGTAATCAAAGGCTGTGAGGTGCTTGCAATGCCTGTTATCGCCAGGCCCAGAATGTTCGTGTAATCCATGAGGCTCAGAAATAAACTGGCTTAGCCGAGAAGAGCAGAATATTTGATAGGAACGATTGCAGCTGCCTCGGGAGATTGAGCTGTGGTGGGTTATTGTGGCTAATAATAAGTGAGTTAGAAATCAAAGGGCACGTGTGCTAAAATCAACACGTCTCGACATTCCTTGTGATTTAACATGCGAGCTTAAAACAGGATAGTGGTTTTTGTGAAAAAGTGAAATACCTCTGATTGAGTGAGTGCTCATTGTCATTAGTGAGGGTGTTTTAAATTTTGGGAGTGTTTCTGAAAGGTAATTATTGGTTATCAGAGATTTGTTTCAGGTGTTGTTGCTGCAGTCAAGTTCAGAAGATTCATTTTCAATGTACTGTGTTCGTCACGGAAACCCTACTCTAGTCTCTATTGGTTTTAGTGTTTGGATGCAACAGCGTGAGTCAGAAACAGAGTGAAGTTGGCTTTGTTTTGTAAATTAGATGATGTCTGGTGATTTGTCTTCATGTGGGATGCCACAATATTATGTCTCCAGAATAATCTGCCAGGCATTTTCCTCACACTTGCACTGCGCCATTGGGGCAGTGCTGAGTGGAGACTAATTTCTTTGGTGCAAAAAGTTCGAGTGGATCTTGCCCCTCCGAATGTGGATGTTTCCTGTCAATAACAGTTAAAATATCTTTGCTGGACCAGGCAAAGATGCTTCCTAGACTGGATCATCCTCCTGGTATTGTGTGGTAACAATAAGCTGGGCTTGACTTCAAGTTGTTTAATTTGGATGTTGTTTAGGTAACGGGGAAGTCTTAGAGTTCAGGTATCAAGGATGTAGTCTGGAACAATGGGCAATTTGTAAGTAAAACAGTGTATGTTTATTACTTGTTATAGAATTATAGTCCTGTTCATATTTATTTGCCTTTTCTTTAATTTAATGAATAGTCTTTAGCAAGTGTTGCACTGCAACTGGGCTGCTTATTCTCAAGGGTGGTTTCATGTGACTCCTCACACCATTTCAGAACAAACCTATACACCACCATGAACCAATGTCTCACCTCGCAGATAACATCAGCATGGTTTGTGACAATATGTGCACAGAGACCTGAAGTGAACCACTAGTTTCCAGCCCGCAAACCTGTCATTGAGATATTGAGAGCACCCAATATGGTCAGTATTTACAGTATATGCAGTGGCTTGCCATAACTCTGTATATTTTCATTCTTGCTTAGAGACGTACTTTCCAGTGTACAGTACTATAGGTAGCAGCGAATTACTGGCTAGAGTCTGGTTCAGATGGTCTATACATAGAATAACAGCCAGAATATGGAAACAATCTGAATCTCTTAATCAGACTCCAGCCTGTAACTACATGTGGTCCTCAACGCAGGAAAGGACATCTCCACAAGATGGGAGCATGTTGAGTGGGTCATGGATGCCGTGCCAAAATTGAGGTTTGGTTCAAAATGAGTACTCTTGTTTCTTCCCTGATGCACCATTGGTGACATCATTAGGAAGAGGAAGCTTTTGTGTCCATTGCAACAATGAAGCGCACCAAATGGTTACTATTGAAAATCCTGGCCTTCCAAACGTGGACTGTGTGGAGATAAATGCCATTGATCACTAGGGTGGAACCGCCTGTCATTGATCAGCACCAGAAATCAGACCAGAATTGCCAAATGAAGAAAGTCCAACTCTATCATGTTCAACTTGTATGAGCCTGGTGGTCACGTGATAATGAAGTTGCTGAAAACAGATGTTGCTGAAGCTTTTTGTCTTGCATTCACCAGAGCAATCACAAGAATATCAAATTTTGAACAATCTCAATTGGTACAACAGGAGGAAAGGGTGCTGATCGTTTAGCACGTTGTCTTTGATTGGCTAAGTTATTACCATGGGGAAAGCAATGGGAAATTGTTGATGAATCATAACAATTAGTCTCTTATCAACTGAGTACAACAAACCTAGGCATAACTCAAGTGATAGAGTACTAAGGAAACCAGAGGTTCAATGTTCCCTTTTTAACTCCCACGCATGCAACCAAGTCATGTCTCAAATTACTGTTACAACTGTATTCATTACTGTTTCTAATATGTTTGTGCATGGCCTGTTTGTTTCAATGCACAGTATCTTGATTTTTTGAAACATGTTATTTTAAATAGGACACCTTCAGCAGCCTGCATTGTACCTTCCAGATTACTGCACACACACACCTTGGAGAAGACATTGACTCTTAAAACTGGAAAATCCTAAAGGAACTTAACTCTTTTTAAATAGAATGTTGCGATCTGGAGTGCATTGCCCGAAAGGCTGGTAGAAGCGTGTTTAGTAATTGCTTTCACATATTTATCCAATTTTCCTTTGAAAGGAAAGAAATTGCAGAGCTGTATGTTAGCACCACGGCCAAAGCATGGCTATGGTACTAACTGGGGTACTCTTTTCAAAGTGCAGCTGCAGGCACTTTTGGTCAAGTGCTCTCCTATTCTGTTGTCATCCAATGACTTTAGTCGCTTTTAGGTTCCAACAGCAGCAATCCTATCACTTTGCAACATTTTTTTGCGGTGAAGTTTATGCTCTATATAATTTTCATGCTCAGTACAAGTGTATTGGATATTATGAACTGTGTGGTCATACTTTGAAAGTAGCTCTTCTCTGTGTACTCTGGCAACCAGATCTGTATGTAGTTATTAGTGTGATTACACCAATGATTTATAAAGTGGCAGGTTTATGTCACTTGGCTCAGTATTAACTTGTCAATACATCCTAGTGTGATTTGAATTGCTCACTGCCATCAGGCATTTCATGCTATTTGCCTATTGGTTTAACTTTGATTTTTCTCATTGTGGTTGATACCAGTATAGTTAATAAGCCCATTGACTGTACTGTCATGGGTTTAATTGGTTTCTGCTCTGATCACCCAAGGCTTGTTACTCTAGGAGTTAAACGTTCCATGACTGACTGAATTGTTGTTTAATTGTGTTATGCTACCCTGAATAATGTCCCCAGCATTTCGTGGCATTCTTTGACATACTGTAAAAATGACAATCTTCACCTCATTGGAATACCGGCATACTGAATTTGGGATTTGACAGTCACTAAATTTAGAGACTCAGTAGGTTTCTTGAGCTGACTTCTAAATATGTATGAAGGCTCTATCTTAAATCCATATGCAGCAGTACTGGAGATGCAGTGCAGAGTATTATAGTTCTGTACTGTTGGTGTATATTCAGGGCCGTTGTAGCTCTGTTACAGAGTCGGTAACACCTTAACAGAACTTGTGTAACAATATATTATCAACACATTTTATGCAGTAACAGTGTAGTATATGCATGGATATAATATAAAACTCTTGTTCATATTTTTGTTATCTCCAGGCTTTACTATTCCAATACACTGCTGGCTGGTCTTCCACATTCTACGTAAACTTTAAATCATCTGAAATTTTGCAGCTGTAACTCGCAACAAGCAGCTTTCTCTTATCAACATTGTGCTCACTACCTACATTTTCTCCTAGTCAAGCAGCTTTTTGATTTTAAAATTTTCATACTTATTTTCAAATCCCTCCATGGTCTTGCACCCTCCTGAGTCTGTACTCTCCTACAGCCCTCCGATCGCTGTGCTCACTTCTTGTGCATCCCCAATTTTAATCACTCCATCATTGCTGGCTGTGCCTTCACTTGCCTAGATCCCAATCTTTGGAATACTCTCCCAACATCTCTCAGACTGTCTACTTTGCTTCCCTCCTTTAAGGCGTTCCCTAAAACCTACCTCTAAAACTAAATTTTTGTCGTTTGATTTAATAGCTCCTTACGTGGCCTGAGTTTTATAATAAGTTTTGTAGTACTTATGTTTTATATTTATATTTACATTTCAAGACACTTGACGGGGGTGGCACAGTGGTTAGCACTGCTCCCTCACAGCGCCAGGGACCCGGGTTCGATTTGAGGCTTGGGTCACTGTCTGTGTGGAGTTTGCACGTTCTCCCCGTGTCTGTGTGGGTTTCCTCCCGGTGCCCCGGTTTCCTCCCACACTTCAAAGTTGTGCGGGTTTGGTTGATTGGCCATGATGAATTGCCCCTTAGTGTTAGGGAGACTAGCTAGGGTAAATGCATGGGGTTATGGGGATAGGGCCTGGGTGGGATTGTGGTCAGTGCAAACTTGATGGGCCGAATGGTCTCCTGCACTGTAGGGATTCTGAGTTTGAGGAGTATTATATCATTGCATTAAAGGCACTATATGAATATGGTTGTATGTTGCAGTACCGTAATAGGGTGTTCTATACAAGAATATAGCTTGCATGGTTTTGCTTAAGACGAATATTACATTACAGTTACAATACAAATATTCTCGCCCTAATTATACTTCGGCTTTATTATATGAAGGAAAGTAATATACAGGGGTATGTGCAGATGTATTATACTGCAGTAGCTATTATATACAGTGATATGGTTCGATATTATAAAGTCCAGTAGTATAGGTTATCAGCTTAACTCAGTTGGGTAACATTCCCACCTTTTTAAGTCAGAGTTTTGAGTTCAATCTTATGACAGGAATTTGATAATGTAAGCATACCAAAGACTTGCCTTGCCAGCTATACCTGGTTGTACCTATTCCAGCAATTCAGGTGGATGGCTAATTACACATGGCATGTTTCATGAAAGAGTAGGAAGTGTTCTTGACCAACATTGCTCCCATGATCAAAGATAATTAACTGCTTTGTGCTGTTTGCAGAATCTTGCTTTTCCATTAAATTACTGCCTTTAAAATAATTGTAACTACACTTTAGAAGTTGTTAACTATGCCTGAGGTTCTGAGGGACAAAGTGAATTGAGGTATAAATTTAAGCCCTCTTTCAATATTACATCATATATACAGCAATCTTATTAATCCCTCATTAATTAATTGTTCCCTCCAAGATCCTTGCAACTCTTTGTTTGAATCTTTCTAAACTGGCACTTATGTGGTGCAGATGTCATTTGCCACTTTACAGCTCAATCTTGAATGTTGTCCAAGTCTTGTGAGCTACATTGTCTGAGGAATTGTGAATGGAGCTAAATGCTGTGCAATCATTAGTGAACACACACTTCTGACATCTCCAGAGCACCAAAATGGCTCTAGCCAGTGTCACAAATGACGTTAGACATTGTCACCCTTTCCACAACCGTAGTCACAATTGACCGCACCATCCTCTTTGCCTGATCTTCACTGACCTGTTCTAGAACATTGCCCGTGCATGTTTCTACTCGGACGTGTCTAACTGCAACTGGAGTGTCTCTAGTACTAACTTGTCTGCCGATTCCTTTACAGTCTGTAAGGCAGATTCTTGGTCGTGCCCCCCCGCCCCTCAACATTGACCTGCTCTTTGATGCTGTGTTTTGGTTCATCCAGGGCCACTCAGCTGCTCACCTCATTACAGCCTTAATGCAAATATAGGCAAACGAGCTGACTTGAGTTGCAGAAGTGAGTTCAGAGTGACTGCCCTTGACATCCAGGCAGCATTTAACAGTAAAACTCAGGGAGCTTTAGAATTGAAGTCAATGGGAAAGAGTGTGAAAACTCACTGCTGGTTGGAGTCCTATCTAGTACAGTTGAAGATGAATGTGGCTGTTGGAGGCCAATCCACCACCCACATCACTGCAGACATTTCTCAGCAAGTGATGTGGGTCCAGCCATCTTCATCAATGACCTTTCTTGCCTCATCATAAGGTCAGAGTAAGGACGTTTGCTGATGGTTGCACAGTGTTCAGTTCCATTCACAACTCCTCGGACAATGAAGCAGTCCTCAAGACCCGGACAGCATTCTAGATTGAGCTGATAAGTGCAAGTAATATTTGCACCAAATAAATGTCAGGCATTGATCATCTCCATAGAGAGTATTTAACCAACTTCCCTTGATGTTTATTGGATTACCACTGTGGAGTCCCCCACTGTCCTGGGGAATGTTACTAGCAGAAACTTAATTGACCAGATAGTTAAACACACTGGCTACAAGAACAGGTCAGAGGCTGGGAATTTTGCAGTGAGTAATTCACCTCTTGATAACTAAAGGTTTGTCCACTGTCCACAAAGCACATATCAGAAGTGTGATGACTACTACTACTCCGCTTGCCTGCATGGGTGCAATTTCAACAATACTCTAAGCTTGACGCTGTCCAGGACAAAGCAACCAGTTTACAATCCTACATTAGGAGCAGGAGCCGGCCACTCAGCCCTCCGAGCCTGCTCTGCCATTCAGTGTGATCTTAGTTGATCTGATTATAACTTCAAGCTGACATTCTTGCCCACCCCCTTGCTTATCACAAATCTAATTGCCTCTGCCTTAAAACATCTGGGACTCTCTTCCTCAAAAGATGTTTGAAGCAGTCAAAGATCTGCTTCCATCACCTTATGAGGAAGAGAGTTCCAAAGACTCAACTCTCAGAAAAAAAGTCTCCTCATCTCTATCCTAAATGGGTGACACTTTATTTTTAAACCATGGCCCCAAACCAGATTCTCCCACAAAAGGAAGCATCCTCTTCATATTGACCCAGTCGAAAACCCCTCGGGATCTTGTCTGTTTCGATGAAGTTGCCTCTTACTCTTCTAAACTCCAATGGATACCAGCCTAGTCTTTCCTCATAAGACAACGCACCCTGTCCAGGTATTGGGTCACTTTGAATTGCTTTCAATGCATTTGCATCCAGATGTGGTGCCACCAATGCCATGTATAATTGAAGCATAAGCTCCCTACTTTTGTATCCAATTCCTCTTGGAATAAATTATAACATGGTACTAGCTTTCCTAATGGCACAGTGGTCAGCATTGCTGACTCACAGCACCAGGGACCCGGGTTCAATTCCAGCCTCGGGTCACTGTCTGTGTGGAGTTTGCACATTTTCCCTGTGTCTGTGTGGGTTTCCTTCGGGTGCTCCGATTTCCTCCCACACTCCAAAGATGATTGGCCGTGCTAAAATTACCCCTGAATATCAGGGTAAATAAGTGGGATTATGGGAATAGGGCCTGGGTGGGATTGTGGTCGGTGCAGACTTGATGGGCCAAATGGCCTCCTCCTGCACTGTAGGGGTTCTGATACTTGCTGCACTGGCATGCTAGCCTTTTGCAATTCATGCTCTCGGATATGTAGATTCCTCTGCAGCTCAGCTCTGCAATCTCACCCCATTTACAGAAAATGCTTTTTATTTTTCCTCCCAAAGTGGACAATTTCACACTTACCTGCATTATACCATTATACTCCATTTTCCAGATCTTTGCCCACTCATTTAACCTATCTGTATCCTTTTGTAACCTCCTTGTGTCCTCTTCACATTTTACTTTCTTACCCATCTTTGTGTCGTCAGCAAATACCTTCGGTTCCTTCATCCAACTTATTTGTGTAAATTTAAAATGTTGAGTTCCCAGCACTGATCCCTGTGGCCACACCACTTGTCTCACATCCTGCCAAGAGAAATGCCCATGTTTGCATACCCTCTTTCCTGTATGATTGTATGAAAACACAGGTCAGCTTCTTCACCGTGAGGTCCAAGATTCAGTGAAGAGTTGGCCTCCTTAGGGAAGGATTAATCACAAGAAAAGTAAAATTGTTACTTAAAACTCCATACAAAGTGCCCATTCTGTGTTATTGCTGAACATCTGGGGCACTATCCAAACACTATCCAAAGATGTGCGGGTTAGGTTGATTGGCCATGCTAAAAATTGCCTCTTAGAGTCCTGAGATGCGTAGGTTAGAGGGATTAGTGGGTAAATATGTGAGGGTAGGGCCTGGGTGGGATTGTGGTCGGTGCAGACTCGATGGGCCGAATGGCCTCCTTCTGCACTGTAGGGTTTCTATGATTTCTATGACTTCCCGCACTGTATAGGGTAGGTGCTGCGTTTACATTAAGCTGGGGCCATAATGAGCCTCGGGCTCAGTATTCATGCAAAGACATTGGCTCAGTATTTCACCACATATTTAGCAAGTGTGCATCTTGGGTGTTATCTCGGACTCAATGCTGGTTTTTTTAGGGTTTCACATTGCCATTGACCATACTGACTTGATGACCAGTAAATCTGAGTGTGTCTCCTTTAAGAGGCTGTTTAGGCTACTGAATAATCGGACCCATTGTTTCTATTGGTACATCACTGACTTGATGAACCAAACAGGTGACAGTGTTCTCAGCTTGCGGTACAGCTGTCTGTTGGGGGGGCTGTGACTTTGAAATTGGGAGCTTGATAATCCGGAAATATAACCTGGGACACATAGCTGTAAATATTCAGAAGCGATTATGCTGCCTTGTGTGCGCCGGCTGGCTGGGGAACAGCTGCAGGCATTTTGAATTCTTAATCCTCCTGAGATGCTCGACTCTGTTGCGCCTCATCTCTGTGAAGCTGGGCTTTCACACCTCATCCCGGAATAGAAGATTTATGTCCATATAACCTGTTCTGAAATTCTTGTGTTAATATGCAGTAACTCATGGTTGGCAGCAAATACTAAGGATGTATTTTAATCCTGCCAGAGCTTGGCTAAACTGCAGTACAAGCTCCTTCTAAAAGCCACCTGGGTGCTACGATGAAATTGCTGCCTCCTCACATATTTCTATAAACGATAGAGAACTGAGAAAGGCTTCCATTTAGATAGTGCCTTTCATAAGCTCAGGGTACCTTAAAGCACTTTACACCAGGTGACGTGCTTTTGAGGTGTAGTCACTATTGAAGTGTAGGAAATGGGACACAGCGACTCGCCCAAGCAACATATGATAATGACCAGCTAATCTGTTTTAGCGGGAGAGATTGCGAAATTAATATTAGTCAGGACAGAAGTCATGCTGTATTTTGAAATTGTCTCATAGAAGTCTCTCTCAGAATCCTTACAGTGCAGAAGATGGCCAGTCGGCCCATCGAGTCTGCACCGACAACAATCCCACCCAACAATCCCTTTTAGTCCCCCTGGCACTAAGGGGCAATTTACCATAGCCAATCAACCTAACCTGCACATCTTTGGAGTGTAGGACGAAACCGGAACATCCAGAGGAGCCCATGACACAGGAAGAATGTACAATCTCCACACCAAGGCCAGAATTGAATCCGGATCCCCGGCAGCAGCGAGACAGCAGTGCTATCCACCGTGCCATGGGATCTTTTATGTCTACTTGAGAGAGTAGTTGGGGCTCCTGTTTAACATCTCATTTGAAAAGTGGCACCTCCGACACTAAAGCACTCCCTCTATACTGCCCTGGAATGTCCGCCTATACTATGCAGCTGACACCAGTTCAGAATTGATTGAAACATAGCC